>NC_137793.1:7437661-8045161 GCF_963383645.1 Muscardinus avellanarius
CTCTTCCTCCTCCCCCTCTTCCTCTTCCTCCTCTCTTCTTCTTTTTCTTCCTCCTCCTCCTCCTCCTGCTCTTTGTTTTTTCTTGATTTCTCCTTTGGCATTGGTAATGGAGACCCTCATAATAGACAACATCCAAAGAAGTTTTCTCCTGCCCAGAGTCCTTAACACAGTTTGGAGGAGGGGCAGTTCTCCCTTGGCATTTGTGGGGATGGTCCCTTTTCCTTTATTTCTTTATTTATTGTTTTTCCAAGGTAGGGTCTCACTGTGTTGCCCAGGCTGGCCTCGAATCCTGGGCTCCGGCCATCCTCCTGCCTCAGCCTCCCGGCGGCTGGGACTGCGGCATGTGCTGCCGTGCTCTGCTTTCTCATTCCTCAGATGTGGCTTTCTGCCAGTTGCAGAAAGCTTGAACAAGGAGAAAAGTACAATTCTACCATTCCAGGATAACTGGTTCTCTCTTCTCTAATCTGCTCCAGCCTCCTCATCCATCCCCCAATTCAGAGATCCCTGAAAGGCTCCCAGCCTGCTTGGTTTGGGGTCTTTCTTTAAAAGTTTCTCACTGATCTGTCCTTTTTTTTAAACCTTTCCTTCACCGATGTTCAGATAAAACATAGGCACATCCAAGCCTTTCCTACTTTAAGATAACATTACATCACACAAGGCTGGGGAAATAGCTCAGTGACAGAGCGTTTGCCCGGCGTGCTTAAGGCCCGTGGTTCCTCCCCCGCCACGCACGCACGCACGCGCACACACACACACACACACGACATTGCCCATTTTCCAGCCTCCACCCCGAGGGAAGGGTGGGATGAGGTGGGGCAAGAGGAGAGCTGTACTCCTGAGTCTTACAGAGTAAAGCTAAGTATGAAGTTTCCCTTCAACTCCACTGTATCTTTCAAGAGGCAGTTGTCTGCTGCTTAGAGGGATTCTTGGGTCCAGACACGTCTTCAGTTAAATGTTCATTCGACACAATTTTTATAAGATGCTTTTCTGCCTACCTTGAGGGCCCAAGGAGCTTGGTAGTAGCCAGCCGACTAGAGAAGCCCCAACTTCTCCCTCCATGGGTATGACCAGAATCATGCCGGGACGGATCGGGGGCTACGCTGAGTCAGAACTGCAGCTCGGTCGCCTTGTAGGGTAAAGTGCCGCTTCTAGAAGCCTGCCAGCCGAGCCACTTTCACCCCTGGGGTGGGTGTTCAGAGTGCTGCAGTTCCAGGGAAGAGCCCCTCGCTGCCTGTGGAAGCAGCGGCCTGTCCCTCTTTCGCACAGTAAGAGTGTGTGGCCCTGTTTTCCGCCTGGCTTAAGGGGCTTTGTTTCCCCCCAACATAGACGGTCAGCCGGCACTTCAGGAACATACCTGTGAACGAGAAGGAGACCCTGGCCTACTTCATCTACATGGTGAAGAGTAACAAGAGTAGACTGCATCAGAAGCCAGAGGGGGGCAAGCAGCTGGAGTGACCGAGCTTCGTGCACAGGTGACGGCGCGGCCACGCCCGCGAGACTGCTCAGTGTTACTGTAAATAAAAACGCTTGAATGACGCACACTGTAAATCTTTTGGGTCAGGAGGATTCTATTCTCATGACTCAGCATGTGTATAGAAAGTCTTTTAAGATAACTACTGGACTAAAAACAACCAGGATCATAAAAAGAATTTAAAACTGTATTGCAGCCTTCAACAAAGCATTAAGTCAGCTCTACTGGAAATGTGGAACGAGAAAGATTCTGGTGCCGCCTCGGGCAGGCGGCGCGGAGGTCGTAGCTGGCCCGCCCGCAAGCTCTGTCGTTGACTAGCACGTCCGTTTGCCACTGTCCCCTCGCTTGCCCTGTGCCTGCACGCAGCGGGCGCTCAGTCAGTGTTTGTGGCTCGCTGGGCTGTCACAGCAGCGCCAGCCTCGTGGCGTCTGCTCCGCTCCTCGTGGCCAAGACCGCTGCCACCGGTGCCGCTCAGCGCTTAGCCGGAGGCGTGGGGGTCCTGATGCCAGGAAGGAGGGTTCCCACCAGCCGAGGGCTTCAGGCAGGCAGTCGCAGGTGCACAGCTCTCTTGGCTTGGGTTCTAGAAGTAGTAACGTGGAGAGCCCCCCAGGAGGTCCTGAGCGCACCCCCACACGCACGCTCTGCTCTGGGGGTGGGGCCTGCGGCAGGGCAGTGCTAACTGGGCAGACCCCATCTACATGGAGTCCACACGGACCCCAGGCTGTCAGGAACCCTGTGAGCCCTGCTCAGAAGCCCGGCGTGGGAGGGACTCCTGGCCTGCCAGCAGCAGGAAAGTCAGAGATTGCTTAAAGTAATTTTTTAAATATTCAAATTGCCTGATTGTTTTTGTCGTTCAAAAAGTCAAATTTCTCTGTTTAATTATCTCAGAGCCAATGTATACTGTGAAAACAAAGCTTTATATTCAGAACTATACTTTTGCAAAATTCTCCGGTGTGTCAGGGGTAGGGGCAGAGGTTATGAACAGGAAGGGGGATGAAAAGCATTCAGATTCTAATTTCTGAACATCTCGACATATATTATGGTCATTTTCCTACTCGGTTTTAATTCTGAGTTATTTTTCTTAAGCCTTAAATAGTAAAAGGAGCAACGGTGGGCCTGGCCTGCCAGAGAGCTTCATTCTTACAGGCGGCTTAACCTGCGCACGGTCTCCAGAGAAGTCAGCAGGAGCACGCCAAGCGGGCCTGGCGGTGGAGCCTCTGGGTCTCAGGTCCTGTGGGTCCTGTGAGGCTGAGCGCTGTGCTTTCTGTGGCATGGGGACAGGGCCACCATTCTCACTAAAATGCAGTGTGTTCCATTGCAGCCAAGCTTTCTCCAGTGTTCACAACGCATGCCTAGCAGATTGCAGCCTTTAAAAATCTGTGTAAGTGAATGTACATAGGATATACTCCAGACCCAGGGTCCTGCTTTGATAGGGTCCTGGCTGTGGAGGGCGCGTCGAGGCGCTCCGGAGCGTCTTCAGCCATCCAGAGTCTGTGTGTATTGGAGACGGCCCCTACGCAGTAGCTGGCGGCTGTCCTGGGCGGCTGTCCTGGGCGGCATCTGGAGGTGGGCTATTCTTAACCTGTCCTGTGGCCATGTCTGTGTGTGAATGAGGAAGAAGTGTATCTTCCTGATATTTAACCAAAACTGCAGGCACGTAGGTCATGCCGCTGTGTCTTTAACGGCAGACCTGCTTTCCCAGGGAGAGCAGCACATTCTGTTTGAGAGGATGTGGTGTTAGGACCGTCTGTTCACGTGTGTCTGTAGAGCGCTTCTGCTTCGAGTCAGAGCCCGGGGAGTTTTCCTCCTCAGCTCGACGCCGTTCTCTCTCACACCCCAAGCTGTCTTTTCTTCATTGAAGGCCGCACCGGGGAGGTAGAGGTGGTGGGCATCTTTCCAGCCTTCCAGAACAGGTCAGGCGAGAGGAAAGACAAAACCGCTGGGACGTGGACTCTTCTCCTGGCTAGCAGCGTGCCCCTTCATCAGCCCACTTGGCTTTGCCTCCTTTGCAGCTGCTGATGGCTTGATCCGTGGGCAGGAGGCTTCTGCCTGGGAGAAGTGGCCAGGCCTCCGAGCCGCAGGGTCAGGCTCCGGGGAGCGGTAGGGCTTGGGGAAAGCACGTCCATCTCACTGCCTGCACCTCCAGCCCACCCGCCCAGGGCGGCGCCCAGCATCACCTCCCACCTCTTGGTGCTCCTGGGCAGGACTGAAATCCCAGCTCCAGCACCAGCGAGGTGGTCTCCTTAAAGAGGACGGTTCCTGTCTCGGTCCTGCCTGCTCCCGGCCTTCCATGCGCCCTGGGTTGGTTGTCCCATGGAAACTTTTGTTTTAAGGTTTAAAAAAAAAACAAACTTGGGTTGGCATTGGGCATGTAAAAAAGACCGTCCTGAGTCTCAAGAGTGAAAACCAAAGACTTGGAGACAGTGCTGCAGTGAAGGGGAGTTTCACCTGTTACAGCTGGGGCTCTCATCCCTTCTGTCATAGCTGGTCGTCATGCTGGCTTCTCAGAGCGTGGTGTGGTGTTCGTAATGTCCGCTGGCAATGTTGCGTCTAACTTTGGCATTGGGGCCGTTGATGCTGCAGGAACGTTTCTTTAGTGTCCTGCAGGGCAGCTGCTGGTGAAGGACACAGGGAGGAGTTCTCCCTGGGGGGCCTTGTCTACTGAATAAGGCTGCCAGGTGGGTCTCAGAGAGGCTGCTGTAGGGGGCGTCTGAGGGCTCTCCAGCCACCAGACACCACCGCTGGGAAAGAAGCAGGAGTCATCCAGGCCAGTCTCCCCATAGGTGCTGACTTTCCGCCTACCAGCCTGGGCTTACACACCTCTGAGGACAGAGAACTCACTACCTCCGGGGAGGCCTGCTCTATCTCTGTACGCCTGTGGCTTTTCCATTTTCTCTGTCATTTCCACCTTAGTTTCTGCCCCATGGGGTCGGGCACATGGAACGTTATCTTGGCGAAGGCCCGGTTCCTGTGACTCTCCAACTCTCCGGCAGCTCCGTGTTGGTCTTGTACAGAGGAACACCTAGGATGGGGCAGTGCGGCATCCTGGCTGCCCCCTGGTGTGGGTCTGCTTAGCTCCACACTGGGGAACGCCATCAGTGTGGTTTCGTGCACTTGTTGAAGCCAACGCTGGCAAGGGGGGAGGTGCCGCCACCACTAAAAAAAGAACCTTGGGCAGCCAAGGCCGGAGTCCCACGCTCGCCCCACAGAAGCTAAAGGCCCCTGACAGCCAGAAGATCCTAGAATCCCATGCCTCTGCACGCAGCCGGAAGGCCCCCTGCTTGCTGAGGGCCGGTGCCTTTACACACCTGGGTTTTACTGCAAAGCTTAAGAACTTGGGGGCTGGGGACAGCGTGTTTCAGCATCAGGCCGCTAAGCCGGGAGGTCAGGTTGCTACTGTCTGGTCTCGGCAAGCACCGCCATGCTAGTCCCTGGCCCCCTCATCCTGCTCTCACTATCAGGATGACTCCGATGCGGTCTCAGGGATGCCGCGCCCAGGTTCCCCACAACCTGTAAGGCCTGGCCTGCAGCGTTCAAGGTCCAGTATAGCCATTAGGCCAGTTGAGTTTTGCAGAATGCGTGGTTCAGGAGGACGGTTCTAGCCTCCAACTTCAGACCAGGTATAAGGGCCGTAGTGGGAGGCACTGGCCGGAATCCGGATCCCCTGAGCGGGCTTTATGGCGACCTCTCCGCTGACCTCTGCCTCTGAGGCCGTTGCCGCCGCTGGGCCTGGTTCCTGGCCATTCCCTAGCGAGGCAGTTGGACCCAAGGGCAGATGAGCTCAGAGCAGTGCCCGGCGGAGCACGGTGCTTTAGGGGTGCCTTTTTATTCCTTTCCTTGTACGACAGACTATTTCCAAGTTTATGGGTAGGAAGGGGAAGTAGGCCTATATTTTGAGATGGAATCCACCCAGCAGCAGAGTGGGACCTGTTCATCAGGCAGAAACGTCTACGATCGATTATGCACCCGGGTTACGTCCCACAACACCAGCCCATCGGTCCCGTTCACCCGCCACATTTGCCCTCAACAGGGTCGCACGGGACCCCTGCTCTACACACCTGTGGTCTGTCGTGCCCATCAGAGGATGTTTTGGGGTGCGGGGTTTGGGGCTTTATCTGTCCATTTTGTAACTGCCTTATTGAAAAGTAAGTGCTCTTCCATTCCAAGCCTCCTCACGTCGTATTGTTTCCTGCCAAGTTGGGGGGATCATTTGTATTTTACTTTTGTACTCTGCGGCTCTGTACTGTTGAAAGGCTCTCGGTTTATGGAGTCTCCTCGGTATGTATGTGACGTCTCCTGTCGCAGTGTCACGCAGACGAGATGGCCAACTTTCGCTCCTAATAAATGATCTGAATGAATAAGAGTCGCTCTGCTGTTTCCTGTGGGTCGTCGTCTCCCACGCGGGACCGGCTGCGCACGCCGGCGACGCACAACAGACCCCAGTCTTTCCACCCACACTGCCCGGGGCACCAGTGCACACACACCATGTTAGATCACAGAGCCGGCCGAGGTGGCGCGCACCTGGATCCTCGCGCTGAGGAGGCTGAGGCAGGAGGGGCGCAGGGTCAAGGACAGCCTCAGCAGTTTAGTGAGACTCTCACAGCCACCTAGCAAGACCCTGTTTCCAAATAAGAAATACCATCAGTCTGGGGGTGTGGCTTGGAGGTAACATGCCTCTGGGTTCAATTCCCAGCACCACACACACCAACAACATTTAGGTCAAGGAGACTGGCCCACGTTCTAATCCTGGCCCCTTCGCCAGGAGGGACCAACAATCTCGCAGCCTCAGAATGGGGGCTCATCTTCCATGGAGATACGCATCCAGAGTTCACCAACTGGGCAAGATTAGAGTCCTAAATCAACTGGACAGAGGGTTGCAGATTGAAAAACCTGCAGAGAAGCTGTGTGTGTGTGTGTGTGCGCGCGCGCGCACGCACGCATTACTGGGGATTGAGCCCAGGGCATCCTACCTCTGAGCTACACCCCTAGCCCTAATTTTTTTTTTTTTTTTGGTGGTACTGGGGTTGGAACCCTTCTACCTCTGGGCTACACCCCCAGCCCTATTTTTATTTTTTATTTTGAAACAGGATATCACTAAGTTGCCGAGGCTGATTTTGAACTTGTGATCCTCCTGTCTCAGTCCCCCAAGTACTGGGATTAGAAGCAGGCGTCACCACGCCCAGATACTGAGTCTTTAAAACTCACTTTTAACAGTATGTGGGCGAGCATTCCTTCACCTGCAGTAGGACTTTGATTTTTGCTTTTTGTTTGTTTGTGTTCTACCTCTGAGCTATATCCCCAGCCCTATTTTTATTTTTTATTTGGAAACAAGAGTCTCCCTAGGTTGCTGAGGCTTTTCTGAAACCTGCATTCCTTCTGTCTCAGCCTCCCAAGAACTGGGATTACAGGTGTGCGCCACCAGGCCTTGCTAGACCTTGCTACTGAAAGTTGGCCCATCGCCTAAAGGCTTATTAGACATGCAGGCCTCGGTCGGCCCCCTCTCCTGCCGGTCTCCTGAAGCAGGGTGTGTTTTGACAACTTGGCAGGCAAGTCACACGAGGCGGCACTCCAGGCCTGAGCTGTACGACCTGTTCAGGCCCCGGAGGCCCATGGGGTGAGTCCCCTTGCCTGGCCTCGTGCGGCTGGGAGGAGTGAGGCCAGCCTCCGCCACAGGTGCCACTTGGCCATGCCTGTCCTTAGAATAGAAAAAAATGAAGTAAAGACGTTATTACATAGTAATACATCCTAACTCTAAAACTTGAAACTTCAGGGAGATGTTCAAAGCCCAGTTCCTCCCTCACCACCACAGCCATGTGCAGTGGGCGTCAGGGCAAGGAGACAGGCCCAGCTCTCTGCAGGGCCCACCGGATTCATGATGGATGCTGCGGACGGGAGCCATGGTGTGTCAGTCCCTGAGCTGCTGTCCTCTGGAAAGCACAGGAAGTTTTAGTTTGCATGCCGTGTTTCTCTGTTGAGTCCTAGCATAAGCAGTGGTTCCACACTGGTCTGTCGCCCCCAGCCCCTCACACACTGAGCCACAGAGGTGCTTTGTCCCCAGCTGGCTGCCCCCAAAAGCTGCAAGATGTCACTCTTTTTTTTTTTTTTTTGCGGGTCTGGGGATGGAACTCAGGGGCATTCGGCCTCTAAGCTACACCTCCTGCCCTACTTTTTATTCTTTATTTTAAAACAGGGTCTCACTGAGTTGTAAGGGGCCTAAGTAGCTGAGGCTGTCCAAGAACCACGATCCTCCTGTCTCAGCCTCCCAAATGCTGGGGTTATAAGCGTACGCCACCATGCCCGGCCTCAGACATCGTTCTTAATGGAAGGCAAGCACCCTACTACTGACCTGTTTCTCATGAACCCACATCATTTTTGTAACTGGGGATTGAACCCAAGGGCATTCTACCTTCAAGCTATACTGCCAGATCTTTTGATTTTTTATTTTTGATTTTTTTTATTTGTGTGTGGTACTGGGGATGGAACCCACGGGCCTTCTACCTCTAGCGACACCCCCAGCCCTATTTGGTATTCTTTATTTTGAAACAGGGTCTCACTGAGTTGCAAAAGGCCTCACTAAGTATCTGAGGTTGTCTGCAAATCACAATCCTGTCTCAGCCTCCCTAATACTGCGATTACAAGTATGTACCACCATGTCTGGCTGTTCTTTATTTTGAAACAGCATTTTGTATGTAAGTGTGTGTGTCTGTGTGTGTGTGTGTGTCTAAGAATTGAACCCATATGTATTCTACTTCCAAGCTACACTCCAGCCCTATTTTGTTTTTATTTTGAAATGTGGTCTTGCCAGGTTGATGAGAGTCTCACTAAGTTGCTGAGGCTGGCCTTGACCTGTGATCCTCCTTGCTCAGCCTCCCAAGTACTGGAATTGCAGGCTGCGCCACCACCCTGGCTAAACTCTGCTGTATTCCTCAGCCCCATCTCAGATCCTCAGAATGGAAAGCACCGGGGCTGGATCCCAGAAACAGAAATTTCTTAATTTCCTCCAGGTAAGACTTAAACTCAGTAAAGTTGGCGAGCACTCGTCTGGTCTGGAGATGTGCAGATCCCAGTCTAAAGGGGAATTTGTTCAGCTTCCTTTGAATCCTTGGTTCAGAGTTCCCAGCAGGAGTGACCGAGTTAGAGTCTTCTACAGTGGGGCCTACAGGACTGTTATTACAAAATCTCCTGGAACCAAGGTGATAACGCGTGCCTATAATCCCAAACTTGGGAGTCTGAGTCAGAAGGATCACGGGCTCAAGGCCAGCCTCAGCCACAGAGCCAGACCCTCAATAACTTAACAAGATTCTGTTTCAAAAAAAATTTTTTTAAGAGCTGGAATATAGCTCAGAGATGGAACACCCCTGGGTTCAATCTCCAGTATGGGGAAAAAATATTTTTTTAAATAAATTCACTATATATATAAACATATATATAAATAAATCTAAATATATATAAATATATAAATTCACTATATATATAATTTCACTATAAATAAATTATATATATATATATATAATTTATTTGTACAGTCAGGATTAGGAACCACTGAATTCAACCCTCTAAGGCCCAGATCAGAAAAGTAGCCATATTCAACCACGAGACAGCTTAGGAATGTTAAGGCCTGAGCCAACAGTGCTGAACACAGCCACAGAGACGCTAATTTTTTTTTTTTTTTTTTTTTTGTAGTACTGGGAGTGGAACCCAGGGGCTTTTCTACCTCCGGGCTATACTCCCAGGCCTATTTTATACTTATTTGAAAACAGGGCCTCACTAAGTTGCTGAGAGCCTCACTAAGTAGCTGAGGCTGGCTTTGAACCTGCCTGATCCTCCTGCCTCAGGCCTCCCAGGCGCAGGGATTCCAAAGCGTGCCCACCACGCCCGGCTCCACAGAGACACTATTAAGATAAACTCCTCAGTGGATGGTTATCAGTCTAGAGAAAAGCAGAATGAGAATAACCCGCAGTCCCAACATGAGGCCTGGCATGTAGGAGGATGTTATATGTGTCTGGAATTCAGTCTTCCATTTACTAAGCGCGTTTGTTGCTTTGTTCTGTTTTATAGTTTACAAGGCTCATTCACATTCAGGAGCAAGACGAGCTATCAAGCAGAGGGAGCATGTAGCCAGACCACGCGCTAATAGTTGTTTTATGTGCTTTCATCCATTTAATCCCACCGCCGTCACATAAAGTAGGAACTGTGATTAACTCCGATTTAAAGAGGTGCAAACAGAATTGCCCAAGAATCAGGAGAATCAGGGCCGCTCCTGGGATTGGGCCCAAGGTCCGCTTGGCCCTGGGAATACAATCGTCAGACCCACGTCAAAGAACTCGGAATGCCAAGCCCGGCCTCGAGTTGCCCTGGTCTCAATCAACAGGATTTACTAAACTTTACTGAGGGATTCCAAGAAGTCACTAAGACCCGAGTCGGGGAGTTTAACAGGGTTTAATGGAGATTAACAAGGTACACCCAACCTTCCAGCCAGGTTTTAACTCACCGGAGCCGAACAGAGATTAACAAGGCGGGAGGTGCACAGGCACCGGCGTGATTTAATGGGGTTAATGAAACTGTCAGAGGTTGGCGAGAGGGACACACCGAGCGGGTGCTGTTAATGAGCCGGCACCGCCGAGGTCAAGAGGTGTTCATGCAACTGCTGGCCAGCCCCGGGCACCGCCAGGCCGTGCCACGTGCCAGCCGTGGTCAGCCCTGCTTGGAGGGTTTTCCTGTTTCCTCTGGGCTTCCTGGGTGCCATCTGAACTGTTTCCAATGGTCATAAACTATAATCATCATAATTCAAATAAAAGCCATTTTATGTGTGTGTGGTACTGGGGATGGAACCCAGGGGCATGCTACCTCCAAGCTACACCCCCAGCCCTATTTTTTATTCTTTATTTGGAAACAGGGTCTCACTGAGTTGCTGAAAGCCTCCATAAGTAGCAAAGGCTGGCTTTGAACCTACTCAATCCTCTTTTCTCAGCCTCCTAAGTAATGGAATTACAAATGTGTACCTCCACGCCTGGCTAAAAGCCTTTTTTTTTTTTTTTTTTTTTTTTTTGTGGTACTGGGGTTCCTGGAAGCCCTTCTACCTACGGGCTACACTCCCAGACCTATTTTTACATTTTTATTTGGAAACAGAGTCTCCTAAGCCAGCGCGGCTGGCTTCGAACCTGCACAATCCTCCTGCCTCCACCTCCCAAGTGCGGGGATTACAAGCACGCGCCACCACACCCGGCTAAAAGCCATTTTTAAGCACTCTCAAAGTACTTACTATCTGCTTGGTTTAAGCTCCATATTTCTGGAAGGCATAGAAAACAGCAAGATAGAAACAGTAAGAATACAATCTTTTGCTGGGCATGGTGGCGCACGCTTGTAATCCCAGCACTCAGGAGGATCGTGGTTCGTGGGCAGCCTCAGCTACTCAGTGAGGCCTTCTGCAACTTAGTGAGACCCTGTTTCAAAAAATTTTTTTAAAAAGGATAAAAAATACGGCTGGGGGTGTAGCTCGGAGGTACTATCCCCAGTACTGCAAAAAGAAATTTGCCCAAGGTTAATTTTTTTTTTTTTTTTTTGGTGGTACTGGGGTTCCTGGAAGCCCTTCTACCTCGGGGCTACACTCCCAGACCTATTTTTACATTTTCATTTTGGAAACAGGGTCTCCTAAGCCAGCGCACGGCTGGCTTCGAACCTGCGCGATCCTCCTGTCTCCGCCTCCCAAGCGCGGTGATTACAAGCGTGCGCCACCACGCCAGGCCCAAGGTTAATTTTAAAGAATACAATCTTTTTGTTGTTGTTGTTTGTTTCGTAGTACTGGGGATTGAACCCAGAGGCATTCTAGTATTTCTGAGCTATACCTCCAGCCCTATTTTATTTTTCATTTTGAACCAGAGTCTTGTTAAGTTGCTGAAAGCCTCACTCAGTCTCCAAGGCTGGTCTTGAACTTGCGATCCTCCTGTGTCAGCCTCCCAAGTACTGGGGTTACAGGCATGCGCCACCACGCTGGCTATAATACAACCTTAAATTTGGGTAGCACTTACCTATCGTAAAGGGCTGTCGCCCATGCATCTCCACGGGTGACGCACAGGGTCACACCAACGGGAAGCCAAGACGAATCCCCATCATCTGCCTCCCAGGTCGGCACCGTTCTGCTTTGCATTGAAAGCCCTTGTTGTGTGAGAGGCCCAAAGTCAAGCACTTGCTAAGCTTCAGCCACCCTGTGCGATGGATACTATTGTTATTCCTATTTCAGTGGTGAAGAGAGAAGTTTGGAAAGGTGAGATGGCTTCCCAAGGTCACGAGAAAGCAGGGCAGAGGAGAATTAAACTTGGTCCCAGAGCCCACTATGTCACGCAACCTACTAATTGGATGAGATAACGATTCCAAGGAGCCTTGTTCGGAAGAGTGAAGAACTGAACGCGTCTATCAGAGAACAGGAGACTGGTTTTAAAATTATTTGTGCATGTCATAATTGTAAAATATTTTATGGCAAAGACATGCTTATCAGCTTAAAAGTGCTATACCTATGTATGCTTTATCTGTGTCTAGGTACGCATACTATGGGTATGTATACACATGCTACATGTATTTATACACAGATGTGTGTCTGTAAATGCGCACACACACACTTGTAACTGTGTGACCATCTTTATGCACATCTGTGTTAGCTTTCCGTCATTGTGACAGATTGCCTGAAGAAAACTACTTAAAGCAGGCGAGATTCGCTTGGGCTCATGTTTCGGTCCGTGGCACTAACTCCAACACTCTGGGCCTGAGGTGAGAAGGATGGAGCTGCGGGAAGCTGCCCAGCTCATGGCCGAGGGGAAGCAGAGAAAGGGAGGGAAAGGCGCCAGGGACGAGACCCTGCAGGCCACCTCCAGGGACCTAATTCCTCCAACTGGGCTCCAGTCCCAACGTCGCCATCACTTCCCTAATCAGCTAGGAACTCATCAATATTAATCTTCTGATGAGGGTCAGATTCCTCATGACCCAATCACTTCCCAGAAGCCCCGCCTCTGCATCGGGGACCAAGGCTTCAACACATGGGCCTTTGGGGGATATTCCAGATCCAAACCATTGCCTCTACTCACCACTCCAAATATAATGTGTTGCCGGGCGTGGTGGCGCACGCTTGTAATCCCCGCGCTTGGGAGGCTGAGACAGGAGGATCACACAGGTTCGAAGCCAGCCTCAGCTACTTAGTGAGGCTCTCAGCAACTTAGACCCTGTTTCCAGATAAAGTATAAAACAGGTCTGGAAGTATAGCCCAGAGGTAGAAAGCAGAAAGCCTGTGGGTTCCAACCCTAGTACCACAAAAAAAAAAAAAAAAAAAAAAATATATATATATATATATATATATATATACACACACATATACACATATACATATATATATACATATATATACATATATACATATATATGTGTGTGTATACATATATATATATATAAAGTGTCTATATCTATACGATAGATACACTGTATCCAGGTATCTATATGCTAAATACACTCTACCTCCATGTCTAGCCATGTTGTATTATAGCAATATAATTCAGAGTATCTTGGGGGGGGGGGGACTCGGGAATAAGGCACTCTGAAAATCAAGGGAGCTTTCTGGAAGTTCCTTGGCAGGCCCGGGAAGGAAATAGGTTTGATGAGGTGAGAGTGGGGGGCATCCCAGCCAATGAGACCATAAATAAGGTGCAGAGAGCTCAGGTGCAGAATTGGACTTCCAGCCAACGAACTACTATGATTAAAATACAAACAATAAAATATGATCCAGATAATGTCAAGTGGCCCCAGTGCATGTGGGCCAGGTACCCAAGAGAATGGGCTCTCCTGCAGTAGCTGGAAATGTCAGAGACGTCAAGACGGGAACGGGAACGGGAACGAGAAGTCATTCTTCTGCTGGTAACAGAGCTCTGAGTCAGCCCCGCTTCTGGGGAAGGAGCGGTGCTAGAGGGCTCTTGAAGTCTTGGAGAAGCCGATGAGGCTTAGCCAATGTCACGAGCTTAATTAAGCTAGGCAGGCTAATGGGGCTTCCTGAGGGCTCCTGGCCACCGCTGCTACGGGAGATCCGTGGGGACCCTCTGCCCATGCAGCCCCCTCTCCTGCACGAGCCACGGGAGGGAACCAGGCTGCAGGGGAGACTGGCCAGGCGGCCCACCTGTCAACAAGCAACTGCCAGAAGGTGAAATTACGTCTCATGAAGCTTGGAGGCCAAAGGAGGACTGAGAGAAGCAATCACGGCCCCAGCCTGCCTCCTGCAGTCATTGAAAGGCCATGAACTTGAACTTGGCCACTAAGGAGGTGCCTTCAGCTTCAGCTAAGGGTCTTTGGCCTTCGGTTGTTGATGTCATTTCCAATGTGTGCTGTTCATACACCTCTCTAGGACAGCTGGCTAGGAAAAGATGTCAGATGGCGGATCTACAGAAATACAGATAGGACTTTTTAAGTACCTACTAGAGAGGCAGGCATGGCGGTGCACACCTGTAATCCCAGTGCTTGGGAGGCTGAAACGGGAAGGACACAGGTTCAAGGAAAGCCTCGATAACTTTGTGAGACTCTTAGCCACCTAAGGAGGCCCTGTTTTCCAAAAAATAAAAAATGTAAAGGTCTGGAGGTAAAACTTGGAAGCAGAAATGTCCCTGAGTTCAATCCCCAGTACCAAAAACAAAATAAAAAAAAAAAAAATAGGAAAGCCGGGCGTGGTGGCGCATGCTTGTAATCCCCGCGCTTGGGAGGCTGAGACAGGAGGATCGCACGGGTTCGAAGCCAGCCTCAGCTACTTAGTGAGGCTCTCAGCAACTTAGTGAGACCCTGTTTCCAAATAAAATATAAAAAAGGTCTGGGAGTATAGCCCGGAGGTACCAAAAAAAAAACAACAACTAGGAAATAAGCACTAGAGTATTTATGGTTCTAATCCTTGCACAAACCTGCAATGAAGCTGTTAGCCCTAATTTTCAGAGAAATTGAGGCTCAGAGAATTGTGGCTGATCAAGGCCTCGTGATGAGCTAAGATGGGAACCCAGTTCAGCTGCCGTCCTCACGCACCATATGCAATGGCGGGTCCCGGCAGCGTTTGAGGAGGGGAGAATGGTCAACACTCAGGAAGACCTCGGGTCCAGCGGCCTGAGATACTTAGCCCAGCGGAAAAGCACCCCGGGTTCCATCGGCCCAGTGGAGTAGTGGCGGAGGCTCTTGGGTTATCAAAGGACAATTATGCTTTGCTCCGTGGCTTTTATTAAAAGGAATGGAGAAGCCAGGCGCATTGGAGCATGCTGTAATCTCAGTCCTTGAGAGGCTGAGACAGGAGGATCTCAGGTCCCAGACCAGCCTCGGCAACTAGTGAGGCTCTCCACAACTTAGAACCTGTTTCAAAACAAAAAATCAAAATAGGGCTGAGAGTGTAGTCCAAAGGGAGATGGCCCCTGGGTCCAATCTCCAGAACCAAAATAAAAAGAGAGAGGAGGGATGGGTGGTGCATTTTAGACTTCACTTGGTAAGAAAAAAAAAAACTCTAAGATGCGTGTGTGGGGGATGGGTACTGGGGATGGAACCCAGGGGCATTCTACCTCTGAGCTACACCCTCAACCCTTTTTTATTTTTTATTTTGAAACAGGGCCTCACTAGGTTAATGAGAGTGTCATTATTTGCTAAAGCTGTCCTCCAAGCTGCAATCCTCTGCAAGCGTGTGCCACCCACCAGGCCTGGCTCCCAGGTACCTTTATGGAGATCTTGGATGCCCAAACCCTCAGGTTCCCTGGGGAGAGACCTCGTGCTGAGGACTCCTGGTTTGGGGAACTTGAGAGCCTCCTCTGTGCTCCCGTGAACTGCCCACTACCCGAGGAAGTCAGAGAGCGAGCCACCAGCTGGTGTGTGGGCCCTGGGGCCCGGAGGAGCATCCTCCCGGCTTCTGTGCGTTGAGCGCGCAGAGGACGCGCGCAACCGCCAGGTGGCGCTCTCTCCCTGGCCGTGGCGGCTGGCGGCCTGGAGGGGAGGAGGCTGGGGTATCTTCTGCCCCTGTCAGAGATACTGTATTTGATGCCTGCTTGGACTGGTTTCATGATAAATACCCTAGACAGTCCATGCAGAAAGGGCTCGGACCTCTGGGATTTGCGATGACACCATATTCAGCAGGACAAGGAGGTGCCCAAGGTCACTGAGCAAACTGGACTCCTCCTCTGGGCGCCTGGGTCCAGGCTTCCTCGCTCCCAGCCCTGCAATCACACCAGCAGGACATGACACTAGCCTGGGCTGGAAGCCTGGGCTGGGGGCTGGAAGGGCCACACCCTCTTCCCCTCCCCTGCCAAGCTGCAGGAGCAGGCCCAGGCCTGACCCCGCTATCGGGGCAGCAGTCATAACAGACTCAGAGCAGTGGGCCACCTGCCTACTCTGAGCCAGGCAGGGAGCTTTCCAATCACCATGTGATCGTTGCTGGAGCTTCACCACGCCTCTGCGGCCTGTCCTGCCTTCCCTTTTACTTTGAGAACCCTGGAGCTCAGAGAAGTTAAGCAGCCTGCCCCATGACACACAGCTCACCCGACCCAGTCACCTGGCTGTGAGTACAGGCCACCGCGCGTGGCCTTGGCCAGGTCTCTTCTATGCTGTTCTCTATGTTTCTAAACACTTTCAAAGACTTTGTCCCGCTTTAGCCTGTCCAGAGTATCTGAGGGCGAGAAAAGGTGTTGACTTGACTTGGCCAGACCTCTTGACTCATTGTAGACCTGGATTGGGGAACAGCGTGAAACTCTCCGAGGACCACTCCCACCACACAGCCCAGCCCCAGCCCCCTTAAAATCCCTGGGAGTCTCAAGTGGGTGGCCTGGGTCTGCGTCCCAGCTCTGTGGCTGAATAAGGGACTCGCCCTCAGAGTCCCCTTAGGACATGAGCCGTGTAGGGTGAGCACTGCCGACTGCTACACAGTAAATGCTCACTTTTAAAAGTGTAGCTCTTGCCAGCGTGGTGGCGCACACTTGTACTCCCAGCATTTGGGAGGCTGAGACAGGAGGATCGAGGTTCGCAGACAGCCTCAGCTACTTAGTGGAGGCCCTTTGCAACTCAGTGAGACCTTGTTTCAAAATAAAGAATAAGCCAGGCATGGCGGTGCATGCTTGTAATCCTGGGGCTTGGGAGGCAGAGACAGGAGGATCGCGCAGGTTCAAAGCCAGGCGCACTGGCTTAAGAGACCCTGTTTAAAAAAAAAAAAGTATAGAATAGGTCTGGGAGTGTAGCCCAAGGTAGAAGGGTTTCCAGGAACCCCAGTACCACTAAAAAAATAAATAAATAAAATAAAGAATAAAAAGTAGGGCTGGGTTGTAGCTTGGAGGTTGAATGCCCCTGGGTTCCATCTCCAGAACCGCAAAAAAATAAAAAATAAAAAGAGTAGCTCTTAGCCGGGCGTGGCACATGCTTGTAATTCTAGCATTTGGGAGGCTGAGACCGGAGGATCGCAGTTCGCAGACAGCCTCAGCTATTTAGTGAGGCCCTTTGCAACTCAGTAAGACCCTGTTTCAAAAATAAAGAATAAAAAATAGGTCTGGGAGAGGAGCTCAGAGGTAGAATGCCCCTGGGTTCCATCCCTAGTACCGCAAAAAAAAAAAAAAAGTAGCTCTTAATAGATAGGAACAACTGAATTTCCGTGGTTCATTTTTTCCTGCCACATAAGCCTTTAGACCTACATTGTCCAATGTAGGCGCCACGAGCCACATGCAGCTGGCTATTAAATACTTGAAACATGACCCAAACTGAGATGAATCAGGCGTGGTGGCGCATGCTCCTAATCCCAGGATTTGGAGTCTGAGACAGGAGGATCGCAGGTTTGAGGACAGCCTCGGCAAGTAGTGAGGCTCTCAGCAACCTAGGGAGACCCGGGTTCAAAATAAAATTTTAAAAATAGGGCTCAGGGTGTAGCTGGGAGGTAGAATACTCCCAGGCTCCATCTCCAGTAACACACACACACACACACACACACACACACACACACACACACGATAAGCTGAAGCACAAAACAGCCCTGGATGTTGAAGGCTCGTATGGGACCGCCCAATGCATAACATCTCATTAATATGTTTATATTTCTTCGTGTTTAAATTCTATTTCAGATATGTTGAATTCAAAACTAATTTTTTTTTTTTTTTTTGCGGTACTGGGGATGAAATCCAAGGGCATTGTACCTCCGAGCCACACCCCCAGCCCTATTTTATAGTCTTTTTTTATTTTTGAAACAGGGTCTCACTGAGTTGCAGAGGGCCTCGTTAAGTAGCTGAGGCTGTCCTCGAACCGCGATCCTCTGGTCTCAGCCTCCCAAATGCTGGGATGGCAAGTGTGTGCCAACATGCCCAGGTGAGTTCAAAGATTAATAAAATTTTATTTCACCCTGTTTCTCTTCATGGTGATTTTTTTTTTTTTTTTTGCAGTACTGGAGGTGGAACCCAGCGTCATTCTACCTCTGAGCTGCACTCCCAGCCTATTCTTTTTTTATTCTTTGTTTTGAAGCAGGTCTCACTAAATTGCAGAGGGCCTCACTAATCAGCTGAGTCTGACCATGAGCCTGAGATCCTCCTGTCTCAGCCCCCCGAATGCTGGGATTACAAGCATGCGCCAAGCTTCTTCATGGTGTCAAGGTGGCTATGGAAGAAAATGTTTCATTACATATATGACTCAACATTTATGTTATATTTCTGCTAGACAGTGCTGCCTTTGACATCTTCAGAAATTCAGCTGCTGCTGCCTTGATTTACCTCGATGATGCGGCATAAAAGGGCTTTGAACCCCGGGATCCATATTCCCAGGACGGAGCCGGGCAAGCTTGTATGCCTCAGGAAGTACATCTGTGCTTTTCCAAAACAAGCAAGCAGACCACAACAACCTCAATAAAGTAATAAAAAAAAAAAAAACAGCCCCACCGCACACCACACCCTGGCACACAGCCTCTGTCCTCCAGAGCCCAGGAAGTTGAGCAATGGTCTCTCTCATTCTGTACATAAGAAACTGTGGCTTGGTAACCTGTGCCGGGTCCCTTGGCCGCAGGGTTGTTCTACATCCTGCAGCAGAAAATGATAAGGAAAAAAAAGGGAGAGAAGAATACAGCTCCCCCGTGTGACCTTGGGCAAGTCTCTCCTCTGCAGGGGTCTCCGTTTCCCCTTGTAAAAGGAGGGGCATCCTGTCTGGGTCATTGGGGCCTCAGTGGTTGTGGGAATCCTCGTGCCTTCTAGTGAATACACGCTCCTGGGACTCCCCTAAGTCCGAGGCCTCCGTGGTCCCTTCTGTGCGGGACGAATGTGCATTTCTGTTTGTTTTAATAACATTTGTAGGAGCTTTATATAGTGTCTACGTCTGCTTACATTAGACGCTGCGTCTTAAGAGTTGAGAGTTTCACTATTTCCCATATAAACCTTGTTTTTTATGAGTTTGGGAGAACTCAGCTGTAAAAACTCTTGCAGCTGAAAAAAAATATTTTTTTTCCCAAACAAATTGGGTTTAAATCAGAAGGCTAGTTTTCAGGCACTTCAGAACGCTCATATTTTCCCCTCCCAGTCACTTTTCATTTAAAAATAAGGCTGGTTGATTATTATTATTATTATTTTAGTTTCGTTTCTTTTATGCGGATTTAGCAAGACCATAAGCTGAACTGCGGACTGGGCATCCAGTGCCTGATCCAAGACAGCCCCGGCCTGGAGCCTGGAGCCCGGCTCGGATCTGACTGGCTGGGTGATCCTGAGCCATCCGCCCTCCGCTTCTTCCTTTCCCATCGGGAGCATCGTCATTCCTGCCGAGCTCCCTTTTGGATCACACGGAGGAAATTGTGCCTCTAGAAGCAGAAAGATGCCCAAGAAAGGTGCGGGAGGGAACAGCACTCCTGCCTGAGTTTTCCACCAGCTGAAAGTAGGTGCCTGGAATAGCAATCCAGAGCTCCAGGCTGCTCTCTCCCCGGTTTTATTTAGAGGGAGGAGCCCTCGAATGCCAGCGGGGACGGGATGCCAGGAGACCGTGGCGCCTTCACATAACTCCCTCCACTTTGCCTTATTTTAGTGACCAAAGAAAATCCTATAGAAGCAGAGATGGGATGCTCGCGGGCCAAGGTCCTGCAGGATGTGCGGGAAGCCCCGTCTCTCTAAAGGCCGCCAGACCCGGGCTTAGAGGCAAGCCCAACCTGCCTTCTACCGTACACGTGACCTTGAACACAATCCGACACCTCTCCGCACCTCCCCCGCCTCGTGACCTTGAAGAACCCCTGGGAGAAATACTGAAGGCTGAGGGTTTAAAGAGTTTGCTTGTGTAAATTTGAACTGTTGTGATTTCATTCACCCGTAGCCGAAATGTGCGGAAAAAAGATTCTAGTTGCTGCGTAGGAGGAAAAATAGCTCTTCCAGACAGATGTTTATTACTTCATATCAATTATTGATTATTATGGGGATCTATAACTTATGATATTTATGTGCACATGATAAGCGCTCCGGGAGATGTTGACTAAACCGTGTACAGCACTGAGATTTGCTGGCAACAGGAGAAATTAGAAGGAAATCACAAAAGGGGTGTGCATTCAATGTAAAAAAAAATAGAACTAAGCCAGAGAAAAAGTCAAAATCAGCCTTATTCCCACAAGTTCGAGGAGGCAGTGGTGGGAATGTTTTGATGTGTAGGCTTCCAGTTGTTCCTCTGTAAATATTTGCTTGTTTATTTTAACATGAAGGGGGCTCAAAATGGGCAGTGTTTAGCAATGCAAAAGGGTCTTCCCGTGACATTACTTAGGATATAATAACGTATCATGGATAATTTCCTTGTCAATTCCCACACTTTTTCTTATCCCCAGATGGCTGAGTAATAGCGCACCATGCTGATGAATGTATTTAACCAGTTCTTAAGGATAACACACCCCTGTCTTATCCTTTTTTATTATTCTGTAATCCAATGTCCTATCATTAAAAGCTTCAAAACATGAGTGACTTATTTTCTTTGAATATATTTTTGAAGTTTCTTTTGTAGTTCATGACCAATCTGTTTGTCCCTACACAGAAGATAGTATACTTAATTAAAAATAATAATGTCACAGTCATCTGAGGTGTGTGACAAATACATTGATACCTGGATCTAGAATTAGAAAGTAAACTCAGGCTTTAAAAATGCTCCCAAGCCAGGGTGGTGGCCTGTGCTTGTAACCGCAATCCTTGGGAGGCTGAGACAGGAGCATCATAGGTTCACAGCCTGAGGTCCTCCCCAACTTAGTGAGACCCTGTTTCCAAATAGTAAATAAAATCGGGCTGAGGGTGTGGCTTGGAGGTAGAATGCCCCTGGGTTCAGTCCCCAGTACTGCAAAAAAAAATAATTAAAATAAAGAAATAAAATAAAATAAACGTTCCCAGAGGAGGACCGGTGACAGGGGTGACCTGTGTGTCTGGGGCCCAGGGCGCACGCTGGTTTGTACACCCTGGCCCGGGTGGGTCCTCTGTCCTGGCTGGTGGCTTTTGGGGTCAGAAGGAACACATCCCACAACCCCCTCCGCGGGCATCTCCAGCCTCAGTTCCCAAACCCCGGACCTGAAACAGGAACCAGATCGGACTGAGCGGGCTGGAGGGCCCACCGCGCCCTCCCCACGGTGGTGGGGTTTCCGAAGAGGCCCCGCCATGCCAGGCTCGGCACCCCTGCATAGGTACCTCTCTCCTTCTGCCCGCCATGAGGAAGCAGGACCCGGGTACACATTCTTCCCGTGCCTCGGATACTTGGCCCGGCTAAATATAGTCAGGGATCTGGGCCCTCTGTGTGGCGGGAGTGTGTCTTTGAGCTAAACCGGAGTCTTGAGTTCGAATCTAGATGATGTCCCCTGGCCCTTACTCGTCTCGCTCCCGGACCCGCGTTTCCATACGCGTGCCAGAATTTCCAAAAGGCTCCCAGCTCTTGGAAAGGCTAAAATTAATAATACAAAAAAGAACCCCGGGCTTCTCTCCACCCTCCCCGCGCCCGCGGGGCCCCCGGCGGCTCTGGGCCGGGGGAGGGGCGCGCCGGCCCCTCATTACCGCGAGGTGTTGCTCTAGTTAAACCGCCGGCCTGTTTGATCCGGCGGCGGGTGGCGAGGGGGAAAAAAGCAAAAAGTAGGGGGGCGGGCGTGGGGAGAAGCTCACACCTCCCCCACCGCTTCCTCGCGCCCATAAAACACCTTTTATTAACTCCTTCGCGTCCAGAGAGGCCCACGTGGCCTCGCAGCCCCCGGCCTCGGTGTTTATAGCCCAGACTGGTGGGGCTGCGATTCACCCCACGCCTGGACCAGGCGCGGGGGTCACGCCTGGGGCCCGGGCTGCCCGGGTCTCCCTTCTCGTCCCCAGCTGGGCGCGCCCCTCGGTACGCTCTTGCTGTGAGCACCGAGCACCCCAGCTCACAGCACTCTGCGTGGCCGCTGGCTTATAGGAGACAGAAAAGCACTTAGCTCGGGGTTGCAAGCAAATAAAACGAATTGTACGTTAGGATTATCATTTGTGGGCGTGCAAATGTCTGCTAGCCCTCTCTGTGTTAGCCCAGCACGCATCTGCAAGCGCCCAGCCAGGGGACACCATCGCCTTCCCCATACAAGGGCAGTAACACACACACACACACACACACACACACACACACACTAGCACTTTGCACAAAACCATATGCTCTTAACATATTTGGTGAGTGCTCTGTTGCTGGCGGGAGAGTTGAACGCTCCAGCTTAAGCGTAAACACTCGCCAGCCTATTTTATTCAAACAGGTAATAACAGCTGCACCAACTGCGTAGGAGTCCTACTGGGCCTAGAAGGCGTGCTGAACACACGCCCCTGTGACCTGCAGGGTTGTGAGATCTCTGTGCTCGCCCGCCCCATCCCGGGTACACCTGGATGTGCAGAATTTCCCACACACGATTGTAGCCTCAGCAAATCCCCTTGAAGCTACCCTGCCCGGCGCCCACTGGGCGTGTGACGGTCACCTTCCTTCCCAGTAACCTCCCGGCCCAGCAGTCTGCAGACTCCAGTGCATGCACTCACCGGCCAGGGCCCACCCAGATAAATTCCTGGGTGACACTCCTTCCAGGTTCCCGTTCGCCCTCTTCAGCAAGTTCTCCCAAGACCTTTACTCTCCATCCCAGGAAGATAACCTTCATCTGCCTCCTTCCCTCGACTCGACCGGAGTTTTGCTAGGTATTTATCAGAGGAAGGGAACAGAGACTTCAATTTCCACCTACAGAACCCTGGAGCGGGATCCTGCCGGCCGAGAGACGTCACACTGGCTTCCGAGGACTTCAGAAAACTTTTTTATTAGTCAAGAGCGTAGGTATTGGCTTGGCAAAGGAAGAGGCCGTGAGCGATCACGCGAATCTGAGGTAGAAAAGGGTGGGGCGGGGAGCTTAACACCTGAGCACAGCAGGCACCATAGGTAGTTTAAATACATAAAAAAAAAAAAAACGGGCGTGGTCTCACAGGCTTGTTATCTCAGCATTCTGGAGGCTGAGACCCTGGGGGGAATCGTAGTTTGCAGACAGCCTCAGCTACTTAGTGAGACCCTCCGCAACTTTGTGAGACTCTGCTTTAAAATAAAAGAATAGAAAATAGGTTAGGGGGTGTAACCTGGAGATCGAATGCTTCTGGGTTTCATCCTTACACCCACAAAAAAAAAAAAAACGGAAAAAATTCACAACAGGAGTAGTTTTACTGTGTGTGTGTGTGTGTGTGTGTGTGTGTGTGTGTGTGTGCTAGAAATGGAATCCAGGGGCTTTCTACCTCTACACTCCCAGACCCATTTTTAAGAATATATATTATTTGGAAACAGGGTCTCACTAAGTTGCCGAGAGCCTCACTAAGTAGCTGAGGCTGGCTTTGAACCTGCGCGGTCCTCCTGCCTCCGCCTCCCAGGCCCTGGGATTACAAGCGTGTGCCACCACGCCCGGCTCAAAGGGGCAGTTTTATATTTAGAAAAAAGAGAAAGAAAAAAGAACAAAAAGAGGAGAGAGAAGGAAGAAAGCAGAGGAGTTCATTCCGCTTGGAACTAGGTAGGAAGTGCAGGACCCACACGGGATGAGGACCTTGCTGTTTGCAGGAACCAGGGGAGGCCGCCCTCGTCTTCTTTGTCGACCGAGAGGAACAGGAAGCCGTTAACCAATCCTCTTACTGCATTTTGATTTGAGAAGGCGTCTGAGGGTTCCGACCCAAAGCGAGAGGGGGCCTGGAGCGAGCCGCAGGAGCACGGCGCAGTCCCTCCCTCCAGCCCAAGCCCCCGAGAGCCGCCCTCGTCCAGAGGAGGTGAGCATATATACATTTCTTTCTCTTGATGCATTTTAAGCGATTTCGAATGACATTGCACGTGCGATCCGAGCGGGGCGATCCGAGCGGGGCTCGGAGCCGCGGGCATGGGCCGGGCCTCGCCGCCGCCCTCGTCTGCTCCCGGGACGCCAGGTCCGCCAGCCCGGCCAGGTCCTCGGCTCACTGGCTCAACTCCAGCGCCCACACTTGCTGCGGCCAGCCCGTCCGCCCTTTAATCCTCTTCTCGCCCGGGCCCAGAGCAGGAGGAAAGGCTTCATGCTGCGGCTGCCAAAGAACACAGAGGAAAAGAGGTGAGAGACAGAGATTTCAATTATTCTGCTGCGATCTACCAGCCCGGGGGAGGGAAGGGGAGGAGAGGGAGAAAAGGTGTGGGGAGCGGTACCTAAGAGGCTTTAAATAAGTGACCAATCCCTGTTAGCAAAGGAGACCAACAGGCTCATAAATTTGCCTTTATGCGCCCAGTTCCTGGGATCTGGCTGGGGAGCTTTAGAAGGGTCGTTAACCAGAATTCCCTTCCCTGCGTTTGGTGAAACCGAGGCTAGTGGGTTTGGCTTCGAGGAGCCTGCGGGAGAAGGCTGGAGGTCTGAACTGGGAGGCTGGGGGATCTACCTTGACCTTCCCGCAGACCCTGCGAGACAGGCCCGCCGGCCTTCGGCTTTCCGATGTGGTTTAGCATCTGGTTTGGATACAGGGTTGGGTCTGCAGGATCTCGTGCTGAGAGCCTCTGGCGTCAGGCAAAGGAGAAAGGAGTCGGTCTGCGGCCTGGCCTAGCATCCTCCTTCCCCATCTCCCTAGCAGAAACCCAGCGACGCTTCGACAAGAAGCCGACGCGGCGTGCAAAATGGGGATCGGCCTAATAACTACCTCGGACTCCCCCCACCCCCAAGGACAATGGCGTGGAGATGGGATGCCCGCGTTTCCGGAGTCCTCAAGTGAGCATTCCCTAGTTTCCCAGAGGCCCCTGGGATGGGATCGACCCCGGCAAAACTCTCCAGTCTGCTCCCCACCGAGGCGGTCCCCAGGACACCAGCCTGGAGAAACGTGTTCACCAGCCTGGAAGTTGGAAGTTGGGCAACCCTGGGCAGCAAAACCGAGCCCAAAAGCTGTCACCCTCACTGGAGAGGGCCCAGAAAGGCCCAGTAGGATTGCCGCCTCCAAAGCCCAAGTGGCTTTTCTTTGTTTATATACAAAGCCGTTGTGGTCGCCTCAAAACCAGACCATCCGCGGAGCAGGCTGGAGAGCAGGCCTCCTTCCCCGGCTCCTCGGGTAAGTGCCTTTTCCTATTTTGTCCCGCTCTGAGCTCGGTTTCCCTACCTGTGATGGAGGTAGATTCATCTCTCTACCAAAGGCCCTTGGAAGTATAACTGAGCTCACAAGCAAATATCCATGCTCGAGCAACTTAAAGCAAGGGGCTCCTGGGCACATTTCCTGGTGGTGGGGAAGTACTGGAGACTGAGCCCCGGGTTATTCTTCACCTGTGCTGCGCCCCAGCTCAAGTTGATTTTTGTGTGTGTGTGAGTCTGGAGATGGAACCCAGGGGCATTCGACCTCCAAGCTACAGCCCCTGTCCTATTTTTTTTTTATTCTTTATTTTGAAACCAGGTCTCACTGAGTTGCAGAGGGCCTCACTAAGTAGCTGAGGCTGTCCACAAACCGTGATCCTCCGGTCTCAGCCTCCGGAATGCTGGGATTACAAGCGTGCGCCACCACGCCCGGCTTGATTTTTTTTTTAATTTCGAAATGGGGACTCACTAAGTTGCAGAGACCAGCCTAAAACCTTCGAGCCTCCCGTCTCAGCCTCCCAAGTACTGGGGCTACTGGGTAGGGATCGCCACACCCAAGTCTGCAGGCTTTTAAAAGCCGGCTTCCAGGAGAGCCGGGGATGGATCAGGACTCTTCCATATTGGAAGTGAAATATTTCACTTTTGGGGCAGATCAAAGGCTTTCTACAGGGTTTTTTGGGGGAGATCTGGGGATGGAACCCAGGGGCATTTGACCTCGGAGCTACACCACCTGCCCTATTTTTTATTCTTTATTTTGAAACTGGGTCTCACTGACTTGCAGAGGGCCTCACTAAGTAGCTTCTGTCCCGAGCGGATCCTCCAGTCTCAGCCTCCCGAACGCTGGGATTAGAAGCTTGCGCCACCATGCACGGCTTCAACAGATTTTTTAAGCGGGCTATAAGCACCCTTTCAAAAGGCTTAAGATGCCCGTCGGGGTGACGCACACTTCTGATCCCAGCATTCGGGAGGCTGAGACAGGAGGCTCGAGGTTTGCAGACAGCCTCGGCTACTTAGTGAGGCCCTTTGCAACTCAGTGAGACCCTGTTTCAAAATAAAATACAGGGCTGGGGGTGTAGCTCGGAGGTAGAATGCCCCTGGGTTCCATCCCCATTGCCCAAAAAAAAAAAAAAAAAAGGCTTAAGACGTTGTGTGCAATAGGTTCCACAAACGCTGCCCACACGACGGTTACTTTCAGTCCCGAATCCACCGCTGCCCAAGCACACAGCCAGCGCGGGCCTGAGGACACGCTGGGGCCCTGCCCGAGGCTCCCGGACCCCAGGCCCCAGGGCGGGGCGCGCAGGCCCCCGACTCACCGGCTCCCTTTTCCGCTTGCTTTCGCGGCCGCCCTCCGCCTTCTTGAGCTCGGCCTTGAAGGCCTCGGGGTCGCCGGCCTGCGCGTCCTTGGCCAGCACGTCCATCAGGTAGGCGATGTAGCTGGTGGCCAGGCGCAAGGTCTTGATCTTGGAGAGCTTGGTGTCGGCCGGCACGTTGGGGATGCACTCGCGCAGCTCGGCGAACGCGCTGTTGATGCTCTCCGTGCGCCTCCGCTCCTTCTTGGGGCCCGGGCCCTTCCTCCGGCCCAGGCGGCCGCCCAGCGCCCCCGGCCGCCCGGGGCTCCGGCCCTCCCCGGCGTCGTAGGCGGCGTTGGCGGCCGGCGGGGGCCCGGCGGCCGGGAAGTCCGGGGCGGCGTCCGCGGGGCTCAGCAGCCAGCTCTGGAAGTAGGGCCGCTCCTGGTGACAGCGCGACGCGGGGCCGAAGAGGAAGGGCTCGTGCAGCATGGGGTGCGCGGGGTGCGGGTGGTGGTGGTGGTGATGGTGTGCGTAGCCGCCCACGAGGTTCATGGTGGGGAGGCTCCTGGCCGGCGTCCGCAGCCCGATCAGCGCCGCCCCATGCGCCCCGCGGCTGCGGGGCCGCCCGCGGGCTCCCGGGGGTCCTGGGCCAGGGGCGGAGGTCCACGCGCGCCGGCGGCCTGGAGGCTTCGGTCCCCTGAGAGGGCGCGGATGCCCAGAGGCCGTTTAACCCTTCTGCGGACTCCACGCCCGGGTCTGGCTTATATAAGGCCGGGCTTTGATGTCAGCGTCTCCCCGGAGCCAATGGCAGGGGGGGCGGGGAGGAGGAGCGGGGTGGCCGGCCCAGGTTTTAGGCTGGGCTCGGGCCAGTGGGCTCCAGGCCCCCGCGGGGACCGCCAGCCGGCCCCGCCTCCGTCCCGCCCCTTTCCCGGCTCCGGGTCTGGGAGGGCGGGGGCTACGTCCACCCCCTCCCTGTGCAGGCATGAAAAGTCATCTAGAATCCTCAAGGAAAAATAGAGCCTTCGCTTAGAGCCCTTGATTTTACATCTAGAGAAATTGAGACGAAGTGGAGGGGGAGAAGGTTCTTGTTTCTAGACTCAAAAAAATTTGGAATAGGAGTTCCAAGATTCCCAGCTCCCAGCGCCATCCGCTCTGCTGGTCCGGGAGCCCTAAGCTCTAGGGCTTCTCCACCACCACCTCCCCGACCGGCCCTTCGCTCTGCTGCGCTTTCTGGCCGGACTGGGAGCCGCTGGTGCACCCGGTGGTGAAGCCAGCCAATCTCCGCCCAGTCGCAGGTAGAAGGGCAGACCGCTGATCGAGCAGAGAGGCCTCTGTGCGGAGGGAGCAGGACTCCAAGCCCAGGGCACTTACCAGTGTGTTTCGGGCTCAAGGGCCTGAAATCCACTCTTGCTCTTCTGGCCCCACCGGGGCTTGCTTCAGTCTGAATGCTCGTGGGCCAGGCTGGTGCAGAGGCAGCTTGGAGGGATGTGGCCCGAAGGCGCCTAGCCCGGGCTCGCCCCCAGTCTGCTGGACTCGATCAGAGCACTGGGAGAAAGGATGTGCCGGGCCACTCCGCCCAAGAAAGATCACCCTTAGGAATGTTTGAGTGGTGCCAGGCGTGGTGGTGCATGCGTGTAATCCCAGCATTTGGGAGGCAGAGATAGGAGGATCGCGACTTCTGGACAGCCTCAGCTACTTAGTGAGGCCCTTTGCAACTCAGTGGGGCCTTGTTTCCAAATAAAAAATAAAAAATAAAAAAATAGGGCTGGGGGTGTTGCTCAGAGGTAGATGCCCCTGGGTTCCATCCCCAGTACTGCAAAAAGGGAAATAATTAATTAATTAATTAATTAAAAATAGAGCTGGGGGTGTAGCTCAGATGTAGAATGTCCCTGGGTTCCATCCCCAGTACCGTAAGAAAAAAGAAGGTTTGAATGTCTGAAGACACCAGCTCCAGAGTTTGCACCTTGAAAAAAAAACATGTGTAGCCAGAGCCTAAGAAAGACCTATGACCACTGACCACCTCAGTGAAACTCTAGACCACAGGGGAGAAGGAGTAGGCAGCTGTGCCCTCGGCCCTGAGGCGCGGTGTTGGCTGCAGCTGCAGTCCTCTGCGGCCGCCCCTCGCCCCTCGGAGCCAGGGCCCTTCTCTGCGGGTCAGATTCGCTCCACGGGGGCTTTCCTCGGGCTCCAGAGGGAGCCTGGGGATCCCAGGGTGGCGTGGCTTCAGCTGCGAGCCCCTGTCCCTACCTGGTGTTCCGGGAGCTTCCTTGATGCCCACTTACCTGGGACCATCCAACCTCCCCAACCTTTCCCGAGTAGTCCCTTCCCTGGCCCGGGCAGGGGAAACGTATCTTTTTTCAAAAGCGACGCCCAGGTCCAGGTAGAGGACAATCCCCTGAGCGCTCCTTTCAGAGGACAATTTCATTATTTACCCCTTCACTCCGAAATCGCCTCCTGCTGTCCGGATGCCCACGTGGGTGGCACAGTCCCTAGTCCAAGACAGAAAAGAAGGCAGGCCAACTCTCTCCTGGCAGATAGAGAAAGTGAGCCCAGACTGGACGGACGGCTGAGCCGTGGTGGAAACACCCCGGACCGCGCTGTGCGTACAGCCCCGGAGCGACCGAGATAAGGTGTCAAATCCTAGGAATGCGTGATGTTGAGATACCGCGGGCGCTGTGGACGCAGACGCGTATCCGCGAGCACGCACTCGCTTTGGGGCGTGAACGCAGGGCCCGGGGTGCCCGGGAAGAAGGGCGCAGTCGCTTAGATCTGAGCGCCGGGGTCCACCTGCTGGCCGGAGCCCGGCGGGGCGGTGGTCCCGAGGTGCAGGGTGGGGGGAGCGGCGGGGGAGGGCCTGGTCCGCCGCCCCAGGCGGGCTGCAAAGCCGCCGCTCTCCACCGCGCCTGGCGCCAGCAGCGCCGGGGCTGGGCCGGGCGGAGCCGAGGAGGGAGCGGGGAGGGAGCCCGGGCGCCCGGTGCAGCGGCGGCTCCGCGGGGTCCCGCGCCTCCCCGGCCTGCAGGCCTCTGCAGTGACGGCGGGGGAGTAACTACTCCGTGCAAAGGGACCTCGAGTCCTCTGCACAGCCAGCCCAGCCTCCGAGCTGATCCCCGCGCAACCTTCCCAGCCGCCGCCCGCGCACGCGCGTGGCTCGCGGCTCGCGGGTGTACACGGAAGCCCAGCTGTCCCGTAGGACGCCCGAGGCGTCACACGCGGCTTCCACCGCATCTGGCACTCACGCATTCCTGGGATTTTACACACCTCTCTATCCCCCGGGTGCACACCACCCCTCCGATGTAGCCCAGCTAGGAGGCTCCCGGTCCTACACAGAGGCACAAAGACCGCAGTCTCAGAGCGGAGGCGTAGACACTGCAGACTCGGGGTTGGGCGCACAATCTTACCACCGCGATCACAGACAGGTACAAACAGTTTGTGGTTTCTTAGAACTTTCCACAATTGCATTCCCAACACAAACTTCCAAAAACAAAAAACCCGACCCTACCAGCCGGGTGCAGTGGTGCACACCTGTAGTCCCAGCTGCTCAGGAGGCCGAGGCAGGAGGGCCACTTGGATTAGCTGCCAGTTTGGGCAGCAGACCGAGAACTCCTCTTACAAGAAAGAAATTACTAGCTCCCCGACGCTCTCATATGTTTGCGCATTACACCCACGCACACAAAATCCACGCGATCGTTTGGCATATGTTCTCAGCCTTGCCTAGACAGTCACACTGTCTAGCCCTTCATATGAAATCGTACCATCCTCTGCCATTACCAACACACCCACAACGACTAAAGCTCTCAGAACGCTGACTCCCCACTTACCCAATGCGAAGCCCTCCCTTCCTCCCAGCGCTTTCCCAAGGCTGTCCCTCGGCACTCAGGACTGAGTGCACCTTGCACACATAGCCAGCGGCCTGGAGAGTCTGGGGGGGATGCACTGTCAGTTCTAGGTGAGGGACTGAGTCCCAGAGACCCCTCCGAGAGACCCCTCCGCGGGCGGATGGCCAGGCACCACCCTGTGAGTGTTGAAAAACAGATGCCCTTGGCAGCCAGTGCCCTCCAGAAAGCAAGCAAGGGGTGCCCCTGCTGGAAGCACAGCCCCCAAGAGACCCACTGAGGCTGGAGGTTCCTGGAAGTATGAACGCAAAGGTGGCAAAGGTCCAGGCGCCAGACCCGACCTCCAGAGTACTTGGGCCAGAGGACTGTGGCTAAACTCTGCCACAGACACTAGGGAGAGTGTTCCCTCCCTCTGCCCCGGGCTTTATGATAAGGGGGAAAGGGCCTGAGACCTAAGAGTTTGGCCCTAAAAGCACTGAGTTCAAGCACTGTCTAGCACCTTACTCGGTCCCTTGCCAGCTTCAAGCTGGAAATTTTTCTCGTTTGCAGAAAAGGGGGCAGGACTGACAATCCGGAGTCCGTGGTGTGGCTGCAGGGCGCCGCTCCTCTGGGCGCTCCGAGATCTGCAGCTAGGTCCCAAAGGAAGGACTCCACAGTCCTCCGGCCCACCCAACAGACCAAGCACCCGGAGCCAGGGGCGGGTCCTCCTAGCCAGCCACGCACTCCCCTGCAGCACCCCTTTCGCCACCTTGCAGGTCTGACATTCTTGGGATTTTCAAACGCAGGCTTCTCACTTCTTTTTACCCCATTTTATAGAAAAGAGATTGTGTTCAAAGAATGCTAAAGAGAGCCACCGCCCGCCGCGGTGTCATCAACCTGGACGGAGGCCGGGCAGCATCAACCTGGACTCCCTGGGCAAACCTCGGAACCTCCGTTTTTCTCCTCTGTAAATTGGGGGATAATACTGCCCACCCCCAAGAGGGCTAGTGTGAAGCCGAATGAAATAACACAGGTGAGAATCTTAGAGGAACAGCGACCCCGGGTTCCTGATAGGTCTGCTTTTAGAAATATGACTTGCATAGAGAAAGACATAAGAGTTACATGCCACCATCCCACTTTAAAGACCAGGGCCGGGGGGGGGGGCTCCACATTCTCCTGGCACCACTCTGGTTCTGACCTTTTTCTGACCAAATTTTTCTGGCCAAACTCAACTGCCTTCGCTGGAGATGGAGGAGGCTCAGCCCGCCAGGTAGGAGAGGTCTGCGGCAGGTCCCCATCCCCTCTCCAACCCGTTTCCTTTGCCAAATGATTTTTGGGGGGAGGATTCCTGCCACCTTCGGGACTCCTTGTCCCTCGGCACGGGCTGGATCCGCGGTTCCGGGCGCCCCAGCCTGCCCCCCCCTCTCTTGCCCACTCCCCCATCAGGACTGGCAGCCTGGGAGCCCCGGCGCCTACCGCAAAACCTTCTCCCGCCGCGTCCCGTGACCTTGACGCCACGGGCAATCCCCGCACCGGACCCCTTATCTAAATAGGGCAGTAAATCAAGGACCTGTCAGGCCCGGGTAATTACAGGAACTCCATAAAAAGGACCCGGCCGGCCGCCTGTTTATATTAGCGCGGTGTAAAATATTTTCGCTGTCTTGGGGAATCGCGTCGCGCGGTAACGCGCCATAAATCAGCCCGCGGGCCATTTACCCCGCAGCTTGAGCGCGCAAATCCCTTAAACATTCCTCGGCGTATCTAAAGAGGCTCTGGGACCTTCCAATTTGGCCGGGTCTGTTCCCCAGAGCTGTAGACAGTCGGGGGCAGGGGAGAGATAGGCAGGGGTCCATGTTTCCTGGAAGCTCTTAGACCGGGTCACCCCTTAGCCTTGGCCCACCGACCCCGGTAGGGCTTTCTGTATTTAGATGGGAAATGGGCCCAGAGAGGGGATGGGATTGCCCCAAGAGCACACAGCCCAGAAGGGACAGAAATGGGGCTCCCCCCATCACTGGGGCAATGGCGACTTTCTTACCTCCTGGTCTCAGATGAGGCTGGTCCAGCCAGAGAGCATCCCAGCCAGAAGTCACTCTAAGTCCTCACTTGGGGCTTCCTGAGTTTGTGAACATAATTGTGTGTGAATGTAACCTCTGATTCCTTATCAAGCCCCCTTGTTTTACAGATGGTAAAACGGAGGCCCAGAAGATGCAAGGGGCACATCCAGGGTGCACACAGCTAGAAATCAGAAGGCTCTCCACTGCTAAAGCCATTCATGCTGGTTTATCTCCACTGCTCTCTCCCCTAAGGAAAAACCGAGGTTAGTGGACAGTGTATATGTGTGCGCCGGAAGGAGAACTTTGTCTGGTCTCAGGCTGTTACGCTCTCAAAAATACAAAATCTATTTAAGGTAAACCTTCTGCGGCTCTTTGCCTAATGAATAACATAAATCAAGTTTATGGAAAAATAATACTAAATTTTTCGTGTCTTCCCTCCGGGCTGCGACCTGAGGGTTCACGGGAGAGTTGAACAGGGATGTGTTTTCTCCCGCTTTTTTGCCCCCCCCATACACCACCCTCTCTTTCTCTTCCGAAGTCCTTAAATGACAACGTGTTTACACAAGTTTTTACGTCGTCTGATCTTTGTCCCGGCTCCGTTCCCTCCTCTGTGTATTTTCCGCACTGGGAGATGTCTGCTTCGGGAAGCGTTCAACCTAAACAGAACCCTGGCTGATTGGAAAATGTATTTATTTGAAAAATCGTAACTCACGGTTTTGGTGAAAACGGCCCCCAAATTTATGGGATCGCTTGGGGCGTGGTGGTCATAAATCAAAAAAGCACTGGACGCCCTCTCCCCTGTCCCAGGTTTCCCCCAGGAGACCGGCTCGTCCCCCCCTCTCCCCCCCCCAGCCCGGGCTGGGCTCCTGCTGTGGGGAGTCTCGGGCCAGCAGGCAGGTGGATTTTTCTCTGGTTCGTTGGTTGAATCCAGTCCAGTTGCTTTCAGGGCAGTTTTACCCTGGGCTCTGGCTCGGCAGCTGGCTGTTTCCAGCCCGTTAACGGTGTTCTGCTGAGCGCCAGTGTGTCCTGGGCACTCAGTTGTTCTTTGTTTGTTTGTTTTGTTTTGTTAGATGCTCTGCAGGTTGCTTCGAACTTGCTGATCGATGGTGCTTGGAGCTGTTTTATGCCAAGAGGTTTTATCTCCGGTCAGTGCCCTGAAGGTCAGTTTCACAGCCGGACTGTTGCTTCCTAGGTCAGGGGACTCTTCCCTTCCGTAGTCCACTTGGGAATTCTGCAGTGAGGACGCGGGATGGACCCACGGCATCTAACTCCTAGATCCAGCGGTCAGCCAGCCCCAGCTGAGGGACAGCCGGGAGCTGGGAAGGACACCGGCTAGGAGCCCTCCGCGGGAGGCATCCTGGGAAGGAAGGCTCCAGGGGCCTCGGCGAGCCAGCCAGCTGTAGGGCTCAGCCACACTCAGCCTTACGGTGGCTGCTGCTCCTGAGGATGGAGCCCGGGGCTTCACACTTGCATGCTGGGCAAGCACTCAGCTCCCGAGCTACACCCCAGACCGCTTCTGTCTGTCTGTCTTAGCATGCCCCCTGTCCTCTGTCCGCTCCAGGCTTGTCCATCGACTCTCTTGTCCCACTCTCTTAGGGAAAGAATCTGGGCAATCCTTCCAAACACGATTCCTCTTTTATCCAGAGGAGGCCAGAAGGAGTGCGCGGGAGCCCCAGCGGTTGCAGGAACGCGCTGGAAACTGAGATGTCCCAATTCGCCAGCTCACCGGGCCGTCTCGAAATCCCAGCCCCTCGCCAGAGCCCTCAGTCACTACTGCCAAGGGTGATGTATGCACAGTAGCATTTAGTTTAAAGAAATGCAATAAATTTCAGTAGAGAAGCCCCCATCGGGTCCACCTAGTCTGCTCTGGGAGATAAAGTGAGGCTGACCGGATTAGAGGTAGCAAGTACATGGACACCCCTCTGGCGTTCATCCCCCCTTCAAACTTGGGGAGTAGAGGAGGGAACAGCCTTTGTCCCTGGATCTTAGTTCTCTGGACCCAAAATGGCCTTCCTCCAGGGGAACAGGGGACCCGAACCTTCTCCAGCAATTACAACATCGAAGCAAGAAAGTTGCGTGGAGGTATCGAGGGAGGGAGAGCTGTCCGCGGGAGCCTGAGCCGCTCTCCGGCGTCTGGGGTGGGCTGGGAGGAGGGCCGGTTCTCCTCCACCGCCAACGTTCTGGGTGCTTCCAGTCTTTGTTCTGCCTACAGGCTTTTAGAAAGAGTCTGTGGGCAAGAAACGGTGTCATGATTGGTCTTAGTATTTTAAACGGGTCCAGGCTCCATCCGTCATCTTTCCCATAATGGTCAATTGTAAACACTCTTTAAAAGAAAAACAAAACAAAACAAAACAGGGACTTAAGGTCGTCGACGCCGGGGGAAATGCTGAGCCGTGGCTGGGGGTTGGCAGGCTCTCTCGTCCTTTGGGAGAGAAGTTAAGTGGGGAATGTTTTTTCCCTTTTTCCATCGAATTTCTGAGTCCCTTGGCGGGTGGGGTGGGGGTCTTCGTTGTCTCTTTAGTTTAGCGAGGGAAGTTCTTCATTAAAAAGCTGGGGACGGATAAAAGGATGTTGGCTTTGGCTTGGGGAAAGGAATGGAGCGGCCGCGTCACAAACTGCAAACCTAGGCTGCTGCCCCGGGTGCTGGGGGCCCCTCTCCAGCGCCGCCTGGCTCTCGCCTCTCTCTGCCCAATCCTGCCTCTTTCTGCAGCGCAGCGTTGCCCTGGGCAGTGGGGAATCAGATGATGGTTGAATAAAAAAAAAACACAGAAATTAGAAAAGAGAGGGGGGGGTGAATGGCAAATAAAGACAGGGCAGGGACTTTGGTTTGTTTTACCTGATTATCAAATGTTAGAGTGAGGTTTCCCTCCAGGAAGCCCCGGTGTGAACATGGGTCCCCGGCCGCCCTGTCACATGCTCACACACCAGGGGACACGAGATTGTCCTCTTAAGCTTCCCAGCCCCAGTGGCACCCGCTCCAAACTCAAACCAACTGCTGGCAGTTATTAAATTCATTTTCATCCATGAAAGCAAGACCCCCCAAAAAAAGTCTATTAAACAAGAGAAAAAAAAAGGTGGCAGCAGAAGAGAGAACAGAAAGGAAAGCTCCAAGAAACCAGAGTGGAAATTAATCTAATTACCTCTTCTCCCCCTGCCATAAATTCCGCAGAGGAAATCAAATCTTTCTATACATGTGTATAACAACCAATCAGTCTATCGGGCTCGCCAAAACCCATTATGTCTCAAACTGGGTATCCTAATTGAATGAAACAGAGTGTACCAGGCGGCCAGGCATCCACCGAGCCAGGTTTTTCCAAGGGCGTTTGCCACGGAGCCAGAGAGAATAAACATCGGTTGGAACCACACACTAATCAGCTCGCTGGCGAGAAGGAGCCCCTGGGAGCCCCAGGGAAGAACGGCGGGGCCTGGGCGCCGGCAGAGGGATCCGAACGTTTTGCATCAGATTGTAATGGAATATTTCTCATAAACAGCCGACTGTCTCTCTCGGGCTCTCACCTGACATGTTTTTTGTTGTTTAACTTCAGATCTGACAGATGGTGATAACCTGGGAGAGGGAGAGGTTACACATGCTGAAGGCGGTGGGGCTGGCCAGTGTAAATGGGCGCCTGCTGGAGAATTAGGACAGGGCTGTGATTTGTAGGGCCCGGAAAAGGCTGTTGTGCAACCGAGGCCAGCAGGGCGGCCGGGAGGGGGTGTGCGGAGCAGGAGGAGAGTTTAGCTCAGGCCCTGGGCTGCTCCGGGAAAAGAAACGTGCCACCCGCTTTATATTTCGATTTGGGAGATGGAAAATGCCTTCCCCCTCCCCTCCCTCGCGCCCGCTCTCTCGTGGGCACGCTGATTTATGGCACCTGTTAAACACACAGAATTAGTACAATTCGCTGCGGCACTAGAGGGGGAAGAAAAGGTAGGAGCTGACTTTATTCCAGTAAAAGGTAACCGTGTTCATTTATGCTAACTTGGTTCATTCATTTAAATTTCGGAGCCCGGCGGTGGTGCAGGCTTGTAATCCCAGCAATGGTAGGTAGGCTGAGACCGGTTCGCAGACAGCCTCAACTAATTAGTGAGGCCCTCTGCAACTCAGTGAGACACTGTTTCAAAATAAAGAATAAAAAATAGGGCTGGGGGTGTAGCTCAGAGGTCGAATGCCCCTGGGTTCCATCCCCAGACCTGCAAATTAAGTAAGTAAATAAATAAATAAATAAATAAATAAATAAATCGAGGGCCATTCCTCACCCTCTCCCCACCCCCATCTTCGCTGCATTTTTTTTCTTTTGGCACCTGGAAATCATCCTAATAAAAGTTCTCCAAGTTTAGTGGGTGTCACAGTGCCTTTGGGGGATACATCTCACATGCGGAGACCCCCCCGTAGCTGAAGGGTGGGCATTGGGTCTCCGGCTTCAGTGAAGCTCAGCCTCCAGCTTTGATACAGGGCCTTGAGAACCTGACCTCAGAGGGAGATAAGCATCCTGGAGGAACCGATTGCCCATTAAAAATATTTTTTCTTGTTAGCTGTGTGGCTCCAGTGAAATCAGTATACGTATAATAAAATGGAGAATAAGAAAATGTGGGAAACATAGGAAGAAAATTAACATTTCTTTGAGCTCAACATCTATATAAATTCCCCAGGTGGAAATGTGCAACAGATGCGAGAAGGATCTCCCCACCCCTCCCTCTCTCCTTCTCTTCTCTTCTCTTCTCTTCTCTTCTCTTCTCTTCTCTTCTCTTCTCTTCTCTCTCTCTCTCTCTCTCTCTCTCTCTCTCTCTCTCTCGTCTCTGTCTCTCTCTCTTCTCTCTCTCGTCTCTCTCGTCTCTCTCGTCTCTCTTGTCTCTCTGTCTCTCTCTCTCTTGTCTCTCTGTCTCTCTCCTCTCTCTCTCTCTCTCTCTCTCTCGTCTCTGTCTCTCTCTCTTCTCTCTCTCGTCTCTCTCGTCTCTCTCGTCTCTCTTGTCTCTCTGTCTCTCTCTCTCTTGTCTCTCTGTCTCTCTCCTCTCTCTCTCTCTCTCTCTCTCTCGTCTCTGTCTCTCTCTCTTCTCTCTCTCGTCTCTCTCGTCTCTCTCGTCTCTCTTGTCTCTCTGTCTCTCTCTCTCTTGTCTCTCTGTCTCTCTCCTCTCTCTCTCTCTCTCTCTCTCTCTCCCGCTGCCTTACCTCTGGCCTACAATAGAGCCTCCAAAAAATAGTTGCTGAAACAAATAATTGGTTAAACGCAGTCGTGGGATGGGCTCCAAAGTCGCTGCCATCATGAATACCCGATTTTTCATTCTCTGCTGGGGAAGGGGTAATTGCACAAGCTCAGATATATTCGTTACTTGGCCTCTTGACATTTAAACATGTGTGTGTTTCTTCTCTGTGTCTTGTCACTTGATCTAACAGCTTTCTGCCTGCTCCATCTGATGTGAGCTCAGAGCTGCCTGTGCCCGGGGCGGCCCTGGGCGGTCAGGGTGGACTGGAATTGAGTGGGCTGGCTCCCCAGCTTGCAGCAAACAGAACAGGGAGGATTTTTTTTTTTTTTAAGACTCGCAGCAAAAAAACAGGTGGAGGTGTTTTTTTTTTCTTTTCTTTTTTCTTTTCTTTTTTTAAGACTCGCAGTAAAATGCACAGAAAACACAAGAAACAGCAGAGTTGGATGGTTTTAGCTCACAGACGTGTGGTTCTTTCCTGGAACCTTGATGTGATGCCCTGCACAGTACAGTAAGGAAGGCTGGTCAAGCTCTTCATCTCTGAGCCACAGGACTTGACCCATATTTCGCTTTTATGTTTATTTATTTGTTGTTTCTGGGGATTAAACCCAGAGGCAGTCTACCTCTGAGCAACACCCCAGCCCTATATTTTTACTCTTTTTTATTTTTATTATATATATATATATATTTTTTTTTTTTTTTTTGGCGGGTCTGGGGATGGAACCAGGGGCATTCGACTTCCGAGCTACATCCCCTGCCCTATTTTCTATTTTTTATTTTGAAATAGGGTCTCACTAAGTTACGGAGAACCTCACTAAGTAGCTGAGGCTGTCCGCAAACCGCAATCCTCCTGTCTCAGCCTCCCGAGTGCTGGGATTACAAGCATGTGCCACCACGCCTGGCTTTCTCTTTTTAAAAAAGACAAAAATTTTGCCGGGCATGGTGGCACACACTTGTAATCTCAGTACTTGGGAGGCTGAGACAGGAGGATCGCGCAGGTTCAAAGCCAGCCTCAGCCACTTAGTGAGGCTCTCAGCAATTTAGTGAGACCCTGTTTCCAATTAAAACATAAAATAGGTCTGGGAGTATAGCCCGGAGGTAGAAAGCCTCTGGGTTCTACCCCAAGTAACACACACACACACACACACACACACCAACAAAAAAAAAAAGATAAAAATTTTAGCCAGGCGTGGTGGTGCATGCTTGTAATCCCAGCATTTAGGAGGCGGAGACCAGGACTTAGTGAGGCCTTTGGCAACTCAGTGAAACCCTGTTTCAAAAAATAAAAAAGACTTTTAAATAGAGCTGGAAGTATAGCTCAGAGGTAAAATGTCCTTGGGCTCCAACCCCAGTACTGCAAAAAAAAAAAAAAAAAAAAAGTGTGGTACTGAACCCAGGGGCGTTCTACCTCTAAACTATAACCCCGGCCCTATTTTATTTTTGAAACAGGATCTCAATAGATTGATGAGAGTCTCAGTACTTGCTGAGTCTGCCCACAAACCCGTGAGCCTCCTGGTGTCGGCATTCTAAGTACTAGAATTATAGGCATGCTCTACCGAACCCAGCCCATATTTCTCTTTAACATTGGAGTTTCCTCAAATAGGATGCTGGAGAACTAGAATTCAAATGTAGGTCACCCTTACTGCAAAGTTCTTCCTTTAACGGCCACAATTATGTGGGGGTAGATAATAAAAATGCTATTATATGTGTGTGTGTGTGTGTGTGTGTGTGTGTGTGTGTGATACTGAGGATTAAATCCAGAGGCATTCTACCTCCAAGCTACACCCCAGCACTATTTTATTTTTTATTTTGAAACAAGGTCTCACTAAGTTGCAGAGGGCCTCACTAAGTTGCTGAAGCTGGCCTTGAACCTGCGATCCTCCTGTCTCAGCCTCCCAAGTACTAGGATTATAAGCGTGCACCATCATGCTCAGTTTGCTAAAAATATTTTGAATTCTCTGATAGTATTGCAACAGCCGTAATTACAAATAATAAATAACAATAACATTATTTATTGCATCTGATTTATAATTAATAAATTATGTTAAATATCAACAATAAGTAAGAATATGAACCTGCCCCCAAACAATGGACTGGGTTTTGTTTGCCTCACCTCCAAGTACTATATCCTGAGAATACTTTTCCCTAAGCTGGGCATGGCAGTGCATGCCTGTCACCCAGTACTTGGGAGTCAGATAGGCTCTCAGGGTTGAGGCCAATCTGGGCAGTTTAGGATGACCCTGTCTCTGCTTCAGTCCCAGCAACTTAGCCAGACGAGGGTTTGGGGTGTGCTCAGAGGTAGAATGGGCTCAGTCCAAAAAAAGGAGGAAGGGGAAAAAGAAGAAGAGATGATTTTGTACTACTGAGGTTTATGTTCATCTATTGTGTGTGTGTGTGTGTGTGTGTGTGTGTTGGTGTGGTGCTGGAGATTTAACCCAGGGGCATTCTACCTCTGAACCACACCCCAGTCCATCCTATTTCTTATTTGGAAACAGAGTCTTACCAGGTTGCTGAGGGCCTCGCTAAATTGCTGAGGTTGGCCTCGATCCTGCAATCCTCCTATCTCAGCCGCCAAGTCCTGGGATGACGGACGGGCACCACCATGCCCACCTCTGCTCATTGGTCCCCATGGCAGCATCGGGTTCTCCTCTGGTGGCATCTCTGTGACATGTCATAAGCCCTCCCACCTCGGAGAGGAGCCAATTCTCCTCTGCCCGCAGAGGTGCCCCAGCACCACACCTCCCACAGAAGCCGCTCACCGCAGATGTGCTGATTGAAGGCAGGCGGGCGGGCAGGCTAAGTTGATTAGTATGGAGATGCTGAGGAGAGGCCACTGGTAATACACGCGCCCAAGAGGCAATCCTGTCATACAGCCCCGCGGCCTGGTAGATGCTTAAGGTGATGGGGTGTAAGAAATAATCTTTAGGAGGAGAGCTGGCACATCCTACAGGCTCAGCGCGTATCTGTATGCTCGCTCTTGGCATCACGGTCAATGCGCCTTTTTCCCACATCACTGGCGGGACCTCTACTGAACATTCCATCGCATTGATTTTCTCCCTCGGGATTTGTTCTAGAAGCATAAGAGGAGTAGAGGTGGGGGCAGGACTTCAGGTGTCAAAGGCTGGGAGCAGAATTCAGCCATGCTGATTTTAAAAATCCCCTTTCTCCAGATACATGCTCTGTGAGTTACGTTACTCTACTGAACCCCGACCGATACAAGGTAAGGTTAGCAAAAACGACGCTTATTTTGGCGCTCACAATGTGGTAGGCAGTGCACTAAGTAATTTACAGGAATTAGTTCATTCAGTCTTCAAAAGGACCTCATCAAGCCGGGCGCGGTGGCGCACGCTTGTAATCCCCGCGCCTGGGAGGCCGAGACAGGAGGATCGCACAGGTTTGAAGCCAACCTCCGCTACTTAGTGAAGCTCTCAGCAACTTAGTGAGACCCTGTTTCCAAATAAAATATAAAATAGGTCTAGGAGTGTAGCCCAGAGGTAGAAAAGCCCCTGGGTTCCACCCCTAGTACCACCAAAAAAAAAAAAAAAAAACTTCATCAAAGGGGGGGGGCGTGGTGGCGCACACTTGTAATCCCAGCATTAGGGAGGCTGAGACAGGAGGATCACGGTTCACAGACAGCCTCAGCTGCTTAGTGAGGCCCTCTGCAACTCAGTGAGACCCTGTTTCAAAATAAAGAATAAAAAATAGAACTAGGGATATAGCTCGGACGTAGAATGTGCCTGAGTTCCATCCCTAGTGCCTCAAAGAAACCAAACCAAACTAAAGCAAACCAAAACAAAAAGGGCACTGAATCCCCATGTTTCTCAAATTAAAAAAACAGGCACAGAGAATTTTTTTTTTCTGTACTGGAGGTTGAACCCAGGGACATTCTACCTCTGAGCTACACCAGCTATTTTTTTTTATTATTATTATTTTATTTCGAAGCAGGGTCTCACTAGGTTGCAGAGGGCCTCACTAATTGGCCGAGGCTGGCTGGGAACCTGCAATCCTCCAGTCTCAGCCTCCCAAGTGCGGCGATGACTAGCCTGGTCACCATGCCCGGCGGCCACCAGGATAGTTTTAACTGTCTCCACACCGTGGCCTGAGATAGACGATTCCCGGCTGACATTTAGAAGTGCGGGGGATCCGCTTCCTATTTCTGATAAACTTAGGATCTCTGAGTGAACTCAGAGTCGGGCGTTGGGAGGAGGATGGAGCCCCTCTCCCTTCCTGTCCAGGTGGAGAAGCTCGGCCCCAGAGAGGAGAGGGACTTGCCCACCGTCACGGCAGCGCAGGGGCTTGGGAGCGAGGCCATGAGCCATGTTAGTGACGCCAGGTCTTTTCCTCCCTTTTTGTCTCAACCATGAAAGTCCCAGGAAGGGGAGATGGGCCTGGAGGCCGCCGCCTGCCCTGGGGACATGGCTCTGGAATGTGTTGGGGAATAAGACGCCTTGTGTTCCAGGCCCGACAAGCCAACAGGCCTACGTGTGGCAAGAAGGGTTCTGGTTATCTGCCACCCGCCTCTGTTTCGTTTGGTCTGTCGACTCCAGCAGCAAAGTGCTCCCAACGTGTGAGGCTTGATAAAGGTGGGAAGGTAAGAGGGCCGAGGTGCTGGGCCAGGGCCAGAGCTTGAGAGCGCCAGCCCCCGCCCACTATTTCCCCCAGGGCCCCAGCAGTGGGACCCCCACTTCCCTGGACGGCTGGGTCTCCCATCTCAAGACAGAACAGGAGAAAGGCTTGGCATTCGACACTGAATCGGAGGATTTAGATTTTTTTAAGTCTATCTGCTTATTCTTCCATATATGTATACATATATATTTTTTATTTTTGGGTGGTACTGGGGTTCCTGGAAACCCTTCTAACTCCAGGCTACACTCCCAGACCCATAGGATTATATGACCCAAATAGCTGTTACTTCATGTTGTGTATATTTCCAAGACGAGGTTCACACAGTAGCCTTTTTGATTTTTCACTTAGGAATGGGTTGGGGAAAGGATGTTGGTGCAAATGAATTATTTTACTTGGATATTGGGTGTAAATAAAGAATTACTGTTTATTATTCAGAATTACTGTTTATTTTTGTTTGTTTTGTTTTGTGGTACTAGGTTCACACATGCTAGGCAAACATTCACTCATTCACTGCTGAAGTATGCCCCCCTCTGTTTTTATTTATTTAATTTTGGGGGATGTGCTGGGGATGGAACCCAGGGGCATTCTACCTCCAAGCTATACCCTCAGTTCTATTTTTTATTCTTTATTTTTTTTTCTTTTGTGGTACTGGGAATGGAACCCAGGGGCCTTCTACCTCTGGGCTACACTCCCAGACCTATTTTATATATTTTATTTGGAAACAGGGTCTCACTGAGTTGCCGAGAGCCTCACTATGTAGTTGAGGCTGGCTTCGAACCTGTGCGATCCTCCTGTCTCAGCCTCCCAAGCCCTGGGATAACAAGTGTGCGCCCCCACGCCCGGCTTTTATTCTTTATTTGGAAACAGGGTCTCACTGAGTTGCAGAGGGCCTGCCTCACTAAGTAGCTGAGGCTGGTGGCGAACCCCGATCCTCCTGCCTCAGCCTCCCAGATGCTGGGATGACCAGCATGCACCCCCACGCCGGGCTCTTACTTTTCATTTTGAAACAAGGTTTTGCTAAACTGTCCAAGATGGCCTTAAACTTGAGATCGTCCTGCTGCAGCCTTCTCAGTCTCTAGGAGGACAGGTGTCCACCACTGTGCCCAGCGCACACGTATGTTTTAGGCCAAATGTCTAACCAAAAGATGTGCCCACTCTAAAATGTTTTCCTACAGAATATTTTATTACCAGCTCACACCTGGCGACATGTTCCTGCTTCTGTTCATTGAGCCTCCCCCCTTCAGAAACATGAGCTTACGGATTCTGTGATTCTGTGATTTTTTTTTTTTTTTTTTTGCAGTACTGGGGATGGAACACAAAGGCATTGTATTTCCGAGCTACACCCCCAGCCCTATTTTTCAGTCGTTTTATTGTTGAAACAGGGTCTCACTGAGTTGCGACGCGCCTCACTAAGTAGCAGAGGCTGGCCGCGAACCCGCAATCCTCCTGCCCCAGCCTCCCAAGTACTGGGATTACTGGTGGCGCACACCACCACGCCCGGCTCTGAGGCTGGAATCCTGACTCATCAGGAAGTAACTCTGGGCGCGTGATTTAATCTCTCCGTGCCTCGGTTATCTGTGAAATGGCTGACCTCAGGGGCTTGAGCAGGATTAACCGAGATACCACGCATGCATGGCAGTGCAAAAACACAGCGAACACACAAGCGTTTCTCACGGCTCCCAGAGTGCAGGGTGATTGACAGGCGCCTCCCAGTAAAAACCAGCCTTCGCCAGCTCCTTTCCAGAGTGTCTGCCTTCAAGCCTAGGCTGACCTTCCCAAAAGGAACAGTTGCAATCTCCGTCCTGTGCCCTGAACACCCAGTTCCCGCGGGGGGGGGGGGGTGATATCCCCTGGCCCCCAGTGCATCCCCAAGGGCACGTCCAGAGGAACTTCCAGGACTCCCGGCCTGAAGTCCCTGCTCATACGTGGACCCCAGTTTCCCTGGCTGTAAAATGTGGCGGGAAGCCTGCACGGTGGCCGACGCCCTGTGGTCCCAGCACTGGGGAGGCTGACACAGGAGGATGGCAGGTTCGAGGCCAGCCTTAGCAACTTAGTGACATCCTATTTTAAAACAAAAAGTCTGCGGGTGTAGCCGAGAGGTAGCAAGCCCCTGGATTCAATCCCCAGTAACCGCACCCCAAAGTGTTCTGGGGGCTCCAGCTGGTCTCTAAGGACCCGTCCAGCTCTGGACAGCCCAGGACTTCCAACATAAGACTCTCGGGGTCTGCCTGTGTGCACACCTGGGGTCCGTCCTCGGGCAGCCCTGTTGCTCAGCACCTGCCTGACCTGTCACAACGCCACCACCTCGCTCACAGCCTAGGAAGCCAGAGTGCCTGCGAGCAGTCCCACAGCCGGAGGAGAGCCGAGCCAGAGGGCCCCCCGCCCAGCACATGCCTTCCCTGCGCTCCACTGGGCGATGGATCGCATGGACCGCACCTGTGCGGGGGCAGGATGCACGCAAGGGCCTGCAGCGCAGGTGAGAGCCTGTGTCTCAAAACACAGCACGATCTTGGGCTCGGGCTCACCAAACCCCCAAATAACAGAGCCTCGTTTTCCGAAGAGAAATTTTAGGCCTAATCTTCAGGCCCCAACCTGCCGGGGCCACATATCTGAAATCAAGTTTCAAACAATGCTTCTCCTCAGCTGGGCGTGGTGGCGTAGCTTTGTAATCCCAGCATTTGGGAGGCTGAGACCAGAGGGTAGTGGTTCGGGACAGCCTCAGTTGTGTGTGTGTGTGTGTGTGTGTGTGTGTGTGTGTGTGTGTGTGTTACTGGGGGTAGAACCCAGGGGCTTTTCTACTGGTCTAAACTCCCAGACCTATTTTATATTTTGTTTGGAAACAGGGTCTCACTAAGTTGCTGAGAGCCTCACTCGGTAGCTGAGGCTGGCTTCGAACCTGTGCGATCCTCCTGCCTCAGCCTCCCAAGTGCTGGGATTACAAGCGTGAGCCACCACGCCCGGCCAGCCTCAGCTATTTAGTGAGGCCCTCTGCAACTCAGTGAGACCCTGTTTCAAAAATTAAAAAGACTTAAGTCGGGCATGTTGGTGCACACTTGTAACCCAAGCATTTGAGAGGCTGAGGCAGGAGGATCATGGTTCGAGGCCAGCCTTATCTATTTAGTGGGGTCCTTTGCAACTCAGTGAGACCCTGTTTCAAAATAAAGAATCAAAAATAGGTATGGGGGGTGTCACTCAGAGATAGAATGCCCCTGGGCCCCCAGTACCACAAAAAAAGCCTCTCCTCAAGTAGACATTATTTGAACCCATAATACACCTATAAGACAACTTCATTGTGCGTGTGTGTGTGTGTGTGTGTGTGTGTGTGTGTGTTATTAGGGATTAAACCCAGGGCATTCTACCTTTGAGCTACACCTCCAGCCCTTTTTATTCTTCGTTTTGAAAGAGGGTTGCACTAGATTAATGAGAGTCTCACTGCTTGCTGAGGCTGTCCTCGAACCTACGATCGTCCTGTCTTAGCCTCCCAAGTACTAGGATTACAAGTGTGTACTACCACGCTTGGCTAGACAGCTGTATTTCAAGCTCATGGTTTGAGACGTTTGTTAAATAACCGCTGTTTGTTTTAATATGATAGACATCTTGAGAAGTCCTCTTTTGACTAGCCGTGTACCTCAGATATTCCTGGATAGGCGACGTCTTTAAACTTTAAATTCATGCTTTGCTTTGGTTTTTTGCAGCCTGGGGATTGAACCTAGGGCCGGAGCATGCTAGGTAAGTGCTCTCACCGCAGCTACATCGCCAGCCTCAAATGTAATGTGTGGGGAAACTTCTTTTCTCTCCGTCCCCAACAATTTCCGATCCCTTAAACCCTCGCACCCAGGCATGGCGATGCACACCTGTAATCCCAGCACACGGGAGACTGAGGCGGAAGGATGGCAGCTTTTTGGTTTGGGGGTTTTGTTTTTGTTTTTGTTTGTTTGTTTCGCAGGACTGGGGATGGAACATAGGGGCATTCTATCTCCAAGCTACATCCCCAGGCCTATTTATTTACTTATTTATTTTGGTGGTACTGGGGTTCCTGGAAAGGCTTTTACCTCCGGGCTACACTCCCAGACACCTATTTTGTATATTTTTATTTGGAAACAGGGTCTCCTAAGCCAGCGGAGCTGGCTTCGAACCTGTGCGATCCTCCTGTCTCCGCCTCCCAAATGCGAGGCCACGCCCGGCCTATTTGTCTTTTTATTCTTTATTTTGAAACAGGGTCTCACTAAGTTGCGGAGGGCCTCACTAAGCAGCTGAGGCTGGCCAGAATGCTGGGATTAAAGCGCCGGGCTTGAGCCGGGCGTGGTGGGCACGCTTGTAATCCCCGCGCTTGGGAGGCCGAGACAGGAGGATCGCGCAGGTTCGAAGCCAGCCTCAGCTACTTAGTGAGGCTCTCAGCAACTTAGTGAGACCCTGTTTCCAAATAAAATATAAAATGGGTCTGGGAGTATAGCCGGAGGTAGAAAGCCTCTGGGTTCCACCCCCAGTACCACCAAAAAAAAAAAAAAAAGCGCCCGGCTTGAATGGCAGGTTTGAGGAGTCTCAGCAACCTAGTGAGACCCTGATTCAGAATTTAAAACATTAAAATAGTGCTGACGGTGCACTTCAGAAGTAGAATGCCCCTGGGCTCAATCCTCAGTAACGCACACGTGCATGCGTGGACACACACACTCACACACACACACGCACACTCACCCTCTGGTATGTGGGTAAGGTGTTGGAAACAACCAGTTTTTGTTTTCCTTTGTAAGTATTGCGCCACGATCGACCTCGCACCTCGCTCTGGAATGTGGTATCTGCTGAATCTTAGCCTCTTAGCTGACACTTTTAATATCCGGTTACACTTATTTTATAGCCGCTCTTGATTTTGCTCTAGTTTGGTTTGTCTTTTAGTTTGGGTACACGGAGGAGAACCCAGGGGCATCCTACCTCTGAGCTACACGCCCAGACGCTTCCCTTTTTAACATTTTTTAATTTTAAAACAGGGTCTCGCTGAGTTGCTGAGGCTGTCCTCGAACCTGCCATCCTCCTGTGTCGGCCTCCTCATTTCTGAGATGACAGGCGTGCACCACTGTGCCCGGTGCCCCGTGGATGGTACTTTCACAGGGCGGGCTTGGGGCCAACTGTTTGTAGTGACTATTTGCTTTATTTTCAGTTCCCTGTATCCATTTTATCTTCTTCTGCAGACAGCGCCAGCTCCCTTTCTAAGCACAGCGCCCTCAGGGTGTGGGCTGGTTCCGACCTTCAGGAAAGGATAGGATCGCAGGTGCTCACAGCCCTGCCAGACCCAGTTCCTGGGCTTCCCCGATAATGCTGGGTGGTTGGACACCAACAGCTCTCAGCGGCCTCCTTTCCCCTGGGAATTATCTAAGGTGACTTGCCTGGAGCTGCTGGAGAGGTAACAGTTCTTCCCCCAGGGATGACCTGGGGTCAGGTGCGGGGAATGTTGGGGACACTCAGCCCCCTGCCTGGAGGTGAGTCACGGTGAGTCACGTTCCGCAGTGCAGTCCCTGCTCCGAGCTCCCCAGGAACCAGGCTGCACATCTCTGCAGCTCCTTGCCCTGACTGGTCCCGTCCCTAGGCCTTCTCTTCTCCTGACTGAGAAAATTGCAAAAGAATCCTCAACTCGCTGTCATGGTGGCAGAGGCCTGTTATCCCAGGACTTGGGAGGCTCAGACAGGAGGATGGAAGGTTCGAGGCCAGCTTCAGCAATTTAGCGAAGCCCTCAGCAACTTAGCTAGACCCTGTTTCAAAATTAAAAATGAGAACAATCAGCTGGAGATGTTGCTCAGAGGTAGAAGGTCCTGGGTTCAATCCCCAGTACCGGAAAAAAAAAAAAAGAATCCTGGCCGCAAGTTGACTTCCAGCCGGCCCGACACGGGCTGCGACCCGTCTGCTCAGCGCGGCTTCTGACAAGGGCGTCTGTTATTCCTGCATCTTGATTGCCGAGTATCCCTGCTCTTTGGTTTTTCCTGAGACCTCTGAGTATTCCAAGTCTCCATCCTTGCTGATGTTTTAGCCAGGTTGTTTCTAATGCCTGCCACCAAGGAACTCTATAGACACGGCGCTCAAGTAAGAGTCTCAATCCTCCCCACCCTAAAAAGCAACAGGTGTCATCCTCTCTTTCCATTCCATAGAAGAAAACACCTAGGCCCCCAGAGCTGCGGTACCAGGTATCCTAGGGGTTGGGCTTTGAGCTCAGGTCTAACTCCAAAGCCATGTTCGTATCCGTTCTGTGTGCGGCGTGCAGTCCCTCCCTGGAAGCCCAGGCCACAGTGGCAGCTCTCTCAACGCCTCCTCTGCATTACACTGATATGCGAACGAGCGGTCCCTCTCCATCCCTAAGGCTGGGAGGAGAACCTGGCGGGCTAAGTCCTCGGGACCCAGGCTCCACCCCGGGCTGGTGGTATCAGCCCAGCAAGTGACCCGAGCCCCCCAAGACTGCTTGCCCTCTTCATCAGGCTCATGCAGGATCAAAGGTGCTGCTGAGAGTGGACTGCTTAGCTCGGTACCCAGCGTGAGATCAGAGCTCAGTAAACTGCCGCTGATGTTAATTATAATTGCGCCGTTGCTTCCGGTCACGCAGACGTGACTTGGAACGGGGCTCTGTCAAGCTGGCGGGCAGGTCTTGCCTGGAGGGGCGTCCACGCTCACCCCAGCCAACGGTGGCCATTTGAGAACCGGGACCCGGCACTGCCAAATCCCGTGAGTTTCCAGGACAAGTAAGAAGTCTAGGTTCTTATATCAAATTGCCCATTTTTAAATGTTTTAACTTAAAACACATTTTTTTTTTTTTAGTGCTGATTGGACCAAACAAAACCCATGTGTGGGCGGATGTGGCCTCAGTTTGGGACTGTGTGTCGGAGGCTTTGGTTGATGCGGTCCTTGTGTGAAAGCTATGGCCCCCTTCCCAGCCTCAGTGGACTCCTCCTCCAGTGCTCAGGACGCTGGGGCTGCTCCTGGGGGGCTGTGTCTGCCTTCCACTGCCCCTGGTCTTACGTGCTCATTTAGAAAGCAGCTCTTGAAGCCGGGCGTGGTGGCGCACGCTTGTAATCCCCGCGCATGGGAGGCGGAGACAGGAGGATCACGCAGGTTCGAAGCCAGCCTCCCTAGTTTAAGAGAACCTGTTTCCAAAAATATATATATAAAATAGGTCTGGGAGTGTAAGCCCAGAGGTAGAAAGGTTTCCAGGAACCCCAGTACCACCACACACACACAAGAAAAAAAAGAAAGAAAGCAGCTTTTGAGGTAGTATGAGCCCAGCCCTGTGCCAGGAGAATCCACGGTGACCAACACCCACTCCCTTCTCTCAAAGGATGTAAGAGCTGATGAGTTGGGATCTCACAATCGCCAGAAAATCAAGGAGAGGGAAGGAGGCTGATGTGTTTGTGTGTGTGAGTGTGCGCATGTGCATACGTGTGTGTGTGCATGCACACAGATGTGTGTGTATGTATGCATGCTCCCAGCTAGGTGCAGGTGTGGGTATGTGTGTATGAACGCGTGCACACGTGTCTCAGAGGGGGTGAGCATGGAATGGTCTAGCTCAAAGTTTCAAACTAGAACACTAAAGTTACTGAGTATCCTTCATTTTCATTTAGAGAGAGAGACAAGAAAGAATGGAGTACCAAGTCAAGATCCTCCTGGCCTTAGGATTGGGCTCCGTCCCAGCGACGCATTAGAAGTCAACCCGCTGTCGGTCAGCAGTGGATCCAGCCGCCTGAGCTCCCAGGCATCCTGGCCAGGCACAGAGAGCGGGGATGGCGGCCACTGCCCAGCACCTTGGCGGAGCCCCGAGCACTCATGCTTAGCTTGGGAAGAACGAGATTCCCACCTGGAAGCACTTCCCCACCCTGCGTTCACACCACCCTAGTCAGGCTGAAAACCTGCAGGTCGAGCCATCCAGCCATCCAGCCATCGTAAGCCGAGGAGCTCCGTTTAGTGAACAGATCTAAGACTTTCACGTGCTGGCCTTGGTTTCCCCTCCCAGGATGTCAACAGAAAAAAAAAAAAACAAGTTTCGAGGTAGTGTTGATTCAGTCAAAACAAACCAACAAGAAAACCACACTGGCCGCGCCCGGGCGGCGTCCTGGCCTGTGCCCAGGAGGAGCAGCTGGGGGCCGGGACTCCAGGGGGGCGGAGGGGTGGTGACAGCGGCTTCTGCCTTTGCTGCTGTCCTGTTGCTTTGCTGGTTTTAGTAACCCTGCCGTACTGTTGCAACCTGCAGGCTGTACAATGAAGACAGTAACCTAAATACATAACACATGAGCACCCATCGGTCCCCAGACCTCTTGGACTATCACCCCCTTTTCAGAAAAAAAAAAATTCTCAGCACCCCCAAATTGAACTGTTCCTTTATTTTCATTTTATTTTATTCATTTATTGAACCCAAGGTCATTCTGCCTCTGAGCTATACCTCCAGCCCTTTTTCTTTTTCTTTTTCTTTTCCTTTTTTTTTTTTTTTTTTTTTTTGTGGTACTGGGGGTGGAACCCAGCGGCATTCTACCTCCGAGCTACAACTCGAACCTATTTTTTATTCTTTATTTTGAAACAGGGTCTCACTGAGTTGCAGAGGACCCAAGTAGCTGAAGCTGCCCATGAACCGCGACCCTCCTGTCTCAGCCTCTCAGATGCTAGGATTTCTTTTTTTTTTTTTTTTTTTTTTTGGTGGTACTGGGGTTCCTGGAAGTCCTTCTACCTCCGGGCTACACTCCCAGACCTATTTTATACTTTTTTACTTGGAAACAGGGTCTCTTAAGCCAGCGCGGCTGGCTTCGAACCTGCGCGATCCTCCTGTCTCTGCTTCCCAAGCGCGGGGATGACAAGCGTGCGCCACCACGCCCAGCTCAGATGCTAGGATTTCAAGCGTGCGCCATCATGATCGGCCTTTTTTCTTTTGAAGCTGGGTCTTTCTCACTCAGTTGCTGAAGTTATCCTTGAACCTATGACTCTCCTGCCTCAGCCTCCCAAGTACAGGGGTTATGGCGTGCGCCATCGCGCCCTCCTCTTCATTTGTATTCCTGGTCTCACACCCCAGTCCTTCCAGCACCCCTCCCCAACCCCAGGAACAGCACTGCCAACTATGGGGCCTCACCAGACTGCAGAGACAGCTCATTTTCCCCCATTACTGTGTGTTGCGTGTGTGTGTGTGTGTGTGTGTGTGTGTGTGTGTGTGTGTATATATATATATATATATTTTTTTTTTGCGGGCCTGGGAATGGAACCCAGGGACATTTGACCCCTGAGCTATGCCCCCTGCCCCATTTTGTATTCTTTATTTTGAAACAGGGCCTCACTAAACAGCTGAGGTTATCAGAGAACCGCAATCTTCTGGTCTCCGCCTCCCGAATGCTGGGACTGCAAGCGTGCGCCACCACACCCGGCTATTCCCCCCCCCTTTTTTTTTTGGTGATACTGGGGTTCCTGGAAACCCTTCTACCTCCGGGCTACACTCCCAGACCTATTTTTATATTTTTATTTGGAAACAGGTCGCGCTTGGAACCTGCGCAATCCTCGTCTCCGCCTCCCAAGCGTGGGATTACAAGCGTGCGCCACCATGCCTGGCTATTTCCCCCATTATTTCTTTTACAATTATTCTGCTCTTCATGTTCACTGTAGACACATCAGCAAGTGCTATAAAAAAAAAAAAAAAAAAAGAAAAGAAAGAAAAGTACCGGATTGAGCGGCATGGCTCCCCCTGGGCTTTGGGCCTGCCCACCCCTTTGATGTTCACCGCCCCCAAATGGCGAGCCCTTTCTCCCAGGCTCTGTGCTTTGGGAGAAACAGGGGCCCCCTCACCCCAGGATGCGACGTCCTGCAACGTCAGGCCTGAAACACCGCAGCACCTGGGCCGGGGAGCTGGACAGGCCTGGGGCTCTGCAGTGGCCAGGCCCCCAGCTAATCCTGAGGCAGGTGGCAGGCTTCGAGCAGCCGCCGGCACCCACCCAGCCTGCTCCTCGCCGCAGTGACACTGAAGCCCACGGGGAAGGCCTGCGGGGACACCCCAGAGCCGGCGCGGCCCGCTCCGGATGCCCCGCTAAGCGCTCTCTGGGCCGCAGCTGCCAGCCTCCTCGCCAACAGATGGTATTGTTTTCTTATGCCTCCAATTAAACAAGAAACCCTGTCATCGGGCGCCGGGCCTACTGCACAGAAGCATTAACCAGACCCGCAATCCGAGCCGGGCCTGCCCCTGCGGGCAAGCATGCGCCCTCCGTGGCCGCCGCCAAGGGCCCACCCAGGCATGGCGCTGGGTACCACGCTGGATCAGAAGCTGCTCACCAGGGCACCCTGCCGCACCCTTGAGTCTGCCGAGGCAGTCTTTCCTAACGTCAGGAAGCCCAGGGCTGGGGAAACTGAGGCCCTGAGATGAAGCCTGCCTGAAGCTCGCCCGTCGGGCTGGAGGCAGAACCCCGCTTCCTTTCCGCCTCTAGATGCTAAGGGCGGAGACAGAGAAGTAAGCACCGAAATAAAGCAGAAAAAGAAACGGGTGCGCAGGCGCCCCGGTGCAACAGCCTGCCGAGGGCCAGGGAGCCTTGCTGAGGGAGCAGAATTTATCCCCAAGGGCAGTGAGAGGCGGGACGTGGGTCCCAGGCCCAGGAACACTGTGCGCAGGACTGTGCCTGGCGCAGGGCCTTGCTGGGGCAGGCGCTCAGGAGCAAGGTCAGCCCTGTAATCCTCCTGTCTCGGCCTCCCAAGTCCTGGGGTTACAGGCATGTGCCACCATGCTCGGCTCAACCTGTTTATTGATTTTTTAAAATCTATACATTTAAGGTTTTAAAAATCGAATGCCGGGCGTGGTGGCGCACGCTTGTAATCCCCGCGCTTGAGAGGGGAAGACAGGAGGATCGCGCAGGTTCAAAGCCAGCCTCGCTGGCTTAAGAGACCCTGTTTCCCCAAATAAAATATAAAAATAGGTCTGGGAGTGTAACCCGAGAAGGGTTCCATCCCCAGTACCGCAAAAGGAATAAAAAATAAAATCGACCAAGCTGGGCCTGGTGGTCTACGCCTGCAATCCCAGTACTTGGGAGGCGGAGGTAGGAAGATTACGGGTTTGAGGCCAGCCTCAGCAACTTAATGAGGCTCCCTGCAATTTAGTGAGAACTTGTTTCAAAATAAATAAGGGCTGGAGGTGTAGCTCGAGATAGGATGCCCTTAGGTTTACTCTCTAATACCATGAAGGAGGAGGAGGAGGAGGAGAAAAAGGAAGAGGAGGAGGAGGAAGAGGAGGAAGTAGAGGAGGAGAGAGAGATTAGAGCTGCCGTGAGAGGGAAATGAACTAAAATGCATACTCAAGAAGCCCAAAAGAATTTATAATAAAGGAACGTCGAGCCCGTGTCCCTCGCTCTGTCCACCTCTGCCTGCCCCTGTCCCTCTCCACTGAAAGCTGGTACTTTTTTTTTTTTTGGTGGTACTGGGGATGGAACCCAGCGGCTTTCTACCCTGGAGCTACACTCCCAGACCTGTTTTTTTTTATATTTTATTTGTAAACAGGGTCTCACTAAGTTGCCGAGAGCCTCACTCAGTAGCTGAGGCTGGCTTCGAACCTGCGCGATCCTCCCGTCTCAGCCTCCCAAGCGCGGGGATTACAAGCGTGCCCACCACGCCCGGCTCACTTCTTGACTGTGTTTCCAGAACTATTCTCTGCATGCAGAAGTAGAGGGTGTGTGTGTGTGTGTGTGTGTGTGTGTGTGTGTGTGTGTAGTCAAAGCATCACGCCTGGAGGCTCAGTCTGGGATGACGTGATGGCCCTGCTGGGCGGTGGGGACCGTGATCCGTGGGCGTCCGCACACGCTGCGAGCGTGCTTAGTGCCGCTGACCTGTGCGGCTCTAAAGCAGTTGAAACAGCCGAGGGTCTTGTTCTGCGTGTTTCGCCTGTAAATCCCAGGACTTGGGAGGCTGAGACGAGAACAAGCAGGCTCCAGGACAGCCTCAGCAAGCAGTGAGACTCTCATCACCCTAGCAAGACCCTATTTCAGAATGAAAATAGAGCCGGGCATGGTGGCTCACGCTTGTAGTCCCAGCATTTGGGAGGCTGAGTCAGGAGGATCACGGTTTGAGGACAGCCTCAGCTACTACTTAATGAGGCCCTCTGCAACTCAGTGAGACCCTGTTTCAAAATAAAGAACTAAGCCGGGCGTGGTGGCGCACGCTTGTAATCCCCGCGCTTGGGAGGCAGAGACAGGAGAATCGCGCTGGTTCGGAGCCAGCCTCGCTGGCTTAAGAGACCCTGTTACCACATAAAAAGTTAAAAAATAGGTCTGTGAGTGTAGCCCGTGGGAGTGTAGCCCGGAGGTAGAAGGGCTTCCAGGAACCCCAGTACCAACAAAAGTAAAATAAAATAAAATAAAGAACTAAAACATTGGGCTGGGGGTTTCAGTTGGAGGTAGAATGCCTCTGGGTTCCATCCCCAGTACCGCAAAATAAATTAATTAAATACAAATAGAAAATAAATAAAAAATAACACAGGGCCGGGGATGTAGCTCACAGGTCGAATGCCCCTGAGTTCAATCCCCAGCACCACACAAAATTAAAAGCTTGGCAGAAGATTCACGGTGGGGACGAGGGAGGTGAAAGCAATTCCCAACCAGTCCTAGGGCTATTCCGGTCTGAGAGGATGGAAAGTGCTGGAAGGTTCCACTCGTCCACGCCCAGCCTCACCCTTCTCCTGCCCCAGGTCCCTCCTGAGTCCCCGCCCCGGCGTGGAGGGTGAGACCCAACAGCAAAGCCTGGACTGCAGAAGTCACAGAGGCCCTATCCCCCCAGGGAGCCCGGCCCTCTCATCCCGCCTTCGGTCTCCTCTGTGTTTCTAAAAAAGGGTCGCAAAACACACAGAATAAAAGTTGGTATCTCAGCCTTTTTTTCCCCCCATGGTATCGGGGATGGAACCCCAGGGGCATTCTACCTCTGAGTCCAGCCCCAGCCCATTTTATTTTTTATTTTGAAACAGGGCCTCACTGAGTTGTGCAGGGCCTCACTAAGTAGTTGAGGCTGGCTGCAAACTTCTGATCCTCCGCTCTCAGCCTCCCAAGGACTGGGATCACAAGTGTGTGCCCCCACACCCAGCTTCACCGTTTTTCAGGGTGAAAATGAGTGGTATGGGGTACATCCAAGCGCAACCATCTCCAGAGCTGTGTCTTAGCACACTGAAACTCGGTACCCATTACACAAAGCCGTTCCCACCGTCCCCGGCCCCACGATTCTGCTTTCTGTGTCTATGAGTTTGGCTGTGCAATCATTTGGTCCTTGTCTTCCTGTGACTGGCTTGTTTCAATGTCCTTAAGGCTTGTTCGTGTAGTGACATGTGTTCGAATCCCCTTCCTTTTTGAAGGCTGAGTAATATTCCTCTGTGTACCGGCACTGGGTTTTGTATGTGCGTTCATCTGTCCGTGGCCACTGGGAGGCTTCTGCCTCTTGGTTACAGTGAATACCGCTGCTGTCTTACTTTGTTTTCGTCCCTGTATAGTATTCCTCTGGAGCAGAGCGCCACATTCCGGGGCCTTGGCTTTGGAGCCAGAAGAACCCTCTGTGTGCCTTCACTCTGAGGATCTCAAACTGCTCCCCCAGAATGCCTGGGCTCTGATGTTCACCCGGCTCCTTCAGAGGCTGAGACAGGAGGATCGCACGGGTTCAAAGCCAGCCTCAGCTACTTAGTGAGACTCTCGGCAACTTAGTGAGACCCTGTTTCCAAATAATATATAAAATAGGTCTGGGAGTATAGCTCAGAGGTAGAAAACTCCTGAGTTCCACCCCCAGTACCACAAAAAAAAATAATAATAATAATAATAATACAATAATAATACAGGGAGTGACGGGTCAAGCATTGCTGGGCACATGCCTGTAATCTCAGCACTTGGGAGGCTGAGACAGGAAGATGGCAGGTTCGAAGCAACCTAGCGAGACCCTGTTTCAAAATTAAAAAAAAAAAAAAAAGGAAATAGGGCTGGGGGTGTGGAAGAGGTAGAAGGCCCCTGGGTTCTCCCCCCAGTACAAAAAAGAAGGCACCTTGAACTAGAAATGACTTGTCTGATTGGAATTCTGGACTCGCTGGGTATTAGACATAAGCAAACCCCTCCATCCTGCGGTTTCTCCCTCATGGAGATGGGGAGCTGCTCGAGGCTGCACAGGGTCAGCAGGGCACCGCCGCTTCCTGTTCTTGGCAGTCTTGGTGTTTGTGTAGGAGGGAGGGAGCACCCGAGACGGAGTCAGGCGGGCACTCGGCGCAGGCTGCTGGGTAGGTAAGTCCTCGGCACCGGTGCCGGCCTGGGGCCCTGTCCAGCTTACTAAGCAGAGCTTCTGATAAAAGTGCCTGGCTTTTAGAGGGGCGCGGAGATGCACACCGGTAACCCCAGTACTTGGGAGGCTGAGACAGAAGGATTGCAGATTTGAGGCCAGCCTCAGCAACTCAGTGAGGCCCTCTGAAACTTAGTGAGATCTTGTTTCAAAATACAAAAAAAAAAAAAAATCAATAATAAGCCGGGCGTGGTGGCGCACGCTTGTAATCCCCGCGCTTGGGAGGCAGAGACAGGAGGATCGGAGGATCACGCAGGCTCGAAGCCAGCTGTGCGCGCTGGCTTAGGAGACCCTGTTTCCAAATAAAAATGTAAAAATAGGTCTGGGAGTGTAGCCCGGAGGTCGAAGGGCTTCCAGGAACCCCAGTACCACCAAATAAATAAACAAATAAATATAATAATTTAAAAAATAAAATAAAATAGGGCTTGTGGTATAGCTTGGAGGTAAAATGCCCCTGGGTTCCATCCCTAGTAGCACAAAATGACTAAATGAATAAATGAAAACAAACAAACAAATACACGGCTCTTGTTTTTGTGTTTGTCTGAGTTGTTCTGTTGGTGGAGACAGGGACGGTCCAGGAGGCTGGGCTGGGCCTCCTCGGGGGCTGGGGTCCAGAGCCCCCACCCACCCACACCCCAGGTCCCAGCGGCTCCCTGGCCCCTGGCTCTGGCTCTCCACCAGCCCCGCTTTATCTCCAGACGCCTGTTATCTGCACACCCATCTGTGGACAAATGGCCAGCCGGCTGGCTCCTGGTCACCCGCCTGGGGGGCTGCCTCCTCTCAGGCCTGTGTCTGGCAATTTGGGCTGGAGCCCCAGGTGGGGGGTCTCCTGATGGAGGAGGCCCAGGCCAGCCCCGCCCCTGGGGCTCCTGGGACATTCCATCAGTGGACAGGAATCTGCTGCCCCCCAGTCCCTCTGCTCCCCACCCGGCCTAATGGGGTGGGCCAGGGCAGGGCAGATAGGGAAACTGAGGCTGGTAGGGGGGCTGTGGCCCATTAATCTGCATCAAGCTGCTTGTTTTGTTTTGTTTTGTTTTTTGTTTTACGGTACTGAGGATGGAACCCAGGGGCACTCTACCTCCAAGCTATATCCCAGCCCTATTTTCTTGCTCTTAAATTTATTTATTTATTTATTTATTTATTTATTTATTTATTTATGTGTGTGTGTGTGTGTGTGTGTGTGTGTGTGTGTGGTACTGAGGGTGGAACCCAGGGGTTTTCTACCTCCGGCTTATACTCCCAGACCTATTTTTTATACTTTACTTGGAAACAGGGTCTCACTAGGTTGCCGAGAGCCTCACTAAGTAGCTGAGGCTGGCTTCGAACCTGCGCGATCCTCCTGTCTCAGCCTCCCAAGTGCTGGATTACAAGCGTGCGCCACCAAACCTGGCTTGCTCTTTATTTTTGGAAGAGGGTCTCACTGAGTTTCAGAGGGCCTACGTAGTCGAGTTTCAAAGTGTCTAAGTAGTTGAGGCTGTCCACGAACCGCGATCCTCTGTCTCAGCCTCCTAAATGCTGGGATTACAAGCGTGCGCCACCACGCCTGGCTTTTAGGACTTGCCACGGGCGTGGCTGCTGTGACGGGCAGAGCGGTACAGGTCAGTGTACAGCCCAGTGGCTGCACTGCTGTGTTGGTAACACCTGTCTCTGCTGAGTGACCTCAGGCAACGGACTCTGGGTCTCTGAGCCCCTGTTCTCTTGTCTGTGAAAAGGGACAGCGTGTCTTCGGGACTCCAGCCTGGGGACCCGAGTGGCCAGGGCGGGGGCCGCGCGTGCAGCGTGTAGGGCGGCTGCCCGTGTGGGAGATGGAGACAGCCCTCGGGCCTTTGTTTACAGAGCCCATCTCTCCTCTGATGGATGCGGCAGGCAGAAGTCTGTTTGCAAGTTTCTCTCGGAAGCATGAATCAAAGTCTGTTTGTGTGCTGCTGGGGCCCCGTGGGATGGGTCCCGCATTGTCCCCAAAGACAGGGGTTGGGGAGGGACAGAGCGCCTGGGCTCCATAGCCTTGGAAGCAGATACCCTCAAAGAGCTCTCTAGAAAGCAAGATAAGACCAGGGCTGGACCAGAACACAGGGAGAGGGAGATAAGGACCATCTGCTTCCACTCTGGTCCTCCCAAGCAGCACCAGAGAGAGATGGGGGAGAAATGAAAATCTCGAGGCCCTCTCTTACACACAGCCGCAGGGACTTCCTCTGCGGATGAGCCAGGATCGGCTTCCTTAAAACGGGCCTGGGAGAGCCGGGCCTGGTGGCACACGCCTGTCATCCCAGCATTTGGGAGGCTGAGACAGGTGGATCGGGGTTGTGAGGACAGCCTCCGCTACTACTTAGTGAGGCCCTCTGCAACTAAGTAGGACCCCTGTGTCAAAATAAAGAATAAAAAATAGGGCTGGGGGAGTAGTTCAGAGGGAGAATGCCTCTGGGTTCCATCCCCAGGACCAATAAATAAATAAATAAATAAATAAATAAATAAATAAATAAATAAATAACTGGCCTGGGAGGCCCGGTGCGACCCCTGCCTGCAACCCCACTTGCTGCCCGCACCTCCCTTCCTCCAGCACCAGGGGCTCTTCCGCGCCCTCCCCATCCCACCTCCATGGGCTGATGGCGCCCGAGTCCCCGCTGCCTGGCTGGTCTCTCGTGAACTCTTCCCACGACCGACCCTCGCATCACAGCGCCCTGCTCCTGCCTCGGTGGACCCTGGCAAGTTTTAATTATGGGTATTTTTTTTTTTTTTGCACGCCGGGTCTGTTCCCACCACCCATGTCAGCCCCCAGGGTGAGCCTAGCGAATGTCTCCACATCCACCCAGGCTCAGCCCGCCATGATGCTGCGGGCCACGGGGAAGGCGCTGGACAGACGCTTCTCCGGTGAGTACGTGATGGACACGAGGACTCCCACCGTCAGGAAGCCGGAGGCCCAGTTAGTTGTCTCCAGGGGGGAGAAAACCAGAGACTTCTCGGGGCGAGGGCGTGAAAGCCAGGTCTGGATTAGCGGGAGACTGGGGCAGAGGGAGGAGAGGAGGATGTTTCCACCCTGGGGACACTGGGGCGGTGCAGCGTGGGAAGGCAACCCTGTGAGGTGCTGAGAACCGTGATCCTCCAGTCTCAGCCTCCCAGATGCTGGGATTACAAGCCTGCGCCACCACGCCCGGCTTAAGCCTCATTATTTTTGAAACAGGGCCTCACTGAGTCGTGGAGGGCCTTGCTAAGTAGCTGAGGCTATACGTATTCTTTAAATGTCGAAACACCCTCAAATCTATAGACGAGTTGGGAGTACAGAACATGTGAGTGTTTTCCTGGAGCCATTCGAGAACAAGCTGTTGACCCGTCTCGCCTGAGCAGCTCCGTGTTCATCCCCAATGAACAGGGACAAACTCCTGCAAACCCTACTGCAGCCATCGCCGCCGAGACGTTAGCCTCGAACCACTGCATCGGCCCAGCCAGGGCCCTGCGGCAGCTTCCCGTGCACCCCTGCGGCTTCCTCCAGCAACGCAGCGGTTCCTCACACCCTCTGGATTTGCGGCCTCGCACTTGGAGGAGACTGACAGGCTGCTCTGCAGACTGCCCCTTACCTGGGTGTGCAGAATTTCCTGCAGGAAGACTGAGGAAGTGTTGCTCTTCTGTCTGTCTATCCTAAGGGTGAGGAAATCGAGAAGGTGGGGAATACACGGAGTTTTCCAATTCGAGTCTTTTCTGCTGCAAGGATGTCCTCATTCGCTAGACGTTCACCGGAGCTGATCTCCGCCACAATCCTTCCCAAGTCAGTTTAGGGGCTAGGATTATTCTGAAGTGGGGTGAGGGTGCAGGGCCCCCAGTGTCCTCTAGGTGGCGCCTAATTCTCTAGGGAAAAGGGAGACCTCCCGGAGGTTTAATTCCAAGGGGAAGTGGGGTGGTTTAGAGGGGCTAGGCCCTCCCGGCAGCCTCTTTGGGGACTCCGCTCCCCGTTCTCCACTCCTCTAGGGGAGGGCCCAGCATCCATTCATCCAAAATTTCCCTTTCTTCTTTCCTCCCTCCATGTCTGTCTGTCCCTCCTTCCTTCCTTCCATCCTTCCATATTTTGTACTCCTGAAAACTGAACCCAGGGGCATTTTACCGCTGAGCTACATCCCCAGCCTTATTTTCTTTTTTTTTTTTACTTTAAAAGCAAGGTCTAGCCGAGCGTGGTGGCGCATGCTTGTAGTCCCAGCACTCGGGAGGCTGAGACTGGAGATGGTGGTTTGTGGCCAGCCTCAGCTACTCAGTGAGGCCCTTTGCAACTTAGTGAGACCCTGTTTCAAGATAAAAAATAGGGCTGGGGGTGTATCTCAGAAGTTGAATGCCCCTAGGTTCCATCCCCAGACCTGCAAATAAATAAATAAATAATCATAAATAAAAGCAAGGTCTCGCTAACTTGCTTGAGAGCCTCGCTAAGTTGCTGAGACTGACCCCAAACCTGGGATCTGCCTGTCTCCGTCCCTCAATGCTAGAATTCCATTCATGTGCCACTGCCCAGCTTAACACTCACTTCCCGGTGACTCTGCCTGCCTGTTGCAGGCTCAGGCCACGTGCAGGTGACAGCACAAAGCTCCCGACAGGGTGAGGTGGCTGTACTCTGAGCTCTGAGCTCAGGGGACCTGGGGTTGCCAGCATCTTTCTGGGTCTCAGTTCAATCATTAGGGGAGAGAGAGAGAGAGAGAGAGAGAGAGAGGGAGGGAGGGGGGAGGGGAGGGGGGAGGAGAGAGAAGAGGGAGAGGGAAGACGGGAGAGAAAAGGGGAGAGGATAGATTAGGGTCCTGTTTCACCCCCAACCCTCACCCCACCTTCTCTCTGAATCTGGTCACTCGGGCCCTCTGTCCTTTCGCCCTGGGGTAGAGGAGGCACACGGGCCAGGGCGCGTGCATGGCCCCTGGGAGGTCCTAGCCCAGGCGGGGAGAGCAGAGGAAGGGGCTGTGGCCCATCAGCTGCACCCTGACTGCTGCCTGGAGCCCACTCCACCTGGAAACCGCAGCCAGGAGCCTGGAGCGGAGGCCCACCCTCCGCTCCCCCCGGCCTACACCGTGCCGCAGATCCTTGTCTGTAAAGCAGGGCTAGCCACCCCCTTCTCACGGGGAGGTGGTCGAAATGCGTCCTGATAGCCCGGCACCGTGGTGCACTGATCCCCAGTGCTTGGGAGGCTGAGGCAGGAAGGCCGCAGGTTCGCGGCCAGCCTTGGCTAGTTGGTGAAGCCCTCCGCAACTTGGTGAGACCCTGTTTCAAAATAAAAGAATAAAAGAGGGCTGGGGTGTAGCTCAGAGGTAAAATGCCCCTGGGTTCCATCCCCAGTAACACACACACACACACACACACACACACACACACACACACACACGAGAGAGAGAGAGAGAGAGGGGGAGAGAGAGAGAGACAGACAGACAGACAGACTGAAAGACAGACAGAACAAGAAAGGAAGGAAAGAAGGAAGAAGGAAAGAGAAAAAAAGAAATGCTTCCAGCACTTCTCCTAAGGGCAGGCAGGTGTGCGGGCGCTCTGCAGAGACTGGAAGCCCTGGGGCAAGGCCTGAGGGGTGCTCAGCGCAGGGGCCCGTGGGTGCTTTCTGCACCTGCTACGCATGGTTCTTCAGCCGCAGAGGGCTCCTTAAAGCACTCCCTACCCACGGCTCTATGCGACCCTCGCGCTCTACCTCGGTGGTGGGGAAACTGAGGCTGGGAAAGGGAGACATGACGTACCCAAGGTCACACGTCCAGCCAACAGCAAATTGAGAGCATGGTGGGTGGGCGAGGGGAGGCGGGCAGTGCTGGGCTCACGTCCGGCTTCGCCAAGCCATGTGGTGGCCCTAGGTGGGCGGCATCACCACCACGCCTCGGCTCTTCCTTTATCCACAGTGGGTGTTGTAAAAATATATGTGGGTTTTTTATGTGTGTATGTGTGTAGTACCAGGGATTGAACCCAGGGACATTCTACCTCTGACCTTCAAACCATCTCCCTCCAGCCCTATTTTATTATTATTTTTATTTATTTATTTTGCGGGTCTGGGGATGAAACCCAGGGACACTGGACCTCCGAGCTACACCCCCTGCCCTATTTTTTTATTCTTTATTTTGAAACAGGGTCTCACTAAGTAGCTGAGGCTGTCACTAAGGCTGTTGCAGAGGGCCTCACTAAGTAGCTGAGGCTGTCTGCGAACCGTGATCCTCCTGTCTCAGCCTCCCAAGTGCTGGGATTACAAGTGTGTGCCATGCCCAGCTTGCTTGATTGCCTGCTTTCTTTCTTTCTTTCTTTCTTTCTTTCTTTCTTTCTTTCTTTCTTCCTTTCTAGGTACTGAGGATGTAACCCAGGAACATTGTACCTCCGAACTACACCCCCAGCCCTATTTTTTAGTCTTTTTAGTTTTGAAACAGGGTCTCACTGAGTTGTGAAGGGCCTCGCTAAGTTGCTGGGACTCGCAATCCTCCTATCTCACTATCTCAGCCTCAAATACTGGTTACAGGCATGTGGCACCACAGCCTGGCTCCGTTTCTTTTTTTTTTTTTTTTTTTTTTTTTTGTGGTGCTGGAGATGGAAGCCAGGGGCATTCTACCTCTGAGCTACACTCCCAGTCCAGCCCTATTTTTATTCTTTATTTTGAAACAGGGTCTCACTAAGTTGCAAAGGGCCTCACTGAGTAGCTGAGGCTGTTCGTGAACTGAGATCCTCCTGTCTCAGCCTCTCAAGTACTGAAATTACAAGTGTGTGCCACCATGCCCGGCTCTTTTTTTTTTTTATTTCAAAACAGGTTCAGCTGGGTGTGGAGGCACATGCTTGTAATCCCAGTACTTGGGAGGCAGAGATAGGAGAATTGCAGATTTGAGGACAGCCTCAGCAAGTAGTGAGACTCTCAGAAACCTACCAAGACTCTGTTTTAAAGAAATAATAAGAAGAAGATAGGGCTGGGGGTGTACCACAGAAAGAAAGAAAGAAAAAAGAAAGGAAGGAAGGAAGGAAGGAAGGAAGGAAGGAAGGAAGGAAGGAAGGAAGGAAAACGAAACAAATCAGGGCCTCACTAAGTTGCTGAGGCTGGCCTCTAACCTTGATCCTCCTGCCTGGCTAGCAAAGTTGTTTTTTGTGTTAAATGAAACAGTGAGACTCAGGGTGCTGCCCTGGCTTTGGTCAGGTTCGGAGCAGGAATGTGCCTTGGTTAGCTCTACATGACCAGCTTTGGGAAAGAGGAATTTGTCTTTGTCTCACCCCACTTCTTGGTCTCACTGGTAAGATTTCCCTGGCTCCCCCTCCCTGCCCATTACCTCAGGGAACAAGTGTGTTAAGTCCCCACAACCTCTCGACCCTACTGTAAACAGCTCGCCCAACCCTACACCCAGCACACAGCAAGCGCCTTCCCCTGTGTTAGAACAAGGGCCAAGCCTGCAATCCCAGTCCTGTGGGAGGCTGAGACAGGAGGACGGATGGCAGATCGAGGCCAGCCTCAGCAACCTAGCAAGATCCTGTTTTGAGATAAAAAGTAATAATAATAATAATAATAATAATAATAATAATAATAATATAGGGCTGGAGCAAGCTGGGAGTGGTGGCACACGCTTGTAATCCCAGCATTTGGGAGGCTGAGACAAGAGGATCGCGGTTCATAAACAGCCTCAGGTACTTAGTAAAGGCCTCCACAACTTAGTGAGACTCTGTTTCAAAATAAAGAACAAAAAACAGGGCTGGGAGCCAGACATGGTGGCGCACGCTTGTAATCCCCGCCTTGGGAGGCGGAGACAGGAGGATCGCGCAGAGACAGGAGGATCGCGCAGGTTCGAAGCCAGCCGCGTGGGCTGGTTTAAGAGCCCCTGTTTCCAAACAAAAAAGTATAAAAATTGGTCTGGGAGTGTAGCCTGGATGTAGAAGGGTTTCTAGGAACCCCAATACCACCAAAAAAAAAAAAAAAAGACAGGGCTGGGGTGTAGCTCAGAGGTCGAATGCCTCTGGGTGTAATTCCTGCTAACAAAAAAAAAAAAAAAAAAAAAAAAAAATCCTAGCCCTACCTGATAAGTTGGGTCCTGCACTCATGTGACTTTGTGTCACATGACCTCTGCAGGGCAAGGGAGGGGCTGAAACCCCCCGCGAGAATTGGGCGTTCCCAAGAGTAAACCCCCATCTCGCTAGATGCATACCTTGAAAAGGAGAGCCTGCGTCCTCAAGCTTCGGACAGGCGCGCGGGCCCCATGGTGCCTTGCCCTGATCCCCGGGAGAGCCGTGCAATTAAAACTTTACATGCCATGTGTACCGGACCTCTGTTGTGTTTTTCACACTCCGCCGTACTCACTTATTTTTATTTTACTCACATTTAATTTTTTATTTTACTTATCATTTGGTGCAGAACCGGGAGAACTCTTGGGTCCCTCCCCATTTTTTTTCTTTTTTTTCCTTTTTTCTCTTTTTTATTTTTACTCTCTTTTTGAGCCCTGGACTCTCCAACCCGCCAGCAGCTCGACTGTGAGGTCCCACACCAGCGCTCCGCTTGCAGTCGTTGCTCCCACCACTGCCGCCGCTGCCGCCCCGTGCCTGCCTGGACCGTAAGCTTCTTCCCGCCCCGGGCTCTGCTGAGAGTCTGCGGCCATCTTTCCGGCCCCGAGCTCTGCTGAGAGCTCGCGGCCATCTTTTCGGCCCCGCGCTCTGCTGAGAGCCGGTGGCCATCTTTTCCTGCCCACGTGCTCTCTTCTGGAGCGCCGACGGCCATCTTCCACTGCCACCACAGCCGCGGCCACCACCACCGGGGCGTGCAGGCTCCGCCGGCCGCCAGGCTGCCAGTTCCACCTGCTCCGAGCCAGGCTCCTTGGGTGATGCTGGCACCTGCTCTGCTTGCCGACCTCCTGCACGGGCCAGGACCTCTGCCTGCCACTTGGACCTCCAAACACCGCTGTTCTGGCTCGGCGCTCCAGTCACCGCCGGGACCTCTGGCCGGTTTGCCCCACCCGCCCCGAGCCAGGCTCACTGGCGGTGCTCCTCGGGGCCCAGCCTCAGCGTCTGGCGCGTGCCTGGAAGCCATTTTGTCTCCACGCCACGGGCCCGGCAAGCCATGCCGCCTGCGCACCCCCACTGATCCCATCTGCGCCGGCCGCCAGTGCCGTCCACACCAGCCACCGGCATCTGCGCGCCCCGGCTCCACCGCGCCCTCAGCAGCTTCTCAGCGCTTCTGTCGCAGCCAGCACTGGCCAACAACACTATACTCCGGTAAACTGCCTCCTTCCCTTGGTTAGCGGGTTCTGGACTTGGGTCTTCCGGTCCACTGGGACCCCAAAATCCAAGCGCTTGGTGACCCATTGTCCCCTGGTCCACTGGGACCACCCTGCGGATTACCAGTTCATCCTCCGGTTTTGAGAAGGGATGAAGACGTTCTTCCCTATCTCTTAACCTCCGTTTTCCGAACGATTGAGCAGGGAAATCGGGGACGCCCATTTCCTGTTCTTCGTTTCTGCCCGCAGACCAATTATGGGAAGTCGAACCTTTATACTAGCAGATGCCCTGAGAGCCTGTCTGCCTTGATACGAGTTGGGAAATAGGTTGCGGTGGCCCAGGAATAGTTAGGAACTTTTATAAGCGGTCTGGCATCCCTCCAAATGCTCTCCCCCATCAGCTTCCATTTATTTTCCCGCCAGCTGCCATTTTGTGATGGCGCGCAGTCGCTGCCTGGTGATGTCACAGTCGCCATCTTGGCCCGCGCAAGACTGCAATTTTGCTGGGCAGCTGCCCGGCTGCTCCGCACAGTCCTAAATGCGCTTGGCTTCTGGCTCCCTTTCCGGCCCGCTTGGGCACGCCCTAGGTGCTGCAGGAAACGCCGGGGCCAGGCCGGGGTTGGGGCAACACCCTCTGTTTGCCCTTGGGGAGTCCGCATTGCCATTCTTGCCAGACGCCCACCCCGGGATGCTCTCTTTGTGTGTGAGTGTAGGTCCGTTGCAGCTGACAGACCCTTAACATGGCATCTAGTTTTAATTCCAGAGAGAAACAGGCGGAGATAGAGCATACACTCCAACTTTGCCAAAAAGTGGATCCCTGCTAGCTGCCCTTTGGCTGGCGGTGGTGGCTCAGCCCTCTGGAGCGCCACCTAGGTGTAACGACGACTACCTCCAGGAGCCTGCCTGAAGTGGGGCAAAGCCACGCCCACCAATCAGACTGTGCCCGGCGTGTGGCCAAGAGGGCCACTGGAACAGTGCCCTTGGAAAAGGATGAGCCCCAGGTGCCTCAACACAGGGGGAGCACCTTTCCAGACCAGGCCCTGCTGCTGGCCCTACTCAGCCTGGCTGAAGACTGACGGCTCCTGGATCCCTCAACCTCCATCCTCTTTGCCAGCTCAGGGTAGCTCTCCAGGTACTGAGTAAGCCAGTCTCCTTTTTGGTCGCCTGCTCAATCTCATGATTTGTTTTTTTCTTTAATAGCCCTTGCCTGTTCAAGCCTCCTCAAGCGCACATCACTAAGCTGTCCAGGGTAACCTCCAATTCGCACTGCAGCTATGCACCCACCTGCACCCCCTTCTGGGGGACTGGACTCCCGACTCCTCCCAGCCTGGGGCCCCTGATGACGCCCCTTGACAGCAGGAAGAAGCTAGAGGGTCCAATCGTCATCCGTTATCCCTACCATCAAAAGGCCGGAATGATAAGTTGGGTCCTGCACTCATGTGATTTTGTGTCACATGACCTCTGCAGGGCAAGGGAGGGGCTGAAACCCCCGTGAGAATTGGGCTTTCCCGCGAGTAAACCCTCATCTCGCGAGATGCATACCTTGAAAAGGAGAGCCCGCGTCCTCAAGCTTCGGACAGGCGCGCGGGCCCCATGGTGCCTCGCCCTGATCCCCGGGAGAGCCGTGCAATTAAAACTTTACATGCCACGTGTACCGGACCTCTCTCGTGTTTTTCACACTCCGCCATACGCACATTATTTTTATTTTACTCGCATTTTTTATTTTACTTATCACTACCCCCACCCCCAAAAAGTGCTTCCTACCAGCCAGCACTGTCTGAGCACTGTGGTAGCCCTTGGGGCCTAATCCTGATGTCCTTTCCAGGTTGTAGCTGCCATTCTCCTCCCAGTCACACCCAGATGGGACTGGAGCTCAGGAAGGGAAAGTAAGCAGCCCCCACCCCGCCGCTCTAGGGTGAGTCTTGGCCAGTGCTCAGAGCCAGGGCCCGGTTAGAAGGCCCGCGGTGCCTGGACACTGGCCACAGCGCTGACTCATGACTGTCGCTGCCCCTCCTAACTCTCCCTCCGTCCCTCCTCTCCGCACAGCTGCCTTCAGCACAGGCGCGTCCCAGCTCCCAAGCCCTTCAGGGCTTCGCCGGCCGGGCCAGGGGACCTGTGCTGACGTTTCCCAAGCCCTGTTGCACAACTTTATCTGCACCATCAGTGACCAGCTCCACAGGAAACAGCTCCACCTGCGTAGATTTCAGATCTGCTTTGCCTGCTTCTAAGAACCGGATCGCCCTAGCGCTTTTTTTTTTGTCAACAGGGCAATGCATCCCTCCCACTGCACAAGAGCTGGGCATGGCGGCTCACACCTGTAATCCCAGAACTTGGGAGGCTGAGACAGGAGGATCGCAGGTTTGAGGCTACACTCAGTGAGTAGTGAGACTCTCATCACCCTAGCGAGACCCTGTTTCCAAATACAAAATAAAGCTGGGTATGGTAGGGCATGCCTATAAGCTCAGAACTTGGAGGCTGTGACAGGAGGATCGCAGGTTCAAGGACAGCCTCGGCAAGTAGTGAGACTTCTCATCAGCCTAATGAGACCCTGTTTCCAAATAAAAAAGAAAATAGGAGCGGGACATGGTGGCACCTGTTTGTAATCCCAGCATTTGAGAGGCTGAGACAGGAGGATCACGGTAGAATGGCCCTGGGTTCCATCCCCAGTACCGCAAAAAAGAAAAAGAAAGAAAAAAAGAAAGAAGGAAAGAGAAAGGAAGGAAGGAAGGAAGGAAGGAGGGAGGGAGGGAGGGGAAGAAAGGAAGGAAGGAAGGAAGAAAAATAGAAAAATAGGGCTGGAGAAGTAGCTCAGACGTAGACTGCTCCCCCACCCCACTCTGTTCAATCTCCAGGATTACCAAAATCCCCCACCCAAAGAGGTTTGAGAAGTGAGGTATGGGTCTAGTCACCCCTGCCGGCCCTCTGCCCCCAGCCTTTAACCTGGACAATAACAAGTCCTGCCTCCCAGGCCTGAGGCCTGCGATCAGCTGATAAGCCCATGACCCCCAGGGCGGCTGCTCAGCCTGCTGGGACCCTGGCTCACCAAGGCTCCGAGCAAAGCCCTCCCAGTCCCAGAAAGGGAACGTGTTCTGCCCTCATGGGAGCCATCGGTGGAACAAGAAGGGCTCGCACCCCCCTCCAGGACCCTAGAAACGCCTTGCTGGCCACAGACAACCAAAGAACCGGGGTCTTTCTGGAATGTTCCTGAAAGGAGAGAGCCGGGGGCAGGGAATCAATCAGTGGAGCCGGGTTTGCGAGTCCAGGCTGGCACGGCCACGGAGCTGCCTCTGCGTCCGCTCTCAGGACACAGGGCCCGTGCTCTGGCTTTGAGACACGGAGGGGCTGAGGCGGGCGGATCTGGTGGTGGCCACTGCGGGCTGCAGGCGGGCTGCACCTGGGTGTGATTGGCACCCGTCACTTGGCCGGTCAGAGCGCCCCGGGGAGTGCCCGACCCTTCCTGAGCCTCAGGTGCCCCCGAGTAAGAGGGCAGGGGACCTGGGGGCGGTGGTGTGATTCCCAGCCAGTAATTCCACCTCTCATTCTGTCTGTGAGCGGCTGAGAGCCGCACCCTAGGCTTCTGGAACTTGCCTGGGATGGCAGGGCCTCGCAGCCGGGAAGGAAAGGCCTCTGCCCGGTGACCTCCTATCCCTCTCTGCTTCACGTTGGCCGCAAAGCCACTGCCGCGCTCTGCGACCCTGGTCACGCTAGTAACCTCCGTCCTTCATCTGGAAGATGGGCCGACCGCAGGCGCCTCTGTTTGGGGAGTAAATGTCACGATGCATTTAAAATGCTTAAAACAGCCAGGCGTGGTGGCCCACGTCTGTAATCCCAGTACTGGGAGGCTGAGACAGGAGGATGGAGGTTCAAAGACAGCCTCAGCAAGCAGTGGGGCTCTCATCAACCTAGTGAGACTCTGTTTCAAAACAAAATGAATAAACTGGGTGTGGTGGTGCACACTTGTAATCCCAGCATTTGGGAGAATGAGACAGGAGGATCATGGTTCGAAGACAGCCTTAGCTACTACTTAGGCCCTTTGCAACTCAGTGAGACTGTTTCAAAATAAAGAATAAAATATAGGGCTGGGGGTGTAGCTTGGAGGTACAAAGCCCCTAAATTCCATCCTCAGTAATGCAAAAATAAATGAATAAATAAACAAATAAACAAAATAGGGCTGTGGGTGTAGCTTGGAGATAAAGCCCCCCCCCGTTCAATCCCCAGTACTTAATAATAATAATAATAATAATAACATGCTTAAAACAGCTGGGTTTGGTAGAGCATGCCTGTAATTCCAGTACTTGAGAAACTGAAACAGGAGGATCGCAGGTTCAAAGACAGCCTCAGCAAGCAGTGGGGCTCTCATCCACCTAGCAAGACTCTGTTTCAAAACAAAAAATAAAGTAGGGCTGAGGGTGTAGCTTAGAGGTAGAATACCCCCTGAGTTCAATCCCCAGTACCACCAGAAAAGAAGCTAAGACAGAAACAGCGCCTGGCCTGGGAGTGCCACACACGCCCAGGGGGTTTTTTTGGGTTGTTTTTTATTTTTTGTTTTTTTGTGGTACTGGGGATTAAACCCAGGGGCATTCTACCTCCAAGCTACACCCCCAGCCCTATTTTTATTCTTTATTTTGAAACAGGGTCTCAATGAGCTGTAAGGACCTCACTAAGTAGCTGAGGCTGTCCTCGAACCTGCGATCCTCCTGTCTCAGCCTCGCACATGCTGGGATTACAAGTGTGCGCCTCCACACCCGGCTGCCCCCATCTTTTGAAGGATTTTTCTATTACTTGGGAAAACTTGGGAAATCACTCCCCCCCACCCCCCGTGCTAGTCCTGGGGCTACAGCATCGGGCCGCGAGGTGGAATTCCCGGTGTACACGTGCATGAGCTGGGGCGCCAGAGGGTTCTGCAGAGCTATCGGGCAGGGTGCAGCACCGCCTGGGCTTCCATCCTGGAAACTGAGCTTCCCGCTCAAACAGTGTCACCTTCGGTTGCCTCTAAGAACCCTCCCTGACTGCAGCCCCGTTCCCAGAGGAGGAAAACGGGCAGCAGAAAGGGACAAGATGTTGGCTGCATAAACTGATACGACCACATGGAGTATTACTCAGCCACGCCAAAGAACGTGCCAGAGGTACATTAGCTGTCCACTAGAGGAAGGCCCCTGCCTGTTTGGCGGTGTCTGAGGATGCGCGGCCCCCTAGGTAACCTCCAGGGCTGCTTACGGGGACTCCTGGCAATCCAGAGACCGCGCACTTGTGGTGCAGAAGGGGGGCCAGGCCTGGGAGGCTGGGGAGGGAGGCCACGGGTGACGATGGAAGGGTCCTGCATCTTAGTGACTGCAGGGCTGGACCTGCAGTCAGAGAACCTGGGGGCTGAAGGGTGTGCGGATGGGGACTCCGTCCTGGACACAGGGCAGCCTTTGCCATATCAACCCCCTTCCATGTCCACCAGCTCAGTGAGTAAGTGCCTGCCTGCCAGGAGGGCCCTCGGAAAGCTGCCTTTAAAACCCCAGCTGGGCCAGGCGTAGTGAGGCACGCTTGTAATCCCAGCATTCGGGAGGCTGAGACAGGATCACAGTTCGCGGACAGCCTCAGCTACTTAGTGAGGCCCTTTGCAACTCACTGAGACCCTGTTTCGAAATAAAGAAGAAAAATTAGGGCTGGGAGTGTCGCTCAGAGGTAGAATGTCCCTGGGTTCCATCCCCGGTAACACACACACACACACACACACACACACACACGGTGGAAGCCAGGCATGGTGGCATGTGCCTGTAATCCCAGTACTTGGGAGGCTGAGATAGGAGGCTCACAGGTTTGGGGCCAGCCTCAATAACTTAGCCCTGTTTCAAACTGAAAAATAAAATTGAGCTGGGAGTATAGCTCAGAGGTAGAATATAGAGTGTCCCTGAGTTCAATCCCCAATGCTACCAAAAAAGAAGAAGAAGGAGGGGGGGGAGGAGAAGTAGAAGAAGGAGGAGGAGAAGAAGAAGAGGAGGAGGAGAAGAGGAGGAGGAGGAGGAGGAGGAGGAGGAGAAGAAGAAGAAGAAGAAGAAGAAGAAGAAGAAGAAGAAGAAGAAGAAGAAGAAGAAGAAGAAGAGGAAGAGGAAGAAGGAGGAGAAGAAGAAGGAGGAGAAGAAGAAGAGGAGGAGGAGGAGGAGAAGAAGGAGAAGAAGAAGAAGAAGAAGAAGAAGAAGAAGAAGAAGAAGAAGAAGAAGAAGAAGAAGAAGAAGAAGAGGAGGAGGAGGAGGAGGAGGAGAAGGAGGAGGAGGAGGAGGAGGAGGAAGAGGAGAAGAAGAAGAAGAAGAAGAAGAAGAAGAAGAAGAAGAAGAAGAAGAAGAAGAAGAAGAAGAAGAAGAAGGAGAGGAGGAGGAGGGGGAGAAGAAGGAGAAGGAGAAGGAGAAGGAGAAGGAGAAGGAGAAGGAGAAGGAGAAGGAGAAGAACCCGAAATATAAAACTACCACATAGCGGGCGGGCACTGAAGCCCAGCGGAGGCAGCCGAGGGACCTGGGTTCCAGAGAGGAGGGGCAGGCACTCCCGGGAGGCGTGGGGAGGAAGTGGCTTGGGAAGGTGCTTGGAATCTGGACACACAGATGTGGGCAGTGTGTTTTTCCTAAAGGAAATTCTTCCCATTTTTAAAGGATCAACTCCAAGCCTGCCTTCCTGCTGCCTGAACTTAGTCATGTGTTTCCCACACCGCCCAGGGCTTTCCAGGCAACGCTCACTCGCTACCCCAGGCTGTGGTTCCCAAGCCCCTGCCGGGGCGGCTTGAGGGCAGGGGGCTTGCAGCCTTCCTGACAAGAGGTGGCAGGTGCGTCTCCTCACTCTGTTCTCAGCAGTGTGTGTGTTAAGCTGGGCGTGGTGGTGCACAGTACTTGGGAGGCTGAGAAAGGAGGATCGCAGGTTCAAGGCCAGCCTCAGCAACTTAGCAAGCCCCTCAGCAACTTAGTGAGAACTTGTTTCAAAATAAAAAAAATACAAAGAGGTAGAATGCCCCTGGGTTCAATCCCCAGTATCACACACACACATACACACACTAAAGTTGCTAGCATTTGGTAACTATTTCATTCCTTCGTTTCTCTTCTTTCTCTTTCCCTTAGATGATTAAGAACCAGACCTGAAGTCAAAGAGACCTCAGCTGTCCAGCTGGTCCAGCCCTTGGCTGGCTGTGTGCCCTTGGCAAAGCCACTTAACCTCTCTGGGCTTCAGCTCCCTCATCTGGGCTTCATTCCCACACTGCAGCACGGACAGACACTATCTTGTGGCTGTTAAAAGAATCTAGAAATATACACGAGACACGTCAGCCAAGTGCCGAGTGAGTAGCCAGTGCTCAACTCGCAGGTAACTGCGGTTATCGAATCCCTCTGCTCCGCCTCTGCCCCCAAGCAGCGGGATGACGCAGGCCGAGGCCCTGCCTCTGCGGGTCTGACCACGGCAGCATTCCCCAAGTGTGGCTCGCGGGCGCTGTGCCCCGCGGTCTTCCTGGGCAGACATGACCACCTGGTCTTTCAGGTTATAACTATGGCTTAACATATAAGAGAAAAACTATAAAAAAAAAAAAACTACGATAAAGCAAACGTATGATATCATAGATATTGTTCAGAACGAAGCTATGTCAAAAGTAATGACTTAAAAAGCATCAGGCCGCCGGGCGTGGCGGCGCACGCTTGTAATCCCAGCATTCGGGAGGCTGAGACAGGAGGATCGCCGTTTGAGGACAGCCTCAGCTATTTCGCGAGGCCCTCTGCAACTCGGTGAGACCCTGTTTCAAAATAAAGAATAAAAAATAGGACTGGGGTGTAGCTTGGAGGTAGAATGCTCCCAGGTTCCATCCCCAGTACTAAAAATAAAAATAAAAAATAAAAGGCATCAGGCCTGTACCGGGGCAGGTGACGCCGGGTAGGGCGGCTCCTACAGGCGGGGACCTGGTCCCCGAGCTGCCGCGTCCGGGCCGATGTGTGGCTGTTCTTCTGCTACTCGGAGAAAGTCGGGCTCACGAGCGACTTGCTGTAGGAACCCCACAAATCCCTGCCCTCTCCCCATTATTTCAAACCCCTTGCCAGTAGTCTGGGCTGATGCCCTCCCAGAACACGTTGCAACAATAGTATAAATAACTCAACCCAGGACTTCAAACATGCCAGCTCAGATGTATGGCGGGAGATTACAGGTTTCCAAGCCCGGCCCCTCCACATTCCGGGCCCACAGGCTCGCTGCAGAGCCGAGATCAATGCTGCGGTTTTATGGGCAGCTGGGCCCTGTGACCGGGCCCCAGATCCTTTGCTTTATGAGTTGTTTACACATTCCTGGTGAGAAATGGTTTACATTCTGGGCTCTGAGCACACTCCTAAATCAGTGGCTGGGTCCTTGCCGTTGGAGCCAGGGAGCCCGTGTGTTGTGGGCACCGGGAGGCTCAGTGGGTAGCGAGGCTGTGCAGGGCCCGGCGCTGGCTGGCCCGCTGGAAGCCATTTCTGGGTGGACAGGGCGCTGCTGTGTGAAGCCAGAGGAGCCGAGGGTCTCACCGGCGCAGGCCCTCGGGCGTGCGCCCTGCCGGTTCAGTTCCTCCCCCACCAACCCTGGGAGGCTACCGTTACTCCCATTTGGGGCTGAGGAACCCAAGAAATGAAGGGACTTCCTGCTGGGGAGTATCAGAGGCTTCCAACCCTGATCCGACTCTGCTTTGCTGGCCCTGGGGCTCCCTGGGGCTGCGGATAGGAGAAGGCGCCTCCTGCCTGGGTTCGCCTTTGACTCGGTTGTCTTAGGATGACAGTGATGCCCCAGGCCCCCGGGAATCCGTTGGAGAAGCTCAGGGCACCGGTGGGTGAGCCCGGCCGGTCCTGGCCGCTCCTCGCTCCCATCTTTCTCTCTTGCCCCCCTTCCCCTCCAATCCCTCTTAATCTGACAAGTCCCTGCTCTCCCGCGGGTCTCCTTGGCCTCCCTCTTTCCTCGGCAGCTGTCTGAGTTTTCCCAGGAAGCCATTGAGGTGCTGGGGGTGACCTAGGGTCCCCCAAGTCTTCTCCGCACTATTGGGCCGGAGCACCTTCAGAGATTCCCCAAATGACACGGCTTCTAGCCCCTCCTCAGCATCCAGCGCTGGGCTCTGGGTGCAAGGCAGGGAGGTGCCCCGAAGCCAGAGAGAGCGGCTAGCAGGCCAGGGGCCCCTCTGTCTGCCTGAGAGGCAGCTGGGGTGTGGGAGGCAGGCGCGGTCCTTGCTTGGGTCACTCGGCCTCTTTGAGCCCTGGTTTTCTCCTCTGTTTTGATTTGTTTTGCTTTGTTGTGGTACTGAGGGTTGAACACAGAGGCATTCTACCTTCCAACTACACTCCTAGCTCTAGTTTTATTTATTTATTATTTCATTTTGTTTCTGCCTTTGAAACAGGGTCTCACTCGCTTTCTGAGAGTTTTGCCAAGTTGCTGAACTTGGTCGGGAACCCGCAATCCTCCTGTTTCAGCTGCCCAAGTACTGGGATTACAGGCGTGTGCCTTTTCTCCTCTGTGAGAGAGAAGTTCCTGCAGGGGACCCTTCCTCTCCCACCCTCAGCCTAAACAGCTGGACTCAGTGACTGAGCCGCTCAGCACCTGCCTACACCTCTGCCTTCGGTGATTGGCTCAAGAGTTGGACACATGACACAACTCCAGCCAATCAGAGTCCAGTCGTGAGTGGATGGCCGCTGTCTCTGTTCTGTGTTCTAGCTGTGAGGATGTGCTCTGTTTGCTGCTCTGAAGGAAAAGCCTTTCTGAGAATGGTACAAGCCCTGGAGCAGAGCCAGGCTGGGACTTGTCAATGTTATTTAAATGGGTGTGGCTCAAAGCCGATTGGAGGTTCCACGTGGAGGCGATTGCAAGTCGGGAAGAGACCAACCCTGACGGCACCTTGACTTGGACCCAGCCTCCACGACGGTGAGACAGTAGTTCTTGTTGTTTAAGCCACCCGGACCTGTAGTATTTAGCTATGGCAGCCCTAGCAAATCCATAAACATCCTGTTTATCTCTGGGCAAGTAAGCTTACTCCCCTAAATGACAGTTTTCTCATTTGTAAAAGTAATATTTTAAAAAAAGGAACCATCTGTTTCAGCCAACATTCTCACTGATGTAATCCACAACAACTGACCACACAACTCAGATGAAAGAATATTTGTTTGCTCACATTTTGGGAGATTTCAGAGATTCATGTCAGGGTTCAATCAAGAGAGAGAGAGACAGAGTAGGAGAAGATGATTAAATGGAATTGGACAATTAGTGGGGTTGCAGGGATCCCGGGCAACATAAAATCAACATAAGCAATAACTGGTGCTGTGCTGTTCATTTTAAGATACTTTTTGCTTACTTAGTAACAATTTTTTTCATGATTCCAGAAGGTGGGTGGAGTGGTGTATACCTGTAATCCCGGTACCTGGGAGGCTGAGACAGGAGGATCGCAGGTTCAAGACCAGTTCACAGTAACATAGAGAGACCCCATTTCATTATATAACAAAATGGGCCTGGGGGTGTAGCTCAGAGGCAGAGCACACCTAAATTCAATCTCCAGTGCCACACCTCCACAGAAAAGCCACACATGTTTGCTATTCGGGGACCCTCTTTCAAAATAATAATAATAAAAAAAAATAGCCAGGCGTGGTGCGCATGCTTGTAATCCCAACACTTGGGAGGCTGAGACAGGAGGATCGCACAGGTTCAAAGCCAGGCTCAGCTACTTAGTGAGGCTCTCAGCAACTTAGTGAGACCCTGTTTCCAAATAAAATAGAAAATAGGTCTGGGAGTGTAGCCCGGAGGTAGAAAAGCCCCTGGGTTCCACCCGCAGTACCATAAATAAATAAATAAATAAATAAATAAATAAATAGGGCTGAGGATATAACTCAGGGGTATAACCCCTCTGGGTTCAATCCCCTGTACTACACAGAAAGGAAAAAAAGAAAAGAGAAAAGGATGCATTTTAAATACCAAAAATGTAAAAAAAAAAAAAAAGCCTGTAAAACAACATCAGCCCCTTTTCCACATATGCATTTTAAAAAATTACATCCATACCACGCACACAGTCCCTGACTTCCTTCCTTCCTCCAGCAATAAATCCCAAGCAGTTCCCAGTGGATCGGACTCTCAAACGCTTATTAGAGTCCCACTTGCGGAAGAGTGGGTCGGAGAAGCTAAATGGCTTTTCAAAGAGAGTAAGCGCCCGCTTCCTTTGGGGAAGCAGCGGCCCTCCTCATTACAGAGACCCCCACTGCACCCCTTTCTGGGGCCCTTGGTTAGAAGAGGGCCCCTCCCCTCCCAGCTGGTGGGGGTCCAGCCTCTCCTCACCCCCAAACCCACCCACCCCCAGCTCCCCTCCTCCGCCCTCTGGCCCTGCCCCTCCCAGGTGTTAAACGGAGGGAATTTCAGTCTGGAGCTAATGTTTACAGCTTACTTGAAACCCTTAAAAATAAAAATTCATCATAAACTGACAGTTCCTTAAATTTAACTGGGCAAACCGCGCCGCCGTAACGTTTAAGCCCCGCTGGAATGGGCCCTCTATCAAAACCACATGGGCCCCACCTGGCTCCCCTTCCAAGGCTGTTGGAGGAAATGCTGGCGGGGCGTTTATTTGGGTTGGAGGCGCAGACCCTGCCCCCCTTGGCTACTTTTTTTTTTTTAACATGAAATTTGGTCAGCGTCCTGGGACCCGGCCGGAGGAGCCCCTCTGGACGCTTGGTGAGCAGCTCATAGCGTGGCCTCCGGGCTAGCTCGGTTGGGATCTTGGCTGTGCAAGTGCTTAGCTGTGTGACCTTCGGAACCTTACCTAACCACCCTGAGCCTCGGTTTTCCTAGGGCAAGTAAGTGATAACATGCGTCCACTATTAGAATATCATACAGAATAATGTCACTGCCCTGAAGACCGGGGAACCACTGGGCTTGTTACTGTCTCCGGGGTTTTGCCTTTTGCAAATGGTATATAGTTGGAATCGTACAGTATGTAGCTTGCGGACCCTGGATTCTGCCCCTAGTAAGATGCACTCAAGGCCTTTGCATGTCTTTTCGTGGCTTGGTCGCTCACTTCTGTTTAGCACTGAGTAATATTCCTCAGCGTAGATGGACCCTGCTTTCTCTCTCCACCCACGTACGAAAGACATCTTGGTTGCTTCCAAGGATTGGCGATTGTGAAAATAGCTGCTCCAAATACCTGCTTGCAGACGGAGAGAGGAGGGTCGCGGGTTCGAGGATACCAAGAAGTGAGACTCAGTGATCTAGTGAGATCCTGTTGTGTTTCAAAACAAAAATAATATAATAACATAAAAAGAGATGAGGGTGTAGCTCAGAGGTGGAATTCCCCTGGATTCAACCCCCCACCAAGAAGAAAAAAAAAATCTGTTTGCAGGCTCGGCACAGTGGTGCACACCTGTAATCCCAGCAACTCAGGAGGGTGAAGCAGAAGATTGCAAGTTTCAGGCCACCCTGGGCAACTTAGTGAGATTCTGTCTTAAAATAAAAAACCAAAGCCACATGTGGTGGCACACCCTTGTAATCCCAGCATTTGGGAGGCTGAGACCGGAGGATCACGGGTCGAGGACAGCCTCAGCTACTTAGTGAGGCCCTTTGCAACTCAGTGAGACCCTGTTTCAAAATAAATAAAAAATAGGGCTGGGGGTGTAGCTCGGAGGTAGAATGCCCCTGTGTTCCACCCCCTGTACCACAAAAATAAATAAATAAAAAATAAAAAGGGATGGGGGTGTAGCTCAGTGGTAGAGCACCCCTATATTTAATCCCCAGTACCAATCCCCCAAAAAAATCTGTTTGCAAGGTGTTACAGGGACATAAGGTTCCAACTCCTTTGGGTAAATACCAAGGTGCACAATTACTGGATAGTATGATAAGAGTATGTTTAGTTTTGTAAGAAACTGCCACGCCAAATCCTGTGTATATTTTGACCAAATCACTTCAAACCTCAATATGATGGAGAATTACAACGCGCCCATAAAAGTACTTAAAAAAAGAAAAATAATTGCCAAACTGTCTTCCAATGTGGCCGTACTATTTCTGCACTCCCGTCAGGGATAAAAGAGAGTTTCTGTTGCAACTGGTGTATTCGTATTTTGGCCTTGATAGCTCTGCTGTTTTAATTTGTAATTCCTTGAGGACCTATGCTGTTGAGCATATTTCCGTGTATTTCTTCTTCCATGAGACGTCTTTTAGGTATTTGGGCCATTCTTAAATTGGATTGTTCTTTTTTATTGTTGAATTTCAAGAGCTCTTTAGATATTTGGATAACAAATCCTCATCAGACATGTCTTTTGCAAATATTTTCTCCAATCTGTGACTGGCCTTCTCGTTTTCTTAAAAGTGTGTCAATTTTTGTCTTTTATAGATTTTATCTAGGAATTCTTGGTCTACCTCCAGCTTGTGAAAACATTTTCCTGTGTTTGTTTCTAGAGGCTTTAGAGTTTTTGCTTTTGCATTAGGTCTCTGATCCGTGTGGGAGTAATTTGGGGTACAGCAGAAGGGAGGGGTTATTTTTTTCTCCCCCATAAAATGTCTTGTTGTTACAGTGCATTTTGTTGAAAAGTGAAAAATCTTGAGTGTGTGCCTGGTATCAGGGATGAATCCAGGGCGTTCTACCTCTAAGATAGACTTCCAGCCCTATTGTATATTTTTAATTCTGAAACAGGTTCTCACTAAGTTCCTGAGGGTTTTGCTAAATTGCTGAGGCTAGCGCCGAACCTGTGACCCTCCTGTCTCACCAAGAACTGGGATTACAGGCGTGTGTCGCCACAGCTGGGTATCAGTTTTATTGATCTTTTGTTCATTTTCTGTTTCCTGATTTCCCCTCCCTCCCCCCCCCTCTCTCTCATACTAGAGATTAAACCCAGAGGCGTTCTACCTCCAAGCTACACCCCAGCAGTATATTTTTTGTGTTTTTCCATACTGGGGATGGAACTCAGGGGCATTCTACCTCTGAGCTACACCCCCAGCTCTATTTTTTCTTCTTTTTTTTTTTTTTTTTTTTTTGGTGGTAATGGGGGTGGAACCCAGGGGCTTTCTACCTCCGGGCTATACTCCCAGACCTTTTTTCTATTTTATTTGGAAACAGGGTCTCACTAAGTTGCTGAGAGCCTCACTAAGTAGCTGAGGCTGGTTTTGAACCTTTGTGAGCCTCCTGTTTCAGCCTCCCAAGCGCAGGGATTACAAGCGTGCGCCACCACGCCGGCTTTATTCTTTATTTTAAAACAGGGTCTCACTGAGTTGTGGAGTGCCTCACTAAGTAGCTGAGACTGTTCGCGAACCCAGAGATTCTCCTGTCTCAGCCTCGCAAATGCTGGTATTACAAGCGTGCACCACCATGCCCAGCCCTCATTGTGTGTGTGTGTGTGTGTGTGTGTGTGTGTGTGTGTGTGTGTGTGTCTCTGTGTGTGTGTGTGGTACTTGGGATGGAACCTAGGGGCATTCTATCTCAGACCTACACCCTCAACCCTATTTTTTATCTTTTATTTTGAAACAGGGTCTCACTAAGTTGCAGAGGGTCTCATTAAGTAGCTGAGGCTGGCTCTGAACCTCTGACCCTCCTGTCTCAGCCTCCCAAGTACTGGGATTAGAAGAGTCCACCACCATGCCCAGCTTCTTTTTCTAATTTTTGAAGTTGGAAACTAGCTGGGCATGGTGGCGCATGCTTGCAATCCCAGTACTTGGGAGGCTGAGTCAGGAGGGTCACAGGCTCAAAACCAGCCTCAGCAACCTAGTGAAACCCTGTTTCCAAATAAAATATATAGATATAAAATAAATATATAGCCGGGCGTGGTGGCGCACGCTTGTAATCCCCGCGCTTGGGAGGCAGAGACAGGAGGATGGCGCAGGTTTGAAGCCAGCCACGCTGGCTTACGAGACCCTAATTCCAAATAAAAATATAAAATAGGTCTGGGAGTGTATCCCGGAGGTAGAAGGGCTTCCAGGAACCCCAGTACCACCAAAAAACAAAAACAAAAAAATACAAATACCATGAGCAGTCGCTTTGAGCCAGCTCTGTGCTTGGGGGACAGATTAAAACCACGGATGCTCGGCCCTTGGTTTAGTGACGGAGATTCTTGACATCTGAAGCAAAACCTCTAACTCAATGTAGATGATGAAAAATGTGCTTATAGTGGTACAAATAAGGTATAAAATTAGGCTGGAGTACAGATTGGAGGTAGAGTACTCTGGGTTCATCCTGTACCAAATAAATAAATGTAAAGCTAGAAGTTTTGCCAGTTTATTTTAAGTGAGTTTTGCAACCGCAAGTATGCAGTCGGTCACGAGCCACATAATGACATTCTGGTCAACGATGACCCACATGGAGAAGGGTGAATCTGTGAGATCACGATGGAGTTAGAAATTCCCTACCACCTGGGCACCTCACAGGCGTCCTAAGGCCACGGAGCCCTGCGTCACTGCTGAGCCGCGGCGATGTGGGATAAATACACCGCCACGCTGCCAGGCAAGTGACAGCACAGCCCGGTGTGGGGCGTGATTGCCAACCATGCCCTTGGGAGGCTGAGACTGAGTCTTGCAGGTTCAAGGACAGCCTCAGCAAGTAGTGAGACTCTCAGCCATCTAGTGAGACCCTTTTTCAAAACAAACAAAAAAAAGTTTTTAAAGGTTCTGGGGATATAGCTCAGAGGTACAACATCACTGGGTTTAATCACTAGTAGCGCACGTGCATGCGTGCACCCCCCCCACACACACATATTATATATTTATATATATTTATTTTATGTGTATAATTATTTCATATATTATATATTTATACATTATATAAATATATGTAAATATATTATATATAAATATATTATATAAATACATTTTATATATTTATTTTTTTTAATTTTTATTTTTTTTATTTTTTTTATTTTTAATTGGTGCACTGTATTCATACATCATAGTGGGATACATACTTTTGTAGACATACATGCACACATTGCCCAGTCAGCCCCCACCCAATCCCCACCCCGTTCTCTCCCTATCCCTCCCTCCCATGCTTGGCTTAGTGATTGACATCTAGTATTATAGCAATTTATCAAAAATTAAAAATGATAATCTCACATAACAGTTTCATTTGTCTGATACCAAGCTTTTGATGACTTAAAGATAACATTTCAATATTTCTTTTTGCTTTCTTTCTTACCAGAGAATCTATTTTTTCTATTTTTTAGGTGAAACTATCATATATTTATATATTTATTTTTCAGAAAAAAAAATCTACCTAATATGGAATATGGACTCTAGGTACCCACAATGATCTTGAAAAAGAACAAAGCTAGAAGTTGTATATTTTCTGATTTCAAACCATATAAAGCTACAATAATTGAAACAGTGTAGTACTATTCTAAAGGCAGATATATAAACCATTGGAGTTAAATAAAAGCCTAGAGCTAAATTCTTCCCTATATTGTCAAGTTATTTTTGACAAGGTTTCCATGAACATTTGGTGGTGGGAATAATAATCTTTTAACTAAATATTGTTGAAAACTAATAATTACATGGAAAATAATAAAATTGGACCCTTACCTAATCCCATATACAAATATTAACTCAAAATAGATAAAAGACCTAAATATAAATCTTAAGACTATAAACTTTTAGGAGAAAATCTGGGTCATAAAACCTCACAACATTGAAATTGGCAGTGATTTCTTGGATATGATTTCAATGGCACAGGCAACAGAAGAGTATACAAACTCCCCAAAAAATAAAAATCATATTGTATATCCAAAGACAATGTAAACAGAGTTAACAGTTACTAATTGAATGGGATAAAATATTTCCAAATGCTATATCTGAAGGTATATTAATATTCCAACTAGAAATCCTAAAAATTAACAACAATAAAGGCAAACAATACCCTTTAGAGATAGGTAAAAGACTAACATAAATAATGAATCTCCACAGATAACCAATCTTAGTTGTCTGTTGGATGGAAAATCTTGTTTCTCTGGTTCTGGTGTGTGTTACCTATTTCTTCTTTGTAGTTAATCTCTTAGAGTATTTTCTCTAGTGCTGGTTTTGAAGACATAAATTCCTTCAGTTTCTGTTTGTCATGGAAGCTTCTTATTTCTCCATCTAATTTGATAGAAAGTTTTGCTGGATAGGAGATTTTTGGCTGGAAGTTGTTTTCTTTCAGAGTTTGGAATATGTTACTCCAAGCCATTCTGGCTCTCATAACGTGGTTTGGGAAGTCTGGAGTGATTCTAATTGGTTTGCCTCTGAATGTCACTTGGCCCTTTGCTTTTGTTGCCTTTAAGATTCTCTGCTTGGCTTCCACATTGGTCATTTTGACAATTATGTGGCGTGGGGATCCTCTTCTCCGATCCTGTCTAAAGGGAGTTCTATACGTTTCCTGGACCTGTGTATCGACCTCTTGCTCTATGTCTGGAAAATTTTCTGCTATTACTTCCTTGAAGAGATTGTTGATCCCTTTGGTTTCACTTTCTTTTCCCTCCTCTATTCCAATTATTCTTAGGTTAGCTCTCTTAAAATGGGCCCATATTTCTTCAATATCAGATTCCTGCTGTTGGATATTTTTTTCTAGATTAGAAACTATGCGTTTATTTTTGGATTGCTCATCTTCTAAGAGCGAGATTCTGTTCTCCATGTGTTCTAATCGGTTGTTTGTGCTTTGAATTGAGGCCTTTACTTCATTAATTGCATCCTTTATCTCTTTTTGGCTCTCTCTGAGTTCTTTTCGAAGCACCTCTATTATTTCTACAGTTATTTTCCTGATTTGATCTTCTAGAAATCTCTGATTTTCTGTTTTATCGGGTTCTGATGTTGTGGGGTTGTGAGCATTCATTGCTCCAGTATTATTCCTCTTTCCCATGATTTCGGAAGTTTGTGCCTTCTCTGGGTTCTTCCCTTGGGTCACTATGACTTCACTTAAGGTGCTCTGGATCTTGAGTCAGTAGTATCTCAGACCCCACTACTCCTTTACTGGGTTGTATCACAGAGTCTCCGACCCAGAGAGTCGATAGAGGCTGCTTTAGACTGTGGGGGATGCCAGGTTGCACGTTCTCCTATAGTGTGATATCACTGCCACCACCCCTCTCCAACTGGGTCAAGTCCCAGTGAGTACAGTACTGGGATTTCTCTGCTGTGGCCCACAATTTGACTCACTGTTTTTGAGTACGCAGATGTAGCTCTACTGAATTTGGTGAATTTGGTGCTGTTGCCGCCGGTGGCAATATGGCGCCGCTGCTACGCCCTCGGCTATGGGGCTGGCGTTTTTTTTTTCTTGGTTTTGATTTCCACTCTGAATCTCTGCAGCGTGTGCTGAGCTCAGCCACTGGAAGCTTTAGATGCCCTCTGCACCGAGAAATCCTGCCTGGCTGTTCGGCAGCGGCTCCCCTCGGCTTGCTGTGGCCGTCCCGTGAATTCGCCGGTGCCCCCGGCAGTATGGCGCTGCTGCCGCGTCCTCGGGCGTGAAGCTGCGTCCTCGGGCGTGAGGATCTCCTCTGTGGCTCTGTTCTCAGTCCGCTTTCTCTCTGGAGCCTGGTGATTTTTTTTTGTTTGTTTCTCTGGTGAAGTTGTTTTCTGGCTATGAAAGGTGCTGATTTTGTGGTAATGGAGATTTGTTGTTAGCGGGGCTCTTAAGCCCCGCTTTCCTCGGTCGCCATCTTCCCGGAAGTCTCCTATTTTATTTTATTTATTTATTTATTTATTTATTTATTTATTGGTACTGAGGGTGGAACCCAGAGGCTTTCTACCTCCGGGCTATACTCCCAGACCTATTTTATACTTTATTTGGAAAACAGGGTCTCACTAAGTTGCCGAGAGCCTCACTAAGTAGCTGAGGCTGGCTTCAAACCTGTGTGATCCTCCTGTCTCAGCCTCCCAAGCGTGGGGATTACAAGCGTGTGCCACCATGCCCGGCTATATATTTATTTTATATCTATACATTATTATAGATTTATTTTATATATTTATATATGTAAATATATACACATATGTTTAAATATATAAATATATATACACATGGGATGTAGTATTTTATAATGAAAATAAATGACTTTCTGATTTACATGATTATATTATAGTACTATATTTTAATCATTATTTTGGCGTGTATTCTTTCTACTTATTTAAAATGTCTACTGAAGAGCCGGGCATGATGGCGCACACTTGTAATCCCTGTGCTTGGGAGGCTGAGACAGGAGGATCGCACAGGTTCGAAGCCAGCCTCAGCTACTTAGTGAGGCTCTCGGCAACTTAGTGAGACCCTGTTTTCCAAATAAAGTATAAAATAGGTCTGGGAGTATAGCCCGGAGATAGAAAAGCCCCTGGGTTCCACCCCCAGAACTGCAAAAAAATCTACTGAGCCAGGCATGGCGGCACACACCTGTAATCCCAGTACTTGGGAGGCTGAGACAGGACAACCTCAGCCAAGTAGTGAGACTCTCATCAATCTAATGATACCTTGTTTCAAAATCAAAATTAAAATTAGGGCTAGGGGTATAGGTAGAGGTAGAATACTCCCAGGTTCAATCCCCAGTACCACAAAAAGTAAATAAATAAACAAACAAACAGTCTCCTGGAACAGTCTGCAGTTTCCCAGCATTGGCCCCACCATCTCCTGCTTACTGTGTCTCTTCAGTTCATAGTTTTCCTTTGTGTTTGATTTAATCTCATGTTGTTTTGTGACTCAGAGCCTTAGAAGCAATCGGCTGCACTCTATGCCATGTAGCATACAGGTGTCTAATAGGCCACACCACCCAGGTTCATGTAAGTCCACTCTATGTACTTACAATTTCAATAGTGAAATGCTCTGGCATCGTTTCTCTCAAAGCACGTCCCTGTCATTTCATCAACGTATGACTCTAGCTCCACCCCACCTATCTTTTTCTATACTACTATTAATACATTTTCCCTTCATATGCTATAAGTACTACTATACACTACTTTTATTTATGCTTTAAATATATTAAATAAATGTTAAATATTTTTTAAAAAGAAATAAAAAATCTTTATATTAAACTCACATGTTTCCCATCTCTGACGGTCTTCATTTCTTCCAGTACATTTTTCATCTGCCCCAAATTTCCCTTCCGCCTAAAGAACGTCCTTGGAATTTATTACAGCACGGGTCTACTAGCAATAAATTCTAACAGTGTTTGTGTATCTGAAAATGCCTTGATTTTGCCTTCATTGTATAACTATTTATGCTCGCTGGAGAATTTCAATTTTTCTTCTTTCTTTCTTCCTTTCCTTCTTTCTTTCTTTCTTTCTTTCCTTCCTTCCTCTTTCTTTCTTTCTCTCTTTCTCTCTTTCTCTCTTTCTTTCTTTCTTTCTTTCTTTCTTTCTTTCTTTCTTTCTTTCTTTCTTTCTTTCTTTCTTTCTTTCTTTCCAGACTGTGGTTCCATCGTCTCCTGACTTCCATTGTTTCTGATGAAAAGTCACTGGACCACCATTCTTATTGTTACTCCCCTGTGTGTGATACCGGTTTTTTCCTCTCTTTGCTGGCTTTCAGACTTCCTCTTTATCTTGGGTAACTCTGAGGCATCTTGGTGGTTTTTTCTTTGTGTTTTGGGTTCCCTGAGCGTGTCGAGTTTCATTCTAACAGAGACTCAACTGGATCAGATCACCCTGACCGTGAGCAGGCTGGCGGTTAACCGTTGTAAAGGAAGATCTGTGTGATTTTGCTGTTAGTTCTAGATGCAGCCCTTAGTCTGGAACGTAGATCTCCTCGGCTGTGCCCTTCTAGAGTGTCCATTAAAAGCCAGCAGTGAGCTGGCGCAGAGCTGTGGTCCCAGGTCTTGGGAGGCTGAGACAGGAAGGCTGCAGGTTCAAGGTCCACCTTGGGAACTTAGTGAGACCCTGTTGGAAATGAAAACTCCAGGGCTGGGGTGTAGTTCAGAGGTCGAATGCCCCAGGGTTCAATCCCCAACAAAGTAAAAAACAAACAAAGAGCCAGGAGCACTTGAAGGTGTGTGGTTCAGCAGGATCTGGACTCCACTCTTCTTCCGGGTGCTGAGCAGCAGCTATTCCCCTCGGTGCCTTCAGCCTGCCGTGTCTCCCCATGAGCTCCTTGGAATGCGCAGGACCTGCCGATGGCCAGGAATGAGAGGGCAATCTGTGCGCGTTGCACTTTACAGCCCCATCTTTATCTGCGATGTCATCTGGTCATTTCAGCAACTAACTCTGCGGAATAGGAACCACCTGAAGCTATTTCCATCTCTACTTCAAAAATGAGGAAACTGGGGCCCAGAGAAGTGATCTGTCCAAGGGCTTTTTAAAAATATAACTTTAGGAGCCAAGTGTGCTGGCACACGCTTGTAATCCCTGCATTTGGGAGGCTGAGACAGGAGGATCGCACAGGTTCGAAGCCAGCCTCAGCTACTGAGTGAGCCTCTCAGCAACTTAGTGAGACCCTGTTTCCAAATAAAATATAAAATAGGTCTGGGAGTATAGGAATATAGCCCAGAGGTAAAAAAAAAAAAAAAAAAAAAAAAAAAGCCCCTGGGTCACACACACACACACATATCTTTATTTTCTTTTTTGTTTGTTTTGCTGGTACTGAGGATAGAACCCTTCTACCTCCGGTCTACACTCCCAGACCTATTTTATATTTTATTTGGAAAAAGGGTCTCTTAAGCCAGCGCGGGTGGCTTCAAACCTGTGCAATCTTCCTGTCTCCACCTCCCAAGTGCGGGGATTACAAGCGTGTGCCACCACGCCCGGCTTATTTTCTTTTTTTAATTTTTTTGGGGGGTACTGGCGATTGAACCCAGGAGGTATTTTACCTACACCCCCAGCCCTATTTTTTTTATTTTTATTTTTTTGTGGTACTGGAGGTGGAACCAGGAGCTTTCTACCTCCAGGCTATACTCCCAGACCTATTTTATATTTTATTTGGAAACAGGGTCTCACTAAGTTGCTGAAAGCCTCACTAAGTAGCTGAGGCTGGCTTTGAACCCGTGCGATCCTCCTGTTTCAGCCTCCCAAGCGCGGGGATTATAAGCTTGCACCACCACGCCCGGCTAACTTTATTTTCTAAAATAAACAATCAAAGCTCCTTGAAGCAAATTTAGGAAAAGAAAGAGAGAGAGAGAAAATTGTTATATAACACACAGCAAGAGATAAGTGTTGTTGGTATTTCAAATATGTATATATATATATATATATATATACACATACACACATATATATACACATATATATACACATACATACATACATATATAACATATATGTATGTATATAACATATATAACATACATGTGTGTATATATATACACACACATACATATATAACATAACATATATATAACATATACATATATATAAAACAACATATATACATATATATAACTATATATAACTATATGTATAACTATATATAGATATAGATATATGTAATAGTATTTGAGGATGTGGGGATGCGTGCTAGGGGTTGAACCCAGAGGCATTCTACCTCCGAGCTTTATTTTTTCTTGAAGATTTAAATGAGTTATTATTACAAAGATAGAAACTCAAGTTGTAAGTATTATGGCGCCATTAGAAAGAGGGAAAGCCTTAAAGAGTGACGCACTGCGCCAGAGGGACACAGTGGGATGACCGAACCCAAGTCACCTCTGAGCCTGATTTTGAAACAGGGTCTTGAGGGTGCTGAGAGCCTCCTCAAGTTGCTGACTGGTCACCAACCTGCCATCAGTCCTCCTCTCTCAGCCTCACAAGTACTAGGATTGCAAGCATGTGCCATCACGCCCAGCTGCAATACTATATTCTAATCTGCTCTTCTCACTAAGCAATATATTATGAATATATTTCAGTTAGTTAACATACTTAATGGTTGCACAGTATTCCATTTTACGGCCAGGCAGGTAATGAGTTAAGCATTTTGCAACTGATAGACAACGAATTTGGTTTCAATATTTCACTCTTGTGAACAGCAAGGTGAAGACTTTCACTGTGGCTACATTTTTATGTATTTATTTATTTAATTCTAATTTTTTGTAGTACTGGGAATGGAACCCAGGGGCATTCTACCTTCAAGCTACACCCCCCAGCCCTATATCTTATTCTTTTTTTTTTTTTTTTTTTTTTTTTGCGGGTCTGGGGATGGAACCCAGGGGCATTTGACCTCCGAGCTACACCCAATTTTTTATTCTTTATTTTGAAACAGGGTCTCACTGATTTGCAGAGGGCCTCACTAAGTAGCTGAGGTTGTCCGCGAACCGTGATCCTCCGGTCTCAACCTCCCAAATGCTGGGATTACAAGCGTGCACCATCACGCCCGGCTTTATTCTTTATTTTGAAACAGGATCTCACTGAGTTGCAGAGGGCCTCACTAAGTAGCTGAGGCTGGAAATGAACCCAGATCCTCCTGTCTCAGCCTCTCAAGTATTGGGATTACAAGCGTAAGCCACCACACCTGCCTTACATTTTTATTCTTTAAAAAAAGGGGGGGTATATGACAATTTCCTTAGTACAAAGCCTCAAAAATGAAATATTTTAGCCGAGCGTGGTGGTGCACGCTTGTAATCCCCGCTCTTGGGAGGCGGAGACAGGAGAATCGCGCAGGTTCAAAGCCAGCCGCACTGGCTTAAGAGACCCTGTTTCCAAATAAAAATATAAAAATGGGTCTGGGATTGTAGCCCAGAGGCAGAAGTGTTTCCAGGAACCCCAGTACCACCAAACAGTATTTGGGAGGCGGAAACAGGAGGATTGCAGGTTCACAGCCAGCCTCAGCAACCTCATGAGGCCCTCCATAACTTAGTGAGACCCTGTTTCAAAATTTAAAAATAGGGCTGGGGTGTAGTTCAGAGGTAGAATGTTGCTGGGTTCAATCCCCAGTACTGCAGAAAGAAAAAAAGGAAAGGAAAGGAAAGGAAAGGAAAGGAAAGGAAAGAAAGAAAGAAAGAAAGAAAGAAAGAAAGAAAGAAAGAAAAGATGAAAAGAAGGAAAGAAAGAAATATCTTTGGCAAAAGTGTACAAAATATTCAGACTTTTGGCATCCACTGGTAAAACAGTACTTTTAACAGATATATAAGAAATGATTGGTAAATTTACTTTGACTAGTTTTTCCTTCTGGTCCTCTGGGACTCTGTAATCTCCCCTTTTCTAATTGAAAAATCTCATGCTAGATTTTTTTCCCCTCAATTTCATCTCATTCTTCAACAACATTCAAGAATTATATTGAGGGCCTGGCGTGGTGGCGCACACTTGTCATCCCAGCATTCAGGAGGCGAGACCGGAGGATCGCAGTTCGCGGACAGCCTCAGCTACTTAGTGAGGCCCCTTACAACTCAGTGAGACCCTGTTTCAAAAATAAAGAATAGCCGGGCGCGGTGGCGCACGCTTGTAATCCCAGCATTTGGGAGGTTGAGACCGGAGGATCACGGTTCGCGGACAACCTCAGCTACTTAGTGAGGCCCTCTGCAACTCAGTGAGACCCGGTTTCAAAATAAAGAATAAAAAATAGGGCAGGGGGTGTAGCTTGGAGGTCAAATGCCCCTGGGTTCCATCCCCAGACCCGCAAAAAAAATAAAAAATAAAAAATTAAAAAATAAATAAAGAATAAAAAATTAGGGCTGGGGGTGTCACTCAGAGGTAAAATACCCCTGGGTTCCATCCCCAATACCACAAAAAAAAAAAAAAAGAATTCTATTGAACATCTACTATTTTTCTTTTTTCTTTTCTTTTCTTTTCTTTCTTTTTTTTTTTTTTTTTTTTGTGGTACTGGGGTTCCTGGAAGCCCTTCTATCTCCGGGCTACACTCCCAGACCTATTTTTACATTTTTATTTGGAAACAGGGTCTCCTAAGCCAGCGCGCGCGGCTGGCTTCGAACCTGCGCGATCCTCCTGTCTCCGCCTCCCAAGCGCGGGGATTACAAGCGTGCGCCACCACGCCCGGCGAACATCTACTATTTTTCAAGTTCTAGAGATCCATTGCCGACCAAGTCGGAGAGGGGCCTGTGCTCAGAGAGTGCGCGTTCCAGTGCGAGAGACGACAATACAGAGAACTAAGAAGTCAAGGAGGGGGTGTGTTCAGAGCCGCACTCAGAGAAGAAACCGGAGCTGAGCTCCTGGGGTCAGGAACAAGGCCCAGCATTTGCAGGTTTAAGAAGGGCTGAGAGTCGGTCCGGTGGAGCTGGAGACAGCTGAGTCTCGAGGGGACGAGCAGCGGGTGGGGAGAGAGAACGTTCCAGGCAGAGAACCAGCCAAGGCCCTAAAGCAAGAGCTTTCCCTGCGTTCAAGGAAGAGCCAGGAGCAGAATCGGGAATGGAGGAAGAGGGTGTGCCGAGGTCACCGGGTGGCAGGGCGCAGGCCCTGCCTGGATGCCGGAGGGACTTCAGCTTTTGTTTGCAAGATCTTGAGCTAGAGGAGCCATACGGTCTGTCTTGCCATTGCAGGAAGCTCTCCATGTTAGGAGCAGGCGGAGAAACCATGGATCCTGGGATCCATGGGATGGGGCGCAGGCCTCAGCTGCAGGGGCTGGGGCAAGAGGAGAGTTGGGCTGGGTAGGCTTCCTCCACTTCCTTCTCCTGGGTTCTACCCACAGCCAGGCGGCTCTGCCCAGGTAGCCCACCTCGGTGCATGCCTGCAGTCCCATGACTTGGGAGGCTGAGAAAGGAGGATCGCAGATTTATGTCTCAGAAGCACAGCAAAGGTCACAACCCTCAGGTGAAACCTCATTTCAAAACAAATAATAACAAAGGACTTGGGGTGTAGCTTGGAGGTAGAGTGTCCCTGGACTCAATCCCTAGACCCAAGTCAATCAGCAATAATTCGCAACATTCTTAAGTGATTTTCAATGTTTTAAAATTTTGTCAGGTTGGTGCCATATTTATGAATTCCCTCATACCTTTTTTTTGCAACCAGGTGTCTGGGTATCAGGCGTTTTGATAGGTGAGCGCCTCGCTCATTAGTTTTTACTGTCGTTCGGAACCGCACTGCACGAGTTTAACATATTTTCTGTTAGTTTGTTTTGTGTACTGGGGAACCGAACCCAGGACCTTCCCACCTCTGAGCTACAACCCCAGCCCTATTTTATTTTTTATTTTGAAACAGAGTCTCCCTAAATCACTGAGATTCTTGATACCCGGCAGAGGCTGGCCTCGGGCCTGCGATCGTCCTGTCTCGGCCTCCCAAGTACTGGGATTACAAGCATGCGCCGTCGCCCGGGTAGGTCGGCACAGTTTATTCACGCACCCTTCAGCTGATGGACGTCTGGACGGGCTCCAGCGTCCGAGTGTGTAAACAGTGCCACTTTACACATCCCGCGACCAGCTCCCTGCGCCAGGCGGGCTCTGAGGCCAAGCTGCTGGGCGTCTTGCAGCCTGCAGGTGCTGGGTGAGCGCCAGGGGCCTGGGGAAGGGAGAGAGGCCGGCCGGGGGGTGGGATGGCCAGCCCAGTCTCATTCAACAGGTTCTTAGGGCTTTGTAAACAACAGCGCTTCAAACACAATATTTTGAAGACCTAAATGAGTAATCTGAGCCAGATGGACTGCATTTGCCCTGAGTTACGCAGGATTTGGAGCAGGGTGCGGGCGCAGACCCAAGATGCCCGGCCTTCCTAGACACCCCTTCCCCAACCGTGGCGCAGTTCCAGGCGCTGTGGAGCCCCGGAGCCTGGACGCCAGGTCCTGAGCCCTAGGACCCACTTTGCCCCCTCTGCCCTGCGGCCTTGGGCCAAAGAGCCCCTCCTCTGGTCCTTCTTGGCAACAGGAGGTGCCTCAGAGGCGGCATAGATAGTGATTAAAAGCCTATGCCTAGCCAGGCGCGGTGGCGCACGCTTGTCATCCCAGCATTCAGGAGCCTGAGACAGGAGGATCACGGTTAGAGGACAGCCTCAGCTACTTAGTGAGGTTCTTTGCAACTCAGTGAGACCCTGTTTCAAAGTAAAGATTAAAAATAGGGCTGGGGTGGAGCTTGGAGGTAGCATGCCCCTGGGTTCCATCCCCAGTAACACACACACACACACACACACACACACACACACACATGAAATCAGCCTACAGCCAGGTGCAGTGGCACAGCCTATACGCCCAGTACTTGGGAGGCAGAGACGGGAGCCTTTCAGCTTCCAGGCCGGCCTCAGCGACTTAGTGAAGTCCCTCAGCAACTTGACAAGGTCCTGTTTCAAAATTAGAATGTAAGAGCCGGGCGTGGTGGCACACGCTTGTAATCCCCAGCCTTGGGAGGCGGAGACAGGAGGATCGCGCGGGTTCAGAGCCAGCCGAGCTGGCTTAAGAGACCCTGTTTCCAAATATAAAAGTATAAAATAGGTCTGGGAGTGTAGCCCGGAGGGAGAAGGCCTCCCAGGAACCCCAGTACCATCAAAAACAAAACAACAACAACAACAAAATTAGAATGTAAGATAAAATAGAGATGGGAGTGTAACTCATAGGTAGAATGTGTCCGATTCAACCTCCGGTACCACAAGAAAAAAAAAATTGGTCCGCACAGATTTTCCCAGCTGGCCCTCGGGCAGGCAGAGATGGTGAGGAGACCCTAGAAAGGGCTCCCCGGTGGCTGTTTCCTAGTCTTTTGGCCACCACATCTCTCTTCACTGCCCCTCATTCTTTTCCATTTATTTTACTTAATTTTTATTTCTTTATTTAATTTTATAATTTTTTTGTTGGTACTGGGGGTGGAACCCAGATGCTTTCTACCTCTGGGCTACACTCCCAGACCTATTTTATATTTTATTTGGAAACAGGGTCTCACTAAGTTGCTGAGAGCCTCACTAAGTAGCTGAGGCTGGCTTTGAACTTGTGCGATCCTCCTGCCTCAGCTTCCCAAGCACTGGGATTACAAGCGTGCGCCACCACGCCCAGCTTATTCTTGCTTCATTTTTATTGCTTGGTTCTGAGGATTGAACTCGGGCTCATTCTACTTCCGAGCTATACCCATAGCCCTATTTTATTTTTATTTATTTATTCATTTATTTTGGTGGCACTGTGGTTCCTGGAAGCCCTTCTACCTCCGGGCTACACTCCCAGACCTATTTTTAAATTTTTAAATTTGGAAACAGGGTCTCCTAAGGCAGCGCACGCAGCTGGCTTTGAACCTGCACGATCCTCCTGTCTCTGCCTCCCAAGCACGGGGATTACAAGCGTGCGCCACCACACCCGGCCCTATTTTATTTTTATTTGGAAACAGAGTCTCTCGCTAGGTTGATGAGATTCTCACTACTTGCTGAGGCTGTCCTCAAATCTGTGATCCTCCTGTCTCAGCTTCCCACATACTGGAATTACAGGCTGGTGCCACCACCCCGGACTGTTCTATTTCAATGCAAATGTGTGTACATATGTCATAAAGTGGCCCGCTGAGTTGCAACCTTTTATTCACTTTCATTAGTATTCATGCACAATGTTTTTCATGTCTGAACAGTCAAGCCGTGCACTAATATCTACCAACTGTCTTCCATGCGCCAGAAGCGGTTAAGTGTCTCTCCTGCATGTCCTTGTTTAAGCCTCAAAACAAGAAAAAGAATTTGGTGTTGTTATCCTCCCCGCTTAAAAAGATTTTTAGACTTCCGGGAAGATGGCGACTGAGAAAAGTTTACAAGCCCTGCTAACACTTGATCTCTATCGCCACAAAAGCAGCACTTTTCATAGTGAGAAAACACTATCAGCAGAAAAATAAAAAATGTAAACACAAGGGGCAGAGAAAAAGAAGACTAGAAGAACAACCAGAGACCAGAAAAGAAACCAGCCTGCATTGCAGAGCCACACCGGCGCCATCATGCCTCACAGCACCAGAATCCAGAGGGGAAAGGTAAACAAGGAGCTGAAGTGAGCAGCCGCAGATCATTCAGGTGTAATTCAGCAGTTCTTTCAGCACAAAGAACGTCTAAAACTCCCAGTGGTCAAGCTTATCACACCTTCCAAGGACTCAGAACGGAGCTCAAAACCAGAAAAGAAATACGCCTGCCTCACGGCCGAGGGTGTGGCAGTGGCGCCATATTGCCAGCAGTGTCAGCGAGTTCACCACACCCACAACAGCTCCAGATCAGCGCACACAATAACTGTAAGTGAAATTGCGGCCCCTGCAGGAGAAATCCCTGCACTGCACCCCCAGGGACTTGCCCAGCTTTGATAATCTCCCTGGGTCTGAGATTTTGCAGTCCAACCCAGTGAAGGAGTAGCAGTGGCAGAGATACCACACCCTAGTCACAGCTCCCCATGGGAAAACGCCCAGCTCGGTATCCCCATGGTCTCACACAGCCTCAATTAAATCCCTGGGTCTGAGACTTTATGATACAACCCAGTAAGGGGGTAGTGGTGGCTGAGATACCACAGACTCAAGATACAGAGCACCCTAAGTAAAGTCGTAGTGACCCAGGGAAACCCAGAGAAGGCACAAACTTCCGAAATCATGGGAAAAAGGAACAACAACAGAGCAATGAACGCCCACAACCCCATAATATCAGAACCTGATAACACAGAAATTCAGAGATCTCCAGAAGGTCAACTCAGGAATATAACTGTAGAAATAATACAGGACCTTCAAAACAATTTAGAGAGAGTCTAAAAGAAATAAAGGATGCAATCATTGAAGTAAAGGCATCAATTCAAACTATAAACAATCGATTAGACCACATGGAGAATAGAATCTCGCTCCTAGAAGATGATCACTCCAAAAACAAATACATAATTTATAACTTAGAAAAAAAATCAGACAGCAGGAATCTGATATTGAAGAAATATGGGCCCATTTTAAGAGAGCTAACCTAAGAATAATTGGAATCAAGGAGGGAAAAAGAAGGTGAAACCAAAGGGATCAATAATCTCTTCAAAGAAATAATAGCAGAAAATTTTCCAAACATAGAGCAAGAGGTTGATACACAGGTCCAGGAAACTTATAGAACTCCCTTTAGACAGGATCGGAGAAGAGGATCCCCACGCCACATAATTGTCAAAATGACCAATGTAGAAGCCAAGCAGAGAATCTTAAAGGCAACAAAAACAAAGGGCCAAGTGACATTCAGAGGCAAACCAATTAGAATCACTCCAGACTTCCCAAACCAAGTCATGAGAGCCAGAAGGGCTTGGAGTAACATATTCCAAACTCTGAAAGAAAACAACTTCCAGCCCAAAAATTTCCTACCCAGCAGAACTACCTATCAAATTAGATGGGGAAATAAGAAGCTTCCATGACAAACAGAAACTGAAGGAATTTATGTCTTCAAAACCAGCGCTAGAGAAAATACTCAAGGAGATTAACTACAAAGAAGAAATAGGTAACACACACCAGAACCAGAGAAACAAGATTTTCCATCCAGCAGACAACTAAGCAAAGAAAAATAAACAGTATTTCAAACAGAAAATCTTAACATGCTAGGAATTAAAAGTCGTTTCTCAATAATCACACTGAATGTAAATGGCCTCAATTCCCCAATAAAAAGACATAAAGTGGCAAAATGGATTAAAAACCAGAATCCATCCATCTGCTGCTTACAAGAAACACACCTTACAAGTAAAGATAGTAACAAACTCAAGGTAAAGGGCTGAACCAAGGTAATTCATGTTAAGTAGCCATCCTAACAAATGTGAAGTAGTATTTTACTATAGTTTTTATTTATATTTCCTTAATGATTAATTATATTATGATAATGATGAGTGATATTCATGTGTTTATTGGTCATATAAAAATCTTTGGAGATTATCTATTTTAGTCTTTTAACTATTTCTAAATTGTATTGTTTGCTTTTATTGTTGCTAAATTTTAGGATTTATATTTGGAATATTAATTATACCTTCAGATATAGCATTTGGAAATATATTATCCCATTCTATCAGTAACTTTTAATTCTGTTTACATTGTCTTTGGATGTACAATATTTTTCTATTTTTATAAAGTTTGTTTATTCTTTTGTTGCCTGTGCCTTTGGAATCATATCCAAGAAATCACTGCCAATTTCAATGTTGTGAAGCTTTATGACCCTGGTTTTCTTCTAAAAGTTTATAGTCTTAAGATTTACATTTAGATCTTTTATCTATTTTGAGTTACTATTTGTATATGGTGTTAGGTAAGGGCCCAATTTTATTCTTTTTCATGTAGTTATTATTTTTCAACAATATTTAGTGAAAAGATTATTATTTCCTTCACCAAATGTTCTTGGAAACCTTGTCAAAAATAACTTGACCATATATGGAAGAGAAAAAAAACATCAAAGTTAATCAGGACACCAAGCATGGGAAGGAGGGAGGGGGAGGGAAGGGCTAGGGATAGGTAGGGGCTGATTGGGTGATGTGTGCATGTATATCTCCACAAGTCTTTTTTTATCCCATTAAGATGTATGACTACAGCCGGGCGTGGTGGCGCACGCTTGTAATCCCCGCGCTTGGGAGGCGGAGACAGGAGGATCGCGCAGGTTTGAAGCCAGTCGTGCTGGTTTAAGAGACCCTGTTTCCAAATGAAAATATAAAAATAGGTCTGGGAGTGTAGCCCGGAGGTAGAAGGGCTTCCAGGAACCCCAGTACCACCAAAAAAAAAAAAAAAAAAAAAAAAGATGTATGACTACAATGCACCAATAAAAATTCATTTAAAAAAAAAAAGATTTTAGCCAGGCGTGGTGGCGCACACTTGTAATCCCCGCGCTTGGGAGGCAGAGACAGGAGGATCGCGCAGGTTCGAAGCCATTCGCGCGTGCTGGCTTAGGAGACCCTGTTTCCAAATAAAAATGTAAAAATAGGTCTGGGAGTGTAGCCCGGAGGTAGAAGGGCTTCCAGGAGCCCCAGTACCACCAAAAAAAAAAAAAAAAAAGAAAAAGAAAAAAAGATTTTTAGCAGCATGTTTTAAGTTGCCCGTCATTGATGTACTGATTGTCTGTAGTCGTGGAGACGGCGTGCCGTTTCTACACATGAGCGCAGCGGCCACTGCTCATGGATGTTCCTCGCTCTTCACCACTTCTGTGAGTTTGGAGGCTTCAATCTCCTCTCTTCTCCATCTTGATAGGACTCCCATTTTTCAGCTGAGAAAACGGAGGCTTGAAGAAGGTTTAAAATATCCCTGAAGGCAAGCAATGTGGCACACACCTGTAATCCCAGTACTTGAGAGGCTGAGACAGGAGGATTGCAGGTTTGAGGCCAGCCTCAGCAACACAGCCAGACTCTCAGCAGCCTAGCAAGACCCTGTTTCCAAAGAAAAAAAAAATTTTTAAAGGTCTGGCATGTAGCTTTGAGGTAGAGGGATCCTGGTTTCAATCTTTCAATCCCCAGAACCCCCTACTAAAAAAAAAAAAAAAAAAAAAGAAAGAAAAAGAAAAATACAAAGAAATCTCTCAAGTCTAGCTCTGCCAGCTTTTTGAGTACATGCTACCCGGAAGAGTCTAGTTCTGACATGAGCCGGGCGTGGTGGCGCACACTTGTACTCCCAGCATGTGGGAGGCTGAGATAGGAGGATGGCGATTTGCGGCAAGCCTCTGCTACTACTTAGTGAGGCCTTTTGCAACTCAGTGAAACCCTGTTTCAAAATAAAGAACAAAAATTAGGGCTGGAGTGTAGCTCGGAGGTAGAATGCCCCTGGTTCCATCCCTAGTACCAAAAAAAAAAAAAAAAAAAAAAGTGTCTAATACTGAAGTAATGTTTCTCAGGGACTCTAGGACTCTATTCTCAGGTCCTTAAATTTTTCTTTTCTGGCATCTCACTTTTATCAACGGCACTTGATGAGTACGCTTGTAGGAAGCACTTTCCCTACATGAGAGATCTCTTAGGGGTGTCCTTTGAAGCAGAAGGCCCAGCCTTCGGGCTTTCACTTTGGAGGTGAGGAAGCCCATCCTGGTAGAGGCCAGATGGAGAGGCCGGGGCAGGGCAGAAGGGCTCCCTGGGAAGCCCCCGCCCGCGCCGGCCAAGCCGCGGAGCTCCCGGCTTCACTTGATCTCACACTGGTCTTCCCTGCTCCCGCCCGGCTCGCCTGGAGCCCCCAGGAAGCTAGTTTATTCCTTCCTGGCTTTGCTGACTTAGCCAAAGTCTCTGCTCAAAGGAGCTACAAAGTGCAGACACAGCTGGGCACGGTGGCTCAGGCTTGTAATCCCTGCATTTGGGAGCTGAGACAGGAGGATCCTTCGCAGCCAGCCTCAACTACTTAGTGAGGCCCTTTGCAACTCAGTGAGACCCTGTTTCAAAATAAAGAATAAAAAATAGGGCTGGGAGTGTAGCTTGGAGGTAGAATGCCCCTGGATTCCATCCCCAGTACCACACAAAAAAAGACACAGACACAACCACACACACACACACAACACACACTACCCTCATGAAATCGGATAAGAGCGGATAAGAGGCACTGTTGAGACCAGAAGAACTCATGAGAGCTTTATTTATTTATTTATTTATTTATTTATTTATTTAATTTTGGTGGTACTGGGAGTGGAACCCAGAAGCTTTCTACCTCCGGGCTATACTCCCAGACCTTTTTTTATATATTTTATTTGGAAACAGGGTCTCACTAAGTTGCTGAGAGCCTAACTCAGTAGCTGAGGCTGGCTTCGAACCCGTGCAATCCTCCTGCCTCAGCCTCCCAAGCGCGGGGATGACAAGCGTGCGCCACCACGCCCGGCTCCTTTTAACTTTTTGCTTCGAAACAAGGTTTCGCTGAGTTGCTGAAGAGTCTCACTAAATAGTTGAGGCTGGCCTTGAACCTGCGATGCATCTGTTTCAGCCTCCCAAGTACTGGAATTACAGGTGTGGGCCACCACGCCAGCCAAAACTGCGCAAAAGTCTTTGAAGATGTAACTGTTTTAAGGGTCTCATTTCAGACTGGCTGTCACGTTGCCTACAGCGATGCTTCCTCGAGCCGCCCGGGCATCTCCTTAGACCTGGGGCTCTAACGCCAGAGGTCTGGGTGGGCCTGAGCGCCTCTGTCTCACCTGCTCCAGGTGAGGGCAGTGCTGCTGGCCCACGGCCACCTGTGCATCAGGAGGAGCACGAGAAGCCCAGCGTGTGGGAAAGCCATGTCACAGACTCGCCATTGCAAGCGACCTTAGCAAGCATTGGCTCAAAGCTTCCAGAGTTGGCAGATGGGGAAACTGAGGCCCTTAGGGACAGGCCCAGGCCAGGGAGCTCGAGTGCGAGCATGGCTAGGGCTCCAGGTTCACGGCCTTTGCAGGGTGGCCCTGAGACAGGTGGCACCAGGATGCTGACGTGCACGTGCGCCCCCGGAGGAGTTTTGCTGTAACCCTGCACTTACCCAGAGGGAAGGCAGCTCCAGGGGCACAGCCACAGGTCACCGCCGGTGTGTGCGTGGGTCCTGTGTGCAAGACAGCCCCGCCACCACCCGTCACTGTGTCCCAATCTCCCCTCAGAACCGTCACCATAACTGTGCTTGAGCAAGGGCCCGCTTCCCATAAAGGGCAAACAATCTCATTTGAAAGAGGTAATAGAGCCGGGCGCGGTGGTGCATGTTGTAATCCCAGAACTTGGGAGGCTGAGACAGAAGGATCGCAGGTTCGAGGACAGCCTCAGCAAATAGACTCTCATTAACCTAGGGAGACCCTGTTTCAAAATAAAATTAAGGCTGGGGGTGTGGCCTGGAGGTAGAAGTTCCCTTGGACCGCGCAGGTTCAAAGCCAGCCTCAGCTACTTAGTGAGGCTCTCAGCAACTTAGTGAGACCTATTTCCAAATAAGAAATAAACCAGATTGGGGTGTAATTTGGAGGAAGAATGCCTGTGGATTCAATCCCCAGGACCAAAAAAAAAAAAAAAAATCTAACTATATCTGATCAGCCAGTGGGGCCCTCTTTATTCAAAGAAGGGATGACCAAACCCTGTGAAGGTGTGAAAGACAGGCTAGCCCTGCCGAGGCTTTCCTCTAGACAAGACTCAAAGAATTGTAAGAAATTGGATGGGAGAGCTGGGCAGCATGGTAGCACACTCAAATCCCAGTACTTGGGAGGCTGAGGCAGGAGGATCACAGGTTCGAGGTCAGCTCCAGCAACTTAGCAAGAGCCTCGGCAACTTAATGAGACCCTGTTTCAAAAAAAAAAAAAAAATAGGGCCGGGCTTGGTGGCGCACGCTTGTAATCCCCGCGCTTGGGAGACAGAGACAGGAGGATCGTGCAGGTTCGAAGCCAGCCGCGTGCGCTGGCTTAGGAGACCCTATTTCCAAATAAAAATGTAAAAATAGGTCTGGGAGTGTAGCCCGTAGCCCGGAGGTAGAAGGGCTTCCAGGAACCCCAGTACCACCAAAAAAAAAAAAAAAAAAATAGAGCTGGATGTGGTGGCGCAAGCTTCTCATCCCAGCATTTGGGAGGCTGAGACCTGATAGGTAGAGATAGATAGATAGATAGATAGATAGATAGATAGATAGATAGATAGATGGATGGATGATAGATAGAGCAAGCAAGCCAGGCGTGGTGGCGCACACTTGTAATCCCAGCATTTGGGAGGCTGAGACAGGAGGATCACGGTTCGCGGACAGCCTCAGCTACTTAGTGAGGCCCTCTGCAACTCAGTGAGACCCTGTTTCAAAATAAAGAATAAAAAAATAAGGCAAGGGATGTAGCTCGGAGGTCAAATGCCCCTGGGTTCCATCCCCAGACCCACAAAAAATTAATTAATTAATTAATTTAAAAAATAAATAAAAGCCAGGCATGGTGATGCCTATCTATGATCCCAGTACTTGGGAGGCTGAGATAGGACCATCAATCACAGGTTTGAGGCCAGCCTCAGCAAGTAGTGAGACTCTCATCAACCTAGCAAGACATAGCAATAAATAAAAAGGGCTGGGGGTGTATCTGAGAGGTACAATGTCCCTGGTTTAATCTCCAGTACCAAAGTAACATGAAATAAACGGGGTTGGAGGTATAGCTCAGAAGTAGAATGCTCCGGGGTTCAATCCCCAATGCCACCAAAAAGAAAGAGAAACAGGATAGCTTGGCAGTCTGCAAGGCCGCCTTTTGCACCAGCCTGTGAGAAGCGACTTTGCCCGTGTCCCAGGCGGAGCCCCTCACGCTGAGCGGTACTGCCTTTTGGCCCTGAGCCAGGTGGCGTGGGTGGGGACTGGCTCCCTGGGAGAGGCACCTGGGGGCCTAGACTGGTGTCTCTACTTACAGGTTTCACCCTCCCAGGAAGTCCACACCCCCTCGGGGCCTGGGCGTCAGCAGGCTGCCCCCCCCCCCAAGATGCCCCTCTGGCCTGGCTGCCAAATGCGGCCACTCGGAAAAAAATGTTTGTTCTCATCATGCTAAAAACAGCTTCAAAGTGACTCCCGTCTAGACCGTGCCAGGATCGATTATCAGATCCCTGACCTGATCGAAACCACAGGGGGACAGAGTCATTTCCTCTAATGCAATTACAGCAAAATATAATAATGTATCCCGGCCAGGGACCAGAGCAAGGCTCCCGAGAAGGTGGGAGGAGAGACCAGCTCTGGACAGTTTCTTCTGGGAGCCGGTTTAGACGGTCCTGGCTCCTGTCTCCAAGGCAACGCGGGGCTCTGGACCTCCTGGCTGTGCGGAGGGCCACCAGGTGAGTGTCCCCAAAGATGGGGAATTGGAGGAGAGATGGGGAAGAGATGGGGAAATGCAGAGCGGTCCTGGAGGAGGGAAGGCAGAAAGAGAAAGGGAAAGAAAGAGAGAGGATGAGGGGTGGGGGGAGGAAGGGACATTGCAACTTGACAGCCTTTTGCAGAGGGGTTAGCAATCCTCACCAGCAGGTAACATTTATCCCCTGGGGCTTCCAGAGGAAGCACCAAAGAGACGGCTTCCGCTTCTCAGAGAGCCTCACTGAGGATGCGCCATGAGGGAAGGCTGGGGCCTTGGGTTCTGATCTGCCCCACACGGGCTGTGAGGGGCGGGGCTCAGCTTCTCCAATGTCTTTGAGCCTGATGCTGAGGACCCATGATCCTCAGTCTTAACCCAGCACTTTGGCCAAGGAGCGATGTGGGGCAGAGGAAGGGACTCCTGCATGCCCTCCCAGGCCAAATGCCCCGTAGCCTCTCCAGCGTCTGCCCAGCCCATAGTAGGTTCTCAATAAAAATTTAATAGGTGAATCAATGCATCGGCCAGCTACCATCGCACAAACGTGATGGCTGCCTCCTCGTAACCACTTTAGTTATGAGATGGTCTTATGCCAGTCGTGGTCAGGCCAAGCTTGTGACCCACAGAAGCTCATTTCTGTTTCTCTTACCTCAAACCTTACTGTGTAGGGGCCATTTGTCCGCATTTCACGGCTAAGAAAGCGGAGACCCAGCTGGGTGTGGCGGCACATACCTGTGATCCCTATACTTGGGCACCTGAGACAGGAGGATCACAGGTTTGAGGCCAGCCTCAGCTACTTACAGAGACACTTAACAATTCGGAAAGATTGTGTGTCAAAATAAAAAGGCCTAGGGGTGTAGCTTAGAGGTAGAATGTCCCTGGGTTCCATCACCAGGAAGAGGGGAGAGAGAGAGAGAGAGAGAGAGAGAGAGAGAGAGAGAGAGAGGAAGAAGAAGAAGAAGAAGAAGAAGAAGAAGAAGAAGAAGAAGAAGAAGAAGAAGAAGAAAAGAAGGAGGAGGAGGAGGAGGAGGAGGAGGAGGAGGAGGAGGAGAGGAGAGGAGAGGAGAGGAGAGGAGAGGAGAGGAGAGGAGAGGAGAGGAGAGGAGAGGAGAGGAGAGGAGAGGAGAGAGGAGAGTCCCAGTCTGTCTGCTTATAAAGCTCTTAAGCACTGTGTTAGCAGATGTCAAATCTGCCCCACAAAACAGGACATATTAATGGTACCCTTCCAACAGTCTTGAGCCCCCAGAAAACCTCCGCACACAGTGGAAGTTCAGTGAATACTTAATGAATAAATGAATCGGTACCCCATCAGACCGTGGACGTGGACCTAGCCACCTAAAAAACAACTCTCAGGGTCTACAGACTTCCCCTGACCCAGTTCCTGATACACAGTAGGTGCTCAATAAATATTTGTGGGATGAAAGGCCTCCTGGCTCCTCGGCACATAAATCCCAGCTCCAGGCACTTTGAAGTTCCCCCAGGGGACGGCTGCTTTCTCCTTATCAATGCCCCCCCAGCCCCCAGCCCCTGTTGGCCCCCTGGGCCCATCCAGGCCAGGGACCTACGGCTGCCAGAGCCCTGAGATAAGAATGATGGATGGCCAGCTGCCTGGCTCCACGGAGCTGGAGTTTCCTGGGAGCAGGAGACAGTCTAGTGGCTCCAAAGCCCCTCGGAATTCAAGGGGAGAGAGAGCTCAAGGAGGGGTAGAGGCAGGCCCGAAGCGCCCGGGATATCTCCTTAGAGATGCTGGGCCCCACGGCAGGTTTCAGCACCCCGGGGCCGCCTTGATCTCTCAATGTCCACGAGGCCTCCTTTCAACGCGTGCCGGACACCGGGACTCAGACGGCTTTCCAGGGGGCAGAGGATGGTGTCTCCTTCTGGCCCTGCCCCCAGCCTTCCGTCCCAGGGCCTGGCGGGAGGACAGGCTTGCTTCCAGTTTGCAATTCAGGTTCTGTCCTTAACTGAGTCCTTGGGCATGGTGGCCCAGGCTTGCAATTCTAGGACTTGGGAGGCTGAGACAGGAGGATCACAGGTTTGCACAGGGACAGCCTCAGCAATTTAGTGAGGCCCTACTTCCCAATAAAAAACAAAACAGGGGAGGGCATAGCTCAGAGGTAGAATGCCCCTGGGTTCCACCCCCAGGACCATGAAATAAAGAAATCATATATCCGTGCCTCGGGTTCCCCATTTGTAAAAGAAGTCTTGGGAGAGATGGTTCCTTCCAGCTCTGCTGAGATGGAAGTCTAAGTACCAAGAGAAAGCCAGCTGTTCCTGGGGAGAGGGAGAAGCCTACATGACCTGAGCTGCGGGTTCTGTCCCAGTACGAAGTTGTTGAAGGCCTGGGGAAAAAATCCGTTTCCCAAGCCTCAGTTTCCCTAACCTGAAAAATTGGTCTAATGAATTTCGCCTCGCTCTTTTTTTTTTTTTTTTTTTTTTTGGTACTAGGGATTGGAGCCAGGAGTATTCCACCTCTGAGCCATACCTCTATCTCTTAAAAAAAAAAAAGCAGTTTATTTTATTATTTTATTTTTGTGGTACCAGGATTGAATCTTGAGGCATTCTACCAACAAGCTACACCCTTAGCCCTTTATTTTAGTTTTTATTTTGAAAATTGGTCTGTATAGGTTGCAGGAAGTCTCATTATGTTCCTGAGGCTGCCTTTGAACCTACGATCCTCCTGCCTCAACCTCCAGAGAACTGGGATTACAGGTGTGTGCCACCACACCCAGCCTTGTTTTTTATTTTATTTTTATTTTATTTTATTTATTTATTTATTTTTATTTATTTTTTTGTGTGTGTGGTACTAGGGGTGGAACCCAGAGGCTTTCTACCTCCGAGCTATACTCCCAGACCTATTTTCTATTTTATTTGGAAACAGGGTCTCACTAAGTTGCTGAGAGCCTCACCAAGTAGCTGAGGCTGGCTGCAAACATGTGCGATCCTCCTGTCTCAGCCTCCCAAGCGCTGGGATTACAAGCGTGCGCCACCACGCCCGGCTTATTAAGTTGCTGAGGCTGGCCTCAAACCTGTGACCCTCTTGTCTCAGCCTCCTAATTACAGGTATGTGCCACCACACCTGGCTTTGCCTAATCCTTCAAACAAGGATGACAAGGATGTGTGAAATGGAGAAGTGGCACAGGAGTCTAAGAGAGGACTAATTCAATTAAACATCTAGAGCGTTTGCTGGATGTGGTGGCGCACACCTGTGATCCCAGTACTTGGGAAGCTGAGACAGGAGGATCACAGGTTCGAGGACAGCCTCAGCAACTTAGAATACATTTGTGTAAGTACAGAAAAGGTTAAGAGCGGTTACCCAGTAAATGCTAATCAAATGTGATAATGTACATTTGTATCCCAGTCCTTGGGAGCCCGAGACAGGATTGCAGGTTTGCAGCCAGCCTCAGCAACTTACTGAGGCCCTGTTACAAAATTAAAAAATAAGGCCGGGCGTGGTGGCGCACACTTATAATCCCAGCATTCGGGAGGCAGAGACCAGAGGATCGCGGTTCACGGGCAGTCTCAGCTACTTAGCGAGGCCCTTTGCAACTCAGTGAGACCCTGTTTCAAAAATTAAAAAATAGCCGGGCGTGGTGGCGCACGCTTGTAATCCCAGTACTTGGGAGGCTGAGACTGGAGGATCGCGGTTCGCAGACAGTCTCAGCTACTTAGTGAGGCCCTCTGCAACTTAGTGAGACCCTGTTTCAAAATAAAGAATAAAAAATAGGGCAGGGGGTATAGCTCGGAGGTCAAATGCCCCTGGGTCCCATCCCCAGACCCTCAATAATTAATTAATTAACTAATTAATTAATTTAAAAAATAAAATAGGCGAGGGTGAATGCCACTGGGTTCCATCCCCAGTACCAAAAAAAAGAAAAAAGAAAGAGAGAAAGAAAGAAAGAATAAAAAATTGGGGTGGTGGGGTCGGGGTGTAGCTCAGAGGTAGAAGGCCTCTGGTTTCCATCCCCAGAACCAAAAATTAAATTAAATTAAATTAAATTAAAAAATAAGGCTGAGTGGGTAGCTTGGAGGTAGAATGGCCCTGAGTCCCATCCTCAGTACCGCAAAAAAAAGAATTAAAAAAAAAAAATAGGGCTAGAGTGTCGCTCCTAGGTTCCATCCCCAGTACTGCAAAGAAAAAAAAAAAAGCTATGTTTATATACCATGAAATCTCAAAAAATAAAAGCAAAGGTCATGAATAATAATTTACAAAAGTAAAAACACAAATAACTAAAAGAGTGAAATCTTAGGAAGACCAAGTAGCAAAGCAAAGCAGCGCGCTTATCACATGCACAGCAAGGCCGGGAGGAGGCCGGGCTCCATCCAGCCCTCCTCTCCGCAGGGAGGGCAGTCCCGAAGGCACTGGCTGGCGGGGGACTTCCTGGGCCTCGAGATGACTCGTCCATCCTGCTCCGGCAGAGATGACAGGTCGCTCTCTACTCCCTCGGCTCCCACCCTCCTGGTGGAGACCAGTCCAGTGTCCTTTGGCCACTGCCCCCCCCAGGGCCACGCTGTCCCCCGGACCCGAATCCCCCTTCTTCTGATAAGAGAGTCCTGGATCTAGTGGCAAAGCCAGAAGTGGTTGGTAAGGCGCCTGGTGTGTGAAGACCCGCTCCCTTCCCCAGAAGAATTCCTAAGCTCAGCGCTGAGAAGTGGTGGTGGGGTCAGAGGTCGCCTTGCTGTCTACCAAGGGTTTATTTTGGTGTGTTTTTTATGCAGATACAACACCATACTAGGAAGAGCCATGAGCAGTCATTCAATCCAACAGCTTTATTTTATGTAAGGGGAAACTGAGGCACAACAGGGCTCTAAGAAACCCAAATCACAGAACTGACCAGAAGGAGTCAAACTAAGGCTTTTTTTTTTTTTTTTTTTTTTTTTTTTTTTTTGGTGGTCCTAAGGATTGAACCCAGGGGCTTTCTACCTCTGAGCCACACTCCCAGCCCGATTTTATCTCGTTAAGTTGCTGGCGCTGTCCTTGAACCTGTGATCCTCCTGTCTCAGCCTCCCAAGTACTGGGATTACAGGTGGGCGCCACCACGCTCGGTGAACCCCTTGACTCCCAGTTCAGTACGCTTTGTGGATCAGACTCCATGTGGCCATGAAAATAGAGACAAAATATAAATAAATACATAAGTAAAACATAAAAAGAAAAACAAACACAAAATTTTTTTAAACTGCCAAAGTAGGGTCTGTCCACTACATCTGTTCCTTTCATCCCTGTAAATCAAACGCTGTTACCTTCCAAGTTATGGCTAAAGACCCATTTAGGGAAGGAAGTAATCTTGGGGTTTCATACAACTACCATGTTAGGTGTGTGTGTGTGTGTGTGTGTGTGTGTGTGTGTGTGTGTGCATGCGCATGCATGTGTTTTACTGGGAATTGAACCCAGGGGCATTACACCTCTAAGCCCAATTTTATTTATTATTTGGAAACAAGATTTCGCTAGGTTACTGAGTCTCACTACTTGCTGAGGCTGTCTTGAACCTGCGATCCTCCTGTCTCAGCTTCCCAAGTACTAGGATTACAGGTGGACACCACTATATCTGGCTTAGTCTTGTATTTAAAAGAAGAAAATTAACTGTTCTTATTCAGTAATAATCAATTTCAAATCTCAATCAATACGTAATAAAATTAAAGATTTTTTTTGGTGGTGATACTGGGGTGGAACGCACAGGCTTTCTACCTCCGGGCTATACTCCCATACATATTTTTTTATATATTTTGTTTGGAAACAGAGCCTCACTAAGTTGAGGCTGTGAGATCCTCCTGTCTCAGCCTCCCAAGAGCAGGTATTACAATTGCATGCCACCACGTCCGGCTTAAAAATCATTTTTTTAAATTTATAAACAACAAGAATTTATTTGACTTACGGTTCTAGAGAGTAGAAGTCCAAGAACATGGCATTAGCATCTAGCTGGGTTTCTTGGAATGCATCATAATATGGCAGAAGGGCAAGCAAGCTTGATCACAAAGCAGAGTTGTTCAGGAATCCTTTCTCCCAAACCAATGAACCGACCAACCAACCAACCAACCAGTCAACCAGTCAACCAACCAACCAACCAACCAATCAACCAACCAGTCAACCAACCAACCAGTCCAACCAACCAACCAATCAACCAACCAACCAACCAGCCAGCCAACCAACCAGTCAACCAACCAACCAACCAACCAACCAGTCAACCAACCAACCAGTCAACCAACCAACCAACCAACCAGTCAACCAACCAGTCAACCAACCAACCAACCAACCAGTCAACCAGTCAACCAGTCAACCAACCAACCAACCAGTCAACCAGTCAACCAGTCAACCAACCAACCAACCAGTCAACCAGTCAACCAGTCAACCAACCAACCAACCAGTCAACCAACCAACCAACCAACCAAACAACCAACCAGTCAAACAACCAACCAGTCAAACAACCAACCAACCAGTCAACCAGTCAACCAACCAGTCAACCAACCAACCAACCAGCCAATTAACCAACCAACCAACCAACCAAATAATCAGCCAACCAACTAACCAGTCAACCAAACAATCAGTCATCCATCCATCCAATAAGCCAACCAACTATCCAGCCAGCCAACCAGACAACCAACCACTCACTTATCCACCCACTCAACCTACCCACCCATCAACCAGCCAGTCAGCCAGCCAATCAACCAACCACTGTGATCTGGTCCTAGAGTGACCAGATTTTTGCGGTACTGGGGATGGAACCCAGGGGCATTCAACCTCTGAGCTACACGCCCAGCCTTTTTTTTTTTTTTTTTTTTTTTTTTTTTGGTAGTGGTGGTACTGGAGTTCCTGGAAGCCCTTCTACCTCTGGGATACACTCCCAGACCCATTTTTATTTGGAAACAGGGTCTCTTAAGCCAGCGCGGCTGGCTTCGAACCTGCACGATCCTCCTGTCTCCGCCTCCCAAGCACAGGGATTACAAGGTGCGCCACCATGCCCGGCTTAAAGATCATTTTAAATAAAAACATTTTAAAATAAATGCTAGCTGGGCGTGGTGGCATGCGATTGTAATCTCAGTATTTAGGAGGCTGAGACAGGAGGATTGTGCAGGTTCAAAGCCAGCCTCAGCTACTTAGGCTCTCAGCAACTTAGTGAGACTCTGCTTCCAAATAAAATATAGAATAGGTCTGGGAGTGTAGCCCAGAGGTAGAAAGCCCCTGGGTTCCATCTCCAGTACCACAAATGAACAAAAAAAAACAAATAAAATAAATGCTAGCCAAGCATAGTGGCACACTCCTGCAATCCCAGTACCTGAGAGGCTGAGACAGGAAGACCCCAGGTTCGAAGCCAACCTCAGCAACTTAGTGAAGCTGCCAGTAACTTAGGGAGACTCTGTTTCCAAATAAAGCCAGGTGTGGTGGTGCACGCTTATAATCCCAGCATTTGGGAGGCTGAGACAGGAGGATCTAGGTTCACGCACAGCCTCAGCTACTACTTAGCAAGGCCCTCTGCAACTCAGTGAGACCCTGTTTCAAAATAAAGACTAAAAAATAGGGCTGGGGTGTGGCTTGGATGTAGAATACTTCTGGGTTCCATCCCCAGTACCGAAAGATAGATAGATAGATAGATAGATAGATAGATAGATAGATAGATAGAGCAGAGCGTGGTGGTGCACGCTTGTAATCCCAGCATTTGGGAGGCTGAGACAGGAGGATCGCGCAGGTTCGAAGCCAGCCTCAGCTAGTGAGGCCCTTTGCGAATCCCTTTGCGACTCAGTGAGGCCCTGTTTCGAAATAAAGAATAAAAAATAGGGCTGGGGGTGTCGCTCAGAGGTAGAATGCCCCTGGGTTCCATTCCCCAGTACCGCAAAATAAAATAAAATATAATAAAATAATAAAATAAAATTAGGGCTGGAGATACAGCTTGGAGGTAGAATGCCCCTGGGTTCAATTCCCAGCACCATAAAATAAAATAAGCAAAAAAATAAATAAATGCTAAAAGCTCTGACTCTATCACCATGTCCAAATGCAGAGCACAGGCTGTAGTGCGCGGTGCAAGGCCTGGGTCTGTCTTCCCTGGCACGCCCCTGCCGCAGGACCATGTGCCCAGGGAGGAGGGAGGGAGGCTCAGCCACCCGGGGTGGGAGCCAGATCCATCCGTCCCGGGATTCGCCCCACGCTCTGGCTTCCATCCTGCCTGGAAACGTGTCCTCGTGCTAAGCCGACACTCGGAAACTTCTCACGGAGACACCATAAAATGGAGTTAAAAGCAGAGGTGGGGGCTTTTGTGGTCAGCAGCCAGGTGGTGAACGTCTCAGGCTGTGAGTCACACGTCTCCTCGCAGTGACTCAGCTCAGCCAGCCTGTCAGATGCACACGGAGCAGAACCGTCTCCAACAACACTTTCTCTACGAAAATCGGCAGTGAACAGGCTATAGGCTGGAGCTTGGGAACCCTGGTTAATAGCCTGGGCACTGGAGTCGGAATGGAATTGGAATCTCAGCCGGGTTGTTTCTGTGTTTGGGGACCTTGCACGACACCTGGCTTCTTGGAGCCTCCTGGGTAGGATGAGAATATTTGTACCTGATCATGAGGCAGCAGATCAATGGAATATCACTCAGCACGGAAAAGGCCCAGGTGCTCACCCTTCCTTCCTTCCTTCCTTCCTTCCTTCCTTCCTTCCTTCCTTCCTTCTCCCTCTCCCCCTCCCCCTCTCCCTCTCTTCCTCCTCTCTCTCTCTCTCTCTCTCTCTCTCTCTCTCTCTCTCTCTCTCTTCTCTCTCTCTCTCATACTAGGGATTGAACCCAGGGAAATTCTACTTTTTTTTTTCTTTTTGCGCTACTGGGGATGGAACCCAGGGACATTCTACCTCCGAGCGACACCCCCAGCCCTATATTTTTATTCTTTATTTTGAAACAGGGTCTCACTGAGTTGCAAAGGGCCTCAGTAAGAGCTGAGGATGGCTTCGAACCTGTGCGATCCTCCTGTCTCAGCCTCCCGAATGCTGGGATTACAACTGTGTGCCACCACGCCCGGCTGGAAATTCTACTTTTGAGCTAAACCCTCGGCCTGTTTGTTTGTTTGTCTGTTTGTTTGCTTGCTTGCTCGCTTGCTTGCTTAGGTCCTGGGGGTTGAACCCAGCAGCATTCTACCTCCAAGCTACACCCCATTTTATTTTATTTTTATTTTGGAATAAGGTCTCACTAGGTTGATAAGAGTCTCACTACTTGCTGAGACTCCTCAACCTGCAATCCTTCTGTCTCAGCCTCCCAAGTACTGGAATTTAAGGCGTGCACCACCACACCTGGCTCCCTTTTTTATTTTTTGTTCTTGAAACTGGGTATCACTATGTTGCTGAGGCTGGCCTCGAACCTATGATCCTCCTGCCTCAGCATCCCAAGTATGGGATTACAGGCATGCACCAGCATGCTGGTCCTACATTAGATCTCAAAACAGCCCGTGTAGTCCTCACTAACTGTCCCTGCTTTACAAAGAGCAAACGAAGTCACAGAGAGGTGAAGGGTCATTTAACCAGCAAGTAATAGAAACAGGATATTTCCAGGGATGGTTGGACTTGAAAGCTCATGATATTTCTTTCCATTCATAAAGGGCTCCCGTCTAAGCCAGGCATGGTGGCGCAGCTTGTAACCCCAGGACTTGGGAGGCTGAAACAGGAGGACTGTGATTTGCGGACAGCCTCAGCTACTACTTTTATGTTGTTTTTTTTTTTTTTTTTTTTTTTTTTTTGGTGGTACTGGGGTTCCTGGAAGCCCTTCTACCTCTGGGCTACACTCCCAGACCTATTTTATATTTTTTGAAACAGGGTCTCTTAAGCCAGCACAGCTGGCTTTGAACCTGCTCGATCCTCCTGTCTCTGCCTCCCAAGCGTGGGGATTACAAGCGTGCGCCACCACGCCCGGCCTCAGCTACTACTTAGTGAGGTCCTTTGCAACTCAGTGAGACCCTGTTTCAAAATAAAGAATAAAAAATAGGGCTGGGGCTGTAGCTTGGAGGTAGAATGCCCCTGGGTTCCATCCCCAGTACCACAAAAAAATAAAGAAATGAGGAAGGAAGGAAGGAAGGAAGGAAGGAAGGAAGGAAGGAAGGAAGGAAGGAAGGAAGGGAGAAAGAAATAGGACTAGGTGTATAGCTTGAAAGTAGAATGCCTCTGGGTTCCATCCCCATTACTACAAACATTAAATTAAATTAAAAGTAAAGGGATCCCGTCCATCCACTGCAAATCCCTGTTATCACCTGCCTGATCCTTGGACTCCTCCCAGCACCCCTGCCCAGCCCCTACTTCCACACCACAGAAAAATGGCCATCCCTGACCCCCAGAAGGTCTCTGGGAGGCCAAACTTCTGCCCTGTGACTGTGGCCCAAGAGTCTGAGCACTGTCTTAAAGACCCCCACTCAGCTGTTACCAGCCCTTTATTCTTCTCCAGGTGCCCCTTCAAGATTCGAGGCCCGGCTCCTAGCACCGGCTGCACGGGGCTGCTCCCACGTCTGCACCTCTGCCCCAGGGAACAGGGCACAGAGGCCCTGGGCCTTCCAGCTGCCCCGCCCGAGACTGCTGAGCACGTCTACGCAGTGTACAGGCCTGGGAGACCTGAGATGTCAAGGGTGAGTCAGGCCCTGTGCTTGATAACATCTGCCTGGGAGGCAGGTGCTTCTCACACTGGAGGGGCGGCTGGGACTTAGGAGAAAGTTAAGAAGAGAACCCCCACCCCGGCTCTCTGAGAACCACTTTTGAGAAGGGCGCACATGGGTCTGGCCCAGAGACCCTGCGTGCTGAGGAGTGACCAGCAGAGGTGGACAGGGGTTGGAACTGGGCGGGAGGAGGCGGGCCAGAGAGCTACAGAGCTGCGACCTGTAGGCCAGAGGATGGACGCCCAGCCATCCAGGTGTCATTCAGAAAGCACCGGGCTCCCCGGGGCTGGGGCCAGGACCCCTGGGTTCTAGTTCCAGATGTGTTGAAAGACTCCAATCCTATGTCCTCTCTGAACCTCGGCCTCCCCGTGTGTGGGCTGGCCGGGTAGGACTTCTCCAGCCTGTCAAGGGGGGCCTTGGAGCCCAGCTCTGCTCCCGCTTGCTGCCCGCTGAGCAAGGTCAGCTACCCCCACCCAGCGGGAGCTTCTCATCTCTGAAATGCGATCGAGGGAAAGCGCTTCCTGAGCCCCACGTACTCAGTGTTTACTTTAAAAAAAAATGCCCTTGCTGCTGGGCGTGGTGGCGCACGCTTGTCATCCCAATGCTTGGGAGGCTGAGACAGGAGGATCACACAGGTTTGAAGCCAGGCTCAGCTACTGAGTGAGGCTCTCAGCAACTTAGTGAGACCCTGTTTCCAAATAAAATAGAAAATTGGTCTGGGAGTATACCCCAGAGGTAGATAAGACCCTGTGTTCCACCCCCCCAGTACCACCACGCGCACACAAAAAAATACTCTTGCAGCTGAGCGTGGTGGCGCACACTTGTAATCCCAGTATTGGGGAGGCTGAGACAAGAGGATCACTGTTCTCAGACAGCCTCAGCTACTTAGTGAGGAGGCCCTTTGCAATTCAGTGAGAACTTGATTGAACAAAATAAAGAATAAAAAATAGGACTGGGGGTATTGCTCGAAGGTAGAATGCCCCTGAGTTCCATCCCCAGTACTGCAAAATAATAAATAAATAAATAAATAAATAAATAAATAAATAAAATAAAAATTAGGGCTGGAGGTAAAATGCCCCTGGCTTTCATCTCCAGTATCCCCCCCCCCAAAAAATGAACTTTTTACATGCAAGGCTTGCAAAATTTGGAATCTACACAGGTCGTGTGCACACTTCCTAGAGAGACACATTGAAATCAGATTGCAGAAAGGCCAGTGTCCCAGGACACTGAGAGTCACTGCTTAGAGTTCACTAACCTAGGGCTTTTCACGGTCAGGGAAACTGAGTCCCTGGAACAAGGAAATGACTCGTCCAAAGTCACACAACTTGTCTAGGGCGGAGTCCAGAGAGGACTCCATCGGTCTTTGGCAGGTGGGAGCTTCTGAGGAGCCAGCAGTCGAGAAGATTCTGCGGGCCTCTGGGTTGCAAGGCGCCGCCCTGACCCCCTGAAACTCCACACACGCGCAGGCACACATTCCCTGCTGTCTTTGTCAACATCCCCGGATTATCCACGGGAGGCCTGGCGTTGGGCCTCCAGTCGAAGGCAGATAACCTCTCTGGACAAGTATAAACATCCAGTGGGCGTCTGGAGCACAGGAATGCGCCGGCCGCTTCCTGCCGGATGGTGTCAGAGTTGCAATGCCCCCTCCTTCCCGACCCCATCTGGGTGTGCCTCGTAGATTTTCCCACCATCTGTGACGTCTAGACTCACAAAGGCCTGTCCGACGCCACGCTCCCCTGCACCCACTTTCCCCCAGCCCCACACCTTCCGTGGCTCAGGGCTCGGGGCCCACAAGCCAGCGGTTGTCAGATGTGGCGGTCAGCGCTGGCAGCAGCGCTCACGGCGGGACCTGTGGGATATCTGATGTGGAGACCAGTGGTTTGAATGTGAGGAAAGGCACAAGGGAGCTCGTTAGGAAGCTTGCTTGTGGTCCGTAGATATTTATTCTCTCCTGCTCTTTCGAGAATCAAATCTTAGAAAAATAGCAACACCTCTCCCCTGCCCCAGCTACAGTTTGTTTCTAGGTATTTTGCTTGTTTGTTTATGTGTTTAACTTTTCTTCCCAAAAATTTGGTCAAAAGAATTAGTCAGCAATGCACTGAAAGCTGGGCATGGCAATGCACGCTTGTAATTCCAGTACTTGGGAGGCTGAGACAGGAGGATCCGAGTTCGAGGCCAGCCTCAGCTACTTAGGCCCTCTGCAACTTAGTGAGACCCTATTTCACAATAAAGATTTTTCAAAAATCGGGCTTAGAGATGTAGCTCAGAGGTTAATTCCTCTTAGTCCAATCCCATTAAAAAATAAAAATAAAAAATAGGGCTGGGGCCAGGTGTGATGGCGCACGCTTATAATTCCAGTACTTGGGAGGCTGAGACAGGAGGACCACAGGTTTGCGGCCAGCCTCAGCTACTTAGTGAGGTCCCGTTACAAAAATAAGAATAAAAAAAAAATAGGGCTGGGGTGTAGCTCAGAGGTAGAATGCCCCTGGGTTCCATCCCTAGTACAGAAAATAACCAACGTACTGAAGGTGTCTCCAAAGCTACAAATCAGAAAAAATGGCCAACGAGTGTCCCCGCAACGCCTAGAGTCGTGGCTGGTCTGAGCTGTGAGGGGCAGAGGGAAGCGGGGATGTCAGTGAGGGTCCACAGCCCCCGCCGCTCACCCGCAAGCTGCTGCCAGTGTCTGGAAAAAGAAAAACATCCCAGCTCCCCATCTTTATTCAATTCTTCTCACTGCTGTTTTCCAGTTCTACTTAATCTAGGAGGAATGCCAGGGCGCGTCTGGAGTGGCCTGGAATCCATTCTGGGAACCAGAGCCTGTGTCATGGAATCACACGATACCCTCACACGGCCAGGGTGGGCGTGCCTGTGTGTGCACACTCGCCACCCGGCCCGGCTCAGACTCCACCGTCCTTGCCAGCCCTCACCTAGGCCCTCCGCCCGGGCTCGCTGCCGCCTCCGAGACTCGCGGAGCCTGGGCAGGGCGCGCTCTTCTGAACCTGTATGTTCAGCCTGATTGCACATGCAAATGTAAACCCCTAGGTTGCCAGGAGAAACTTCAACCGCCCCTTCACAGCGCCAACAAACGACAACAGAGTCAAGCCGGGTGCCGCGGTGCGTGCCTATCATCCTAGTACTAGGGAGGCTGAGGCAGGAGGATCGCAAGTTCAAGGCCAGCCTTGGCAATTTAGCGAGACCCTGTTTCAAAATAAAATAGAAAGCCGGGCATGGAGCCGGGCGTGGTGGCGCACGCTTGTCATCCCCGCGCTTGGGAGGCAGAGACAGGAGGATCGCGCAGGTTCGAAGCCAGCCACGTGCGCTAGCTTAGGAGACCCTGTTTCCAAATAAAAATGCAAAAATAGGTCTGGGAGTGTAGCCCGGAGGTAGAAGGGCTTCCAGGAACCCCAGTACCACCAAAAAAAAAAAAAAATAGGTCTGGGAGTGTAGCCCGTGGGAGTGTAGCCCAGAGGTAGAAGGGCTTCCAGGAACCCCAGTACCACCAAAAAACAAACAAACAAAAAACAAAAATAAATAAATAAATAAAAATAAAATAGAACTAGAGTTGTAGCTCTGCGGTAGAATGTCCCTGGGTTCAATCCCCAGTACCAAAAATAAATAGGATGGGGATGTATCTCAGAGGTAGAATGCCCCTGGGTTCAATCCTCAGTACGACTACTACTAGTACTAGTACTACTACTACTAATAATAATAATAAACAATAATAATAGAATCAAAGCCTCTTACAGTCAAAGGCACTAATAGCACCTCCTCACAGGGCTCTTGTGTCAGCAAAGTGGCTAGAGCTAAACCCAGAACGCAGCAGGCACTCAGAATATATTTGATAAAATGCATGCTAACAAGTAAAGAAATGCTTGACACTGTCTGTGACGGCTTGAGTAAGTGTCCCCCAAAGGCTCAGGTGTGAAAGCCTGGCTCCTGCGGGAGGAGCTGTGGGAGGTGGTGGCACCTTTAAGAGGCGGGGCCTAGAGGGAGGTCTTTAGGTTGCTGGGGGCATGTCCTTGAGTGGGATGGTGGGATCCTGTCCAGGGTTTTCTCTGTCCCACCCTGTGGCCCCACTCCTTTAGGGGCTTGTTTGTCAATAGTGAATCCTGCCTTGCCCAAGCGTGTCCCTCTTGGTTGCCCCTGTGGCCTCTTGCGCACTTCTGGACTCGGCCCTGGACAGTGAGGAGTGTTCAAATGTGTTCTGATGTTGAACCGAAATCGGGCTTCCCCAACAGCCACCCACAGTGACCACGCCTGGCCCTCTGGGCTTCTCAGCCCTGCCGCTCCTCTTCCCAGGCCGCCTCTGGCTTCTCTGAAAACATCTCTCCTGCTGCACCTCCCAGAGCCCGCATGCTTTCGGGACCAAAGGGAGAAAAGTCTAGAGAAGGGAAGAAAGAAATCTCGGGAGGCAGCCGGCCCTGGTGGCGCACGCTTGTAATCCCAGTACTTGGGAGGCTGAGTCAGGAGGATCGTGGTTCACAGACAGCCTCAGCTACTTAGTGAGGCCCTCTGCAACTCAGTGAGACCCTGTTTCAAAATAAAGAATAAAAAAATAGGGCCGGAGGTGTAGCTTGGAGGTAGAATGTCCCTGGGCTCTATCCCCAATATCACAAAAGAAAGGAGAGAGAGAGAGAGAGAGAGAGAGAGAGAGAGAGAGAGAGAGAGAGAGGAGGGAGGGAGGGAGGGAGGGAGGGAGGGAGGGAGGGAGGGAGGGAAAGAGAAAGAGAAAGAGAAGGAATAAAAACTAGAGCTAGGGTATGGCTCGGAGGTAGAATGCCCCTGGGTTCCATCCCCAGTATCACGAAAGAAAGAAAGAAAGAAAGGAAGGAAGAAAGAAAGAAAGAAAGAAAGAAAGAAAGAAAGAAAGAAAGAAAGGAAGGAAGGAAGGAAGGAAGAAAGGAAGGAAGAAAGAAAGAAACCTCAGGGGGTAGAAGCATCTCTAGAAAAATATTCCAGTTTGTCCCCAGACCTGGGCTGGTGTTTGGCCCCTCGTGAGCCGTGTCCTTCCCTCGCGCCTGTTCCTCGGCCTCCTGTGCGAAGCGTTCCGGTGGCTCCCCTGAGGCGTCACCACGTGGTGCCGCTGCCTGTGTCTCCCGGTCCATTTTCTCTAGCTCTTTCAGTCTTCACTGAAGGACTCTGTCCTCAGCGCACACCACCGTGGGTACAAGGGCACACGTCATATTGGTTTAATCTTCTCTCTTACTCATTTTCACCTTTTTCAGTATCAGAGTTGAAGTCTGATACACGAGGCAAGTTCTCACCCACGGACCTACACCCCCCGGCCCTTTTATTTTTACTTTTATGATTTATGTTTGGCATGGTGGATTGAACCCAAGCCTTGTGCAGCCAACACTGCCCCTGAGCTACTTCTCTTTCTTTTTCTTTTCTTTTCTTTTTTGCGGTCCTAGGGATGGATCCCAGGGGCATTCTACCTCCAAGCTACACCCCCAGCCCTATTTATTTTTATTATTTTGAAACAATATTCTTTTATTAAAAACAGTGTAAGCAGGCCATACATATAATATACAACATATTATAAATCATTTGAAAATTCTTCATCACTCAAGGTTAAAAAGAGTTTGGTTTGGGTATTTAAATATTTGGCACTTACAGATAATTTATACAATGTTCACAGTTCCTTTTAGCAAATACATAGTAAGACAGGTCCTCTCCATTTTCTTTCTGCGGCCTTTGCCACACAGGACCAGTGAGGGAAATATCTCACTGAAAGGCAGGATCCATCTGGGTGTCAATTAAGGAGCCTGCCGCAACACTCAGGAATTTAAACGTCTTAGTTGCTCACCCAAAGAAATGCAATGCTTTCCAGAGCCGAATATATCCTAATTACTCGTGCCACACAACAGAAATTGTACCACTGAATAAACCAGTTCTGAAGCATAACTTTAAAAAGCGTCAACTTTGAGGACGTTCCGCGGCAGTTGGCCTAAGAATGAACATACTTCTCTGAAATAAAATCTTCAAATAAACCCCAAATATAGGTGCCTCACCCCATTAGAGATCCACTAGAGAGCATATATTTTTATTAATAACTTTTGAGTTTTCAGTGTTCGTTTATACAATCTTTTTTTCTGTGTATAGTTTAGGTTCAGCCCTATTTTTTACTCCTTATTTTGAAATAGGGCTCACTAAGTAGCTGAGGCGGGCCGCAAACTTGCGATCCTCCTGTCTCAGCCTCCCAAGTACTGGGATTACAAGCGGGCGCCACCACACCCGTTGTCCGTGTTTTAATTGGGTTGCTTGGTGTTTTGTCGTTGCGTTGTAGAAATTCTTTATATATGCTGCATATCAACCCTTTCGCAGAGGCAGAGTTTGCAAACATTACTTTTTTATTTCTCCCATTTCTTGAGCCCTCTTTTCCTCCTCTTGATAGAACCCTTTTTTTTTTTTTTTTTTTTTTTTGGTGGTACTGGGGTTCCTGGAAGCCCTTCTACCTCTGGGCTACACTCCCAGACCTATTTTTATATTTTTATTTAGAAACAGGGTCTCCTAAGCCAGCGCGCGCGGCTGGCTTCGAACCTGCGCGATCCTCCTGTCTCTGCCTCCCAAGCGCGGGGATTACAAGCGTGCGCCACCACGCCCGGCTTGATAGAACCCTTTAATGCAAAAAGAAAAAAGACGGCTGTACTAGTAATGAGGTTCGTGTGTGCACGCACGCGTGCATGTGTGTGATCTATGCTTTCCATGTCCTATTTAACTTGTTACCAATTTCAAGTTTGCGAAGATTTTACCCTGTATTTTCTTCAGCGTTTTGTAATGTTCTTTCTTAAGTTTGGGCCTTTGATCCCTCGTGGTTCATCTTTGTATGGGGAAAGTGGGGGTCCAGCTCGTTCTGGGGCGTGTGGATGCATCCTCTTTCCCCGGTATTGCTTGTTGGAGACTGCGCTTCCCCCGAGCGGCCCTGGCAGTCTTAATGATTCCTAGGACCTCTCTTCTAGTCCACTGGCCCTAAGCCTACTTTATGCCAGTGGAATACTATTTTCCTTACTATAGCTCTCTAGGATGTTTTGAAATCAGAATACGTGAGCTGTCCAATTTTGTTTCTTTTTCAAGACCTCTTGGCTTTGGGGATCTCTTAAAATCTCATGTAAATTTTAGGATGGGTAGGAAAAAATGTGGTTGTGATTGTGATAGAAAGAGAGAGAGACAGAGACAGAGAGAGAGAGAGAGAGAGAGAGAGAGAGAGAGAGAGAGAGAGAGAGTGTTTCTGAGTATTGAACCCAGGGGTGTTTTTTTTGTTTGCTTGTTTGGTGGTACTGGGGTTCCTGTAAACCCTTCTACCTCCAGGCTACACTCCCAGACCTACTTTTTATATTTTTTATTTGGAAACAGGGTCTCCTAAGCCAGCAAGTCTGACTTCGAACCTGCGCGATCCTCTTGCCTCCCTCTCCCAAGCGCGGGGATTACAAGCGTGCGCCACCACGCCCAGCTCCATGGGTGTTTTTAACTCTGATATATACACCCAGCTCTTTTTCATTTTGAAACAGGGTCTTGCTAAATTGCTGAGGTTGGTTTCGAGCCTGTGAGCCTCCTGTCTCATCCTCCCAAATACTGGGATTATAGGTGTGTGCCACCGCCCCCTAGTTTGAGATTATATTTTCAAGTCATGTGGTTGTTAATGTTGTTAATGTGTCATTGTCTCTTTTCCCTTGACTTTAAAAATTCATACATAGCCGGGCATGGTGGCACACACCTGTAATCACCTGGGAGGCTGAGACAGGAATATCGAAGGTTCCTGGCCAACCTCACCCACTTAGCTAGGCCTGCAGCAACTTACTGAGATCTTGTTTCAAAATAATTATATAGAGAGAGCCGGGCGTGGTGGCGCACGCTTGTAATCCCCGCGCTTGGGAGGCTGAGACAGGAGGATCGTGCAGGTTCAAAGCCAGCCTTAGCTGGCTTAAGAGACCCTGTCTCCAAATAAAATATAAAATAGGTCTGGGAGTGTAGCCCAGAGGTAGAGGGCCCCTGGGTTCCATCCCCAGTACCACCAAAAAAATAAAAAATAAAAAAATAAAAAATTATATATATATTTATATATATATATATATTATATATATATGGCTAGGGCATAGCTCAGAGGTAGAATGTCCCTGGGTTCAATCCCCACTGGCAGGAAGGAAGGAAGGAAGGAAGGAAGGAAGGAAGGAAGGAAGGAAGGAGAAAAGAGAAAAGAGAGTCCCTCCTTGGTGAGGTGAACATTTCATCTGTCCTATACAACTTCTGCGGAGTTGTCCGTGGTTTTCCACCTCTGCCCAGCCGGGGAGACCAAAGTCCTTTCATTCTTACAACCTCAGTAAATCAGCAACACACTCCCCGGAGCAGACAGCCCTGTAAGGTAATCTCTCTGAGAATCCCCAGTCCAACTATTCAAGCGAGCGTCGTCATTCGTCAGCCCCGGGGAGCCCTCACCAAGCGCCGAGCAAGCCGCTTCCGTGTATCTCACTCTGTTCTTTAACAGCACCGAGACTGTGCCAATGTGTCGCCGGTGTGCACGGGCGGGGACTCCCATGGTGCACGGTGGTGTCGCCGGTGTGCACGGGCGGGGACTCCCATGGTGCACGGTGGTGTCGCCGGTGTGCACGGGCGGGGACTCCCATGGTGCACGGTGGTGTCGCCGGTGTGCACGGGCGGGGACTCCCAGGGTGCACGGTGGTGTCGCCGGTGTGCACAGGCGGGGACTCCCATGGTGCACGGTGGTGTCGCCGGTGTGCACGGGCGGGGACTCCCAGGGTGCACGGTGGTGTCGCCGGTGTGCACAGGCGGGGACTCCCATGGTGCACGGTGGTGTCGCCGGTGTGCACAGGCGGGGACTCCCAGGGTGCACGGTGGTGTCGCCGGTGTGCACAGGCGGGGACTCCCAGGGTGCACGGTGGTGTCGCCGGTGTGCACGGGCGGGGACTCCCATGGTGCACGGTGGTGTCGCAGGTGTGCACAGGCGGGGACTCCCATGGTGCACGGCGAGCAGGTATCTGAGACGCAGTCCGTCCCAGGGCCGCCCTCCAGGGCCATGGCGCCCAGCTGAAGTTCCTTTGGCTTCGCTGTATCCTGACATCTCTAAGGACACCTGGCCGGGGACTGGAGCCCAGGAAGGGAGGACCAGCCCATGTCACCAGGAGCAGGAAGAGTGGGGCCTGGACCCAGCACGGAGCCCCTGCCCATTCAGATGGCCAGGGAGCAGGGTCATGACAAGTGCACCCCCTCAGTGGGGGCCCCTCTGGCAGCCCATAAATCCAGCGGGCCCTGCTGCTCCTCTCTGCTGGGTTAGCGGACAGACGCCTTCTCCATGTACATCAGCCGGGGGTGATTTACAGGGTGGCCCTGGAAGGCCTGCGGGTCTGAGGAAGGCAGCAAAGTGCTGCCTGAGCCCGCGCCTGTGCAGGTGGGGCTGGTGAGGGGGCTCTCCTCCTCACGCCTCCACGGGGCGGGGGGCACTACACTAGCTTTTGAACCCAGTCCTCTGGTCGCAGGCTCTTGGCACACATGAACGGCTGCCCAGGCAGAAATTCTGGCATTTTTAGGAATTACTGCTATCAAATAGCATAAAGTAAGAATGAAAGAAATGAGGTTGCAATTTTTCTTTTTGATTATTTTTTAAATTTTTATTATATCCATTTTGAGGGGCACTGGGGACTGAACCCAGGGGAGTTCAAAGTAGCTACACCCCCAGCCCTTTTTTTAAAATTTTGAAACAGAGTCTCATTAAGTTGCTGAGGCTGTCCTCGAACCTGCGATCTGCCTGCCTTGGCCTCCCAAGTACTGTGATGACCGGTATGAACACTACCACACCGAGCTATATGTTCACTTTAAAATCAACCTTTGAATGCCAGGCGCGGTGGCGCGCGCTTGTCATCCCCGTGCTTGGGAGGAGGAGACAGGAGGATCGCGCAGGTTCGAAGCCAGCCTCACTGGCTTAAGAGACCCTGTTTCCAAAGAAAAGTATAAAATAGGTCTGGGAGTGTAGCCCAGAGGTAGAAGGGTTTCCAGGAACCCCAGTACCACCAAAATATAAAAAATAAAAATAAAATAAAATAAACCTTTGAGATAGGGTGGATAGTCACTCCCATTTCATAGGCAAGCCTACTGGGGTACAGAGTGGCCAGTTGACTTGGCCAGGGTCAAGGTCACAACACTTGTATCCCAGCAGCAAAGCTGAGTCTGCCCTCCAGAGCCATGGGCTTACCCTGGCACACAGAAACCTTCCTTCTCTCACCAAAAGGGGCACAGGATGGGGAGACACGACAGGAGGCCACGCTAGTACTTAAGGATGATTTTTTATTTTCTATACTGGGGATGGAACCCAGGGGTATTCTACCTCCGAGCTACAGCCCCCTAACCCTATTTTTTATTCCTTGTTTTGAAACAAGGTCTCACTGAGTTGTAAAGGGCCTCACCAAGTAGCTGAGGCTGTCTGCAAACCGTGATCCTCCTGTCTTTGCCTCCCAAATGCTGGAATTATAAGTGTGCACCACCATGCCTGGCCTCTTAGGATGATTTTTTAAAGGGCTGGGAGTATAGTTTGAATGTAAAATGTCCCTGGGTTAAATAAGTAAGTAAGTAAATACATACATACATACATACATACATACATACATACATACATACAGCTAGGTGCAGTTTGGAAGTAGAATGCCTCTAAGATTCAGTCTCAGTATCATAAAATTAAAAAGCAGGTGGTGGTACCTGAGCTATGAGGCCCAAGCAAGATTCCCTAAAATCATGGAGAGCTTTCTTAGCCAAAATAATTGTTCCACAGTAGAGTCCACACTACCATGCCCACTGCCTGCATGCAGCTCCGCTCCTGGACCACAGTCTCCGCATCATAATGTGGGGCCTTATTCTTCACAGCATCACTCCCGGGACTGAATCGTAAAAGCTCCCAGAACATGATGGATGGATGTGTGGATGGATGGGTGGGTGGGTGGATGAATGGATGGATAGATGGACGGATGGATGGATGGATGTGTGGATGGATGGGTGGGTGGGTGGATGGATGGATGGATGGATGGATGGATGGATGGATGGATGAATGGATGGTTAAACACATGGATGAGAACACATCTGAAGGTCATGTGCTGGGTGGTGTCTGCTTAGTGAGGTCCCACTCAAGGCATTGACAATAGGGTTCTCTCTGCCCAGATTATTTTTCAACATATCCCTTGGCTTAGTTCCAACATTTTATTTAAGTCTGGTTAAAAGTCTCTTCCTCAGGGAAGCCTTTTCTCACCACCCAATCTGAAACCAAACCCCATGTCAGGCACCATGGTGCCCACCTGTAATTACAGCTGCTCAGGAGGCCGAGACAGGAGGATCACAAGTTCCAGGTTGGCCTGGGCAATTCTCAAGATAAAAAAGGGCTGGGAGCATAGCATAGCTCACTGGTAGAACACTTGCCTAGCCTGTGCAAGGCCTTGGGTTCCATCCCTGGCATAACAAATAAATAAAAATCATTTAAATTAATCAAATAAACCTCCTTTGATCCTGTACCTTCATGTGTGTACATGTGTATACATGTGTGTATGTGTGTGTGTGTTTATTTATTTTTTTTCTTTTTTGTGGCACTGGGGGTGGAATTCAGGGGCTTTTCTACTTCTGGGCTATACTCTCAGACCTATTTTATGCTTTATTTGGAAACAAGGTCTCACTAAGTTGCCGAGAGCCTCACTAAGTAGCTGAGGCTGGCTTCAAACCTATGATCCTCCTGTCTCAGCCACCCAAGCACTGGGATTACAAGCATGCGCCACCATGTCTGGCCCTTTTTTTCTTTTATTATTTAATCTTTTTTTATATAAACAGGATCTCACTGAGTTGCAAAGGGCCTCACTAAGTATCTGAGGCCGTCCTCAAACCCAGATCCTCCTTTCTCAGCCCCCCAAGTACTAGGATTACAAGCGTGTGCCATCATGCCCAGTGTATGTGTGTTTTAACTGGAGACTGAACCCAGAGACATTCTACTTCTGAGCTATGACCCCAGACTTTTTTTTTTTTTTGAAACAGAAAAGTCTTTCTAAATTGCTGAGGCTAGCCTCAAACCTGTAATCTTCCCAAGTACTGGGGTTATAGGCGTGTGCCATCAGACGCAGTTTGAACACTAATTTTTTGCCTTTTGTATTATTTTTGTTTTTGTGGAACAATGATTGGACCCAAGAGTGTTCTTCCTCCAAGCTATACGCAGTATACCCAGCCCTTTTTACTTACTTTGAAAGAGGGTCTTGATAAAATGGTAAGAGTCTCACTAAGTTTCCAAGGCTGCTTTCGAACCTGCAATCTTCCTGTCTCGGTCTCCCGAGTACTAGGATTACAAGCATATACCACCATGTCTGGCTGGAAACTCATTTTTAATGTGGATAACATTTAAATCAGCAGATAAGCCGGGCGTGGTGGCGCACGCTTGTAATCCCCGTGCTTGGGAGGCTGAGACAGGAGGATCGCACGGGTTCGAAGCCAGCCTCAGCTACTTAGTGAGGCTCTCAGCAACTTAGTGAGACCCTGTTTCCAAGTAAAATAGAAAATAGGTCTGAGAGTATATCCCGGAGGTAGAAAGCTTCTGGGTTCCACCCCCAGTACCACCAAAAATAAATAAATAAAATAAAATAAATCAGTAGATATTGCTGGGTGAGATGGTGCCCACTTATAATCCCAGCATTCAGGAGGGTGAGACTTGAGGATCACAGTTCACGGACAGCCTCAGCTACTTAGTGAAGCCCTTCACAACTTAGTGAGACCCTGTTTCAAAATAAAGAATAAAAAAACAAGGCAGAGAGCCAGGCATAGTGGTACACGCTCGTAATCCCAGCATTTAGGAGGCTGAGACCAGAGGATCGTGGTTCACGGACAGCTTCAGCTACTTAGTGAGGCCCTTGCAACTTAGTGAGACCCTGTTTCAAAATAAAGAATTAAAAAAAAAATAGGGCAGGGGGTGTAGCTCAAAGGTTGAATGCTCCTGGGTTCTATCCCCAGACCCACACCAAAAAAAAAAAAAAAAAGGGCAGGGGGTGTAGCTTGGAAGTTGAATGTCCCTGGGTTCCATCCCCAGACCCACAATAAATAAATAAATAAATAAATAAATAAATAAATAAATAAATAAATAATTAATTTTGCAGGGCATGGTGGCACACACTTGTAATCCCATTGCTTAGGAGGCTGAGACAGGAGGATTGCAGGTTCACAGCCAGCCTCAGCTACTTAGTGAGGCTCTCTGCAACTTAGCGAGACTGTTTCGAAATAAAGAATAAAAAAATCAGGCTGGAGGACATAGCTTGGAAGTAGATGCCCTTGAGTTCAATCCCCACCACCACAAAATCAATCAATAAATACATAAATAAGTACATTCTGAGTAAAGCAAATACATTATCTTTCATAGCATGGATGTGTGTCGCCCAGTGCCTTGAAGGAATCAACAGTAAAGGCTGAAGGCCCCCTTCCCCAAAAAAGAAGAGGCTCTTGTCTCCAGCCAGAAACATAAATCCTGCCCGAGTTCTAGACTGCAAGCTCAAGACTGCAACTTAAGCTGCACTCCAGCGGTCAGACCTACAGCTAGGTCCCTACGCCCACAGGATCCAAGTTCTCAAATGTGTTCTCTCAAATTGGGCATGGTGGCACACGTCTGCAATCCAGGTACTTAGGAGGCCGAGACAGGAGGCTCACAGGTTTGCAGCCAGCCTCAGCTACTTAGCGAGGCTCTCCGCAACTTAGTGAGGCCCTGTTTCCAAATTTAAAAACATCAAATAAAGCCACACTGAGGTAGAATGCCCCTGGGTTCAATCCTCAGTACCAATAAGTAAATAAGTAAGTCAGTAAATAAAATGATCATAATTCTAATGCCAGAGAGTGTCCAGAAGTTACATCAATGGGCTAACATGCAAAGTGCTTAACACAGACTAATCCCTCTCTCTATGACAGATATTATTGTATCAGGGATGGCGCCAAGGGCATTCTACCTCTGAGCTACACTCCCAGTCCTATTTTATTTTTCTTTTGAAACAATGTCTTGACAGTCTCACAGTTTGCTGATACTGGCTTCAAAGAACCTTCGATCCTCCTGTCTCAACCTCCCGAGTCCTGGGGTGACAGGCATATGCCACCGAGCCCGGCTCTTTACCTATTTACTTATTTATTTATTATATGTATGTATTTGTTTATTTCTTTTGCAGTACTGGGAAGGATGATGTTTTTATTATTAGCTCTGTGACGTTAAGTGTTATAACCTCTCTGTGCCCCACTTCCTGATATCTGAAATGGGAATTAAAAATGCCGTGGTAATAAAGGTTCCCACTGGGCAGCTACGGCCGTGGGGTGAGAGCTAAACCCCGAGTGGCCCCGAAGGCCGTCCTCTCTCCATATAGATCAGCTAAGGCACAGATATTTATTCTCCTCACCGGCGGAGGTGGCTCCGGACCCCTCCAGCCCCAGGAGCCATCTGCTCTGGGTGGAGGGAAAGCCCGCCCCTCCCGCGGGCCCTTTGAAGTCCCCGGGGGCCCTGGGCCCGTGATAAATGTCCCAGCCCTATAGGTTATGACTTGCTGCCAGATTGAGGTTAACCATCATGCTCTGGCTGGGCGTTTGAAGAAAGGGGCTAAATGCTGCTGGGGCTGATGGCGGAGATAGCAGCGAGGCCGGGCTTTGAAAGCCCCCCAGCCGGCCTGCGAGAGGGGGAGAGGGGCCGGCTCCGCTCCAGCTGTTTAGTCTACCAATCACGGTGGTGACAGCGAGTCTGTGTGGCACCGCGAGGGGAGGGGCGCCCGCAGCCACGCGGGGACTTCCTTTCTCGCTTGCTGTTTTGCTGGGGCGTGTGTGCGTGTGTGCGTGTGTGTGTGCGTGTGTGTGTGCGCGCGCACACACAGTGGTTTGCACTTTTGAAAGCCGGTTTGTCAAGGGGATGAGCATCCAGGCTCCTTCTTACAGAGACCTAGGTTGGCCCCTGTCCTGCCTCGTGTGCCCCCCCTGGGGAAGTGGAGAGTCTGGCGCGCTGAGTTCCCGGACTCCGAGCTCCTTTTGCAGTGAGTCTCTGGGCCAGATCCTGGAGGTCCCCGGGCCTCAGTTTCCCCATCTTTACAATGGGAGCAAATAACAGCCCTCCCCTTGCTTGGATGGGTAAGGGTTCATTCGGCGTGTGATCAGTGTCGTACAGTCTGGCCTCACAGATGGGTGCTGACCCAGAGTCAGTCAAGGGCCCAGGGACAAGGAGCCGGGTTTGCTTGATGGCCAGATTCTCCGTCCCAGCCTCTCCTTCCTACTCTTCTCCACTGCTTCTTCCTTTCAAAGGACTTCCACTGGAGACCGGAGCATCGGAATGAAAACGGTAGCCCGGCACCGTGTGGAACACTTAGCGAGTCTCAGCAGCCTGAGACGGAGGATTAATATTAAACCCCTCTACGCTGCGGAGACTGAGACTAGGAGAAAAAGCCCAGCGTGCGGCACAGGCCTGTGACCCAGTATTTGGTAGGCTGAGAGAGGAGGATCGCAGGTTTGAGGCCAGCCTTAGCAACTTAGTGAGACCCTGTTTCCAATTCAGTGTCAAGTATCTCACACACACACACACACACACACACACACACACACACACAGAAACTGCAGGCTTGTCTGTATGTATTTTATTTTATTTTATTTTGTACTGGGGATGCAACCCAGGGGCATCCTCCTGTCTCAGCCTCCCAGGTACTGGGATTACAGGCACGTGCCGCCACACCCAGCATTATTACATTACATTATTACACTATTACGGTGCATCTTAAGGTGCAGAATTCAAATCACCTCCAGCCAACAGCCCCAGCAGCTGTCAGAAATGCAGGATCCCAGGCCCAGCCCTGACCAACCGCGTCAGGACCTCTGCGGTGTTTCCAGGCAATCTGCACCGCAGCCAGTTCCCTGGGCAACCCCAGTCCACACTGAAGCTGCAGGCCCTCTGCGCCAGGCGGTGGGGGGAGCACAGTGGGGCCTGGTGGTTAAGACCTGCCCATCAGCCGAGCGCCGTGGCGCCCGCCTGCAATCCCAGTACTGGGGAGGTCGAAGCAGGAGGATCACAGGTTCGAGGCCAACCTCAGCAAGTTAGCAAAACCCTTAGCACCATAGTAAGCCCCTGTTTCAGGACAAAAAATAAAAAGGGCTGAGGGGACAGCTCAGAGGGAGAATGCCCCTGGATTCAATCCCCAGTATGAAAGAAATACAAGTAGGACTCCATAAAAATTCACATGGGCCTGGACAGAAACAGCAGACATTACCAGGCCCCATGAGGGAGAAATCGGGTGGGCTCCACCACGTGGGAGGGGAAGGCGGCCCTTAAGTGCTGCTGGAGCCCGTCCTGGGCGGCTCGCCTCTGGCTGGGCCCTGCCTCCGCCATATCAGAGACTGGCAGGGCCTTCCAATCAGCCCCTGCTCGGGCCCCAGGGGATTAACCCAGCAGACCCCGGGCCGGGGTCAGCAACCCTGGCTACCAGTTGGGCCGCAGGGTCCTCAGCTGCAGACTGGGGCTGGGAGGGGGGGTCTTCAGGGCCGACCCGATGACAGCAGCCAGAGAGATTAAAGCCAAATGGGACCATCTCAGCGTCTGGTCTGGACACTGCGGGGGGCTTCCTGTCCCTCAGACCCAAATCTCCTCTCAGAGCCCAGGCCTGACTCCTGTGCTGGGACTTCTGGCTCCAGCCTGTTCTCACTCTGGGCTCCAGGACTGCCCCTGCCCCCTACCAGACCATTAAGAACCTCCTTCTCCAGCACCACACCCCAGAGAGGACTCCCTGCCACCTCCCTCTTTTCTTTTTCTTTCTCTTCCTTTTCTTTTCTTTCTTTTTTTTTTTTTTTATGGTACTGGGGATGGGACCCAAGGGCATTCTACCTCTAAGCTACACCCCCAGTCCTATTTTTTATTCTTTATTTGAAACACGGTCTCACTGAGTTGCAAAGGGCCTCACTAAGAAGCTGAGGCTGTCCGCGAACCGCGATCCTCCGGTCTCACCCTCCCCGATGCTGGGATCACAAGTGTGGGCCACCACACCCAGCTATATTTTGTTTTTATTTTGAAACAGTGTCTCTCCAAGTTGATGAGAGTCTCATGACTTGCTGAGGCTGGCTTCGAACCTTTGATCTTCCTGTCTCAGCCTCCCAAATCCTGAGATTACAGACATGTACCACCACGCCCGGCTCTTTACTTATTTTGAAGCACTGGGGATCAAATCCAGGGCCTTGTGCATGTGAGTCATCTTCTCTGCCAAGCCTCATCCCAGCCCACTGTTTTTATTTTGAAACAGGGTCTTGCTAGGTTGATCAGAGTATCACTGCTTGTTGAGGCTGTCCTCAAACCTGTGATCCTCCGATTTCAGCTTCCCAAGGCCCGGGGCCACCTTTCCAAGGAGCCCACCACACCCCTTCAAATAGCATGATGGCATATGCCTGGAATCCCAGTACTTGAGAGGCAGAGACAGGAAGATCGCAGGTTCTAAGCCAGCCTCAGCAGAGCCGAGACTCTCTTGAGACAGAGCCCACATGTTGGAGCACTTAGTGGAGAGCAGAGATGAGGGCAGATTACTCCATCCTGGGCACAGAAGGTTGAGGGAGAAGCCACCATCCTGGGCATAGAGGTGGCTAAGCCTAGATCCCCAGCAAAGGAGCCCAAGATAGACAGGGGGTATTTGGAGAGACAGGCAACACTGTTAGGAGGCCCGGAGGAGGTGACTTCTGGGGGGCTTGCCACAGAGACGGGCTGCCTAGACTTCCCTCTGGCCGCAGGGGAGTCCCCCAGAAGAGCTGTGCTGGGACCTGGGTGAGCAGGTGTCCGTGGGGAAGGATCCAGAAGACCCCAGGAGAACAGGGTGGGCAGTGGTGGAGCCCGGAGGCTTTGGGGAGATGAACCTGGCCCCAGATCCTCCTCCCAGGATGCCGCCACCAGTGGACATCAGAGCCCGGCCAGAGACGGGTGCTTAACCCTTTGTACAGTGAGGGGCTGGGATGTGCGCTGTCCTCTGTGCCGGGTCGGTGCCCGGCTCCTACCACACACAGGCTGGGGGACCAGAGGAAAGTTACTTTAAAAAAAAAAAATCCCCTCGAGCCTCAGTTTCCCCATCTGCAGAGCGGGATCCTGACCTGCGGCGGCCTGCGCAGTCCCCAGCCTGCCCGGCCCTGGCCTTCAGCGCCACCTGCTGGCCAGTCGCAGAATGACGCGTGCTGCCGGCTGGGGCTGCAGGTTTGTGGGGGACACGTTGCCCCCTCTGGGGCCTCCCCTTCCTCTTCGGTTACCCGGCACCGAGGCCCCCTCGTTGGCATGCTCACGGGGCTCTCGGGGAGCCTGGGGGCAGGCGACAGATGCCCTCCGTGAAGCCCGCCCGGCCTGCGCTCAGGAGCCTGGTCCCTGCGCTGGGATGGGGGGCCTGCGCACGGGACACCCCGCCCCCCATAGAGGACTGTCGGGGGGGGGGGACTTGGCCCAGTCCTCTGAGGCTCGGGAAGGGTCCAGGCTCCCCCTGGCCCTCCGCCAGGCAAGGTGCACAGCCGCCTGTGCGAAGCTGCGGGGCCCCCGGGGGCGGGCGCTGCAGACCCAGCACCGAGGCCCTGCGCCCGAGGCCGGGGCTTCTTCTGCCTGTTCCGCGTCTCTCCCCGGGCAGGACAAAGTCTTCAATTGCCCCGACCACCCGGCAGCCCCAGTGCCCGGCAGGGGGCCCTGGAAGGCGGGCGACTCCTGAATCAATAAACAGAACCACGCGCGTGACACGCGCAGGCACGCGCAGCCACGCCAATATTTACTCTCCAAACCTGCGGGCCCAGAGCGCCTCCCCAGGAGTGGACGCACGCACGCTGGGCACGCCGAGGCCTCCGTGCACCGCGAGTCCATCAGGTGTCCATCCCCACCCCCCAGAGCCTCCTCCACACCTTAGTAATAAGGATTCTGCTGAGTCCTTCTGAACCCACCGGGCCCCTTGACGGACAGGAGGGAGCCCGGATTTTAAGTCTTTTGCTGCCTGTAAATTGTCCCCCAAGTAATCCCCTACCCCCACACACACACCTTCCTTCTGGCAGGGGGGGGGGTGTCTCTGCACCCCCTGATCGCCCCACTGTTCTCCACCAAGGGGTGTGCACTCAGATGCGACCCTTCCCCTAAAATCACACACACACACCAGAGCCGAGGGTGGTGGGACACGCCTGTGATCCTGGGACTTGAGAGGCTGAGACAGGAGGATCACGGGTTCAAGGCCAGCCTCAGCAATTTAGAGAGAGCCTTATTGTAAAATAAAAATAAAGCTGGAAGCCCAGTTTGGTAGCGCACGCTTGCAATCCCAGCATTCGGGAGGCTGAGACAGGAGGACTGCAGTTTGCTGCCCCCCTCAGCCACTTAGTGAGGCCCTTTGCAAGTCAGTGAGACCCTGTTTCAAAATGAAGAATAAAAATTAGGGCTGAGGGCGTAGCTCAGAGGTAGAATGCCCCTGGGTTCCATCCCCAGTACTACAAGAAAACAAAATAATAAAGCTGGGCAAGGTGGCGCACACCTGTAATCCCAGTATTTGGGAGACTGAGACAGGGGGATTGCAGGTTCCAAGTCAGCAACTTAGGGAGATTCTCAGCAACCTAGTGAGACCCTGATTCAAAATAAATAAGAGCCGGGCGTGGTGGCGCACGCTTGTCATCCCCGCGCTTGGGAGGCGGAGACAGGAGGACCGCGCAGGTTCGAAGCCAGCCATGCTGGCGTAAGAGACCCTGCTTCAAAAATATAAAATAGGTCTGGGAGCGTATCCCGGAGGTAGAAGGGCTTCCAGGAACCCCAGAACCACAAAAAAAAAATGTACAAAATAAATAAGAAATAGGGCTGGGGGTGTAGCTTGGAGGTAGAATGCCCCTGGGTTCCATCCCCAGTACCATAGATGATAGATAGATAGATAGATAGATAGATAGATAGATAGATGATGGATAGATAGATAGGTGATGGATAGATATATGATAGATAGGGCTGAGGGTGGGGCTCACCCCTGAGTTCAATGCCCACTGTGGCAAAGTGAAGACCACACACACACGCCACCAGCTTCACGACCAGGCTTTGAGTCCCAGCTCTGCCCGGACCCGCCTCTCTGTGACATGTTAATAACTATAGTATTTACCTCCCACGGGAAGGTGTGAGAAGGAAGAAGCCCCGGCCCAGCCTGCCTGGTACCTGCAAAGGCTCAGGATACGGGACTTACAGCTCTTCTTATTATAGGATCCTTAATATGGTGATTTTTTTTTTTTTTTTTTTTTTTTGGCGGTACTGGGATTGAACTCAGGGCATTCCACCTCCCAGTTACACCCCAGCCCATTTTTTTTGTTGTTGTTGTTGTTGTTCTTTATTTTGAAACAGGGTCTCATGAAGTCGCAAAGAACCTCACTAAGCAGCTGAGGCTGGCGGTGAACCACGATCCTCTGGTCTCAGCCTCCCGAATGCTGGGATTGCAAGCGCCCGCCACCACGCCCGCCTCATATGTTTTTGTTTTTCGTTTTGTTTTGTTTTGCAGCACTGGGGATGGGACCCAGGGGCGTTCTCTCTCCAAGCTACACCCTGCCTGCGTGGGACAAGTTCAGGGTCCCCAAGACCTTCAATCTCACCCTGCCTCTGTCCCAAGCCACTTCTCAGCTCTGGTTCCTGTGCAGAGAGACGGCTCCTGGTCCAACCCGAGAACCAGGGGTGAGTGCAAACAAAAATAAAGTGTTAGCTGGGCCTGGTGGTGCATGCCGGTAATCCCAGCACTTGGGAGGCTGAGACAGGAGGATCACAGGTTCGCAGCCAGCCTCAGCTACTTAGTGAGGCCCTCCGCAACTTAGTGAGACTTTGTTCAAAAATAAAGAATAGCCCTTCGGTGTATTCATTCGAGTCACCCCTCCATACCATTTTGGCATGGGGCTGTAACTGTCTTCTGTATTTCTATCTTTTAATAAACTTCTTTAAATCTTCAAAAAAACAAAGAATAAAAAAAATAGGGCTAGGGTGTAGCTTAGAGGTAGAATGTCCCTGGGTACTGCAAATAAAATAATGGTAATAAGTCGGGCCAGGCAGGAACACGGGCAGCAGCTTAGACAATTCACATTCCTTCAGGATCCTCATAAAGGTCAGCAGGGCTGGGGAGCAGCTGGGCTCCTCGGGGTGCCCTGAGCGGGGCCAGCCTGAGGGGCTCCCCACGAAAAGAGAGCCCGGCTTCGGGGTCGGCAGGAAATCCCTGGGTTACCTGGTGGCGCACTTTTGTAATCCCAGTACTTGGGAGGCTGAGACAAAAGGATCGCAGGTTCAAGGACAGCCTCAGCAAAGCGCTTGTTTTGCAAACTGGCCCTGACTCGAGGGACCACCCCGGCCCGCACCCGTGCAGAGCTCGGCTCAGAATCAACGGCCCCCGTCTCCGGAGTGAGAGCAGGTGCACTAATGGCTCCCGCCAGGAGGGGGCGCCACGCACCCAGCTCGCTTGCGGAGCCAGCCAGGCCAGGTGAGGTCCAACACCCGCGAGCACCTGGCCCGCGGCTGGGGGAGGGTCCTCCCCGCCCCGCAACTCCCCGCAAAAGCCGCCAGAATAGAGCGAGCGGGTCCCGGAGGAGGAGGGCGCTGCGCGATGGGAAGGCGAGCTGAGGGGGCTCCCCTCCGGCATGGACATTTTAGCACCTCTCGGTGTGCCCTGGTCTTCCCCGGTGGACACCGGTCTAGGGAGCTTTGAAAACCTCTTGAGCTCCTGTAATCCTCGTACTTAGGAGGCTAAGACAGGAGGATCGCAAGCTCGAGGCCAACCTCAGCTATTTATTTACTTATTTGTTTATTTATTTATTTAGTGATACTGAGGATTGGACCCAGGGGCATTCTACCTCCAAACTACACCCCCAACCCTATTTTATTTTTATTTTGAAACGGGGTCTCACCAGGTTGATGAGAGTCTCACTACCTGCCGAGGCTGTCTGTCCTCAAACCTGCGAACCCCCCATCTCAGCCTCCAAAAACCAGGATTACAGGCGTGCAGCACCATGCCTGACCAGCCTCAGCAATTCAGGGAGACCCTATTTCCAAATAAAATAATAAAAGCAGACTAGGGGTGTATCTTAGAGGTAGAATGGCCCTGAGTTCAGTCCCCAGCACAACACAAAAATAAATAAATAAATAAATAAATAAATAAATAAATAAATAAATTGAAACCTTTTTAGCAAGGAAAATGGGATTTCTTCCTTTTTTCTTTCTTAGCCTCTCCTTGCTCCTTTTATTCCTTACCGTTACGTTATTGGTTTCCTATTTTTCTTATTTTTTTTTTTTTGCAGTACTGGGGATGGAACCCACAGTCATTCTACCTCTGAACTACACCCTTTATTTGGAAACAGGGTCTTGCTGAGTTGCGAAGGGCCTCACTAAGCAGCTAAGGCTGTCCACGAACCTGCAGTCCTCCTGTCTCAGCCTCTCAAGTACTGGGATTTATAGGCGGTGTATGCCACCACGCCCTGCCAGTTTCTCTCATTTCTTCTATCCTGCTTCATCCTGAGATTCCCCCACGAAACTAGCACTGTGTACCCTCCACCTAGAGCCAGACTGCCCCACCCAGAACACGATGCCCAGCACCCAGAACACAAATGAATGAATAAATGAGTGGAGTGAATGAATGAAGTGAACTTACCCCAACTTCCAGACAAGGACACCTGGCTCTGTTAGGCCACGTGATGGGTCTAAAATTTTAAGGCTAGAAGGGACAGGAACATTTGTGGGGTATTTAATGTGCCCCCAACTCCTCCTACACCCGTTGGCTAAGCTGGCACTTTTTTATTTTTATCTTTTTGTAGCGCTGGGGATTGAACCCAGGGGCATTCTACCTCTGAGCTCCATCCCCAGTCCGATTTTACTTCTTACTTGGAAACAGGGTCTTGGGATGAAGTTTGGCTAGGGTTAGCTGAAAGGTCTAAGTCTACATGTGAGCTCTTAATCTCCATCACCCAGACTGGGACAAAATTTAAAAGGGGACAGGGTAGCCAGATGTGGTGGAGCATACCCATACTCCCAGTATTTGGGAGGCTGAGACAGGAGGATCACAGGTTGAAGGCTAGCCTCGGCAATTTAGTGAGTCCCTGTCTCAAAATAAAAAAAAATAGAAGGGGCTGGGGATATATCTCAGAGGTAGAATGCCCCTGGGTTCAATCCCCAGTACCAAAATAAATAAAATAAAATAAGATAAAACAGAACTAGGGGTATAGCTTGGAGGTAGAATACCCTGTGTTCAAGCCTCAATACCAAAAGTGTGCGTGCTCTGGAGTCACGAAGCCACTTCCCTTGTCCCAGTCAGCATCCTCACAGCTATAATCTAACTCCCTGACCACGTAACTTAGAGGAAAGAAATCTATTTTCTTAGGGTTTCAGTCTATGTGAGGCCGGGGACCGCAGATCTCAGGACATGGCGGCAGGCGGTGGCGCGAGGAGAGCGCATGGGCTGCGCCCCTCACATCATGGAGGCCGAAGTCAGCTAGCGAGCAGGGGAGGAGCAGCAAGTGTAATCCCCAAGGCCGCACCCCAGGGAGCCGCCCCAGCCGCACCCTACTGGCCTGGTCACAAGGAATTTATCTATGGCTGGAATTACAGCCCTCAGGACTGATTCCATCAGCTCTGAACATTAATAAATGAGCTCTTTAGGGGACATTTCATACCTAACTGTAACATCCGCCTACCCGGAGTCAGCGCCGGGCGGGCCCCATACTGAGGCTCCCTGGTGGTCCTCGTCGTCCCACGAGGAGCCAGAGGTGCAGGCCCGGCAGCGGAAAAACTATTTCAAAAAATAAAATAGGAACCGGGCGTGGTGGCGCACACTTGTCATCCCAGCATTCGGGAGGCTGAGACCTGAGGATCGCGGTTCACGGACAGCCTCAGCTACTTGGCGAGGCCCTCCGCAACTCAGACCCTGTTTCAAAATAAAGAATAAAAAAAAAATTAGCAGGGGGGTGTAGCTTGAAGGTCAAATGCCTCTGGGTTCCATCCCCAGACCCACAAAAAAATAAAATAAAATAAAATAGGGCTGGGGGTGTAGCTTGGAGGTAGAAAGCACCTGGGTCCAATCCCTAGTAACACACACACACACACACACACACAAAGAGAGAGAGAGAGAGAGAGAGAGAGAGAGAGAGAGAGAGAGAGAGAGAGAGAGACAGGAAGAATGAATAAAACACAACTTTGCCCTGAGAACCTGGTGCCAGCGCTCCTCCCTCCCTCCCTCCCCAGGCCATTTTCAGTTTCTCTTCCAGGCCGGCCACTCCCAGACTTCTGGGAAACCTACAAATCTCCACTGGCAATCGTAAGTTGCTGGAAGCTCACTCCCTGTGAGAGTTACCTTGTGCGCTGTTAATTGCCCACCGATGAGTGGTTTAGGCCAGAGAGAAACAGTATTTCCAGCAACCTATAATTTAGGGGACTTGGCTGCATTATCTACTGATCCCGTGATAGAGACCTTGTCTGCCTAGGGAGACGGAGGTGACCAGGCCGCGGGGACTGGCTTAAGGTCCCCAGGCTGGGTCATTTCTTTTCCTTTTTTTTTTTTTGGTGTATGGTGTGTGTGTGTGTGTGTGTGTGTGTGTGTGTGTGTGTGTGTGTGTGGTGTACTGGGGATTGAACCCAGGAGCCTTCTACCCCTGAGCTACACCCCCAGCTCTATTTTATTTTTATTTTGGTCCTGGGGATGGAACACAGGGGCATTCTACCTCCGAGCAACACCCCCAGCCCTATTTTTTTTTTTTTTTTTTGGTGGTACTGGGGGTGGAACCCAGGGGCTTTCTACCTCCGGGCTATACTCCCAGACCTATTTTATACTTTATTTGGAGACAGGGTCTAAGTTGCTGAGAGCCTCACTAAGTAGCTGAGGCTGGCTTCCAACCTGTGCGATCCTCCTGTCTCAGCCTCCCAAGCGCGGGGATTACAAGCCTGCGTCACCACACCCGGCCTTCCCAGCCCTGTTTTTTATTCTTTATTTTATTTTTATTCTTTATTCTGTTTTTTATTATTTATTTTAAGAGTCTCACCGAGCTTGCACACTCCCTGTGAGGAAGGCAGACCCTCGAGGAGGCGGTGGTGAGGGTCTGAAGGTGGCCTCTGTGCAGCAGCAGGGAGAGGCGAGAGGGACGGGCGCTGTCCCTAGCCCTGGAGGAACTGAGCCCGCGGCCGAGCCTGGCTGCTCGGCTCCCGGCCGCCTCAGGATGCCCAGGCCCGGCCAGGCCCGGCCAGGCCGGCATCGCTGTTAGCCCTGCGGCTGAGCTCAGCGGCCCGCGAAGCTGAGCGCAGGCTCCTGACCCACAGCACAGGGTGTGTCAGGCGCTAAGCTGGGCTGAGAGGGCACTTATTATGCTCCAACTGGTACCAACACAGGTGTTAGTTGAACATAGAGTTAGGGGTTCAGGAGGGAGGCAAAAACACCAAACCGGGGTATGGGAGACTTTTATTCGGACCCGGCACCCTCCGGAGAGTCAGCCGGCCGTGGGGGAAGGACCGACGGCCACGGTCTGGAGAGTTGCGCAGTCCTGATCGGCCGCTGAGTCACACGGTGGATCTGAGGCACCGCTGTTTTACAGGCGTGCCGATTCCCTTGCCACATCTGTAGTCTCGCGATGTTTGGAGTCTTGAGGCACCTGGGGTCTCGCGATATCTCCGCTTCTGGCTTCTGGGGTTCCGCTGTGAGATCACGTGGGGGAGGGACCCAACCTATCACTTAGGAGACCCTGTTTCCAAATACAAATATAAAAAATAGGTCTGGAAGTGGAGCCTGGAGGTAGAAGGATTTCCAGGAACCCCCATACCACCCAAAAAAAAAAAAAAAAGTCTTACTAAATTGGTGATTATCTCACTAAATGGCTGAGGCTGGCTTTGAACCTGTGATGCTCCTGTCTCAATCTCCCAAGTGCTGAGATCACAGGTATGGGCCATCGTGCCTGACTGAATTATTTTATGTTTTATCCTCACAGACTTAGGGAGTAAATTTCATTACTGCCCACACTTTTTTTTTTCCTTGGGTGGTACTGGGGGTGGAACCCAGGGGCATTCTACCTACGAGCTACACCCCAGCCCTATTTATTTTTATTTTTTTTTTATTTTTTTTGGTGGTACTAGGAGTAGAACCCAGCTGCTTTCTACCTCTGGGCTATACTCCCAGACCTATTTTATACTTTATTTGGAAACAGGGTCTCACTAAGTTGCTGAGAGCCTCAGTAAGTAGCTGAGGCTGGCTTCAAACCCGTGCGATCCTCCTGTCTCAGCCTCCCAAGCGTGGGGACTACGAGCGTGCCCACCACGCCTGGCTGCCCACTCTTGAGATGAAAACCCCGAACAGGCACAACAGGCACCGGGGCTGCGTGGCTGGACACACTGCGGGTTAACCAGCAAGCAAACCTTGCAACCGGCTTTCTCGCTTATGACCACTAGGTGGCAGCAAAGACAGGCAGGCGAGTCAGCCTTGACCCTTATCTCAATTTAGCTAAAAATTTTTTGCCAGCTGTGCCAGGCGGCAGATGCTTGTAATCCCAGCATTTGGGAGGCTGAGACAGGAGGATACGGGTTCGCTGACAGCCTCAGCTACTTTGCAATCAGTAAGATCCTGTTTCAAAATAAAGAATAAAAAATAGGGCTGGGGCTGTAGCTTGGAGCTAGAATGTCCCTGGGTTCCATCCTCAGTAGTGCAAAAATAAATAAGTAAATAAATCGTAATGATAATATCAAAGGGAAGAAGCTAAGACTGAGACTGTGTGTGTGTGTGTGTGTGTGTGTGTGTGTGTGTGTGTGTGGTACTGGGAGGGTGGAACCCAGGGGCTTTTCTACCTCCAGGCTACACTCCCAGACCTATTTTTTTTTTTTTTTTTTTTTTTTTTGGTGGTACTGGAAGTGGAACCCAGAGGCTTTCTACCTCCAAGCTATACTCCCAGACCCATTTTATATTTTATTTGGAAACAGGGTCTCACTTAAGTTGCTGAGAGCCTCACTAAGTAGCTTAGGCTGGCTTCGAACCTGTGCGATCCTCCTGTCTCCGCCTCCCAAGCACGGGGATTACAAGCGTGTGCCACCACGCCCAGCTATCCCAGACCTATTTTTATATTTTATTTGGAAGCAGTGTCTCACTAAGTTGCCTAGAGCCTCACTCAATAGCTGAGGCTGACTTTGAACCTGTGTGATCCTCCTGTCTCAGCCTCCCAAGCGCGGGAATTGTTCTTTATTTTGAAACAGGGTCTCACTGAGTTGCAGAGGGCCTCACTAAGTAGCTGAGGCTGGCCGTGAACCACGATCCTCCAGTCTCAGCCTCCCGAATGCTGGGATTGCAAGTGAGCGCCACCACGCCCCGCTGATCAACACACAGGCTTTTTTTTTTTTTTTATATACCAGTTTAGCGTGGAGCACCCTGAGAAGCCGTGTTTGTTAGTAAACTGGGCTGAAGAGGAAATGTGCCCCCCTCTAGCCAGCGGTGAGGGTTTGCACTGCAGGGATGTCCCTGGGGGAGAGAGGAAAGAAGCCATCCGAGCCCCTGCCCAGGCCCCCAGCCCAGCGAGCGTGTGCCTGGAATACACACGCTGAAAGGGAGCATGGTCGAAACTTTAAAGCACGAGGCCCACCAGCTCCGGCCTGGATGGACTGGACACCCCCAAGCTGCTTCCGGGCTTTCCCTGGCATGAGAAATCACTGTGTGGGGGCCGGATATGGTGGCACGCACTTGTCATCCCAGCATTCGGGAGGCTGAGACAGGAGGATCGCGGTTCACAGACAGCCTCAGCTACTTAGCGAGGCCCTTTCCAACTCAGTGAGACCCTGTTTCAGAGTAAAAAAATTTAAAAAAAAATAGGGCTGGGGGTGTAGCTCGGAGGTAGAAAGTCCCTGGGTTCCATCCCCAGGACTGCCTAAATAAATAAATAAATAAATAAATAAATAAATAAATAAAAGAAATGGCCGTGTGGGAGCAGGAGGGGCGGACAGAGGGCTGGAAACAGCTGGGAAATCCTGCAGAAGACAGATGGGCCTCCGGCCTCGCTGTGGCTCTGAGGGTCACCTCCCTCCATCAGGAAGTGGGGGCTTCTAGAACACAAAGCTGTCCCTAAAAATAGAGGCCCATGTGGAGTTCCCATCCACCTGCTGATGGTGGCTGGACATCAGTCCTCGACTCCCCCCTGGGTAGGAGCTATGATCTCCCCACTTCTCAGATAAGGAAACTGAGGCACGGAGGGGCAGCGCCTTGCAGAGGGCCGTGTGGAGAGGGGCTTGGGGGGGATGCTCCAGGACCCCAGGCAGGGCCAGAGGCTGAGCAGGCGGAGGTTCTAGGGGAGGAAGCTCTGCCCTCTCCTGGGGCTCAGAGCCCTCTGGGCCCCCGGTGTTATCTGAGTCCCAGGGCCTCAATCAGCTGCTGACCGCCCAGCTCAGACCCTCCCAAGCTGGCAGGTTCCAACCTTTCAACTTGTAAACAAGCCTGGGCCTGGCCTGGGGTGGCCCTGCTAGCCTGCAGAGCTACACACACCCGTGTGTGTGTGTGTGTGTGTGTGTGTGTGTGTGTGTGTGTGTGTGTACCCGGGCATGGGCACGTGCTCAGAATCCTGACGGGCAGAGGCACCTCGGGGTTTGGGCCTGGGAACATCGCATCCACTGTGCTGTCTGCCTGCGTACTGGTCATTTCAGGACCCAGCTTCCTTCCAAAAGCAGACCGAGAATGCAGGGGAACTCAAGACCAGAGGGGGTGTGACGTGTGCCGCAGGACACACAGCAAACACAATGAGGTCCACAGCTGTCTGCGGCACAGGTCACGCTTTCTCGGGGTCCTGGAGGCCTCTCTGTCCAGTAGGAAGAGGCCCCCCAACAGCCCTATCTCCGCATCGCCTCCCTGCCCCCGACCCTGCCCCACTGGCCGGGCAGCACCTGAGCTCCTGTTATCTCTGGGGCCCTGAGCCTGGGACAGGACCCGCCCTCCCTGGGGAGACCAGATGGACAGACTGCAGGGGCTGCTCGGGCCTGATACAGCTCTCAGGGCTGGCGAGGGGCCTTTATCAGCAGGGCTGGGTTTGGGGGCCAGCATGTAGCCCTCTCTGGGAGAGGGAGAAGTAGGAAGAAGTGATGGCCTCTGCATCTCAGTCCTGGGCAAGAGATACAGGACAGAGCGTTTTCTTACTTTAAATGTATAACCACATGCACGGTATAAATACATGGGCACGCCCACGCGTCCTGCTTTCTCTGATATCAAAGCAGTTCGGGATGTCACAATAAGCTGTCACCTGAGAGGGGTCAGCAGTGTGAAAGTAAAAATATTGGGAAGTCCACCTTCCAGACGGGATCCTGGGCCCGGCTGGAGCTCAGCGACCAGGAATTTTTTTTGCTGCCCATTGACCGACACCGTCAAATATGGAAAGGATTGGGAGGCTGAGACAGGAGGATCACAGTTCGCAGCCTCAGCTACTTAGTGAGGCCCTTTGCAACTCAGCGAGACCCTGTTTCAAAATAAAGAATAAAAGAAAATAGAGCTGAGGGTGTACCTTGGAGGTAGAATCACCCTGGGTTCAGTCTCCAGCACCTAAAAAAAAAAAGAGTGATAGACCAAGGATGTAATCCCAGTACTTGGGAGGCTAGGGCAGGAGAATTGCAGGTTGAGGCCAGCCTCAGCTACTTAATGAGGCCCTCTGCAACTCAGTGAGACCCTGTTTCACAATAAAGAATGAAAAATAGAGCTGGGGGTGTAGCTCAGAGGTCGAATGCCCCTGGGTTCCAGCCCCAGTACCACCAAAAAAAAAAAAAAAAAAAAAAACAGACATAGACCAAGCATAGTAGCACATGACTATAACTCAGTACTTGGGAGGCTGAGACAGGAGGACCACAAGTTTAAGGTCAGCCTCAGCAACTTAGCAAGATACTCAGAGCCTAGCAAGACCCTGCTTCAAAAAAAAAAATAGGGCTAGGATACTGCTCAGAGGTAGAATGCCCCTGAGTTCACTCTCCAGTACAAAAAAAAAAGGAAGGCCCAGGGCTCAGCGACAGACTGGACTGGAGTCGGGTGGGGTTGCAGCCTTGAGCATAGAATTCAAGGCTGTCTTAAAAAAAGAGTCATAGACTAGGCGTGGTGGTGCAAGCTTGTAATCCCAGTCCTTGGGAGGCTGGGACAGGAGGATCGCAGGGTGGCCAGCCTCAGCTACTTAGTGAGGCCCTATTTCAAAATAAAGAATAAAAAATAGGGGAAGCCGGGTGTGGTGGCCCACGCTTGTGATCCCAGCATTCGGGAGGCTGAGACAGGAGGATCGCGGTTCGCGGACGGCCTCAGCTACTTAGTGAGGCCCTTCACAATTCAGTGCGACCCTGTTTTAAAATAAAGAATAGCCAGGCGTGGTGGCGCACGCTTGTAATCCCTGCGCTTGGGAGGCGGAGACGGGAGAATCGCGCAGGTTCAAAGCCAGCCGCGCTGGCTTAGGAGACCCTGCTTCCAAATAAAAATATAAAAATAGGTCTGGGAGCGTAGCCCAGAGGTAGAAGGGCTTCCAGGAACCCCAGTACCAGAAAGAAAGAAAGAAAGAAAGAAAGAAAGAAAGAAAGAAAGAAAGAAAGAAAGAAAGAAAGAAAGAATAGGGCTGAGGGTGTCGCTCGGAGGTAGAATACCTCAGAGGTCCCATCCCCAGTACTAAAAAAAAAGGGGGGGGAATGAAGGTGTAGCGTGAAGGTAAAATGCCTCTGGTTCAATCACCAGTACCACAAAACATAAGTAAGTAAACACAATTTAAGACTTGTTATTATTTGCTGCGCTCCTTTTCACGGGCTAAGTAAGCAGTCTGGTTTGCTCCTACGATTGGGCAGTCTGTGTCCTTCCTGAAGAAGCGGGAGCATGACCCCACCACTCCTGCACCTGTGGCCTTCCCTGGTCTTCGCCGTCTTCCCATGCCCAAAAGCGGACTCAAGGCCTGACGCCCAGCACAGCAAGTGGGCCTCAGAGTGCAAGAGGTGTGGGATCTTTTCTGAGAAGCAGGTGGTCAGCCAACAGACATTTTAGTTCGTATGACCTTTGGCTTGCTGGAATCTTCCAGAATCTCAGCCATCTTAGATCATGTATATAACCTTTGGCTTGCTGGAATCTTGGAGAATCTTGAACTTTGTTTCAAAACACCCGCTTGTCGCTTGTCCTAGAAATAAGCCAATCATGGCAGAGTTGTACTTTAAACCTTGTTTCTTTGCCAAACTTTGTTTTGGAATCCTCAGGGGGTGGAGGGTAGCACACTTGTGATCCCAGCGCTTGGGAGGCTGAGTCAGGAACAGCCCAGGCTCGAGGACAGCCTCAGCAAGTAGTGAGACTCTCATCAACCTAGCGAGACCCTGTTTCAAAAAACAAAACTAAAATAGGGCTGGGGGTGTAGCTCAGAGGTAGAATGCCTCTGGGTTCAATCCCAAGTGCCGCAAAATTAAATAAATAAATAAATAAATAATATTCCATCGTCTTAGAAAATAGCCAATCCCTCACCAATCAAGGCAGGGATAAAAACCCTGACCAGGTCTGCTCGGTGTGCGTGCCTACTGGAATATTTGTGGGTCACTCACCCTTTTGCAAAAGTAAACAGATTTTCCTTGCTGAGCGACTCTGTCTTGTTTTGATCGTGAGCTTACATTTGCCACCCAACAAGGGCCCCTGCTCTTTCTTTACACTTTAAACTCACCCCCAGACTAAGCCTCTTTTTTTTTTTTTTCTTTTTCTGGAGACTGAATTCAGGGACATTAAGCTACAGCCCCCCAGCTGTATATTATTTCTTTTTTTATTTTTATTTATTTATTTTGTGTGTGTGGGTGTGTGGTACTGGGGATGGAACCCAGGGGCATTCTACCTCCAAGCTATACCCCCAGCCCTATTTTTTTATTCTTTATTTTGGTGGTACTGGGGTTCTTGGAAGCCCTTCTATCTCCGGGCTATACTCCAGACCTATTTTTTTTAATACTTTTATTTGGAAACAGAGTCTCTTAAGCCAGCGTGGCTGGCTTCGAACCTGCGCAATCCTCCTGTCTCCACCTCCCAAGCCCGGGGTTACAGGCGTGCGCCACCACGCCCGGCTCTTATTATTTTGAAACAGGGTCTCACTGAGTTGCAAAGGGACTGAGTAGCTGAGGCTGGCCATAAACCGCGATCCTCCTGTCTCAGCCTCCCGAATGTTGGGATGACAAGCGTGCGCCACCACGCCCGGCTTCCCTATGAAGGAACACGTGCTCATGGAGAAGGTCCAGGCCTGGCTTGTGGGAGGCAGAGGTTGGGGACAGACGCCCAGGGACATTCCCCTGAGCCTTCCCAGGGCTCCAGGTGGAGTGGACCCTCGGCCTATGCCCCAGGGTGGACTCTGAAGGACGGGGTGTGAAGGCGCGGGTCTCAGCAGAGGAAGAGAGAGTTTCCCACCAGGAGAAGGCCCCACGGGGTCTGAGTGAGCGTGCCTCTGGGCCCTGGCCTTGAGCTCAGCCTCCCCCGTGGGCAGCCGCCAGGGTCCTCAGGGTGCGTGCACCACCACGCCTGGCTGGCCCTCTTTTTTTTTTTTTTTTTTTTTTTTTTGTGGTACTGGGGTTCCTGGAAGCCCTTCTACCTCCGGGCTACACTCCCAGACCTATTTTTACATTTTCATTTTTGGAAACAGGGTCTCCTAAGCCAGCGCGCGCGGCTGGCTTCGAACCTGCGCGATCCTCCTGTCTCCGCCTCCCAAGCATGGGGATTACAAGCGTGCGCCACCACGCCTGGCTGGCCCTCTTATTTTTGAAACAGGGTCTCAGTAGGTGGCTGAGGGACTTGCTAAACCGCGGAAGCTGGCCTCGAACTTGTGATCCTCCTGACTCTGCTTCCCAAGTAATGGAAAGACAGGCGAGCTCCAACATGCTGGGCAATGTACTGTAGTTACAATAAGGAAAATGGAACAAAAGTTATGGCTGAATCAGAAATATGCATGTAGACAGATAGAATAAATACTATAAAAAGCCGGAATGTTAACAGTAATGACCTCTAGGCAGGAAGACTAGGGGTGATTTGATTCTGTTCATGATCAATTCACCAAGTGTTTGCAATGATCATGCGTTTCTTTTGCTAAACAGATTATTGGAAGGTAAGAATAAAATTATAGAACCCGGGCACAGTGGTGAGCAGCTATTGTCCCAGCTACTCAAGAGGCTGAGGCAGGAGGATCACTTAAGGACAGTTGGGAAATTTCGGGAGACAAAGTCTAAAAAAAAAAAAGCCTGGTGACATAGGCCTGCAATCCCAGTACTTGGGAGGCAGAGACAGAAGGGTCGCAAGTTCGAAGCCAGCCTTGGCAACTTAGATCCTGTTTCTAAATGAAAGATAAAATAGGGCTGGGGGTGGAGCTCACAGGTAGAAGGTCCCTGGGTTCAACCCCAGCACCATAAAAAATGAAAACAAAAGGCGCACAGAATGAGATGCAAACCTCCAATCTTACTACTCAGAATCCACAGCTGTTCAAACTTGGTTACACTGTATTTGCTTAACACATTGTTTTTTGGTTTTGGTGTTGAGGATTGAACCAGGGGCATTCTACCTCCAGAGGACACCCCTAACCTTTTTTTTTTTTTTTTTTTTTTTTTTTTTTTTTTGGTGGTACTAGGGGTGGAACCCTTCTACCTCCTGGCTATACTCCCAAACTTATTTTATATTTTATTTAGAAACAGGGTCTCACTAAGTTGCTGAAAGCCTAAGTAGCTGCGGCTGGCTTCGAACCTGTGCGATCCTCCTGTCTCAGCCTCCCAAGCATGGGGATTACAAGCGTGAGCCACCACGCCAGGCCCTTTTTAATTTTTTATATTGAAACAATGTCTCCCTAATTTACTCAGACTAGTCTGGAACCTGTCTGTGATCCTCCTGCCTCCTCCTCTCAAGTACTCAGATTACAGGCATCACTGTTTTTAATTTTTTATTTTATTTATTTATTGTGGCACTAAGGATGGAACCCAGGGGCATTCTACCTCTACACCCCCAGCCCTATGTTTTATCTTTATTTTGAAACAGTGTCTAAGTTGCAGAGGGCTTGACTTTATTCTTTTTGTATGTATATAAATAGAGTTGAAGTGGGTGGGCATGGCAGCACACACCTGTAACCCTAGTACTTGGAAGGCTGAGATAGAAGGATCATGGTTCAAGGACAGCCTCAGCAATGTAGCAAGACTCTCAGCAACTAAACGAGACCCTGTTTTAAAACCAAAAATCCATCCGGGCGCGGTGGGCACGCTTGTCATCCCCGCGCTTGGGAGGCGGAGACGGGAGGATCGTGCAGGTTCGAAGCCAGCCGCGCACGCTGGCTTAGGAGACCCTGTTTCCAAATAAAAATGTAAAAATAGGTCTGGAGTGTAGCCCGGAGGTAGAAGGGCTTCCAGGAACCCCAGTACCACAAAAAAAAAAAAAAAAAAAAAAAAAAAAAAAAAATCAAGGTGTAGTGGTGCCCACTTGCAATTCCAGTACTCAGGAGCTGAGATAGGAGGATTGCGGATTGGAAGCCAGCCTCAGCAGTTTAATGAGACCCTGTTTCAAAATAAAAAATAAGCCGGGTGTGGTGGCGCACGCTTGTAATCCCCGAGCTTGGGAGGCAGAGACAGGTGGATCCTGCAGGTTCGAAGCCAGCTGCGCTGGTTTAAGAGAGCCTGTTTCCAAATAAAAATATTTTAAAAAATAGGTCTGGGAGTGTAGCTCAGAGGTAGAAGAAGGGTTTCCAGGAACCCCAGTACCACACACACACAAAATAATAATAATAATAATAATAATAATAACAATAAAATAAAATAATAAAATAGGGCTAAATGTGTAACACAGAGGTAGAATGCCCCTGGGCTCAATCCCCAGTAACACACACACACACAGAGCAAAGCAAAATGAGAGGAAGTGACATGTGTCACTTCCGAGCAGATGCTAAAAGAACAGCATGTGACTTCCTCCCTCCCTTCCACCTCTTGGAATGGCAGCTGGCAGTGTTTGGGTTAGTGGCTGCTCTCTCAGCAATTCGGGCCCTGGAGTAAGGACCCACCAAACAGAGCCCACCATGTCCCACAAACAAGGGATGCTGAAGCCCCTCTCTTGAGCATGTTTGTCACAGCAGCAAAACCCAGCCCATCCTGACTGATACAGGGCCATGTCTGCTGAGCCCAGGCTGCTGTGAGTCTGGTGATGACCTATGAAGGGTGGTCTTTTGTTAAACCTGGGTTTGCAGATGCCACATCCCTTTCTCTGGTCTCTCAAGTCAGCGTGACACAGAGGAAAGAAAGGTATTTCTTGGAGGTCCTAATGGAATGAAGAACTTCACCCTGAGAAAGCAAGCCTCCTCGGCCCTTTGAAACACTCTGTGTTGCCAGGCTTGGTGGCGTACGCTTCTAATCCCCGCGCTTGGGAGGCAGAGACAGGAGGACTGCACAGGTTCGTAGTCAGCCTCACTGGCTTAAGAAACCCTGTTTCCAAATAAATTAAAAAAAGGTCTGGGAGTGTAGCCCGGAGGGAGAAGGGCTTCCAGGAACCGCAGTACCACCACACACACACACACACACACACACACACACACACACACACACAAACACTCTGTGTTGGGCAGGTTTGGGGCTGAAAGAGGCATTTCCTTGCTGTGTGCCCTTGAGCTGCAGGTAGAGGATTAACAGAGGGACAGACATCAGATCCAAGCATAGCCCCCGGCACACTGAGAGCTTTGGACAGATGCCTGGGCAGCAAAGACGCTCACTGAGGCCTCATTGTTAACAGCAAAAGCCTGGGATCCAAGACTCCAACCTTGGGGAAGGAGTTAACTCGTGACGATAGGTCTACATGGCCAAAAGAAGTGGGGGGAAAAGAGGAGGAAGGGAGGATCATGTGGCATGGGGATCTCATGACAGTGAATGGAGCAGGTTATGCGACATTTAGCTTTGGAAGCTGCCCTGGAACCGAGCCCCAGTTCCCCTAGCTGTGGGTCTTGGGCAAGCCTCCTAGCTGCTCTCTCCACTTGGCCAGGCATGGTGGCACACACCTGTAATTCCATTACATGGGAGACTCAAACAGGAGGATCACAGGCTCGAGGTCAGTCACAGCAATGGAGCTAGAGTCTCAGCAACTTAGGGCGACACCGTTTTGAATGAATGAAAATAGAGTTTGGGGAAATTGTGAAGGAGGCTAGCACCAACCAGGATATTAACAACGGCTTTAATCAAAGCACCTGGCACCTTAGGGGAGTCAGCCGGCCGTGGGGGAAGGGACCGATGAGCCACGAGTCCGGAGAGTCGCATGTATTCCCGGTCAGTCCCAGTCGGCCAGCTGAGTCACATGGCGGAGCAGAAGTACCGATGTTTTATAGGCATGCCGATTCTCTCGCGACATCTGTAGTCTTGTGACCTCTGGAGTACGTCTCCAGACACTGGATTCTCCCATATCTCTGCTTCTGGCTTCTGGGGTTCCACCTCCTGTCCCCGCTGCGGGGAAGGGAGGGACCCAACCTATCACACCTATCACGTTTCAAAATAAAAAAAAAAAAAGCTGGGATATAGCTTGGAGGTAGAATGTTTCTGGGTCCAACCCCCAGGATCACACATGTGAAAAAAATTCAGGTTCTAGAAACAGTGGTCAAGTCGTGTCCCCACGGGAACACCACAGAGAGGTCCACCAGCCAAGATGAGCCTGTTGGATGAGCAGCTCTTGGCTTTTGGGTGTTTGCTGAACGCTTTCATTTTTCATAGTACTGGGGATTGAACCCAGGGGCATTCTACCTTAAAGCTACCCTCCCAGTCCTATTTTTATTTATTATTGTGAGACAAGGGTTTTGCTAAATTGCTAGCACTGCCTTTGAACCTGGGATCCTCCTATTCCTATGTCAGCCTCCCACGTACCGATATAGGAGTGCAACACCATTCCCAGATGTAGCACACTTTTTTTTTTTTTTTTTTTTCAGAACCGGGGATGGAACCCAGGGACATTCTACCTCTGAGCCACACCCCCAACCCTATTTTTTATTCTTTATTTTGAAACAGGGTCTCACTAAGTTGCAGAGGGCCTCACTAAGTAGCTGCGGCTGGCTATGAACCTGAGATCCTCCTTTCTCAGCTTCTCAAGTACTGGAATTACAAGCGTGCATCACCACATCCAGCTAATAACACAGCTTTGAATACTGGATTTGATTTGAAATCCACAACCTGCAGGTCATAGAGGCGCACTCCTGTAATCCCAGTATTTGGGAGGCTGAGACAGGAGAATCACAGGTTTCAGAACAGCTTCAGCAAGTAGTGAAACCCTCATTGGTGTCCTGAGAACATGTTTCAAAATAAAAAAATAAAATAGGGCCAGGTGTGGTGGCACAAGTTTGTAATCCAGTACTTGGGAGGCTGAGACAGGAGGATCTCAGGTTCGGGGCCAGCCTCAGCTACTTAGTGAGGCCCTCCACAACTTACTGAAACCTTGTTTCAAAATAAAGAATAAACAATAGAGTCCAAAGTGGTGGCACAGGCTTGTAACCTCAGCATTTGGGAGGCTAAGACCGGAGGATCACAGCCTCAGCTCCTTAGTGAGGCCTTTTGCAACTGAGACCCTGTTTCTTTCTTTTTTTTTTTTTTTTTTTTTTTTTTTTGGTGGTACTGGGGGTGGAACCCAGAGGCTTTCTACCTCCGGGCTATACTCCCAGACCTTTTTTATACTTTATTTGGAAACAGGGTCTAACTAAGTTGCTGAGAGCCTCACTAGGTAGCTGAGGCTGGCTTCGAACCCGTGCGATCCTCCTGTCTCAGCCTCCCAAGCACAGGGATTACAAGCGTGCGCCACCACACCCAGCTTAGTAAGACCCTGTTTCAAAATAAAAAATAGTGCTGGGGATGTAGCTCGGAGGTAGAATGTCCCTGGTTTCAATCCCCAGTACCATAAAACATAAAATAAAATAAATAAAATAAAATAAAATAGGGTGGGGGTATAACTCAGAGGTAAAATGTCCCTCAGTTCAATCCCCAGTACCAAAAAAAGATGGAAAGAAGGAAAAGAAAATAAATAATCTCACTAGTTTGCTGAAGGCCTCGCTAAATTGCTGAGGCTGGCCTCAAGCCTGAGATCCTTCCTTCACAACCTCCCTAGTACTGGGATTACAGGCGTGCACCACTGTGCCCAGCTTTATTTTTTTATTTGGAAGTAGGCTCTCTCTAAGCTGCTGAGGGCCTCACTAAATTGCTGAGGCCAGCCGAGAACCTGTGATCCTGTCTCAGCCTCCCAAGTACTGGGATTACAGGCGTGTGCCACCACACCTGGCTGCCTTAAACATCTCTAAAAACAATAAACGGTTATCGCAGGTCTCCTTTGTCCTCTTTGGCTTCTCTGTTGGGTAAACTAACCCTTCCGCACAGCCACCCCCTGTGTACTCACCTGGCCAAATCCCCACAGCTCCAGGTAAACACACCGCCTCTCCCCGGCACCCACTCTCCCCTGGCCCCCCTCTGTCCTCTGAGTTATAGCAGGTTGAAGGCTACTGTGCTTTTCCTGTGGTCCAATTCAAACAAAAGACACTGGAACAATATATAACCTGGTTTGTCATAAAAATAAACTTCATGTACTGATAAAAACTTGGCAGTAGCCAGGTGGTATGGCACACGCCCATAATCCCAGTACTTGGGAGGCTGAGACAGGAAGATCATAGGTTCAAGGACAGCCTCAGTAAGTAGCTAGGCTCTCTGCAATGCAGTGAGCCCCTCTTTCAAAAAATAAAAGGCCAGGCATAGTGGCACACGCTTGAAATCCCAGTACTTGGGGGACTGAGAGAAGAGGATCGTGGTTCAAGGACAGCCTCAGCTATTTAGTGAGGCCCTCTGCAACTCAGTGAGACCCTGTTTCAAAATAAAGAATAAAAAATAGGGCTGGGGTGTAGCTTGGAGGTAGAATGCCCCTGGGTTCCAACCCCAGTACTACAAAACAATAAAAATAAATAAATTAAATTAAAATTAAAAAGGCTGAGGATGTAGCTCTGAGGTAGAAAGCAGGCCAGGCATGGGGGACATGGTGGCACAGGCCTGTAATCCCAGTATTTGGGAGGCTGAGGAGACAGGAGGATCGCAGTTCGCAGACAGCCTCAGCAAGTAGTGAGTGAATCATCAACCTAGCAGGACCCGGTTTCAAAATAAAAATAGGAATAGAGCTGGGGGTGTAACTTGGAGGCAAAATGACCCTGAGTGGTAATTTCCCCAGTATCACAAAAAAAAAAAAAAAAAAAAAGATGTAGAAAGCCTTGGGTTCAATCCCCAGTACTACACACACACTCACACACACTCACACACGTCTTGGCGGTACCTTCAGAGACTGAAATCACAGCACTAAGCAGTTCCATCAAAAACTTAAAGGGAGGCCGGGCGTGGTGGCGCGCGCTTGTAATCCCAGTACTTGGGAAGCTGACACGGGAGGATCACGGGACACGGGAGGATCACGTAGGTTCGAAGCCAGCCTCAGCTACTTAGTGAGACCCTGTTTCCAAATAAAATGTAAAAATCAGTTCTGGGAGTATAACCCAGAGGTAGAACCCCCTCTGGGCTCTATCCCCAATACCAAAAAAAAAAAAGCTTCAAGGGGAAATTTATTTATTTCACCTCTTTAAGGTGAAGCCCCCTCCTCAGCCCGGGGCCCCTTGTGTCTAGCTGGGACACCCTGGCCGGAGACAGGGCCCCTCGAACGCACCCCACCCCGCTGTTCTCCTGGACACGCTGGCCCGGGCTCTGGTGACGCCTTCCCACAGCGCTGCTGAGGGATGGGAGGCGAGCTGCGGGCTCAGCACGGCCCCGCAGCGATCCCTGCCACCCTGTCTTCCTGCAAGAAGAAAGGCAACAGGGCAGCTTCTGCGGGCTCGGGCTGCTGGAGGGTTAGCCCGGCTTCACCGGCACCGTCTCGGTCTTGGCGTTCTCACTGCAGAAGTGACAAGGCTAACGCACAGAGAGGGGAAGTGCCTTGCCCCGGGTCACACAGCCCCAGCCGGTCAGGCCTCTGAGCCCTGTCTCTGAGCCACTTTGCTGGGAGTCGCCCAAGCGGAATAGAGCGGAGGCCCTGGGAACGGCAGGAGAGCTGCGGGATTGGGGGAGGACACACACACACACACACACACACACACACACACACACACACACAGCACCAGCCACAGACGAACAGGCTAGAGGAAACCTTCCCGCTGGCGGAGGCGGTGATGGCACGGAGTCCCTCTGGGCACCGTCACCTGCGTCGCCGTGGGAGCCTCGGGCCTCCCGTGCAGATGGCAGCGCCACCGCAGTCTCTGCACCTGCCAGGGCGGCCGGGGTCCAGCCGCACGGCACTCTGCCCAGCCGGGGCCCAGGTCCAGGCGTGCAGAGACGCTGCGGGGGCTCCGAGCCGCCCCTCCCCGGCACCTGCACCTGCTGGCGAGACACGGGCCTTCCTCATTCAAGTCAGGTTCTGCCAGAAGGGAACGCAGAGCTGTTTTATTTGCAAAAAATGAAGTAGCATCAGCTGTAACAAACAGCACGCGATGGGGCCGGTCCAGACCGCGCCGGGGCGTCGTGTTCTCTTTTAGCTAGGAGAGCAGACTCACGGGGTACCCCGCAGATCGGAGCAGAGAGGGCCCAGCAGGCTTGGGGGTCACCCTCCAGCTTCCAACCCCAGGGAACCCATAACTCTACGTGTGTGTGCGCGCGCATGTGTGGTGGTGCTAGGATCAAACCCACGGCCTCACACACGCTAAGCAAGTGCTCTACCACTGAGCTACACCCCAGCCTGGAATCCCTGGCTTGAATGCTAAGAGTTATTAAAGGGTCTCCAGGCCCCAAGCCCTGTGGTTTCTGTAGCTGTGGCTCACCTAGCTGGGACGCCTCCAATTGATTGTAGGCCTCAAACCTGGGATCCTCCTGTTTCAGCCTCCCGAGTACTGAGTTTACCAGCATGTGCCACCGGACCCAGTTCCTAACGGATATTTGAAAATATTTCTAAACCGGGTATGGTAGCTGTAATCCCAGTACTTGGGAGGCTGAGACAGGAGGATTGCAGGATGTCACTAAATTGCTAAGGCTGGCCTTGAACCTGAGAGCCTTCTATCTCATAGCAAGACTCTCAACAACCTAGCAAGTCCCTGTTTCAAAGTAAACGATAAAAAGAGCTGGGAAGCTTATTTTAATTTATTTTATTAAAAAAAATTAAAGCTGGGTGTGGTGTCACACACTTGTAATCTCAGTATTTGGAAGGCTGAGATGGGAGGATCCAGTTCGAGGACAGCCTCAGCTACTTAGTGAGGCCCTTTGCAACTCAGTGAGACCCTGTTTCAAAATAAAGAATTAAAAGCCGGGTGTTGCTGGGCATGGTGTCGCACGCTTGTAATCCCTGCGCTTGGGAGGCTGAGACAGGAGGATCGCGCAGGTTCAAAGCCAGCCTCAGCTACTTAGTGAGGCTTTCAGCAACTTAGTGAGACCCTGTTTCCAAATAAAATATATTTTTATAAAAGGTCTGGGAGTATAGCCTGGAGGTAGAAAGCAGCTGGGTTCTACCCCTAGTACCACCAAAAAAATAAAAAAATAAAAAATAGGGCTGGGGTGTAGCTCGTAGGTAGAATGCCCCTGGGTTCCACCCCCAGTACCACAATAAGAATAATAAAATGACAACGACCGAGGGTGCCCGGAGTGCCCCTGGCTCCAATCCTCAGCACCTCAAAAGTAAATACATAAAATAGGGCCGGGGGTATCGCTGGGGGGGGGGGTAGACCGCCCCTGGGTTCAATCCCCAGTACTATAAAAACAAAAAGCAAGCCAGGCGCGGTAGCGCGCGCTGGTAAACTCATTATTTGGGAGGCTGAGACAGGAGGATCGCGGTTCGGTACCGGCCTCACCTACTTTTACCCTTTGCAACTCAGTGAGACCCCGTTTCAAAATAAGAATAAAAAAGAGCGCGGGGGGGGGGGTGTGTGGCTCGGAGGTACAATGCCCCTGGACTCAATCCTCAGTATCAAAAAAGGGGAGGGAGGTAGAGAGGGAAAAAAGAACAGTTTAAAAAAAAGAAAGAAAAGTTCATCGTCTGCGCCGTCCATATTCCACCTGGAGCTGAGGGCTGGCTTCCACCTGCGGCCAGGCGGGCGGACTCCCTCTCCCCCGCAGGCCCCTCGTCCCCAGCTGCGCGCCCGCCCCAGGGACCCCGGCGGCGCCCCGGCTCCAGGCCCCGCCCCTCCGGCTTAAGGGGCGTGGCCATAAACCACGTGCGCGGTGGGCGGGGCCGAGGGGAGGAGTGCAGGTGACGGGGAGGGGGAAGCGGGTTGCGCCCCAGCCCCCGCCGCCGTCCCAGCCTCGGCCCCCCGGAAGGAGGCGGGGCGGGGCCGCGAGCCGCGCTCCCTCTGGCCCCGCCCTCCCTCTGGCCCCGCCCACCCGGCCCCGCCCCCAGCGCCCTCGGCGGCTGAGTCATCGCTGCGGCCGCCGAGCGGGGCGGCCCGCGGGTGGGCTGGGTGTGCGGCGCCCCCCCCAGCCGAGTCCCCGGGAGCCCCGGGAGGGCCGCAGGACCCCGCCCCGCCGGCCCCAGCCCGCGGCCCACCGCGCTGGCCGGCCACGGTGGCGGTTCTGAAGTTACAGCCAGTTCCAGCACTCAAACGCCATGCGCTTCGTAGGGCAGATCACGTCCCCAGATCTCGAAAAGCCGGAATCCAGAGGCGTCCTGCCTCCGAGCCACACAGCCAGCCCTATTTTATTTTTTATTTGGAAACAGGAACTTGCTAAGTTGCTGAGGCTGGCTTCGAACCTGCAATCTTCCTGTCTCAGTTTCCCAAATACTGGGATTACAGGCACGCACCACCACACCCACCTCCACTCTTCATTTTCTTTTTAAATTTTATCTTATTTACGTGTGTGTGTGTGTGTGTGTGTGTGTGTGTGTGTGTGTGTGTGTGTTACTGAGGATGGGGCATTCTACCTCAGAGCCACACCCCCAGCCCTATTTTTTTATTCTTTTTTTTTTTTAATTGGTGGTACTGGGGATGGAACCCAGAGGCTTTCTACCTCCGGGCTTACTCCCAGACTTATCTTATATTTTACTTGGAAACAGGGTCTCATTAAGTTGCTGAGAGCCTCACTAAGTAGCTGAGGCTGGCTTCAAACCTGTGCGATCCTCCTGTCTCACCTCCTGAATGCTGGGATTACAAGCGTGCGCCACCACGCCTGGCTATTCCTTATTTTGAAACAGGGTCTAAGTTTCAGTGGGCCTCACTGAGTAACTGAGGCTGACCTCGACCTTGCGATCCTCCCGTCTCAGCCTCCAAAGTACTGGGATTATAAGGGTATACCATCATACCTGACCCTTTTATAAACATTCTTAATCTCGGGAATTGGTTTTCAGTTGGAGCCTTGCACTAGATTCTCTCTCATTGAGGTAACGACTACCTCCCTCTTACTCTGGACTGTATCACTAGCGTGCCCAGGATGGGCCCTACCCCATAGCAGGTGCTCCTAGAATGTTCCAGGAACTCACTGTCTACCTGGAGGGATGGGACTTCTTGAAACGCCTGCGGCATGGCCCAGAGCTGAAGGAGTGGTGTAGCCCCAGGAGAGAAATGTCACATCTGGCTGAGGTCACTGCCCGGCTGAGGCTGGTGGGATGGGTGCAGTTTCTTAGACCCCCTGAGTGGGAGGGTGTACTTGGCAGAGGGAACAGGAGCCGCAAAGTCCAACGTGTTCCTAAGACAAGTTACAAATTATGAGCAGAGCCAGGCCAGATGCGTTTTGTGAATTAGCTACCTATGTTATATTTTAAGATCTGGATATCTCCCAGAAGGATCCAGAGTTCCTGATTCTCTTGAAAAACTGGAAGGACCCACCAGGCAGCTGCTGACTGGCCCTGAGAAGGGGCCTCCCCTTGAGAAAGTCTGGGCTTGCTGCGCTGGCCACAGTCTCCACCTTGCCCCATAGCACTACACCGGCTCTCCTGCTCCTGCTCATCTTCAGCCCTCCCGGGCCTGGCTTTGGAACACAGGCCGCGTGGGATTGTAGGGAGGGCGGGTTCAGAGCCCAAGGAACCTTCAACACCTGACTAAGGAGCCAGCCTGCAGGGAATGAGGAGTCACTGAAGGCCGTGTGTGTGTGTGTGTGTGTGTGTGTGTGTGTGTGTGTGTGTTGCTAGAGGTTGGACCCAGGGACATTCTACCTCCAAGCTATACCCTTAGCCCTGTTTTTTTTTTGTGTGTGTGTTTTGTTTTTTGTGGTACTGGGGTTCCTGGAAGCCCTTCTACCTCCGGGCTACACTCCCAGCCCTATTTTATACTTTTTTTATTTTTGGAAACAGGGTCTCTTAAGCCAGCACGGCTGGCTTCGAACCTGTGCCATCCTCCTGTCTCCGCCTCCCAAGCGTGGGGATTACAAGCGTGCGCCACCACGCCCAGCTAGCCCTGTTTTTAAATTTTCATTTTGAAACAGGATCTCTCTAGGTTGATGAGAATCTCATTGTTTGCTTGAGGCTGTCTTCAAACCTGCAATCCTCCTGTCTCAGCCTCCCAAGTACTGGGATTACAGGCGTACGCCACTATGCTCGGCTCAGGGGAAGTCTTTGAGACAGGCTCCTTCGGGCTTTGAAGCAAGATGACTCCCAGAGAGGGGCCGTGAAGATCATGATGTGTGTGTGTGTGTGTGTGTGTGTGTGTGTGTGTGTGTGTGTCTGGGGATGGAACCCAGGGGCATTCCATCTCCAAGCTACACCCCTGCCCTATTTTTTATTCTTTATTTTGAAACCGGGTCTCACTGAGTTGCAGAGGACCTCACTAAGTAGCTGAGGCTGGCCACGAACTGCAATCCTGGGATTACAAGCGTGCACCAGCATGCCCAGCTCGATTTTTTTTTTTTTTACATTAATGAATAATAGGCTTCAGCTCAGTAAGTAACCTGGTGACCGCAGGGATTTTCCCCAGCCCCAGAGAGTGCTGCCCGATCAAATGACCAAGTATGAGCTCCTGGGTGGACCCAGGTTGAGGCAACTATGTTTCTCTCACAGAACAAGGTACATGATGAATATTCAATTATTTTATTGAATTATTCATGTGAATACATGCTGCCTGATAAATGATTTTACTAAACCAAGCGTCGGGCATACATCTCTAATCCCAGTGCTTAGGAGGCAAAGACAGGAGGATTGCAGGTACAAGGATAGCCTCAGCCACACGGTGAGACTCAGCAACCTAAGGAGACAAAAATAAACAAAAAATAAAAAAGACTGGGGAGCTGGGCATGGTGGCACACACCTGTCATCCCAATACTTGGGAGGTTGAAACGGGGGATCACAGGTTTGGAGCCAGCCTCAGCAGTTGAGTGAGGCTCTCAGCAACTTAGTGAAACTCTTGTTTTCCAAATAAAAAATAAAATAGAGCTAGAGGTGGAGCTCACAGGTAGATTGTCCCTGGGTTCAATCCCCAGGACCATAAAATAAAAAATAAAGCCGGGCGTGGTGGCGCACGCTTGTAATCCCCGCGCTTGGGAGGCTGAGACGGGAGGACTGCGCAGGTTCGAAGCCAGCCTCAGCTACTTAGTGAGGCTCCCAGCAACTTAGTGAGACCCTGTTTCCAAATAAAAATAGAAAATAGGTCTGGGAGTATAGCCTAGAAGTAGAAAGCCTCTGAGTTCCACCCCCAGTACCACCAAATAAATAAATAAATAATAAAAAATTAAAAGCACCTGGATTTAATCCCTAGTAATATACACACAAAAGAAAGAAAGAAAGAAAGAAAGAAAGAAAGAAAGAAGGAAAGAAAGAAAGAAAGAAAGAAAGAAAGAAAGAAAGAAAGGAAGGAAGGAAGAAAAGAAAGGGAGGGAGGGAGGGAGATGACAACGGCCAGTAGTCCTAAGCATCGGGCTGCGTCGCCTTCTCTCTGCCGCACAGGTAGTCATGAGGACAGGTCTTAGCACCTCCTGTATCTGCAAGACAGGAGCCCTTGGGAAGCAGGAGGACCTGTCCACACAGCAACCTGTGCACCAGGGTTCCTCCAAGCATTAGTCACAGCCCAGCATGGAGGTGACCGATGCCCTCAGCGGGGCTCCCGAAACCAGGGCGCATCCTTCCTTCACGGGGGATGAAGTGACCCGTGCGATAGCATGGGCCAAACGGAAACACTGAGAGCAGGAAAGAAGCCGGTCTCAGGAAACCGCGTGTTACGCAATTCCATTACGCGAGCATCCTGAAAAGGTGAAGATGTGGAGACGGGAGATTGATTCCTGCTTGCTCAGGGCCAGGAGGGTCAGAGAGACTGCAGAGCGAGGGGTACTAGGTTCCTTTTTTCTTTTCTTTTCTTTTTTTTTTTTTTTTTTGTGGTACTGGGGGTGGAACCCAGAGGCTTTCTACCTCTGGGTTATACTCCCAGACCTATTTTCTATTTTATTTGGAAACAGGGTCTCACTAAGTTGCTGAGAGCCTCACTAAGTAGCTGAGGCTGGCTTCGAACCTGTGTGATCCCCCTGTCTCAGCCTCCCAAGCGCGGGAATTATAAGCATGTGCCACCACGCCCGGCTTAGATTCCTTTTTTCTAAAAAATATATTTTTTATGTTATTTTATTCCCTCTATTTTTTATTTTTTGGTACTGGGGATTGAACCCAAGGGCATTCTATCTTTGAGCTCTAAGAACACTTTATTTAATTTATTTACTTTTTTTTTTTTTGAGGGTCTGGGGATGAAATCCAGGGGCATTCGACCTCTGAGCTATACCCCTGCCCTATTTTTTATTCTTTATTTTGAAACTGGGTCTCACTGAGTTGCAGAGGGCCTCACTAAGTAGCTGAGGCTGTCCACGAACCGCGATCCTCCGGTCTCAGCCTCCCGAATGCTGGGATTACAAGCGTGGGCCACCACGCCCAGCTTCAGAACACTTTAAAAGTCCCCCCAGCCCTGTTTTCTTTTTTCATTTCGAAACAGGGTCTCACTAAATTGCTGAGGCTGACCACGCTCCTGCAATCCTCCCATCTCGGCCTCCCAAAGTACTGGGGTTCCAGGCATGCGCCACCATGCCTGACCTGAATTTATGTTTTCAACAGGTGACCCGTACAGAACATGAAATGTATAATACTGAAGGTGGGGAGGGGATGGAAGCAGAGGAAATATTCACCAATTAATCTTCCAAGTTTAGCAAATAAAACGATGAATGAAAGGATGGCTATTTCCTTTGCAGCTAACACACACCTGTCCTATTTCCAGAACCTAAATGAATTCCCTCCCGGGTTTGCTTCCGGCTCCCAGGAGCCCATTAGTGTACTAATAAGAAACCTGAGAATTCCATAAATAATTCCTGAGGTTGCAGGGCCGCTCTGGAAACAGAGAAATGCAGTGCCGGCTTCCGGGGACAGACGTGGGCTTTTGGGAACCAAGAGTGGCCAGGACGTTCTGTCTGGAAGAAGGCCCTGCGGCACAGACCTGCGGCACGCTGTGATACCTCCCGTGGGCTCGTCAGACCTTCCCTCTGCTCCCTCCTGGAGGCTCCAGAGGATGGTGATAGTGAGCGCCTCTGACTCCAGCAGCGCCCCAGGTCCTGTGGAAATAACTTCCCCGGGAAGGGTACAAACACTTTAGCAAACTGTCAGTCACCTGGCAGGGAAGGGATGCCGCTTCAAAACACTGGTCCAGCCGGGCGTGGTGGCGCACGCCTGTGATCCCACCACTTGGGAGGCTGAAAAAGGAGGATCGCAGGTCAAGGCCAGCCTCAGCAACTTAGTGAGGCCCTCAGCAGTTTAGCGAAAACTTTTTTCTAAAAAGTAAAAAATAATAAGCCAGGCGTAGTGGCGCACGCTTGTAATCCCAGCATTTTGGAGGCTGAGACAGGAGGATCTCGGTTCACAGACAGCCTCAGCTACTTAGTGAGATCCTTTGCAACTCAGTGAGACTCGGTTTCAAAATAAAGAATAAAAAATAGGGCTAGGGGTGTAGCTCGGAGGTAGAATGCCCCTGGGTTTCATCCCCAGTACCACACACACACACAAAAAAAAAAAAAAAAGGAAAAAAGACTAAAAATAGGGCTAGGGGTGTAGCTTGGAGGTACACTGCCCCTGGGTTCCATCCCCAGTACTGAAAAAAAAAAAAAATTAGCTGAGGCTGCCCTCAAACCACAATCCTCCTGTCTCAACCTCTCAAATGCTGGGATTCTAAGAAACAAGAAGAAAAAAAAAAAAAAATAGGGCCAGGGGTGTAGCTCGGAGGTAGAATGCCCCTGGATTCAATACCCAGTACTGCCCAAAATAAAAAATAAATATGGCTGGGGGTAGAATATAGCTCACAGGTAGAATCCCTCTGAGTTCAATCCCTAGTATCGCAAAAATAAATAAATAAACAAATAAATAAATAAGGCTCGGGTGTAGCTTGGAGGTAGAAGGCCCTGGGGTTCAATCCCCAGCACCGCAAATAAATAAATACATAAATAAATTAAATACATAAATACATAAATTTTCCTGCAGAGGAAACAGGTTTCCCAGGGTGGAAGCCAAAGGAGCACGCTGGCAGCAGAGGAAGCTCTGACTTCGGGCCTCTGCCCCCTCCGGGGTGCCAGCTCGGCGCTCCCCACTGCGGGATGGCTTTCTCTCTCTGCCTCCAGCAAACCCCACAGTCATCAGTAGGGCCCGGGTATAGGGCACAAGGAATAAGGTACCTGCCTGTGGCACAAAATTTAGGAAGGTACTAAGAAATTCAAACATCAAGATAAATAATCCTTTGCTGGGCTGGAGGTGCACTCTTGTAATCCCAGCGCTTGGGAGGCTGAGACAGGAGGATCACGCAGGTTTTAAACCAGCCTCAGCTACTGAGTGAGACCCTGTATCCAAATAAGGCATAAAAAATAGGTCTGGGTGTATAGCCCAGAAGCAGAAAAGCCCTTGGGTTCCACCCTCAGTACCACACACACAAAAAGATAAATAATCCTTTAAAAATAACTATTGCTGGGCATGATGGTGCAAGCCTGTTATTTCAGTAGTTGGGAGGCTGAGACAGGAGGATTAGAGGTTTGAGCCCAGCATCAGCAATTTAGCAATACAGTTTCAAAATAAAAAATAAAATAAATAGGACTGTAGTTCAGAGGTAGAATGTCCCTGGGTTCAATCCCTACTAACACACACACACACATACACACACACACACACACACTAAATAAATAAATAAATAAATAAGCCAGAAGCCAGACAGAGTGGTCCATGCCTATAATCCTGGTGCTTGGTTCTTGGGAGACTGAGACAGGAAGATCATAGCCTCAGTAATTTACTGAGGCTCAAAGCAACTAAGCCAGACCCTGTTTCAAAATAAAAAAATAAAAATAGTTTGGGAGGGTGTAGCTTGGAGGTAAAATGCCTCTGGTTTCAATCCCCAGCATAAATAAATAAATAATTAATTAATTAAGCAAGCATTCTTGGCATGGTGGTACATTCCTGTAACTCCAGTACTTGGGAGTCTGAGTCAGGAGGATCGGTGGTTCAAGGACAACCTAGCACTTTAGTGAGACCCTGTTTCAAAATAAAAATAAAATAGGCTGGAGTGTAGCTCAAAGGTAGAATGTTCCTGGGTTAAATCCCAAGTACCACACACACAAAAAAAGAGTTTAAAAAGAACTAAGAGCCAGGCATGGTGGGAGATGCTTGTAATCACAGCACTTGGGAGGCTGACGAGGATCCGAATTTCGAAGCCAGGTTCAGCAATTTAGTGAGACCCTGTTTACAAATAAAAAATATTTATATGTCTGGGGGAATAGTTCAGAGGTATAAGAATGCCCCTGGGTTTTATCCCCAGTACTACACACAAACACACACAAAATCTAGGGCGGAGACAGGAAAACCACAGGTTCAAAACCAGCCTCAGCAACTTAGTGAGACCTTGTTTCCAAATAAAATTAAAAGGGCTGGCAGCATAGCTTGGAGATAGGCTGCCCCTAGGTTCAACTCCCAGTACCCCTGCACACATAGATAACAATAATAAAATAAAAACAAAATTAATGCAAAAATGTGAACAGAACAGCAAAATTTTATGGATTGATTGACTGAGGTTCTAGGAACCAAACCTAAGACCTTCTGCATGCTAAAAATATCAAAATTAGCTGGGCGTGGTGGGCACGCTTGTAATCCCAGCACTCGGGAGGCTGAGACCAGAGGATCGCGGTTCACGGACAGCCTCAGCTACTTAGTGAGGCCCTTCGCAACTCAGTGAGACCCGGCTTCAAAATAAAGAATAAAAAATAGGGCAGGGGGTGTAGCTCGGAGGTCGAATGCCCCTGGGCTCCATCCCCAGACCCGCAAAAAAAAGAAAAAAGAAAAAAACAGGACTGGGAGTGTAGCTCAGACAAAGAATGCCCCTGGGTTCAGTCCCCAGCATCACACACACACACACACACACACACACACACACACACACACACACAAATAAAATCATATAAATAAATAAATAAATAAATAAGTAAATAAATAGGTGGTTCTAAATTTTCCCATTGCTTCAAGCTCCGATATGGCTCTGACCAACACTTATTCATCTGCCTTTATTTGAAATGTCGGCATTTGGGTCATCATGGAATTTTTTTCTTTTTCTCGTGTGTGTGTGTGTGTGTGTGTGTGTGTGTGTTACTGGGAATTGAACCCAGGGACATTCTACCTTCTAGCTAAACCCCCAGCCTGATTTTATTTCTTATTTGGTAGTGCTGAGGCTGTCCTTGCACCTGCGATCCTCCTGTCTCAAGTGCGCCACAGCACCAAGCCATCAGGATTTTTTTTTTTTTTTGCATTAATTTGGGTTCTTTAAAATTTTTTCTTTAAAGTGGGAGTGGAGGCGCACTCTTGTAATCCCAGCATTCGGGAGGCTGAAACAGGAGGACTGCAGTATGCAGCCAGCCTGGGGTACTTAAGTGAGGCCCTTTGCAACTCAGTGAGATCCTGTTTCAAAAATAAAGAATAAGGGGGGGGGGGGGCACGCTTTTAATTCCAGCATTTGGGAGGCGGAGACAAGAAGATCACGGTTTGCTGCCGGCCTCAGCTACTTAGGCCTTCTGCAATTTAGCGACGCCCTGTTTTAAAATAAAAACACAAAATTGAGCAGGGGATGTAGCTCGGAGGTCAAATGCCCCTGGGTTCCATCCCCAGATCCACACACACACACACACACACACACACACACACACAAAAGGATAAAAAATAGGGGTTGTGGGTGTAGATCGGAGGTAGAATGCCCCTGGATTCCATCCTTAGTTCCGAAAAAAAAAAAATTATTAGAGTACAGTTCTTTATCTAGATTACCAAATTTTTTCCTGGCACCTCCCTCCCCGCAAGCACTTCGCTGCTTCCTGCCCTCCGAGCCCTATAAAGCGGTTCTCTGCCCGGCAGCGGGCTAGTGAGCCGTGGTCCCCTGAATCCCTCCATCCCCGTCCGCTTGTTTGCCAGAACTGACGCCTGCGGGCCTCTTTGTGCCACGGCCGGGTCACCTGACCTGCCCCGAGGTTGGCAACCCGCAGTGGATATTCATTTTGCTGACCCAGCAATGTTCCCCTGGGAATCGTCCTCACCTTTCCCTGCGGAGCGGCAGGCAACTCAGCTCGGCCAATCAGAGCTTCGCAGCCCCTCCCTCTCGCCGTGATTGGATGATGCGTCGTCATGTGACCCGGCTACAGCCAATGAGACTCAATCTGCGGCTTTGGGCTGAACTTTGGGGAAGAGGAACAGGTTAGGCGGTGAGGCTGCTGGAGAGGGGATCCTCCATAGGAGACTGCCGCGGGAGTGCCGGAGGCGGCGCAGACAGCTCCACCCCGGGCCGCGGTGTACAGCGCACACCTAGGCTTCGCTCTCTCTGGCCAGTTGGCCTCTGGACATGCCGCCAGCCCCTAGCATCACCCCAAATATCTCGTCCAATCAGTGGCCTCCAAGGTACCCTTCGTCCAAGGGCAGTCCGAGAAGGCCAGAGGGTATTGATAGCAGCCCCTAGAAGGAATTGCTGAGCACTGGGCAGGCCGGCAGGGAATACCACACCCCTGCTTATACCCCAGGGAAGCGGGTTCCAATCGTCCACTCCAGGCTGAACTCCAGCCCATCTGCGCCCGGGCGCAAAGTCCACCGCACCAACGCGTGGCAAAGGCGAGGCCCTGGTAACCAGCACGGCCGCTTCCCACGCCCTTTTGTCTCGAGTTGGGTAGACTTTCTAGGAAGCAGGCTATTTCTTTCTTTGTTTTATTTATTTATTTTTATACTTTTTTTTTTTTTGGTACAGGGGATTTAATCCAGGGGCATTTAAATCTGTGCTACAACGCCAGGCGTGGTGGCGCACGCTTGTAATCCCCGTGCTTGTGAAACGGGGGTTTCTTGCGAGAAAACCCCGGCGAGTTCTTGTCTACGGAGAGCGAAGAATGACACCCGCAGACCTCAGGAAGGGGAGTAAAAGGTTTATTGGAAGCAGCAGGGAATGGGGCAAGGGTGGCTGAACACCCCCAAAGGGGCTGGAACTCTGGGTCCAGCAGCTGCCTTCAGGACAATACTTGAGAGTAGCCCAAGCCGAATTGCCTTCAGGTGCAGGCTGCTTTCTTCCAGAGTCCACGGGATCTGCCAGAAGGGAATAGAGAAAAGTGGCCGAACACCCCATAGGGGCGGTCAGGGGCGGTCGGAACTCCGGGGTCCAGTAGCTGCCTTCAGGGTCACTACCCCGAGTGTCGCCCTGTCGCCCGAGCCAAGTGCCCATCAGTTGCAAACTACTTTCTCCCAGAGTCCACACGATCTGCCAGAAAAGAGGTACAGGTCACCCCTAGGGGCATGGTCAGTTGCAAACTACTTTCTCCCAGAGTCCACACGATAAGAGGTACAGGTCACCCCTAGGGGCCTGATCAGCCATGATGTCCAGCAGAGGCCTTCAGGTCACTACTCGAGAGTCGCCCGAGCCACAAGCCCTCAGATGCACTCTACCTTCTCTCAGGGCCAACACGACCTGCCCTGCGAGAGAGAGAGAGAGAGAGAGAGAGAGAGAGAGAGAGAGAGAGAGAGAGAGAGAAGAGAAGAGAAGAGAAGAACAGCTCCCCAAAAGGGGAGGGGGTCCCGAGCGGGAAGTCCCCCACTTTTGCCATCTGACTGGCCGATGCCTGACCGCTTGCAAGTCCGTTTGTGGTTAGGGTGACTCCAAGGAGAATTTGCATAGGACGTTTGCAAGTTCTTTGAAGGGTCTCCTTTCAGGAATGCCAGACTTGTTCGGTGGGTTTGTTGATTAGGAAACTCAGGATGGCTTTGTGAAGCTCTGGCCTTCTTATCTCCTGAGCCTTTGGAGTTTCAGGCATTTGTCGCCCCTCAGGAAACTCAGGAAATTAGCTTTTTTCTACCAAGGCCTTTTCCCTATCTGCCTGTTTCCTTTCTACCTCCTCACTTGGGAGGCTGAGACAGGAGGATCGCATAGATTCAAAGCCAGCCTCAGCTGCTTAGTGAGGCTCTCAGCAACTTAGTGAGACCCTGTTTCCAAATAAAATAGAAAAAAGGTCTAGGAGTATAGCCCGGAGGTAGAAAGCCTCTGGGTTCCACCCCCAGTACCACCAAAAAAAAAAAAAAAAAAAAAAAAAAAAAAATCTGTGCTACACCCCTATCCCCATCTTATATTTTTGTTTTGAAACAGGGTCTTGCTAGGTTGCTGAGAGGCTTACTACTTGCTGAGGCTGGCCTCGAACCTCCGATCCTCCTGTCTCAGCCCCTCGATTACTAGTATTACAAGTGTGCACCACCACGCCTAGCTGAAACGGGCTATTTCTTTGTGTGTGGGAACCCAGGGGCATTCTACACCCCTCAGCCCTATTTTTTATAGGGGTGTAGCTCAGAGGTAGAATGACCCTGGGTTTCATCTCCAGTAGGCAATAAATTAATTAATTAATAATAAAAGGGGCTGGGAGTGTAGCTCAGAGGTAGAATGCCCCTGGATTCAGTCCCCAGTACCAAGAGATAAAAAGAGAAAAGAAAGAAAGAAAAAGTAAGTTGATAATTTCTTGGCTTCTTACCTTGTTAAGTACAGATCCAGAGACAGAGCAAGAGAAAATTAACTGGTTAAATCAGGTTGCTTCCTTTTTTGTGTAATTAAAGCACAGGAACATTTTCTTATTATCCCACTTGAAACTGGTCTTGCTGGGAATTTGGTTGTTATGTCTCTAATCCTGACTCCTCTGGAAGACAGTGGCACTTGAGCTTGGTGATGGAAACTTTAGCCTGGATGATTTCATTTTGATTTTAAATCCGGTCTTTTGGGTACCAGTGCAGCCCCAAACAACGGTCTCCTGTCATTTTTATTTGACAATATCTATGTGGAGTTTTTGTTTCATGGTGTGGATACAAATGGCTCTCAAAAGCTGTAGTTATTTGCTGGGCGTGGTGGCGCACGCTGGTCATCCCAGCATTCGGGAGGCTGAGACCTGGGGGATCGCGGTTCGCGGACAGCCTCAGCTACTTAGTGAGGCCCTCTGCAACTCAGTGAGACCCGGTTTCAAAATAAAGAATAAGAGCCGGGCGTGGTGGCGCACGCTTGTAATCCCTGCGCTTGGGAGGCTGAGACAGGAGGATCGCACAGGTTCGAAGCCAGCCTCAGCTACTTAGGCTCTCAGCAACTTAGTGAGACCCTGTTTCCAAATAAAATAGAAAATAGGTCTGGGAGTATAGCCCGGAGATAGAAAGCCTCTGGGTTCCACTCCCAGTACCACCAAAAAAATAAATAATAAAATAAAGAATAAAAAATAGGTCAGGGGGTGTAGCTTGGAGGTCTAATGTCCCTGGGTTCTATCCCCAGACTCGCCAAAAAAAAAAAAAAAAAAAAAGTTGTAGTTATTTGTATTCTTACCAGCTGTGCAAACTGCGGTTACCCCATGTCTTTCTTAAAATTGGGTTTGTTGGATCAGGATTCGCAGACAGCCTCAACTACTTAGTGCGGCATTTTGCAACTCAGTGAGACCCTGTTTCAAAATAAAGAATAAAAAAGTAGGGCTGGGGGTGTAGCTCAGAGGTAGAATGCCCCTGGGTTCCATCCTCAGTACTACAAAAAAAAAAAAAAAAAAGTAAGCCGGGCGTGGTGGCGCACGCTTGTAATCCCCGCGCTTGGGAGGCTGAGACAGGAGGATCGCACAGGTTCGAAGCCAGCCTCAGCTACTTAGTGAGACTTCCAGCAACTTAGTGAGACCCTGTTTCCAAATAAAATATAAAAAAGGTCTGGGAGTATAGCCCGGAGGTAGAAAGCCTCTGGGTTCCACCCCCAGTACCACCAAAAAAAAGAAAAGTAAGTAAATAAATAAAAGCCACGTGTGGTGGTGCACACCTGTAATCCCGGCAGTTGGGAAGCTGAGACAGGAAGATGGTGGCCAGCCTCAGCAAGTAGTAGAACTCTGATCAACCTAATTAGACCTTGTTTCAAAGTAAAAATAAAAATGGCGAGGGGTGTAACTCAGAAGTAGAGTGCTTCTGGGTTAAATCCCTAATACCATGCAAAAAATATATATCATCATGAAGCGGGGCGTGCCGGCACATACCTGTAATCCCAGTACTTGGTTGGCTGAGACAGGAGGATTGCAGATTTGAGATAAGCCTCAGCCGCTTAGTGAGGCTCTCAGCAACTTAGTGAAACCCTGTTTCCAAAGAAAAAAGAGAAAAGGTCTGGGAATGTAGCTTGGAGGTAGAATGCCCCTGGGTTTAATCCTCAAAACCACACACACACACACACACACACACACACACACACGCATGCACGCACACGTGTGTATTTATGATATAAAATGTAAAGACAGGGGGGTCCGGGCCTCTGGCCCCGACCCTGGGCGGGTGGGCAGGCGCTGGCAGGGCACCCCTAGGTGACCCCCTTTCCACCCAGAAGGACCCTGTAAAAAAGGAAAAGAAAAAAAAGGAAAATATCGGACAGTGGTCAAGGAGGCTGTGGCGGATGCCAGGATACCGGAGATGCAGACAAAACTTATCCAAATGAACTGGAATTATTGGAAAAATGCCCCGCTAAGGAGGACTGCTTCTTCTCTACATTGTTAAGAATCTTGGACATCACCTGTAAGGAGAGAGACTTTAGCGGAGACCAAGGAGAAAGGAGGTGCTGAAAGTGGTCTCTGTGTTGGCGGTGGAGACTTGTATTCAGGAGAAGCAGAAATCGGATCCTACCAACCTTTTTTTTTTTTTGGAGAAATTATACCAAAGGTTGAATGCTACCATCGCGCATGCTCAGGAACACTGGACAACATTCAGAGTGGAAAAAGAACTTGGGAAAGATTTGAAATGGTGGAGGCAGTGGCAATGGCAGTGGCCAGTACTCAGGGGAGGCAGAGATCTGATGCATTACACCTGGAACCTTTGAAGTAATGACCCCAGAGGCAGGATGCTACCACCACACACCCTCAAGAACATGGGACAAATGGTTGGGCGAAGAGGGTGCTCGGATTAGAGCCTGCCGAGGGGTGAGGCCGGCGACGGACACAGCAAACTGGGATTGGAGCCTGTCGTGAGGCAAAGCCGGTGCTGGAGCCTCCGAGGCCGGGATCAGAGCCTGCCGAGGGGTTAGGCTGGTTCTGAGGGGTTAGGCCGGTGCTGGGGCCACTGGCCGGCATCGGAGCCAGCTGTAAGGCAAGGCCGCTACTCGGGCCTCCGAGGCCAGGATCAGAGCCTGTCGGTAGGTTAGGCCAGTGCCGGGGCCAACGACCGGCATTGGAGCCAGCCGTGAGGCAAGGCCAGTGCTGGGGCCTCCGAGGCTGGGATTGGAGCCTGCTGAGGGGTTAGGCTGGTGCCGGGGCCAATGGCCAGCATCGGAACCTTCCGTGAGGCAAGGCCACTATTGAGGCCTCTGAGGCCGAGATCGGAGCCTGCCGAGGGGTTAGGCCGGTGCCAGGGCCAGCGTGGCTGGGATCGGAGCCTGCCGTGTGGCAAGGCCAGTGCTGGGGCCACCGAGGCCGGGATCGGAGCCTGCTGAGGAGTTAAGCCAGTGCCGGGTCCAGCAGCCAGCATCGGAGCATTCCGTGAGGCAAGGCTGCTATTGAGGCCTCTGAGGCCTGGATCGGAGCCTGCCGAGGGGTTAGGCCATTGCTGGAGCTAGCGAGGCCGACATCGGAGCCTGCCGTGAGGCAAGGCCAGTGCTGGGGCCTCTGAGGCCTGGATTGGAGCCAGCTGAGGGGTAAGTCCAGTGTCGGGGCCAGCGAGACTAGAATCGGGGCCTCCCATGAGGCAAGGCCGCTGCTTGAGCCAGCGAGGTCTGGATCAGTCCACCGGGTAGCCAGGTCACTACTGGGGCTGTCAAGAGTGGGATCGGTATTTGCAATGCGGCATGCACAGAAAAATATCGCAGAAAATTAAAACCAGATGCTTCCCCTAATCGACAATAACTAGGAGGAAAGGGGCAACAGGAAGTGGTCGAGCTATAGAAAGGGCCCTATAGTGAAGCAATTAAGGTGACCAATCAGAGGGTATGGAATAGGGGAGGATGGAGCCTCTTTAAAAAGCAGGAGGTACATAAACATATGTATCAGAGTTAATCACCAAACAAGCATGGGATTGAGGGAGGGGGAGGGAATGGGATGGGGACTGGATGAGGGCTAATTGGATGATGTGTGCTTATATATCCTCTCAAGTTTTGTATTCCAATGTGATGTATGATTACAATGCACCAATAAAAATAAGTTAAAAAAAAAGAAAAGAAAAAAAAGAAAATAAATAAAATAAAATAAAATGTAAAGACAGGCTTGGTGGTGCATTCTATAAACCCCGGTAGTTATAGGCTTAAACAGGAGGATTGCAGGGTAGAGGCCAGCCTCAGCATTTAGCAGGACTCTGCTTCAAAATTAAAAATAAAGCCAGGTGTGGTGGTGCATGCTTGTAAGTCCAGTACTTGGGAGGGTGAAACAGGAAGATGACAGGTTTGTGGCCAGCCTCAGCTGCTTAGGTCCTCCACACTTATGAGACTCTGTTTCAAAATGAAGAATAAAAAATAGGAGCCAGGCGTGGTGGTGCACACTTGTAATCCCAGCATTCGGGAGGCTGAGACAGGAGGATCGCGGTTCATGGCCAGCCTCAGCTGCTTAGTGAGGCCCTCTGCAACTCAGTGAGACCCTGTTTCAAAATAAAGAATAAAAAAATAGGGTTTTTTTCCCTTCTCGGGACCCCCTCCCCTTTTGGGGAGCTGATCTCTCTCTCTCTCACAGGTCGTGTTAGCCCTGAGAGAAGGCAGAGTGCAACTGAGGGCACGTGGCTCGGGCTACTCTCGGGTAGTGACCTGAAGGCCTCTGCTGGACATCAAGGCTGACCAGGGCCCCTAGGGGTGACCTGCACCTCTAAAAATTTAAAAAAAAATAGGGCTGGGGGTGTAGCTCAGAGGTAAAAGAATAAACCTGGGTTCAATCCCTAGTAACAAAACCACAAATTTTTTTTTAAAGGGCATGGTGGCACACGCTTGTAATCTCAACATTCAGGAGGCTGAGGTGGGTGGATCATGGTTCAAGGGAAGCCTCAACTACTTAGTGATGCCCTCTGCAACTCAGTGAGACCTTGTTTGAAAATAAAGAATAGCCGGGCGTGGCGGTGCACGCTTGTAATCTCAGCATTCGGGAGGCTGAGACCTGGAGGATCGCGGTTCGCCGACAGCCTCAGCTACTTAGTGAGGCCCTCTGCAACTCAGTGAGACCCGGTTTCAAAATAAAGAATAAAAAATAGGGCAGGGGGTGTAGCTCAGAGGTCAAATGCCCCTGGGTTCCATCCCCAGACCCGAAAAAAATGAATAAATAAAAAATAAAAATAAAGAACAAAAAATAGGGCTGGGAGCCAGGCATGGTGGCGCACACTTGTAATCCCAGCACTTGGGAGGCTGAGACAGGAGGATCACAGGTTAAAGCCAGCCTCAGCTACTTAGTGAGGCTCTCCGCAGCTTAGTGAGACCCTGTTTCTAAATAAAAATATAAAAATAGGTCTGGGAGTATAGCCCAGAGGTAGAAGGCCCCTGGGTTCCACTCCCAGTACCCCCCCCCAAAAAATCGGGTTGGGGTTATTGCTCAGAGGTAGAATCCCCCCCGGATTCTATCCCTAGTAACACACACACACACACACACACACACACACACACACACACACACCCAGGCTGAGGATATAGCTCAGAGGCAGAATGCCCCTGCATTCAATCCCTGGTACCATAAAAAGAAGGAGAGCTGGGTGTGGTGGCGCACGCTTGTAATCCCCGCGCTTGGGAGGCTGAGACAGGAGGATCGCACAGGTTCAAAGCCAGCCTCAGCTACTTAGTGAGGCTGTCAGCAACTTAGTGATATCCTGTTTCCAAATAAAATATAAAATAGGTCTGGGGGTATAGCCTGGAGGTAGAAAGCCTCTGGGTTCCACCCCCAGTACCACAAAAAAAAAAAAAAAAAAAAAAAAAAAGGAGAAGTGTAGACTGCCATGACTGTTCCAGGTTGCAGATGAGGCACTGGGCCAGGCGTGCCTCGGGGAAGGCTTCGCAGAGGGGTGGCCGGCGCCTCCCAGCCCTGGCTGGAAAGTCAAAGTCGGGAGCTGGGTTTGAATCCTTGAACTATCCCTCCTTTCTCCCAAGATCCATCATTTCACCTGCCAGGGCCCTATTTCCCCCTGTGGAAGAGAAGACACAGGGATGCCTGTGGTCCAGGCTCCCAGGGCATCTAGTAAACTGAATGGCCTGAGCCCTGCAGCGGAGTGCGAGTTCTCCTCCCCAGCTACGGCTGCGGTGGGGTGTCGGGGTGCAGCAGCCCCGGCGCGCACCTGCGCCAGGTCACCCCGGCCTCGGCCCCGATGCTCTGTCCAGCTCAGGCACAGAAGTGGCAGAGCCTTGCCCAGCCCGGGAGGGAGCTGTGGCAGCTTTCCTAATGGCACCCGGCAGTTCGCAAGAAAACCAGCCCAGCAACCCGTAGGGCCGAGCCAGCGGCCTGGACTTCCCTGACCCACCACAGCCGCCCGCTCTGTGACCCAGGGCCTGGGCATCCACCCCCAGGGCGGTCTCCTCCAAGTTCTCCTTCACCTTCTGAGAGGCTCCCACGTCTAGATTCCCTGGCACACAGATGGCATGGCCTGGCAGCCACCCCAGAAAAGAAGCCCACTGGTGGCAGGGAGACGCCACGTCCCTGACTGCTTCAGCAATGCTGGTGCGTACTGACACCCAGGGTTTTCTGTACTCGGGATGCAGGGGGTGGTGAAAAGATGCCCCTCTCTCCTGAGGGCCAGAAAGCCTTGGGCCTGGGTTCTGGCTTTGCTGTGTGACCTTGGGCAAGTCACTTGACCTCTCTGAACTCAAGTCCCCCACCCAATCTGGGAAAATGAAGAGCTGGAATTCCCGTTTGTTTTCCTCTTTCATAGGTCCCCCTCCCCATCACAGCCCTTTTCTTGAAAGATGTTTGCCTGCCAAGTTGTACCTGTCACCTAAGAAGCCCTTGGTTGATTTCCTCCTGTGTTCACTGTGGCCCTGCGGCAGCCGGGCCGTGTGTTCTGGTCCACAGGAACACGCCGAAAGCAAAGACATGCGGCATTTCAGTCTGTCTGCGAGGTCTTATCTATGGTCAATATTTGATTTTCACTTGACCTTTTGAAATCTGAGAAAGAGCACACTTGGGAGTAATTTCCAGATAGAGCTTGCACGGGGTCTTTGGAGACACCAGGCAGAAATCTTACCTCTACACCTAAGCTCAGTTCGGGTCTCCACAATGCTGCCTCCGCCTAGAGATCGGTTCTTAAAAATGGGGTCCTTGCTGGGCATGGTGGCACATGCTTCTAATCCCAGTACTTGGGGGGCCAAGACAGGAGGATTGCATATTCGAGGCCAGTCTCAGAACTTAGCAAGAACCTGTTTTTTTTGTTTGTTAAATTTGGAAACAGGGTTCGTTAAGCCAGCAAGCCTGTTATTTATTTATTTATTTATTTATTTATTTATTTATTTATGTGTGTATGTTTTACTGGGGATGGAACCCAGGGGCTTTCTACCTCTGGGCTATACTCCCAGGCCTATTTTATATTTTATTTGAAAACAGGGTCTCTCTCTCTTTTTTTTTTTTTCTTGCGGGTCTGAGGATGGAACCCAGGGGCATTCGACCTCCGAGCTACACCCCCTGCCCTATTTTTTATTCTTTATTGTGAAGCCGGGTCTCACTGAGTTGCAGAGGGCCTCAATAAGTAGCTGAGGCTGGCTTCGAACCTGCGCAATCCTCCTGTCTCCGCCTCCCAAGCGCGGGGATTACAAGCGTGCGCCACCAGCCCGGCCAAGTCCTGGTATTTCACATTGGGACGGAAGCCGGTCCCTCGCGCAGACCTGGTGCGGGAGGCAGTGTGGTTCAGAGGTTAGAGCGGGCACCTTGGGGCCGAGGTCCTGGGCTGGGTTGCACCCTTTGGGCTTGGGGCATGTCTTTTCCTGCCTAGCGCCCCTTCTGCTCACTCACTTGAGCTTATGCCCGCCCGGGGTCCTCTCCTCGCCCACAGCTCCCTGCTGGGAAGGGGAGTCTCAGGGTTCAGAGACTGGCAGCGCCCTCCCCCAGGGGAGGCCAGGGGAGAAGGAGCAGCCTGAATGGAGTCCAGGAACCCCGAACCCAGGGAGGTACCTGGGCGAGTGATTTGTGCGTTGAGTGTGCACGCACACGCACGTGAGCCAAAGAAAATTGCCCTAGCAACATTCCCTGCCCCTCGTGGTCATGTCGGCCAGTCCCCTGCTCCAGGGCCGGCTTCCCTTCTAACCAAAGCCAGAGCTTTGCAGCTGCTCCCAGGGGAGGCTCCTTAACACCTGTCCTTGGTAACCAGCCTTGGCATCTCCACATCCTCCCCGGAGGGATGCAGTGTGCAGGAGCGCCTGGGTCTCTAAGGAAAGTCCTCAGAGCAGACGTGGGGGGAATCGTTTAGAGCTGGAGGGGTTGGGGTGTGGTGGGGACTGCGCCCCCCGAGCTCAGTGAAGCTTAGAGGTGCTTGACTGGAGCGGCCTGTGCTCACCGTGCCGGCTCATTAGAGCATTTAACGCTCACGGTAGTCAAGTCATCATTCCCATTATATGAGTTAAAGCAGTGAGATCTGGGAACTGGGGTGGAATTTGGTGGTAAAGTGTATCCTAGCCGGGCATGGTGGCTCACACTTGTAATCCCAGCATGCTGGAGGCTAAGCCAGGACGATCGTGGTTCGAGGACAGCCTCAGCTACTTAGGCCCTTTGCAACTCGGTGAGGCCCTGTTTCAGAATAAAAAGAGTAAAAAGTAGGGTTGGGGCATAGCTCAGAGTAGAATGAAAAAAAAAAAAAGTGTATGCTTAGCATGTCCAAGGAAGGCCCTAGGTGCAGAGAGAGAGAGAGAGAGAGGTGTGTGCGCGTGTGTGCACGTGGGTGGGGGGGTTGCAAATCCTAAATAAGCTTACTGAGATAACAAGTGGTAGAAAGGCAACTCAGCTTGTTTTCTAAGTCTGGAGCCTGGGCGCCTATCCATCCCCCCAGAAGCTGCAAACTCAGTGCCGCAGTCTCCAGGTAGGTTGTGTCTGGCCTAGGGAGTGTTTGTGTTGTTTGTTTTTTAAGATTTTAAGGTTGTTCATTTGTGATCCTGAGGACTGAGCCCCAGGGGCATGCTACCTCTCAGCTAAACTTCCAGCCCTATTTTATTTTTTCTTTTGAAACAGGGTCTCGGCCGGGCGTGGTGGCGCACGCTTGTGATCCCGGCGCTTGGGAGGCTGAGACAGGAGGATCGCGCAGGTTCCAAGCCAGTCTCAGCTATTTAGTGAGGCTCTCAGCAACTTAGTGAGACCCTGTTTCCAAATAAAGTATAAAATAGGTTGAGGGGGTGTAGCCCCGGGGTAGAAAGCCCTTAGGTTCCATCCCTAGGACCACAAGAAATAAATAAATGAACGGGGCAGGTGACCCCCAGTTTGTAGAGTCCCCTCACTCCGTACTGCACACCCGCCCACCTCTCGTGTGAGCTCAGCCTGGCCCCGGGCTCGCAGTCCCGCAGCCTCTCCCTACACGCTGCCCGTCACTTGTCCACCGGGACGTGGTCCCAGTCCTGTGTGAACTGGCTGGATGTGAGGGAGGTGATGACCTGGGCTAGCTGCACTCTGAAATTACTCCCCGAGCGGCGGCCAGCCTCTCCTCGGAGAAGATCCTGATCCCCGCGCAGCGCAGCCCGGCTCTCTGGCTACGTGTGATGGAGTCCGGGTCAGGGATGCCTCGCCGCGCTGTTCTCTCTCGTTGCCGCCTTGCATTGCACGCCTGTCACCGTGACGGGGGACACGGGGGCCATGAGGGCTCAGCAGCCCCAGCCCTGGCAGGATGCCAATTTCCAGCCCTCTGGTCGAGTGTGACACCACCTGCCTCCTGGTCTGGTGGCACCAGGAGGAGCCCTACTGACACCTCAGTGCCTCAGTGTCCTGTTCCCACCCTATTTTCACCATCAGGTACAGGAGAGAAAATATATAACCAGCTAAGGACATCTTTCTTCCTTTCTTCCTTTCTTTCTTTCTTTCTTTCTTTCTTTCTTTCTTTCTTTCTTTCTTTCTTTTGTGGTACTAGCAGTGATTGAACCCAGGGGCATTCTACCTCCAAGCTACACTCCCAGCCCTATTTTTTATTTTATTATTTTATTATTATTATTATTTTAATTATTATTTTGGTGGTACCGGGGATGGAACCCAGGGGCCTTCTACCTCCACACTATACTCCCAGACCTATTTTTTATATTTTATTTGGAAACAGGGTCTCGTAAGCCAGCGGAGGCTGGCTTCAAACCTTCAAATCCTCCTGTCTCAGCCTCCCAAGCATGGGGATTACAAGCGTGCGCCACCACACCTGGCCCTATTTTTTATTTTTGAAACAGGGTCTCACTGAGTTGCGAAGGGCCCCGCTAAGTAGCTGAGGCTAGCTGCGAACCGCGATCCTTCTGTCTCAGCCTCCCGAATGGAGGGGATTACAAGCGTGCCCACCACGCCCAACTCTTCCTTTTTCTTTTCCTTCTTCTCTCTTTTTTTTTTTTTTTTTTTTTTTTTTTTGGTGTGTGTATGGTTCTGGGAATTGAAGCTAAGGACATTTTACCTCCGAGCTACTCTCCCAGCCTCATTTTATTTTTATTTTGAAACAGAGTCTCAGTTGCAGAGGGCCTCACTAAGTTGCTGAAGCTGGCATCGAACCTGCGCTCCTCCTGTCTTGGCCTCCCAAGTACTGGATAACAAGAGTGTGCTACCACACCTGGCTCAGTTGAGGACTTTCTGTCTTAACTACATACAGAAACACACTGGGGCCAAGCGTAGTGGCGCACGCTTTTAATCCCAGCATGTGGGAGGCTGAGACCAGAGGATCATGGTTCGTGGACAGCCTCAGGTACTTAGTGAGACCCTCCGCACCTCAGTGAGACCCTGTTTCAAAATAAAGTATAAAAAATAGGGCAGGGGGTGTAGCTCAGAGGTAGAATGCCCCTGGGTTCTATCCCCAAGCCCACAAAAACAAACAAACAAACAAACAAAAACAAAAAAAAAAACACTGGTGTGTGTACAGGTCACAGTTGTCCTTACAGGTCTTCATGTCAGTATAATATCTTTTTTTGTGTGTGTGATCTGGAAATTGAATCAAGGGGCATTCCACTTCCAAGTACATCTCAACCTTTAACTTTTTGGTTTTGTTTTGTTGTGTGTGTGTGTGTGTGTGTGTGTGTGTGTGTGTGTGTGTGTTACTCAGGTACATTCTACCTTCAAGCCACACTCCTACCCTTTTTATTTATTTATTTATTTATTTATTTACTTATTTATTTATTGCAGTATTGGAGATTGAAGCCAGGGGTGTTCTACTGCTGAGCTACACCCCCAGCCCTATTTTATTTTTATTCCTTATTTTGAAACAGGGTCTCACTACATAGCTGAGGCTGTCCTCGAACCTGTGATCCAGAGGGCCGGCTCCCTTGACCTTCGCATCCTCCTCGCACCCACCTACTCCAAGGAGAAGCCCCCTGGGGGGGAATGACCTAAGGAGCCGAGAGTCCTGGGGAGCCCAGCAGCGTGGAGCGAAGGAATTCAGCCCGAGCCGCCTCCATCCTGCCAGGTCCGCAGGCTTCTGTTCCACTTCTGAGTCGCTTTACTCCTGCCCCAGTTTCCTGCTTCCTTTTCCTGGGGCTGAGCGCGCACACTGAGTGGCAGGGCCTCTGGGGATGGCGGCCGCATACCCTCCTCTGGCAGCTTCGCAGGCTCCTGGCCCTTTGGGAAGAGCAGTCCTAGCACAGAGGTTCTTAACTGGCTTGATGCCCTGGACCCCTCTGGCAAGCTGCGGAAGCCTACGGAGCCCTTCCCAGAGAGACTTTAAATAGGGCTGGGGGTGTAGCTTAGAGGTAGGATGCCCCTGGGTTCCATCCCCAGAACCGCAATAAATAAATAAATAAATAAATAAATAAATAAATAAATAATAAGGTCTGATGCTGGGCAGGGTGGCTCACTGTGTGTGTGTGTGTGTGTGCACGCGTGTGTGTGTGTGTGTGTGTGTGTGTGTGTGTGTGTGTAGAGAAATGGGGGAGGGAGGGACGGAGAGAGGGAGAGGGAAAGGGAGAGGGAGAGGGAGAGGGAGAGGGAAAGGGAGAGGGAGAGGGAGAGGGAGAGGGAGAGGGAGAGGGAGAGGGAGAGAGAGAGAGAGAGGAAGCGAAGCTGCCAGTGCCATAAAGCAGAATCCAGGGGGCTGTCAGGTACTGTGTAAGGTCAGACACCCTTCTCCCTTAGCCAGCCCGCCTGCCTTTTTCCCTTCCTTTTCTCTCCTTCCTTCCTTCCTTCCTTCCTTCCTTCCTCTCTTTCTTTCTTTCTTTCTTTCTTTCTTTCTTTCTTTCTTTCTTTCTTTCTTTCTTTCTTTGGTACTGGGGATGGAACCCAGGGGCATTTGACCTCTGAGCTACACCCCCTGCCCTATTTTTTTTATTCTTTTTGTTTTGTTTGTTTTTTGGTGGTACTGGGGTTCCTGGAAGCCCTTCTACCTCCGGGCTACACTCCCAGACCTATTTTTACATTTTTATTTGGAAACAGGGTCTCCTAAGCCAGCGCGCGCGGCTGGCTTCGAACCTGCGCGATCCTCCTGTCTCTGCCTCCCAAGCGCGGGGATGACAAGCGTGCACCACCACGCCCGGCTTTTTTTATTCTTTTTTATTTGAAACGGGGTCTCACTAAGTTTTGGAGGTCCTCACCAAGCAGCTGAGGCTGCCCACAAACTGTGATCCTCCTGTCACAGCCTCCCAAATGCTGGGATTACAAGCTTGCGCCACCAACTCCCCACTCCCAGCCCTATTTTTTTATTCTTTATTTTGAAACAGGGTCTCACTGAGTTGCAAAGGGCCTCACTAAGTAGCTGAGGCTGTCCACGAACCACAATCCTTCTGTCTCAGCCTCCCAAACACTGGGATTACAAGTGTGTGCCACCACGCTCGGCTATCATTTAATATTTCTGCATGTGTGCACATGTGTGGTGGTGTGTACTGAGAGGTAGGTCTGGGAGCATTCTACCTCTGAGCTACACCCCCTACCCTCTTTATATTTAATTTAATTGTATGTGTGTGTGTGTGTGTGTGTGTGTGTGTGTGTGTGTGTGTTTCACTGTGTTCAATCCCCAGTGGCAGTCTACCTCCGGGCTACACTCCCAGCCCTTTTTATTTTTTTTAGTTTGAAATAGAGTCTCACTAGGTTGCCGAGAGTCACAGTTTTGCAGAGGCTGGCCTCAAACCCGCGATCTTCCTGTCTCAGCTTCTCAAGTACTGGGATGACAGGCGTGGGCCACCGTACTTGGCAAACAACCGTATGAGTGTATGTTATCACCAACTCCATGATACAGGTAGGAAACCCGAGTTAGGGAAATTCAGGGACTTAGCAAGGATTTCCAGGTAGGAAGCGGTGGGCCCGGGATGGGGGGGCCACATCTTTCTTTAGAGTCTGTGCTTGTCTGTTACATGGACTTGTTCTGAGACCAACAGGATATCAACACTGGGGCCTCTCAGTTCTGTTCTCCAACATCCTGACTCTCCCTCCACCCCCTACTCCTTAGGGGCCTTCCGCAGGGGGATGCAGGGACGTGGTGCCAGGATTCCAGCGAGAAGAGTGTTGTAGAGATGAGCCCAATGTGCAGCTGCCACCTTTCCTCTCAGAGAAGACGATGTTCTCAAGCAAGGGCAAAGAAGCCGGGCGTGGTGGCGCGCGCTTGTAATCCCAGCACTTGGGATCACAGGTTTGTGGCCAGCCTCAGCTACTTAGTGAGGCCCTCCACAACTCAGTGTGACCCTGTTTCAAAATAAAGAATAAAAAATAGAGCTGGGAGTGGAGCGTTGTGGCGCAAGCTTGTAATCCCAGCATTTGGGAGGCTGAGACAGGAAAATCGCAGTTCGTGGCCAGCCTTAGCTACATAGTGAGGCCCTTTGCAACTCAGTGAGACTCTGCTTCAAAATAAACAATAAAAAATAGGAGCCGGGCGTGGTGGCGCACGCTTATAATCCCAGCACTTGGGAGGCTGAGTCAGGAGGATTGTGGTTCACGGACAGCCTCAGCTACTTAGTGAGGCCCTCTGCAACTCAGTGAGACCCTGTTTCAAAATAAAGAATAAAAAATTGGGCAGGGGGTGTAGCTTGGAGGTCAAATGTCTCTGGGTTCTGTCCCCAGACACCCCCCCACACACACACCAAAAAAAAAATAGGGCTGGGCTGGGGGTGTAACCTGGAGGTAGAATGCCCCTGGGTTCCATCCCCAGTACTGCAAAAAAAAAAAAAAAAAAAAAAAAAGCTGGAGCTATAGCTCAGAGGTGGAATGCCCTGAGTCAGTCTCCATTAACACACACACACACACACACACACACACACACACACACACACACACACACAAATGACATGCATAGATTAATCAATCACAGTCGTATAAAAGATATACCTGTGCATAGAGTGAAAAGACACCAGAAAAGAAAAACAAACTGAATGTTGACGTGGTTGACAGGTAAAGAAAATAGGAATGACTTTTCCTACTGACAGTCTGTTATCTTCCATAATCTTATGTAATAGTCACGCATTATTGCCATAATGAAAAGAAACATTTAATCCTATTGAACTCCAAAGTCCTGCTCAGATGCCACTTTGCTCCTGGTAGCCGGAGCATAACCAGATGGCCACAGCCAGGCAGCGCGTCCCCAGCGCACACCGCCGGAGAGGAACCCAGGCTGCGCTTGCACGGAGACTGCCTGAAAACGTGCTTCCAAAACGTCTCATCCTGCGGACATTTAGGCTACTGACACCTACGATCCCAGTTCTTGGAAGGCTGACACCGGAGGATTGCATTAGAGGCCAGTCTCCACAACTCAGTGAGACCCTGTTTCAAAATCAAAAATAAAAAGGAGCTGGGGGTAATAGCTCAGAGGTAGAATGCTCCTGGGTTCCATCTGCAGTACCAGTGGCTACACCATTAACACCATCCGACCCTTTCCCTACAGTCATACACTTCGCATTAGTAGCTCACTTTCTTGGGGTGGGGTGGGGAGAAACCCAGGGACATCTTAGCTCCGCCCCCAGATTTGCTCATTCATTCATTCATTCATTCATTGTGGGGATGTAAATCAGCCATAGAACAAAAACACTCAAGAGTCACTCAACAAAGAAAACCTTTTTACTTTTTTTTTTTTTTTTGTAGTACCAGGGATGGAACCCAGGGGCATTCTACCTCCGAGCTACACACCCAGCCCTACTATTTATTCTTTATTTATTTTTATTTATTTATTTTTTAATTGGTGCATTGTAATCATATATCAATCACATTGGAGTACAAGACTTGAGAGGATATACAAGCACACATCATCCAATTAGCCCTCATCCAGCCCCCATCCCATTCCCTCCCCCTCCCTCCATCCCATGCTTGTTTGGTAATTAACTTTGATACATTTGTTTATGTACCTCCTGCGTTTTAAAGAGGCTCCATCCTCCCCTATTCCATACCCTCTGATTGGTCACCTTAGTTGCTTCACTATAGGGCCCTTTCTATAGCTCGACCACTTTCTGTTGCCCCTTTCCTCCTAGTTATTGCTGATTAGGGGAAGCATCTGGTTTTAATTTTCTGCGATATTTCTCTGTGCATGCCGTGTTGCAAGTACTGATCCCACTCTTGACAGCCCCAGTGTGGCCTGGCTACCCGGTGGACTGATCCAGACCTCGCTGGCTCAAGCAGCGGCCTTGCCTCATTGGAGGCCCCGATTCTGGTCTTGCTGGCCCCGACACCAGCCTAACCCCTCAGCTGGCTCCAATCCAGGCCTCGGAGGCCCCAGTAGTGGCCTTGCCTCATGGCAGGCTCCGATGCCAGCCATTGGCCCCAGCACCGGCCTAATCCCTCAGCAGGCTACAATCCCGGCCTCGGAGGTCCCAGCACCGGCCTAGCCTCATGGCAGGCTCCGATGCCGGCCGTTGGCCCCGGCATTGGCCTAACCCCTTGGCAGGCTCCTATCCCAGCCTCGGAGGCCCCAGTAGCGGCCTTGCCTCACAGCAGGCTCCGATGCCAGCCATTGGCCCCGGCACCGGCCTAACCCCTTGGCTGGCTCTTATCCTGGCCTCGGAGGCCCCAGCACCGGCCTTGCCTCACGGCAGGCTCCGATCCCAGCCTCACTGGCCCCAGCATCGGCCTAACCCCTCGGCAGGCTCCGATCTCGGCCTCGGAGTCCCCAATAGTGGCCTTGCCTCACGGCAGGCTCCGATGTCGGCCATTGGCCCTGGCACCGGCTATGCTTTATTTTGAAACAGGGTCTCACTGAGTTGCAAAGGGCCTAAGTAGCTGAGGCTGTCCTCGAACCGAGATCCTCTTGTCTCACCCTCCGGAATGCTGGGATTACAAGGGTGCGCCACCATGCCCGGCTCCTTTTTACTTCTGCAGGAGCATGTGCCACCAGCAAAAAGACTGTCGGCAAGCACAAGTAAGCACACCAAGGGCGGAGTCCCCTGGGCTTAACCCTGCCATGACCCTGCCCCAGCCCTGACTGGGGAGGGCTTGGGTTCACAGCTCTTTCAAGTTGGTTAGTTGAAAGACAGGTGGGAATTTTGACTTTAGTGGTTTGACAAAGAAAGGAAATTTAAAGCAGTAGGGCACGCTTGTAATCCCAGCACTTGGGAGGCTGAGACAGGAGGATCGAAACAGCTTCAGCTACTTAGGCCCTTTGCAACTCAGTAAGACCCTGTTTCAAAATAAAGAATAAGAAATAGGGATAGGGGTATAGCTCAGAAGTAGAATGCCCCTGGGTTTAGTCCCAGGACTTTAAAAAAAATTAAATAATAAAAGATAAGTAAAAAAATAAATAAATAAAATGGCTGCCGCCTGACTAACCTGCTTACTAGAAAAGACTTTTCTATTTTTACATTTATTTACTTACTTACTTACTGAAACAGGGTGCAATCAATCCCAGTACTTAGGAGGCGGAGACAGGAGGATGGCAAGTTTGAAGCTAGCCTCAGCAATTTAGCAGAGGCTCTTGGCAACATAGTGAGATTCTGTTGCCAAATAAAAAATAATATAAGGCTGGTGGTGTAGCCTTGAGGTAGAATGCCCCTGGGTTCCATTCCCAGTATCACACACACACACACACACACACACACACACACACACACACACACGTGCGCGCACTCACACACGTGCGCGCACACACACGCACACACACGCGCGCGCACACACACACGCGCGCACACACGCGCGCACACGCACACACGCGCGCGCACACACACACACACACGCACACACGCACACACACACACCACCTCTGATGTTGAAAGAGTGATGCAACAGGCTGGTCGTCACTCAGCAAATCTTTGGCAGAGGCATTGCAAACAGCGCACTCGAGAAAGAAGAGTCGGCCGGGCGTGGTGGCGCACACTTCTAAGCCCAGTATCTGGGAGGTGGAGGCAGGAAGATCGCAGGTTTGGAGACAACGTCAGCAAGGAGTGGGACTCTCATCAATCTAGTGAGACCCTGCTTCAAACTAAAATAAAATAGGGCTGGGAGTGTAGTTTGCCGGTAGAATGCTCTTGGGTTCAATCTCTAGTATCACACACACACAAAAAAAAAAAAAGAAAGAAAAAAAAAAAGAAAGGAAGGAAGGAAGGAATAGAGAAAGAAAAGTGTCTGGCCAAGCATAATTTTTTTTTTTTTTTTTTTTGGTGGTACTGGGGGTGGAACCCAGAGGCTTTCTACCTCCGGAATATACTCCCAGACCTATTTTATATTTTATTTGGAAACAGGGTCTCACTAAGTTGCTGAGAGCCTCGGTAAGTAGCTGAGGCTGGCTTCGAACCTGCGCGATCCTCCTGTCTCAGCCTCCCAAGTGTGGGGATTACAAGCGTGCGCCACCACGCCCGGCCAAGCATAATCTGAACAGCAGAGTCAGGGCTAGGGATCAAGGAGAAGGAGAACTGGGCGACATCAGGTCTGCATAACTGATGCGTAGCTTTCAGTGCGTTAATTTGCCACTCTGAATGTTAGTCTTCTATCTGTCCCGTTGGGGGGATGAGAGTGGACTAACTTCCAGGATAGTAGATAGGATTCACTGCTGATTAATTGGCGGTGTCCCCTAGAGGGCTAGAAGGGTTCCTTCCCCCTCCCCCAGGAGCCGGGCGGGCGTGGTGCAAACCTGTAATCCTAGCACTAGGAAGGCTGGGACGGGAGGATCACAGTTTGAGGCCAGTCTCAGCAACTCAGCAAGACCCTATTTCAAAATAAAAAGTAAAAATGGGCCTGGAGGCGCAGTTCAGAGGCAGAATGTCCTTGGGTTCCATCCCCAGTACAAAAAATAAAAATAGAGAGAGAGAGAAAGAAAGGAAAAGAGAGAGAAGGGTCCAGGCTTGCTGGGGAAGAGTGCTGGGATTGATGGGATTGGTCAACAGTTGTTTCCTCCACAAGCAGGGTATTTATCTTCTTTCTTTCTTTCTTTCTTTCTTTCTTTCTTTCTTTCTTTCTTTCTTTCTTTCTTCTTTCTCTTTTTGGTGGTACTGGGGGTGGAACCCAGAGGCTTTCTACCTCCGGGCTATACTCCCAGACCTTTTTTATATTTTATTTGGAAACAGGGTCTCACTATGTTGCCGAGAGCCTCACTAAGTAGCTGAGGCTGGCTTTGAACCTGCGCGATCCTCCTGTCTCAGCCTCCCAAGCGCGGGGATTACAAGCATGCGCCTCCACGCCCTGGTTTTTATTTCTTTATTTTTTATGTATGTATGTATGTATGTATGCATGCATGTATGTATGTATGCATGTATGTATATATTTATACTGGGTATTGATCCCAGGGGTACTCTACCTCTGAGCTACACCCTCAGCCCTATTTTATTTGATTTTTTTAATTTTTAAAATTTTTTTGCGGCACTGGGGATTGAACCCAGAAGGATTCTACCTCCCAGCCCTATTTTCTTTATCTTGAAACAGGGTCTCACTGAGTTGCAGAGGACCTCACTAAGTAGCTGAGGCTGGCCACAAACCATGATCCTCCTATCTCAGCCTCCCAAATGCTGGGATTACAAACGTGCACCACCATGCCCGGCTCCTACTTTATTTTATTTTATGATTTTTTTGAAACAGGGTCTCACGAGGTAGATGAGAGTCTCACTACTTACTGAGGCTACCCTGGAACCTTCGATCCTCCTGTCTCAGCCTCCCTAGATGGGATTATAAGTGAGTGCCACCATGCCCAGCAAGCAGGGCATTTAAAATTGGCCTGTAATCCCAAGCCTTGGGAGGCGGAGACAGGAGGATCTCAGGTTCAAGGGCAGCCTCTGCAATTTAGTGAGACCATTAGCAACCTAGTGAGATCCTGTTTCAAAATAAAAAAATAAAAAGGGCTGGCAGTGTAGCTCAGAGATAGACTGTCCCTGGGTTCCATCCCCAGTACCAAAATAAATAAACAAATGAAATAAAATAAAATAAAATTGGCACTTTGTTGATCCAATATTTGTCTTTCTCAGAAACGATTCTCTTCAGGAGCCTTCTGAGCTCTTCTGTTCGGAGCGCCCAGGTTTCTGTCTTTTTGTGTGTCTGGTGGGCATGCTTTTCATCCCACAGGCAATTTCCTTAATTCCAAAGGGGAAGGAATTTTAATTATCTTCTGAAACCACAGACTTTGTCTCCGGCAGTGGATGTGATATATATTTAAAGAATCCCTGAGACTTCCAGAGGTCCTCTGAGATGGAATGTCTGCATACAAAGTGTTAATTACATACGCATAATAATTCTTTTGAGATGAATTAGATTATTATAATTTTCGTAGTTGACAGCTTTCCCTGCCTGCATACTGCCCAGCTCGGGGGAAGCCGGTCCTGGGAGGAGGATGCTGCCAGGGTCCTGGTTGGTGGCTGTAGGCAGCGAGGATCATCTAGGGAGGAAGGTGGATATCTTGGCTACAATCCCAGTCCCAGCCCCCTCGGGAGCTGACCTGGAGTGCTATGGGGCTTCGGATTTATAGAAGGAAGTTGGCCTTTGTGTTATCTCGGAAACCAGAAGGTTTGGTTTACCATATCCATGAAAAGGGTGATAGGAGCTGGGTGTGGTGGTGCACACCTGTAACCTCAGGATTTGGTTGAGAGACCCTGTTTCCCAATAAAAATTAAGACGAGAGGATCTCAGGTTCAAAGCCAGCCTCAGCAACTTATCAAGGCTCTAAGTAACTTAAAGACACCTGTTTCCAAATAAAAATTAAATATGGCTGGGGATGTACCACACACACACACACACACACACACACACACACACACACACACACAAGATGGAGATAAATTTCAACATACTGTACAGATTTTTTTTTTTTTTTTGGTGGTACTGGGGGTGGAACCCAGGGGCTTTCTACCTCTGGGTTATACTCCCAGACCCATTTTATATTTTATTTGGAAACAGGGTCTCACTAAGTTGCTGAGAGCCTCACTAAGTAGCTGAGGCTGGCTTCGAACCCGTGCGATCCCCCTGTCTCAGCCTCCCAAGCGCAGGGATTACAAGCGTGCGCCACCACGCCCGGCTACTGTACGGATTTTAAGTATATAGTTCAATGAGTTTATTTTTGTTTTTTTTTTGTTTTGTATTCTTATTTATTTTTTTGGTACTGGGGATGGAACCCAGGGGCGTTCTACCTCCAAGCGGCACCCCAGCCCTATTTTTTATTCTTTATTTTGAAATAGGGTCTTACTGAGTTGCCAAGGGCCTCACTAAGTAGCTGAGGCTGGCCGTGAACCCGGGTCCTCCGGTCTCAATCTCCCAAATACTGGGATTACGAGCACATGCCACCACGCCCAGCTGCTTTTTGTTGTTTTGGTACAGGGGCTTAAACCCAGGGGCATTCTACCTCCAAGCTTCATCTCCAGCCCGATTTTTTATTCTTTACTTTAGAAACAGGGTCTCACTAAGTAGCTAAGGCTGTCCTCAAACCATGATCCTCCTGTCTCAGCCTCCCAAATACTGGGATGACAGGCATTAGCCACCACACTTGGACGTTCAATGAGTGTTGACAAATATAATCAGCTTATTTAGGGAAATTACAAGATTCCATAAAACTGTTGGCAAGAGTGTGGAGAGTGAAGTCTGCGACCTGGCTGCCCGGAAATGTAATCCAGTATTTGGGAAGCTGAAACAGGAGGATCACAAGTTCAAAGCCAGCTGGTAATTTAGCAAGGTCCTCAGCAACCTAGTGAGACCTTGTTTCCAAATGCCTCTGGGTTCAATTCCCAGTACCAAAAAAATTAAAATAAAAAAGTGAAGACCTCTTGAGGTGATGGAGTTCTGTTGTATCCTGATGGTGTTTGCAAACTCAGTGCACCTCATCTGGATCCATCCACTCAAATTACTGAAGGAGAGAAACTGGAGAAATATATAAGTAAGAAATTTTGAGCTGGGCGTGGTGGTGCACATCTGTAATCCCAGCATTCGGGAGGCTGAGACCTGGAGGATCGCGGTTCGCGGACAGCCTCAGCTACTTAGTGAGGCCTCTGCAACTCAGTGAGACCCTGTTTCAAAATTAAAAAAAAAAAAAAGGGCTGGGAGTGTAGCTCAGAGGTAAAATGTCCCTGGGTCCCTGCAAAAAAAGAAAAGAAAAGAAAAGAAATTATGATAATAGGAGGCTGAGATAGGATTGCAGGTTCGCAGCCAGCCTCAGGTACTCAGTGAGGCCCTCCACAACTTAGTGAGATCCTATTTCAAAGTAAAGAATAAAAAAAATAGGGGTGGGGATGTAGCTAAGAGATAGAATGCCCCTGGGTTCCATCTCCAGTACCAAAAAAAAAAAAAAAAAAAAAAAATATATATATATATATATATATATATATATATATATATAATAAACCAAAAAATGGCAGAAACCAGCAACGCCAAGACCTGCATCCTGCAGGAACCTACCTAAATGCTTGAGGTCAAACTTTTTGTTGTTTTGTTTTGTGTTGCTTTTTGCTCCAGTACATAAATGAAAGGAAATTCTAAAGGGATTAGCTTCAAATTCACAGCAAGTACCAAAAGCACACCGTTTGCCAAATAGGTTGAGTTTAGCTCTTTTGCTGTTTGGAAGCTAATGTGCTTTGCTAAAAGAAGAAAGGGTCTCTCCAACAAAATGAGACGGCTCTCGCTCCCGTTTAGGCAGCGCCGTTCACTGCCGCTCACTCTCTCAAAGCCTTCTCGTTCGTTTCTCATTTGATCTGCTATCCCCGGTTCTTCGCCAGGAAGCAGGGCAGGGGTCATTCTCTCCCTTGCTTTCAGACGAGGATCCTGGGGCTCACATGGCTGACTTAAATGTGCTCAGAGTCACTGGTGAGCCAGCCTCCTGGACGGCCAGCTCCACGTGTTTGGTCTGGACCCACCGTCTGTTCTGCAAATCAACCCACCCAGAGAACAGTCTGAGTTCGAGAGGATCTCAGAACAGCACAGCCAGGCGTGGTGGCTCATTTTTGTAGCCCCAGTACTTGGGAGGCTGTGATAGGAAGATCAGTTCCAGACCAGCCTTGGCAGTTTAGCAAGACTCTCGGCAACCTACTGCGACCCTATTTCAAAACAACAACCAAAAATAGTAACATTTTTTTAAAACCGAACCTAGGGGCATTCTACCTCCTAGCTGTACCTCCCTCCCAGCCCTATTTTTTATTTTTATTTTTTATTTTATTTTTTGTGGGTCTGGGGATGGAACCCAGGGACATTCGACCTCCGAGCTACACCCCCTGCCCTGTTTTCATTGTTTATTTTGAAACAGGGTCTCACTAAGTTACAGAGGGCCTCACTAAGTAGCTGAGGCTGTCCGCGAACCGCGGTCCTCAGCCTCCCGAATACCGGGATTACAAGCATGTGCCACCACACCTGGCTTCATTTTTATTTTGAAACAGGGTCTCTCTAGGTTGATGAGACTCTCACTACTTGCTGAGGCTGTCCTCAAACTTGTGATCCTTCTGTCTCAGCCTCCAAAGTACTGGGATTAAAGGTATGTGCCACTATGCCTGGCATTAGTTTTTATTTATTCATTCATTTTTGGTACTGAGAATTGAACCTAAGGGCATTCTCCCTCTGATCTACACCCCCAGCCCTGTTTTTTATTCTTTATTTTAAAACAGGTTCTTTTTTTTTTTTTTTTTTTTTTTTTTTGCGGGTCTGTAGATGGAACCCAGGGGCATTTGACCTCCGAGCTACACCCCCTGCCCTATTTTTATTCTTTATTTTGAAACCGGGTCTCATTGAGTTGCGGAGGGCCTCACTAAGTAGCTGAGGCCGTCCGCGAACCACGATCCTCCAGGTCTCAGCCTCCCGAAAGCTGGGATTACAAGCCTGCGCCACCACGCCCAGCTAAAACAGTTCTCACTGAGTTGCAAGGGGCCTTTCTAAGTAGCTGAGGGTGTCTGCAAACTGCCATTCTCCGGTCTCCACATCCCTAATGTTGGGGTTACAAGTGTATGCCACCATGCTTGGTTTCTTTTTTTTAATTCTTTATTTTGAAACAGGGTCTCACCTGGTTGCAGAAGGCCTCACTACTTAAGTAGCTGAGGCTGGCTGTGAAGCTGTGATCCTCCAGTCTCAGTCTCCTAAACACTGGGATCACAAGCTTTCACCCGGCTAAATAATACTTTTTTTTTTTTTTTTTTTTTGCATATGGGGATTAAACTCAGGGGCATTCGACCCCCGAGCTACACCCCCTGCCCTATTTTTTATTCTTTAATTTTGAAACAGGGTCTCACTAAGTTGCGGAGGGCCTCACTAAGTAGCTGAGGCTGTCCGCGAACCGCGATGCTCTGGTCTCAGCCTCCCAAATGCTGGGATTACAAGCTTGTGCCACCATGCCTGGCTTAGAAAAAAATTTTAAAAAGGGCTGGGGATGGAGCTTGGAGGCAGAATTCCCTCGGGTTCTATCCCAACTACCACCATAAATACAGACAGACAGACAGACAGACAGACACACACACACACACACACACACACACACACACACACGACACCGCAGTATCAACAGTTAACAGGCTTAATTTCTTGCCTGTCCTGTATGTATTAACACTTACCATTTTTCCAACAGCCCAGGCGAACTCTTTGTACCACAGGAGGAAGCAGAGGTTCATTCAGAGAAGGTCCAGGGCTCACTTAAGCTCACACTGGAAGTAGGTTGCAGAACTGGGTGCCCCCAGAGTCTGGCTGAAGTCCAGGCGTCCTCTTCTACCCCCACACTGCCCCACAGTATGCCACGTGTTGATCCAAGCGCTTTCCTTCTTTCCTTCTTCTTTGTACTGGGGATTGAACCCACAGACATTCTGCCCCTACACGCTTGTGATCCCAGTACCTGGGAGGCTGAGACAGGAGCATCTGGGTTCATGGCCAGCCTCAGCTACTTAGTGAGGCCCTTTGCAACTGAGTGAGACCCTGTTTCAAAATAAAGAATAAAAAGCCAGGCGTGGTGGCGCACGCTTGCAATCCCCACGTCTGGGAGGCTGAGACAGGAGGATCACACAGGTTCGAAGCCAGCCTCAGCTATTTAGTGAAGCTCTCAGCAACTTAGTGAGACCCTGTTTCCAAATAAAATATAAAATAGGTCTGGGAGTATAGCCCTGGAGGTAGAAAGCCTCTGGGTTCCACCCCCAGTGCCACCAAAAAAATAAAAATAAATAAATAAAAAATAATAATAAAGAATAAAAAATAAGGCTGGGGATGTAGCTCGGAGGAAGAATGCCCCTGGTTCCATTCCCAGACCTGCAAAAAATAAAAATAAAAATAAAATTAAAAAAATAGGGCTGGGGGTGTAGCTCAGAGGTAGAATGTCCCTGGTTTAATTCTCAGTATAGTGATGATGATGATGATGATAATAATAATAATAATAATAATAATTAATAATAATAATAATGGGCCAGGATGTAGCTCAGTGGCAAAGCACCTCCTTTGCAGGTGTGACACTCTGGGTTCGATCCTGGTTCCAAAAAGACAAACAACCAAAAAAAAACACCTTTAGCCGGGCGTGGGGACGCACGCTTGTAATCCCAGCGCTTGGAAGGCTGAGACAGGAGGATTAGAGGAACTTCAGCTACTGAGTGAGGCTCTCAGCAGTGAGACCCTGTTTCCAAATAAAATATGAAATAGGTCTGGGAGTGTAGCCCAGAGGTAGAATATGCCTTGGGTTCCACCCCCAGTACCACAAAAAAAAGAACCCCTTTAAAAATAAGAAAATAGCCAGGCGTAGTGGCGCACGCTTGTAATCCCCGCGCTTGGGAGGCAGAGACAGGAGGATCGCGCAGGTTCGAAGCCAGCCGCGCTGGTTTAAGAGACCCTGTTTCCAAGTAAAAAAGTATAAAATAGATCTGGGAGTGTAGCCCGGAGGTAGAAGGGCTTCCAGGAACCTCAGTACCACCAATAAAATAAAATAAAATAAAAATAAAAATAATAAAATAGCCGGGCGTGGTGGCACACAGTTGTAATCCCAGCATTTGGGAGGCTGAGACAGGAGGATCGTGGTTCGCAGACAGCCTCAGCTACTTAGCGAGGCCCTCTGCAACTCAGTGAGATCCTGTTTCAAAATAAAGTATAAAAAATTGGGCAGGAGGGTATAGCTTGAAGGTCAAATGGCTCTGGGTTCCATCCCCAGACCCGAAAAATAAAATAAAATAAAAAATAATAAAATAAATAAATATAAAATCAAAGGAAAGGAAAGAAAAGAATGAAACAGTGCCGAGGTGTAGCTTAGTGGCTGACATCCCTGGGTTTTATCCCCAGTCCCACAAGAAGGAAGGAAGGAAGGAAGGAAGGAAGGAAGGAAGGAAGGAAGGAAGGAAGCCAGCCAAGTGACCTGGAAGGTCTCTTCTAAGCCAGAGCTTACAGGATTTGGTGACACTTCTTAAAGATTGCAGCCTGTCCATTCAGGACAGTGAGAGACAGCCCTCCTCCCATGGGCTTCCAGAATGAACATTGCTTTCCCGGCCACCAACGTGCTCACCGTCCCTCCTCGTGGGCGCTGGGTTCACTGAGCTGGAGAGCAGGAGGCTGTGTACCGATCATGCCGGCAGTGTCCCGGCGTGCTCCCCAGCAGGACCTGGGGGAGGATGGTGAACGCTGAGTCCACTGTCGAAGAAATCCCTGTGTAGCCGTGTGGAGGTGCGGCACGTGCGGATGGCTGACTTCTGGGTAGTCACAGAGCCAGCCAGAGCTCCGCGGACTCCGAATAGCGCCTCATGCCACCTCTTCACGCCTGGGAAAAAGGAGGCCCGGAGAGGGGAAGCAACTTGTAAGAGGTCACACAGTATTCATTCAACAAATATTTGTACCTACGGTACAACAACAAAAATAATAAAATAGGGTTGGGGATGTAGCTCAGAGGTAGAATGCCTCTGAGTTCCATCCTCAGTACCAAAGGGGGGAGAAAATAAAAGGATCCTGAGGCTGGTCTCAACCCTGCGATCCTCCTGCGTCAGCCTTCTGAGTCCTGGGATTACAGGCCACCAGGCCCAGTTTAAGGTCTATATTTTCCAGTTCTGTTCATGTGATGGTGCCTCCCCCAGGTGCCCGGCAGTGCTCAGGAATCAAGATGCAGACAACCTCACCGTGCCTGGCAGTCAACCAGAACTGACAATTCCTGTTGACTTTGGACCTTCTGGGTCGCTGGTGATCCGTCCAGAGGCCTCACCTGAGATAAAGGGCAGCTCCAGTCTTCCCTGACCAGAGTGCAGGCCTGCGGACCCACGGGTGCTCCTCAGCTCCATCCCTGGAGGTCACCAAGTGCTGACGCCTCTTCCCTACCCCTCCCCTCTTCCCATCTCCTCCCTTGGCCCTGCGGGCTCCTCCTGGGTCTCCTGAACCTGACTGGACTGCGTGTGTGTTGCCTGGAGGGGCAAGTAGTGAGGACACCAGAGGAGAGGTGAGACCTGAGGTCACTAGTGTGGGCTGGGCCCATCTCATCTCCTTTAGGGCCGGGTGTGGTGGCCACACTGTAATCCCAGTACTGGGAGGCTGAGAATGGGAGGATCATGGGTTTGAGGACAGCCTCAGCAAGTAGTGAGACTCTCATCTAACTAGTGAGACCCTGTTTCCAAGTAAGAAAAATAAAATAGGGCTGGGGGTGTAGTTCTGAGGTAGAATGCCCTTGGGTTCAATCCCAAGTACCAACCCCCCAAAAAAGTCCTAATCGGATTTGTTTATTTATTTATTTATTTATTTATTTATTTATTTTTTGCGGGTCTGGGGATGGAACCCAGGGGCATTTGACCTCCGAGCTACACCCCCTGCCCTATTTTTTAATCTTTATTTTGAAACCGGGTCTCACTGAGTTGCAGAGGGCCTCACTAAGTAGCTGAGGCTGTCCGCGAACTGTGATCCTCTGGTCTCAGCCTCCCAAATGCTGGGATTACAAGCGTGCGCCACCACGCCCGGCTCTAATCAGATTTAAATTCAGGTAAAAAATACAACGTGTGGATTGTGTATGTCATTCGGGGTGAGCATGTGCTTTGCGTGTACAGGGTCCTAGGTTCAATCCCCAGCATCAGGAAAAAATAATTCTGTGTGGGCCAAAGAAAACACACCTGCGGAGGAGGGCGTTGCATGTGGAAGGTCTCAGAAGTGCTAGAGCTTCTGCCAACTAGCAGCAGGCCTCCAGATAAAACATCTCACCTTTCTGAGCCTCAGTGTTCTCGTATATAAAGCATCCTCAATTGTTTTTACATTATTATTATTTTATTTTTATTTTTAGTTTTTATTTTTGGTGGTACTGGGTGTGGAACCCAGAGGTTTTCTACCTCTGGGCTATCCTCCCAGACCTTTTTTTTATATTTTATTTGGAAACAGGGTCTCACTAAGTTGCTGAGAACCTCACTAAGTAGCTGAGGCTGGCTTTGAACCCGTGCAATCCTCCTGTCTCAGCCTCCCAAGCGTGCACCACCACGCCCAGCTTTTTTTTTTTTTTTTTTTTTTTTTTTTTGGTGGTACTAGGGTTCCTGGAAGCCCTTCTACCTCTGGGCTACACTCCCAGACCTAATATATAATATATAATATAATTTTATTATTATTATTTTTTGCAGTACCAGAGTTTGAACTGGCATTTCACCTCTGAGCTACACCCCCAGCCCTATTTTTTATTCTTTATTTTGAAACGGTCTCACTACATTGCTGAGAGCCTAAGTAGCTGAGGCAGGCCATGAACATGCCATCCTTCTGTCTCAGTCTCTCACGTACTGAGATTACAAGCATATGCCACCACGCCCGGCCGTGTGTGTGTGTGTGTGTGTGTGTGTGTGTGTGTGTGTTACTGGGGATGGAACCCAGGGACCTTCTACCTCCAGGCAACACTTCCACACCTATTTTATATTGTATTTAAAAACGGTCTCACTAAGTTGCTGAGAGCCTCACTAAGTAGCTGAGGCTGGCTGTGGACCTATGATCCTCCTGTCTCAGTCTCCCAAGAATTGAGATTACAAACCTGTGCCACCACACCCAGCTCCTATTTTATTTTTGTTTTGTTTTTTATTTTTTATTTATTTATTGGTGGTATTGGGGTTCCTGGAAGCCCTTCTACCGCCGGGCTACACTCCCAGACCTATTTATATTTTTTAATTTGGAAACAGGGCCTTTTAAACCAGCGAGGCTGGCTCTGAACCAGCGCGATCCTCCTGTCTCCGCCCCCCAAGCGCGGGGATTACAAGCGTGCGCCACCATGCCCGGCTTTATTTTTGTTTTGAAACGGGGTCTAAGAGTTTTGCTACGCCGGGCATGGTGGCGCACGCTTGTAATCCCAGCCTTCGGGAGACTGAGACTGGAGGATTGCGGTTCGGGGACAGCCTCAGCTACTTGGTGAGGCCCTCTGCAACTCAGTGAGACCCGGTTTCAAAATAAAGAATAAAAAAATAGGGCAGGGGGTGTAGCTCAGAGGTCTAATGGCCCTGGGTTCCATCCCTAGACCCGCAAAAAAAAAAAGAATCTTGTTACATTGTGTGTGTGTGTGTGTGTGTGTGTGTGTGTTACTAGGGGTGGAACCCAGGGGTTTTCTACCTCCAGGCTACACTCCCAGACCTATTTTATATTGTGTTTGGAAACAGGATCTCACTAAGTTGCTGAGAGCCTTACTCGGTAGCTGAGGCTGGCTTCAAACCTACACGATCCTCCTGTCTCAGCCTCCAAATCCTGGGATTACAAGGGTGCGCCACCACGCCCGGCATATGTTCTTTATTTGGAAACAGGGTCTCACTGAGTTGCAGAGGGCCTCACTAAGCAGCTGAGGCTGTCCGCGAACCGTTATCCTCCAGGTCTCAGCCTCCCGAATGCTGGGATTACAAGCATGCGCCACCACGCCCGGCGGCCTAGCAGGTTTTGATTTCCCTTTTTGCCTTTGTGTATCTAGAGACCCTGATACTCAGAGAAGCTGAGTATCTTCTCTGAAGTCACAGATTGAGGTCATAGGCAAGAAAAAAAGCTGGCCTCCACCATGGGCCGGCCTCAAACCCTGTTCCACCTCTCTGTGACACCTGCGAAGGTCAAGTCAGGCCAGCGGCCTCTGAGGAGGATGCCGAGCTGGGGTGAGGGGTTCTGTTCTCAGGGCGAGGGCCATGCCGCTCAGTGCTTCTTCTTCTTCTTCTTCTTCTTCTTCTTCTTCTTCTTCTTCTTCTTCTTCTTCTTCTTCCTCTTCCTCCTCCTCCTCCTCCTCCTCCTCCTCCTCCTCCTCCTCCTCCTCCTCCTTCTTCTTCTTCTTCTTCTTCTTCTTCTTCTTCTTCTTCTTCTTTGGTACTGGGGATGGAACCCTGGGTATTCTACCTCCAAGCTAATTCCCTCCGTACTAGGAGGCTGAGACACGAGGATTGCAGATTTGTGGCCAGCTTCAGCTACTTAGTAAGGCCCTCTGCAACTTAATGTTTCAAAATAAAAGAATAAAAAATAGGCTCAGGGTGTAGTTTAGAGGTAGAATGCTCCTGGGTTCCATCCCGAGAACTGAAAAAGAAAGGAAGATAGAAAGAGAAAGAGAGAAAGAAAGAAATATTAAGAAAAGAAAATATATCAAGCTGGGTGTGGTGGCACATGCCTGTAATCCCAGTACTTGAGAGGCTGAGATAGGCGGATTGCAGGTTTGAGGCAGAATCTCATTAACACAGCAAGACTCTGTTTCAAAATAAAAATAAAAGCCGGGCATGGTGGCACATGCTTGTAATCCCAATATTCGGGAGGCTGAGACAGGAGGATCGCGGTTCACGGACAGCCTCAGCTACTTAGTGAGGCCCTCCGTAACTTAGTGAGACTGTGTTTCAAAATAAAGAATAAAAATGGGGCAGGGGGTGTAGCTCGGAGGTGGAATGCTCCTGGGTTCCATCCCCAGACTTGCAAAAAAAATAAAATAAAAATGCCCCTGGGTTAAATCCCCAGCACTACACACACGCGTGCACACCCCTCTCTTTCTCTTAGTGGTGCCATGTGTTGAGCGGGGAGTGGTGACACACATCTCTAATCCTAGTACTTGGGAGGCTGAGACAGGAGGATCACAGGTTCAAGGCCATCCTCAGCAATTTAGCAAGACTTTCCAAATTTGAAAGGGAAGAGCTACGGGTATAGATGGGCGGTAGAATGCCCTTGGCTTCAATCTCCAGTATCAAAAATAAATTAAATAAAATAGAGCAGGAGGTATCACTCGTAGGTAGAATGTCCCTAGGTTCCATCTCCGGTACAACAAGGACAGCAGCAACAACAAAAGTCACATTTTAGCTGGAGAGGATAGCGCCTGCCTATAATCCCAGTAACCTGGAGAACTGCAGGCTGGAGGCCAGCCTCAGCTTTGAACCGACACTCTCAGCAGTTTAGCGAGACCCTGTTTCAAAATAAAACATAAAATAGGGCTGGGATGTAGCTCAGAGGTATAATGCACCTGAGTTCAATCCCCAGCACCACAATAAATAAATAGATATATATGTATAGTAGATAGATAGATAGATAGATAGATAGATAGATAGATAGATAGATAGATGAAACCAAAGGTAATATTTCAGCCGGGTGTGGTGGCCCACGCTTGTAATCCCAGCATTTGGGAGGCTGAGACAGGAGGATCACGGTTCAAGGACAGCCTCAGCTACTACTTAGTGAGGCCTTTTGCAACTCAGTGAGACTCTGTTTCAAAATAAAGAATAAAAAATAGGGCTGGGGGTGTAGCTCGGAGGTAGAATGCCCTGGGTTCCATCCCCAGTACCGCCAAAAGAAAGAAAGAAAGAAAGAAAGAAAGAAAGAAAGAAAGAAAGAAAAGAAAAGAAAAGAAAAGAAAAGAAAAGAAAAGAAAAGAAAAGAAAAGAAAAGAAAAAGAAAGGTAATGTTTCCTTGGATGTACCATACCCCATGCATGGGCTACTATTTGCACACATCGCTCACGGACGCTCCATGAGATAAGCAGTATTTTCATCATCTGATTAATAAGCTGGAGAACTGAGGGTTAGAGAGAGGCTTAAATATTTGCCAAAGCCACATGATAATCAAGCTGGCAATTACAGTCAAGACCTGTAGCTGGGCGTGGTGGCGCGCACCTGTAATCCCAGTACTTGGGAGGCTGACACAGGAGGATTGCAGGTTCTTGGCCAGCCTGAGCTACTTAGTGAGGCCCCCCTCAACTTAGACCCTGTTTGAAAATAAAGAATAAAAAATCAGGCTGGGAGTGTAGCTTGGAGGTAGAACGCTCCTGGGTTGAATCTCCAGTTACACACACACACACACACACACACACACACACACACACCTTACTGTTCACAGCTCCGTCATAATTGGAGACAGGAAAAGCCAAGGCCACAGGGCTGGAGACTGGGAGCTTCCCGAAGGCAGGGAACAGGAGTGTCTTGTGAATTTCTGTGCCTGGGCAGTATCAGGCACAATGCAGATGCTTAGTAAACATTCGTGTGCTGAAGGCACATGTGCCACGTTGCCAGTTGCTAGAGTGCAGGGTGAGCCCCTGGAGGGCAAGAGGTCAGGGAGGGGCCAGGCCTGCGGGGGTGAACCCTGGAGCCTCCCAGCAGAGGCCAGGCCTGTCAAAGTCCACCCAAGAGCCAGAGAGCTGACTCAGGCCCTGTGGTAAACTGGATTACCACCAGGAATGGTGGCACGCACCTGTAATTCCAGTACTTGTGAGCCTGAGATAGGAGGATTGCAGGTTTGAGGCCAGCCTCAGCAATTTAGTGAGGCTCTTGACAACTCGGTGAGACCCTGTTTCCAAATAAAAGCGTGGTAGTGCATGCGTGCAATCCCAGTACTTGGGAGGCTGAGACAGGAGGATCACAGATTCGAGGCCAGCCTCAGCTACTTGGCAAGGCCCTCTGCAACTCAGTGAGACCCTGTTTCATAATAAAGAATAAAAAATATAGCTGGGCGTGGCGGTGCACACTTGTAATCCCAGCGTTTGGGAGGCTGAGACAGGACGGATCGTGGTTCGCGGATGGCCTCAGGTACTTAGTGAGGCCTTCTGCAACACAATGTGACCCTGTTTCAAAATAAAGAATATAAAATTAGGGCTGGGGTATTGCTCAGAGGTAGAATGCCCCTGGGTTCCATCCTCAGTGCCGCAAATAAATAAATAATTAAAAAAAGAATAAAAAATAAGGCTGGGGGTGTAGCTTGGAGGTAGAACATGCCTGGGCTCCATTCCCAGTACCACAAGAACACACACACACACACACACACACACACACACACACACACACACACAATGGGAGCCGGGCGTGGTGGCGCACACTTGTAATCCCAGCATTTGGGAGGCTGAGACCGGAAGATCGCAGTTCGTGGACAGCCTCAGCTACTTAGTGAGGCCCTCCGCAACTCAGTGAGACCCTGTTTCAAAATAAAGAATAAAAAATAGGGCAGGGGATGTAGCTCAGAGGTCAAATGCCCCTGGTTTCCATCCTTAGACTCGCAAAAATATATGTGTGTGTGTGTGTGTGTGTGTGTGTGTGTGTGTGTGTGTATTTAATGGGGCTGGGAGTATAGTCCAGAGATAGGAAGCTCCTGGGTTCCATCCTAGTATTACCAACAACCAACCTGGATTGCAGGGTTGGCATTAATGGGGAAGCCATCAGCCCGACCCTGAGAACAGGAGGCCCACGGAGGGGAGCGGGGATGAGGAAGAGCCCATCGGGAGAACTGTCAGAAGAGATGGGGCGGCACCCGTCTCCAGCTCAGAGGGAGAGCGCGCTAAACGTTTTCTATTGATCTATCTCTAGCTCTCTCTCTGGCACTGGGGATTGAACCCAGGGGTATTCTACCTCCAAGCTACACCACTAGACCTTTATTTTCTCTCCCTGCACTTCCTTCCTCATTGCAAAGCACCCTTCTCTACTCCTTCCTCTAAGCTCACTTCATCTGTAAAGTGGGAAGAATTACTCTATACACTTCACAAAAGGAGATCTCTGCTGAGCTAATGTTGCTGCTGGTGGTGTTGTTATTATCAGCAGTACTGGATTGAGCCCAGGAGGGTTCTATGCCTGGCCTATGCACCAGCTCTATTTATTTATTTATTTTTTAATTTATTTTTTGGTGGTACTGGGGTTCCCGGAAGCCCTTCTATACCTCCGGGCTACACTCCCAGACAGATATATATATATATATAGAATTTTTTTTTTTTAATTTGGAAACAGGGTCTCTTAAGCCAGCACGGCTGGCTCCGAACCAGCGTGATCCTCCTGTCTCAGCCTCCCAAGCGCGGGGATTACAAGCATGTGCCACCACGCCCGGCCACCCAGCTCTATTTTATTTAATTTTATTTATTTATTTATTTATTTATTTATTTATTTATTTTTGTGGGTCTGGGGATGGAACCCAGGGACATTTGACTTCCGATTTACACTCCCTGCCCTATTTTTTATTCTTTATTTTGAAACCGGGTCTCACTGAGTTGCAGAGGGCCTCACTAAGTAGCTGAGGCCGTCCGCGAACCGCAATCCTCCAGGTCTCAGCCTCCCGAATGCTGGGATTACAAGCCTGCGCCACCATGCCCGGCTTCTGTTTTATTTTTTTTATTTGAAAGTCTCACTAAGTTGCTGAGGGCCTGGCTAAGTGGCTGAGGCTGTCCTCAATGAACCTGCGATCCTCCTGGCTCAGTCTCCCAAGTGCAGGGATTACAGGTGCACACCACCAGGCCCAACTGGCTGAGCCTCTTCCCAAGAACTGAAGTCCTTTACGGCCTGTACCAGAGGCCTGGAAGCACACTCCCGGCTACTCTGTGCGTCTGGGACACGCTCTCGTCCAGCTCCTTCCTCCTGCCACGGTTCACTCCTGGGCTATTGAAGGACACCTCAGGCCCAAGAGGTATCAGACGCAGGCGAGACAGTGCCAGCTGTAGAAACACGAGGGCTTTGCGGAAACCCAACCTTAAGAGGAATAAAGCTACAATCCAAGCGTGTTTTGGTTTCCTTTCTCATATGCACAGGTAACTCAAAGACCCATTCCCCCCTCCTTTACCTATTCACCCCTCCAAAAGAAAGACAGAATTATGTTTCAGGGAAACTTTGTGTTTTCCTTCATGCTTATAAGCCAGATAGACAAGTATCGTGCCATTTATTTATTTATTTATTTATTTATTTATTTATTTATTATGTGGTACTGGGGATGGAACCCAGGGGCATTCTACCTCTGAGCTACACCCCCAGCCCTGTTTTTTTTTTTTATTATTATTCCTTATTTTAAAACAGAGTCTCACTGGGCGTGGTGGTACACGCTTGTAATCCCCGCCCTTGGGAGGCTGAGACAGGAGGATCACACAGGTTTGAAGCCAGCCACGCTGGCTTAAGAGACCCTGTTTCCAAATAAAAAGTATAAAATAGGTCTGGGAGTGTAGCTCGTAGGTAGAAAGCCTCTGGGTTCCACCCCCAGTACCACCAAAAAATAAATAAATAAATAAATAAATAAATAAATAAATAAGCTGGGCGTGGTGGCGCACGCTTGTAATCCCCGCGCTTGGGAGACAGAGACAGGAGGATCGCGCAGGTTAAGCTGGTTTAAGAGACCCTGTTTCCAAATAAAAAGTATAAAATAGGTCTGGGAGTGTAGCCCCGAGGTAGAAGGGCTTCCAGGAACCCCAGTACCACAAAAAAGAAGAAGAAGAAGAAGGAGGAGGAGGAGGAGGAGGAGGAGGAGGAGGAGGAGGAGGAGGAGGAGGAGGAGGAGGAAAGAAAGAATAAAACCGGGTCTCACTGAGTAGCAAAGGGCCTCACTAAGTAGCTGAGGCTGTCCATGAACCGCGATCCTCCTGTCTCAGCCTCCCAAAGGCTGGGGTTAAAAGCGTGCGCCACCACACCTGGCTTCATGCACCCTTTTTTGTGTGTGTGTGTGGTTCTGGGGATTGAGCCCAGGGGTATTCTACCTCTCTTATTTACTGTGCTGAGGATGGAACCCAGCGCTTCAAGCATGTTACACAAGTGTGACCACCACTGAGATAAACCTGTAGCCTTCTGTTCGTGTGTGTGTGTGTGTGTGTGTGTGTGTGTGTGTGTGTGTTAATGGGGATTGAACCTCGGGGCGTTCTACTTCTGAACGATACCCCCCCACACACTGTAATTTATTTTTCACTTGAAAACAGAGTCTCCTTGAATCGTTGAGAGCCTCTATAAATTACTGAGGCTGGCCTTGAATTTGTGATCCTTCTATCTCAGCCTCCAAAGTCCTGGATTATAGGCCTGAGCCACCACACCTAGCTCTGTTACTTTGATATAGGAAACGCTAGCCGGGCGTGGTGGCGCACGCTTGTCATCCCAGCTCTTGGGAGGCTGAGACAGGAGGATCGCGCAGGTTCGAAGCCAGCCTCAGCTACTTAGTGAGGCTCTCAGCAACTTAGTGAGACCCTGTTTCCAAATAAAGTAGAAAATAGGCCTGGGAGTGTAGCCCGGAGGTAGAAAAGCCCCTGGGTTCCACCCTTAGTACCACCAAAAAAGAAAAAAAAATATATGTATATATATGAAACATTACTGAATTTTGTATGGAGAGATTCAGATGTGAGGACTGGTTCTGTCCTATGTGACTTTCAATAAAGAACTTTATTTCTCTGAACTGCAGTTTCCTCATCCATACAACAAGGAAATTAAGTAATCACTAGGATTGCTGTTTTTAGCTCTAACAGACACCTCTTCCCTCCACATGCTCCTCCTTGGGGCAGGGCAAGGCCAGGATATGGGTCCTTAGTGTCCCTATAGCTCCTACACAGCAGCCTCCTGACCACTAGATAGCAGGAAACAGCGGCTCGTCCCGTGGAGCCCCGGTACCCGCCATTACTAAAGCTCACTGGAAAGGCTGAGGCAGGAGGACCACAGTTCAAGGCTGGCCTGGGCAACTTAGCCAGACCCTGTCTCAAAAATGACAACAACAACAACAACAAAATAGGGTTGGGGAGTATACACCTCTGGGTTCAATCCCCAGCACCACCAAAAATAAATAAAAATAAAAATAGTCAGGTGTGATGGCGCACACTTATAATCCCAGTACTTGGGAGGCTAAGACAAGAGGATCCAGGTTCACAGCCAGCCTCAGCCAGGCCCTCCACAACTTAGTGAAACCCTGTTTCAAAATGAAAAATAAAGCCGGGCGTGGTGACGCACGCTTGTAATCCCCTCGCTTGGGAGGCGGAGACAGGAGGATTGCGCAGGTTCGAAGCCAGCCGCGCTGGCTTAGGAGACCCTGTTTCCAAGTAAAAATATAAAAATAGGTCTGGGAGTGTAATCCGGATAATCCGGAGGTAGAAGGGATTCCAGGAACCCTAGTACCACCAAAAAAAAAAAAAAAAAAGAAAAGAAAAAAAAGCCAGGCCTGGTGGCACACGCTTGTAATCCCCACGTTTGGGAGGCGGAGACAGGAGGATCGCGCAGGTTCGAAGCCAGCCTTGCTGGCTTAAGAGACCCTGTTTCCAAATAAAATATAAAATATGTCTGGAGTGTAGCCCAGAGGAAGGGTTCCATCCCCAGTACCACCAAAAAATAAATTAAAAAAAAAATATATATATATATATATATATATGGTGTCTGGGAGTATAGCCCGGAGGTAGAAGGGTTTCCAGGAACCCCAGTACCACCAAATTATATATATATATATCAGACTGGGGGTTTAGCTTAGAGGTAGAAGGCCCCTGGGTTCCATCCCCAGCATCACAATAATAATAAAAAAAAGGTTTGGGGGGCTGGGTGTGGTGACACATGCCTGTCATCCCAGTACCTTTTAGGAAGCTGAGACAGGAGGGTTGCTGGTTCTAGGACAGCCTCAGCAATTTAGTGAGGCCCTGTTTCAAAATAAAAAATAAAATAGGGATGGAGATGTAGCTTAGAGGTGGAATGCCCCTGGGTTCAATCTCTAGTACTACCTACTAAAAAATAAAATAAAATAAATATTTAATACATAAATGGTCTAGGGATATACCTCAATGGTAGAGTGGCCCCAGGTTAAATCCCCAGTACTGCCCCTCCCAATACACAACGATGGCAATTATATCTTCCATTAACAAAGTCAAGTACATACCTGTAATACATACTACTTGGGAGACAGTAGGATAAGAGGTTCGAGGCCGGCCTCAGCAATTTAGCAGAGGCCCTCAGCAAGTTAGGGCAATCCTGTTTTTCTTTTCTTTCTTTTTTTTTTTTTTTTTTGTGGTCCTGGGAATTGAACCCAGGGGCATTCTACCTCTGAGTTTCACCTCCAGCCCCTATTTTATTTTTTATTTGGAAATAGTCTCACTACATTGCTGAGGCTGGATTTGAACTTGCAATCTTCCTGTCTCAGCCTCCCAAGTACTGGGATCACACAAAAGCTTGCACCAACATGGCTGGTCTCAAACTTTGGGACAGGGTCTTGCTAACTTGCTCGGGTAGGACTCGAACTTGTGACCCTCCAGCTTCCGCCTCCCTAGTGGATGGGTTATAGGCAGAAGCACCACACCCCGCCCTCCATACCTCTTTTGAAGCACTGAGCTAAGTGTGTCATAAATATATAGCACCTAGACTCAAACTGTCTCCTTTGACCTTCCACAGAAGCCCAGAGGATGAGGGTAAATCAGGAGCTTTTCTTCTGGAGAGGGGGCCCAGGGAAGTGCAGGGAAGTGGAGGAGGTTCTGGGGGGCGGAAGGGCTGAAGAGCTGGGTCTGGACTTCCGATGGCCCAGCTATTTCCCCCAGTACCCGTGGTTAAACAACCCTACAGCCCGGCCTCGCTGGCGGGGCAATTTCCAGAGTCTTCGCTTGCTGAGCCCAGTGAGGCTGAGATAAGTGGGTGGCGGGTTTGAGGCCCGCCTCAGCAGGTTACTGAACGGGAGACCCTGTTTGAAAAATAAATAGAGCTGGGTACCGCTCGGGGGTAGAATGTCCCTGGGCTCAGCGCTCAATCCCAGAGCCTTCCCCTCCATCCAGCAGGTTTTATGCAGATGTTATCTAATCCCGCGTTGGAGTTGGAGGCGCCAACATCCCCGGGTGCCTCGGAGGCCAGGACTGCTCCAGCTGCGACTGCAGGCCCACCTGGACGCGCCTTGCAGACCGGTGGGCTTCGGGGTCCAATCCCAGACTATGCCTGATTCCTAGTTCTCTGGGATCCGAGTTCAAGCGTATTTTCCCTCATCACTCAAAAGAAAGTAGACAGTCTAGTCCAATTAATCACGCAGTAATCACTGTCTTCATAGATACTCGTACAGGCATTTGTTTATCGCTTGTTTATCATCTCTCTCCCCACCTTACAATGTGAATTCCAGGAGGATGTGGACTTGTTAGCCTTGTTTATTGACAAACCCGTTTCCTAGAACCTTGCAGGCCCCCACAGTAGGACAGTAAATATTTACTGAATTGAATGTACACTGAAGTTTGAAACCACTGTCAGAGAGTGCTCCCTCATTTTACAACGGGGAAACTGAGGCCCACGGCGGGGGAGGGGTAGTGGCCGCGTGGTAAGAGGCAGGGTCAGGGCCAGGGCCAGGAGGGTATAAAATCTCAGCGGAGAGGTGCTCAACTCCACTCAGCAATTCTTTAGGGGAAAAAAAAAAAAAAGTAATCCACTTAAAAAAATAAAGGATATTTCCTGCCCATAAATACTCGGGGGTCTGGCCAGGGCGGGGGCCGGCGTCAGCGCAGCCCCACTTCGCAGGCGCCCGCGGCCCCGCAGGGCCCAGGGGCGGCGGGGCGGAGCGGAGCGCGGCGGCCGAGGTGAGCGCGCCGCGCCCAAGGTCACCCGGGCGGGGCCGGGCCGCCGAGCACGGGGCTGGGGGCGGCGGGGACGCGTCCTCGGGGGCCACACGGCCCCTTCCCCGGCTTCTTCCGAGTCCCGCGCGACATCAAAGCCTCCCTTCCCCGATTCCCGCAACCCAGACCCAAGAGCGCGAGCAGGCCCCGCCGGCCGCGTGGCCCGGGCGCCCATGTGCTCCACCTGCAGCCGCGCTCCGGCGCGGGCCCTTTAAGGCCCCCCCCGCCCGGCTCGCCGCCCCCTCCCCTCCCGAATTGCATCAGGCACGTGCTCGCCCCCGTCCGGCCCGGGCCGGGCGCCGAGCCCTCGCGGGCGAGGGGCGGGACGAGGGGCGGGGCCTCGCCGGCGTGCGCGCGCCCGCCGCCTCCCGTCGCCCAGGGCCGGCCCGGCGGGCGCGCCCCCGCCGCGCCGCCCCTCCCCTCGCCGCCGCGTCGCGAGGCGCGCGCCCGCCCGCCGCCTGCCGCGGATCGCGTGGTCGGCTCGGCTCGCCGCGCCTCTCCCCGTGCGTCCATATTGCTGCAGCCCCCGCGCCGCCGGGAAGCCCGGGCCGCCCCGGGGGCGGGGGGCGGGAGGGCCGGGACCGAGGCCTGCCGCGCTCGGCTCGGGGAGGGGGCGCCTGCGAGCTCCGGGCGGGGGGCGCGCCGCGCCGCGGAGGCCTGGACCGCAGCGTGGGGGGCCCGCCGGCGCCCCCGCCCCGCCGCCGCGCCCCGCACGCCCCGCGCCCGGCCGCCCGGGAGCCCGCCGCGCCCCGCGCGCTGCCCGGGCCGCCCCCGCGGGCCCCGGGGCCCGAGCGAGCGCCGCGCGCGGCGGGGGGGGCGGCCGCGGGCGCGCAGATGGCCGCGCAGGTGGAGCCGCTGCTGCCGGGCGGCGCCGCGCTCCTGCCGGCCGAGGAGCGCGCGGCGCCGCTGAGGAAGAAGCCGCCGCCGGCGCCCGAGGCCCAGGCCGAGCCGGCGCCCGACGACGCGGGCGGGGGCGAGCCGGACGGCGGCGCCCGCAGGCCCCGGCCGAGCGCCCGGCCGCCCGAGCGCGAGAGCCCGCGGCCCGGCGAGGCCCCGGCGGGCAGCGACGGCGAGGAGGGCGCGGGCCGCCGCGACTTCGTGGAGGCGCCGCCGCCCAAGGTGAACCCCTGGACCAAGAACGCGCCGCCGCCGCCGCCGCCGGCCGCGGTGAACGGACAGCCGCCGCCAGGTGGGCCGGGGCCGGGGCCGGGGCGCGCCGCCACCTCCCTCGGCGGAGCGGGCGGTGGGGGCCGGGGCGTGCGGGCGGGAGGGAGTGGCCGGCGGCGGTGACAGTTGGGCGCCATGCCCGCGGCCTGCGCGTGCGGAGGGCCGGCCCCGGCGTGGCTGCCGGGAAGGGCCGCGAGCCGGGCGGGCCCCGCCGCCGCCGGCCTCGGGGAAGGCGGCCCTGGCGTGCGTTTCTGGTTGGCAGGGCGCTTGGCGGGGAGGAGGGGGCTGGGGGTTTGCTCCCAGTGCCCCCAGCCGGTTCTGCCCTTTGCCTTCCCCCCTCCCAGACCTCTCTTAGGCAAAGGACGGTGTGGGACCTCCATTTTCTTTCACATCTCTCCTATCCACCCACAGAGTAAGAGAAAACAACTTTTAAGACACTCTTTGGTCCTCCCGTCTCTTTAAACTCAGAGGTATAATCATCCCCGGGAGAGAGCACGCCTCAGAAGTTTAAATGGGGCTACTCACTCGGGCCGCTGCCAGCGGTGAACCTGCCTGTGGGTTCTAAATCAGCCATGACATCAGGTGGTACGGGTGCTTGAGCTGGCGTTTTGTGTGAGTCCAGGGCCCTTGCCCGCTTGCGTCACTGGGGTTATTGATCGTGGGAAGAAGACAGCTTGCCTGGCATCTCGCCTTCCCCTCTGAGCTTAGGATAAGCTGGCTTCCTCTTAAGTGCCCAAAGCAAAATTCTGAGTCGGATAAGCTTTGTTCTGTTCTTGTTTTTCTGGAGTCTTTACTCCTCGGTTTAGATTCGTGGAAATAGCCTTTGACAGACTAACCCTGAATTAATCCTGTGACTTCTCTGCAGAAGCCTGTCAGAGATTGGAAACTTCTCAGGAGAGAAGCGTGAGATTTGGTTGTCTGTCTGGGGAGGCTCAGTGGTGGCCTTTTCTCTTGGAGCCAGCATGGATCTCTAAGGCCCTTTTCCAGCCCTGGTCTTATTTGCAGCCTGGACAGATTTAAATGTGACACCAGTGGACTGGCTGTGTGGTCTTGGGAATTTCTGTGTTCTGTGATGCATATGTTTCTGGGAGTCTACAGAAGTGAGTACCTCACAAGCAAGCTAAAGGCTCTCCAAAGCTAGCTGCAAATGCCTATTTTTAGCCCTCCTTTTGGCTCAGATGCTGGTGTTTTGGTTCTTTAAGGGACACAAGCAGTAACTAGTAATAAAATATGTTTTATGGTCTCTTTCCTTTCTTGTGGGGTTTCTTTCTCTATTCTGGTTTAAGCATCCCAGTCTTAGGCTTGCAGTTGTAAGTTTTGAGGTTCACGTTTTGGCCTCTTGGACTCCCTTTCTTCCCCGAAGTGTTTTACAAATGTTTAAACTTTTTTTTTCCAGCCACAGCCTTTCTGAGATCGGGTGTCAGAGTTAGGAGATTGTATCCAGCCATGCTGCGTGGCTTTGAATGCGAGTGCTACCTGGCTGGCTGTGCTTCCTTGTGCAGGCCATTTAACCATCCGGTGCCTCACTTTCCCATTGGTGAAGTAGGGAATCATTTTTGATGAGCCTGCCTTGCGGGAAGTGAGCATTCCTTATGAAGATACATGTAAATTATTTAGCCCAGTGCCCCGGCCTCTGGTAACTATTAGGGTGCCTTTGAGACTTTCAGAGACTTTTCACTGTTTCATTTTTTTCTACACGTGTAAAATGAGGGGGGAGAGAGAATGTAAACTTTTCCTTTTCACGTCTATATCACTACCCCCTGAAATCAGTGGGTGCTCTCTCCTTAAAGATTGGCTTTTTCTTGTCCATAGACATGAAAAGCATGATGTGGATAAAGCTAAGGGCTGGAGATCCAGAGAATCGGCTACTTCTGCTTTGGATTTGTTTTATTTTTGGTTCTGTTGAACCCAGGAACATTATACCTTTGATCTGCATTCCCAGACCAATTTTATTTTTTATTTAGAAACTGGGTCTTGTTAAGTTGTTGAGAGCCTCACATAGTTGCTGAGGCTGGCTTCGAACCTGAAATCCTTTTGTGTCAGCCTCCCAAGTTCTGGGATTACAGGCTTGTGTCGACACACCCCAGCTAGTGGTTTGACTTTTTTTTTTTTTTTTTTTTAGAAGATAAGTGTTAATATTTTGCCTTTGATTAAAGACTCTTGGTTGGACTAAGTGCTGTGGTGTAGCACTGGAAGTGTCAACCTTCACCCGCCCAGCAGGGCCATCGGTGGGTTTGTTGTGTGCACACCCTCTGACTTGGTAAGAAAATGAGAAAACTGGCAAGTGGTAGAGTTGGGGACAGGGTCTGAGACTTATGCCATGGGCTGTGTGTGTGTGTGTGTGTGTGTGTGTGTGTGTGTGTCCCTTTGAAGTGCAGGTGATCCCATAAAATAAAAAAGAATTATTCTTTCTTTTTTCTTTTTTTTTTTTGCAGTAGCAGGGGCATTCTACCTCCCAGCTACACCCCGAGCCCTATTTTTTTTTTAGTCTTTTTGATTTTGAAATAGGGTCTCACGAGTTGCGAGGGGCCTCGCTAAGTGGGTGAGGCTGTCCAAGAACTGTGATCCTCTGGTCTCTACTTTCCGAATGCTGAGATTACAAGCAGTGGCCCACTACACCGGCTATTATAATTATTTCTGATACTGAGGTTGAGCCCCCAGGCATTCTACTTTCAAAGTATACCCCCAGTTCTATTTTATTTTATTTATTTATTTTTTTGGTATGGGGGTGGAACTCAGGCATTTCTATCTCTGAGCTATATCCCCAGCCCTATTTTTTATTCCTTATTTTGAAACAGGGTCTCACTAAGTTTGAGAGGGCCTCCCTAAGTAGTTGAGGCTGGCTGCGAACCTGTGATCCTCCTGTCTCAGCCTTCCAAGTACTGGGATAACAGATGTGCACCACCATGCTGAACCTTTATATTATTTTGAAACAGAGTCTCACTTGATGAGAGTCTCACTATTTTCTGAGTCTGTTCTTGAAAGTGCAATCTTCCTGTCTCAGCCTCCCAAGTACTAAGATTACAGGTATGCAACACCACGCTTTGGTTAACCCAAGGGTCCTCCACCACACTGTATGGGGCCCCAAGTAAACCTGTATTCTCTGCTTTCTTTTCTGGGTTTGGGCCAGTCACCAGATTGCCCTAGCTGTACTAGTTGCATGTCCCTGTGGATCTGAGGTCTCACTGGGTCAGAGAGCCTTCAGGTCCTGTCTCCTCCTCCCCAGCACACAAAGTAGCTGGATAGAAGAAAGAATTCTGGCCTTGGGACAGAAGCTGTTTCTTACTTGCTGGGCAATCTTGGGTTAATTACTTAGACTCCCTGAACCGCTGTTGTTTATTCTCCAAAATGCAGGTAACTTGTAGCTGTAATCCCAGCATTCGGGAGGCTGACCAGAGGATCACAGTGCCTCAGCTACTTAGTGAGGCCTTTTGCAACTCATTGAGGCCTGGTTTCAATATAAAGAATAAAAGATAGGGCTGGAGGTGCAGTTTGGAGATAGAATGCCTCTGGGCTCCCATCTCCAGTACTGCAAAAACAAAACAAAATGCAAGCAACTGTAGTTGCTTTTTTTTTTTTTATTTTTTTTTAGTATAATATTGAAAATATGCAACCTTTTCTTTTTTTTTTTTTTTAAACACGGTACTGGGGATGGAACCTAGGAACATCCTACCTTTGAGCTGTACTTCCAGCCCTATTTATTCTTTATTTTTATTTATTTATTTATTTATTTTTGGTGGTACTGGGGTTCCTGGAAGCCCTTCTACCTCTGGGCTACACTCCCAGACCTATTTTTATATTTTTATTTAGAAACAGGGTCTCCTAAGCCAGCGCGTGCGGCTGGCTTCGAACCTGCGCGATCCTCCTGTCTCCGCCTCCCAAGCGCGGGGATTACAAGCGTGCTCCACCACGCCCGGCTTTTATTCTTTATTTTGAAACAGGGTCTCACTGAGTTGCAAAGGGTCTAAGTAGTAACTGAGGCTTGTCTGCAAACCTGGATCCTCCTGTCTCAGCCTCCCAAATGCTGGGGTAACAAGCATGTGCCACCACGCCTGACTCTGTAGTTGCTGTTTTGTTTATTTATTATTTTATGGTACTGAAGGTTGAATGCAGGGCCATTCTACCTCTGAGCTTTGCCCCCAGCCCTATTTTTTTTTGGAAACAGGGTCTCACTAAGTTTCTGGGCTGGCTGTGAATCAGTGATCCTCCTGTCTCAACCTCTCAAGTGCTGGGGTTCTAGGTGTGTGTCACCACGCCTGGCTGATAGTGCTGTTCTTGAGGCTGTGAGAATTAGCACTGGTAGTAGTCATAAAGATCTTAGCATAGGGCCAGGCTCCAAGGGACACTTAGTAAGTGCTGCCTCCTTAGTGTCGCTGAGGTTGGTCTCAAACCTGCAGTACTGTCTCTGCCTCCCAAGTGCTGGGCTTACCGGAGCATCACCACACCCAGGTAGCAGTGACTCCGTTTGTAAATGCAACAAACTACAAGGCACATTATTTTTCCAATAAGTAAATGGCATTTTCATTCACTTATTTTTGTGGCTTAAATGGCATTTTTAAAAGAGATTGTAGCAGAGCAATGGCATGTGCCTGTAATCTTAGTACTTTGGAGGCGGAGACAGAATCACAGAGCAGCAACTTAGGTGCTGCTCCAGAACTTAGACCCTGTTTCAAACTAAAAAATAAAATAGGACTGGGAGTGTATCTCAGAGGTCCAAGCCCCTGGATTCAATCTCTTGTACCACAAAAAAGGGAGAGGGGAATTTTATAGAAAGAGAATTCTGGCATCAATCCATGCATCCTTGTAAAATCTTGTCTGGACCCTGATTTAAACAAAATGTTTGGGTGGTGATTGAGGAAATCTGGCCATTTTAGATTATATTAAGAAATTACTTTGTCAGGAGTGATACAGGATTGATTGTTCGTTTAACTCTTGAGTGTTTGTTTGTAGCCATGCACACACACTGTAAGTACTAGTTTAGCCTCGGTAAGTGATATACTTCAGGCAGTTAAATAGTTGTTCAAATAGAGCAGCAGACAGGACACCCTCTGCAGGAAGGGTCCTGACTTGGAGCCTTGAGCTGATCTGGCCCTTCTCCTGGGCAAGGAGTTTGTGTTTTGCTCTAAACAGGGAAGGGAAGTTAATTAGGGGTGGTTTCTGGCTCTTTAGGTAGCCGGTGTCTCCCAAGCCCTCTTGAACTCTGACCCTCCCTAGGGTTGAGCCTCCCTCTGACCCATGCCTGTCTGCAGTGGAACCTAAGCCCGAGTAAGCATTTTATGGCTGTTACTCAGCACCCATCTCCCCTGGAAGGTTGGGGGAGGAGCATGCCTGAAACCACAAAGCCCTCTTTAAAATGGAGAGCTTGGCAGATGGGAGTGCCCCTGTTTGCAGAATCCAAGGCAAGCTCCGAGGGGGTAATTAGGGTGTTGGGAGGACTGGCAGGTACCTCAGTCCAGACCTACAAGCCTCTCTGGCGGGTCCCCAGAGAACTGAGGGTGTGACCAAGAGAGATGACCTTACCTTGCCTGTGGTTCAAGAAAGGAAGTTTTGTCCCAGGCCATTGAAAATGTGAGAGCACCTATCCACGCACGCGCGTGTGCGGTCTACCCTGCCTCTTCCTCATTCATGGAGCAGCCCTGATCTGCAGAGGGGTTCTGAGGATCAAGCTGATACCTTGTGGGGGGGAGCCCAGTTCATGAGTTGAAATGTGTGTCCCCCCCCCCTCTCTCTCTCACACACACACACACACACACACACACACACACACACACACACAATCAGCTTACATTCCAGAAGATTCATTCCAAAGCCAGATAAATACGGATTGAGGTAACTACAACTACCTGTTCTGAGGGGTAGTCCATTCCTTTCCTTAGTGGAGGTAGATAATAAGCATTTAGCTTTTTTTTTTTTTTTTTTTTTTGGTGATACTGGGTTCCTGGAAACCCTTCTACCTCTGGGCTACACTCCCAGACCTATTTTATACTTCTTTTTAAATTTGGAAACAGGGTTTCTTAAGGCTGGCTGGCTTTGAACCTGCGCCACCCTCTGTCTCCGCCTCCCAAGCGCGGAGATTACAAGCGTGCGCCACCACGCCTGGCGGCAGGGTTTTTAAGATGGGCTTTTGTGATATTTATGAGGGCAAACTGGCTAATTTTCTGTGGCAGGTGGCCTAGGGTGGCTCCCTTAGGGATTTCCCAAAAATTAGAGGGACTGTCTTGATGTGGCACCTTTTCCTTTGGCTGAGTTTTGGATTGCAAAGTAAGCCCTCGTCGTGGTGCACGGTTAAGGCATGTGAGCCTTTTTGGTGGATTTGGTAAAACTGGCCAGATGAACGTGCTGTGGATGGTGAGGGGCCTCTCTGAGGTGCGTGAGTGAACTCAGGTGATCCTCTGTCAGAGGGTTTGTAGGCAGGCCCTTTGTAATCTCCCTCTGGTAAACCCCAGGACTCACAGGAGCCCGTTTCCCTTCTGCCCTTTGCTTAGGGATGCAGCTGCTCGCCCAGGCTGCCCGACCGCGGGGCTGGCGGCTCTCTGGAGGACGGGTCTGCCTGGTGGCGGGACTTGGCTCTGCTGCTCGGGCACCAGTGAGGGGGCGCCTGTCACCACCTCCTGAGCATTTCACGTGTTTTAGCCCAGGTCATCTCCGTGGGTGTTTTTTTTTTTTTCTTTTCTTTTTTTCTTTTTCAGAACTAGGGATTGAACTCGGGTATTTTACCTCCGAGCTACAACCTCAGACTTATTTTTTACTTATTTTGAAAAAAGGCTTCACTAAGTAGCGGAGGCTGGCTGCCACAGTGATCCTCCTGTCTCGGTCCCCCTGAGTTCCCGGGGTTAAAAGCGAGGGCCACTATACCTGGCTACCTGGCTACGCTGCTCCTTTTTGTCCCATTTCACAGAAGTGAGGCTCAGGAGAGAGCTGACGCAACTCTCCTCTGATGGCCCAGAGTCAGGCCTCGAGGCCATCCTGCCACCTCTCCGCTCATCACTTCCTCTGATGGCCCAGAGTCAGGGCCTCCCTCGAGGCCATCCTGCCACCTCGCTCATCCTTCACCAGACCGGCCAGTACATCCTTTTCACTTTAAAAATTGTGTCCAGATCTCCATACTTGCTGCTGCCTTCTCTGTTGCCACGCAGGACCACACATCATTTTCACCTAGGCTGTTGGCTGGTCTCCTCACTCCTGCTTAAAACCCTCAGCTGTGGGGGGCTGGAACAGGAGCTTCTCCTCAGCAAGTTTCAAGGACAGCCTCAGCAAGCATTGGGGCGCCATTTTCAAAACAAAATGGGGCTGGGGTGTGGCTTGAGGTGGAATGCCTCGGTTCAATCCATTTACCCCCCCCCACACACACACACACACACACCCGCTGCTGCTGGCTCCTCAGGGCCGAGGGAACGGAGTCCTTGGCGCCACCATGAGGCCTGAGTTGTCCTGGCTGCCCCACCTCTCGCCCTTATCTGTGGCCCCTCTCCTAACTCTGTGCTCCTCTGCTTCAGGCCTTGGCGCTGGCAGGCTCTTCCCCATCACTAAGGGAGAGGCCTCCCCTTCCCAGACCACCTGCGTGCCAGCCACCCGGGATGCCACCCCTCCTCTTAGCTGCTTCACCTTCTTTATCACCACTGGGCAAAGACTTTGATTTTTCTTTTTCCTTTTTTCTTTATTGGCATTGAGGATTGAGCCCAAATGCATTTAACCTCTGAGCCCAATTTTTTTATATTATTTTTATTTTGAAACAGGGTCTCACTAGGTTGATGAGTCTCATTACTTGGCTGAGGCTGTCTTTGAACCTGTGATCCTCCTGACTGTCTCCCAAGTACTGGGATTACAAGTGTGCGGCACCACGCCGGGGTATTTGAACACTCCTCTGTTCCCAGCACCTACAGCTGTGGCTGGCACATTGCGTAGTAGGCAGCTTGTGAGCATTTAGTCAGTGAATAAACGAATACCTGGGCGACGTTCATTAGCAGCTTTGGAGTGTTACCTGTGTGTGAGGTACGCTGGTTACTTCAGTGGTAACAGAAATCTGTTGGCAAAGAGCACTTGCTGAAATTCAGTGTGGAAGAAAGTGCTGTATAGGGAAAGGGTTTTTTTTTTGTTGTTATTGTTGTTTGGGGTGGTACTGGAGGTGGAACCCAGAGGCTTTCTACCTCCGGGCTATACTCTCAGACCTATTTTATATTTTATTTGGAACACAGGGTCTCTTAAGTCAGCTGAGGCTGGCCTCAAACCTGCACAGTCCTCCTGTCTCAGCCTCCCAAGCGCGGGGATTACAAGCATGCACCACCACACCCGGCTTATTTTTCTTTATTTTTATTTTAATTTTTTTGTGGCATTGTATTGAACCCAAGCGCAGCCTACCTTTGAGCTATACCCCAACCCCTATTTTTTCCCCTTAATTTGGAAGTAAGGTCTCGCTCGGTTGATGAGAGTCTTGCTACTTTCTGAGATTGCCCTTGAACCTGCGATCTCCTGTCTCGGCCTCCCAAATACTGGGATAACAGGTGCCCGCCACCACACCAGGCTGGCTGTCATCTTTTGGGGTTAAGTAGTAGCTGGGGTTGATTGGATTCTCTTTAACTCTTGAAATCAAAAGTCACATTTGGAATTCATCTCTGTTGCTGGGGAAAGCACCATTGCTGCTGCTGGCCTGGACTAAGCCCATACCCGTCTGCTTGCCATGCTGCGAGGGGGGGGCTCCCAGCTTGCACCCCCTTCTCCTCCAGGGGGGTACCCTGGTGGGAAGACCTCAACCCACGCGCCAGGCTGTTCTTCAGCTTAGCTTTGGACTTTTCTAAGGACAGCCGTGTGCCAAAGGTTTCCTTCCCGTCTGAGCCCCTCTCTGGCAGAATCCAGCTGTATTGACGCCACACTGAGAATAGTGGCTTTGCATTTGCCCAGGTGTCTGGAATGAGTGTCTTGAAGGCCCAGCTCTGAGGTGTGCGTTCAGCTCCCACTGCTGTGCTCTAAGAGACTTGTGAAAATATCCTCGCCCCTCTTGAGTGAGGGGAGAGTTTCGACACTGGAAGGGACCAGAGAGGTCATTGGATGGAAACCCGCCCCCTGTGCAGGTTAGGATACTTTGACCCTGAAAGGAAATAGGAGTTGCTCAAGATCACTGTTGTCCTGACTGGGGGTGTAGTTCTGGTAGAGCGCTGGCCCAGCGTGTACCAGGCTCTGAGGGGAAAGGAGCACAATTTACAGCCAGGTGGAGACTTGAGCTCACTTCTGCTGCAGTTCTGCTTTTGTTCCACCTCTGGGGGAAGAAGGAAAATGGAGTGCTTGATAACTTCTGTTCTTCAGTCAATAGAAGGGGCTCCTAGAGGTCCCGTCCAAGGCCTGCTGTTGGAGGTGAGCTAGGTGAAGCTATAAAAGTGCTCAGTGGGAGCCCCCACACAGCAGTGGGGGTAGAGGTGAGAGTGCTGCTTTTCTTTTTGAGGCCTTGACATTGACCAGGTCTTGAGTTTGCTCACCAGGAAGTGCCAAAGCCAGCCTTGTGTTGCTCCGGGTCCTCTGCCCCTGAATCCTTGCCATCTGGACCTGAGCATATAAGGAAAGCAGCCCATATCACTATTTATTTATGTGGTCCTGGGGATGGAACCCAGGGAATTCTACCTCCGAGCAACACCCCCAGCCTACTTTTTATTCTTTATTTTGAAACAGGGTCTCACTGAGTTGCTGAGAGCCTCACTAAGTAGCTGAGGCTGGCCATGAACCGCGATCCTCCTGTCTCAGCCTCCCGAATGCTGGGATTACAAGTGTGCGCCACCACGCCTGACTCATATCACGTTTTAGAACCAGTTCTTCTGACCCTGCCCCAAGCTGTCTCTTTAGAGGGGAATTTGACGATTCCTAGGGTGCTGTAATCCTAGCGGTGAAAAAATCTCAATTGTGGCACTTGAAAATGCCCAGTGAAACTGGGCATGGTGGTGCACGCCTGGGATCCCAGTGCTTGGGAGACTGAGACGAGGATCACAGGTTGGAGGACAGCCCCGGCATCTTAACAAGACAAAGCAACCTCGAGATCCTGTTTTAAAATAAAAGATAAAGGCCAGGTGTGGTGGTGCACACTTGTGATCCCAATACTTGGGAGGCTGAGACAGGAGGATCATGGGTTTGCAGACAGTCTCAGCTACTTAGGAGGAGGTGCTCTGCAACTTAGTGAGACCTTGTTTCAAAATAAAGAATTAAAGATTAGGGCTGGGGTGTAGTGTAGAGGTAGTTCCTGGGTTTCATACCCAGTACTGCATAAATAAACCAATAAATGATAAAAAAAAAAAGGACTAGGAGTATAGCTCATAGGTAAAATGCTTGTGAGTTCAATCCCCAGTACTACAGAGAGAGAGAGAGACAGGCAGACAGACAGAATGTGAACTAATTGACAGAAAAATAGGCCCCAGTGGGGTAAAAGATGTGATCAGGTGCTTTGTGGTAGAGTTCTGCCGCTGCAGCGTCCACGTCTGGGTTGGTGTGAGCAGGGGTCTCAGTTTTTCTTCTATGTAAGTGAGCGAGACCATTGGCACAGCTGGATTGGCCCCATGTTGGAGGCCAGTGTTGGAGTGGGGTTTGAACATGGTGAGGGCAGGTTGGGCATGGAATGCTGCTGCAGGGAGTGGAGAGTAGGCAGGAGTAGACAGGTATCTTCCTAAGAGGAAGGAATGGTTGAAAAATTAGGATAACTGTGTCCCAGGAATGGAAATCTTAGGCTGAGTGGGAAAGGCTGGTTGTCTTGAAGTACAGCATCTTTTTGTTTTGTGGTACTAAGGATTGAACCCAGGGGCATTCTATCTCTGCCCTATACCCCAATCTTATTTATTGTGCTGGGGATGGAACTCAGGGTTGTTCTTTACTCCTGGCCATATTTTATTTTTCTTTATTTTGAAACGGGGCCTTACCAAGTTGCTGAGGTTGACCATGAGCCTGAGATACTCCTGTTTCAGCCTCCAAAGTACTGGGATTACAAGCATGTACCATCATAACCAGTTCCTGTTTTATTTTTTTGGGGGGGGAGGGGATCTGGGGATGGAACTCAGGGGCATATGTCCTCTGAGCTACACCCCCTGCTCTATTTTTTATTTTGAAACAGGGTCTCACTAAGTTGTGGAGGGCCTCACTAAGTAGCTGAGGCCATCCGCGAACTGTGATCCTCCTGTCTCAGCCTCCCAAATGCTGGGATTACAAGCGTGCACCACCACGCCCGGCTTACTTTGTATTTTGAAGCAGGGTCTTGCTGAGTTGTTGAGGGCTTTGCTGAGTTGCTAACGCTGTACTTGAACCCGTACTGTCCTGTCCCAATCTCCCAAGTACTGGAATTACAGGCATGTGCCACCCTACCTGGCTATAGCCATGTAAGATTTGCTTATTTAGACATTTTTGAGAACCTATGAGGTGTCAGACCCCAGAATTCAGTGATAAGCAAGACACATTGCTTTGATGGGGGGGGGGCTTTTATTGCAAAAGGCAGAAGTCACAAGTGGGCATCTCCCATCTACCTCCTCAGGCCCAGTTTAGCCTACTGACAGGTTTAAATTTACAAAACCAAGCCGGGTGTGGTGGTGCACATTTGTAATCCCAACATTTGGGAGGTTGAGAGAGGAGGATCGCGGTTCACGGACAGCCTCAGCTACTTAGTGAGGCCCCTTGCAGCGCTTTCAGACCCTGTTTCAAAATAATAAAAAAATAGGGCTGGGGGTGTTGCTCCGAGGTAGAATGTCCCTGGGTTTCATCTCTAGTACTCCAAACAACAAAAAGGTTTTTTAAAAAACCAGGAAATCATCAAGAAAAGATTTTCGAAAAAGCTACTGAATTGTATACTTTCAACGGGTGAATAGCATAATACTGAGTTATATCAAACAAAAAAATGTTATTATGGGGTGAAAAAAACTGTAAGACCCAGCCGCTCTGGGCTTCTTGTGGCTGCTGTCCATGTCAGGACCTGGTGCCACTGCTTGGGCCCAGTGAACCATTGAGCTTGCCCTCCCTGGCCCAAGCTTCCTTCCAGTATGAGACTTGTGGGCCCAAACTTAGTATGTTTTATTATTGAAAGAAGAGAGGACAACATTCTTCCCAGCTCATAGGCCAAGGAGAATCCTTAGAGGAGAACAGGAGGAGGACAGAGGGGAGAAGACTGAGGCCCAGGGCAAGCATCGCAAGTCCCTAGAAGAGGACTCCTTACCCACCTTGCTGGGGAAGATGAATGACGGGGAGGCAGGCTGCCAGGAGCAGCTGTAGGGGGCTTCCCAAGAGCCAAGGAATGAGCTTCCCAAGGAAGCCTTCATCTCCGCCCCCCCATTTGTGGACTGGTTAGAGTTAATGCCATTGATCTCAGCCTCCAAGGCTCTTGTACCTGGGACCCTTGTAGGAGAGAGAGGGGCTTAGGTGATTAGTAAAGATCACAGAGAGGGGAAAGACAGACCTGGCTGCAGGCCTTGTGCGTTCACCTGTGTTTGGGGAAATGAAACCAAGGACCATGGAAACATTTCATTCTCTCTTGGCCAGTAGACTCTGGAAAGTGGCAGGAGACTGGGAATGGTGTGGCTTCTCCAAGACAGCCCCCTTGTCCTTGAAGGGACAGGTTAGGAGACTGGGCAGGCAAGATGGAGACCAGCCCAAATTTAGCCCCAGCTGTTTAGCTGACAGAGACATCTCAGGCAATTTTCTGCATCTCTTTGGACTTCCTTTCCCATTTCCTATAAATGGAGGTGGTTGAGCTAGAAGACGCTTCAAGATCCTAACTTAGATTTGATAGACCAGAGATCAAGACTACTGCTGCTGAGGGATTCTGTTCATAGGGTGTGCTTCTCCCACCCAACTAGGACCAGCTCGGGAGTCCTCCTCCCTGCCTGCTATGCCAGTGGGACTCTTTCTTAAGCCCAAGACTACCCAGGTGTTTTGGAAAATGCCGGGGTAAGTATCCTTGGCAGTGTGCGTTTCTTGGTAGGAGTGTTGATAAGATCTTGACGGTCTGTACCTGGCTACGCTGGGTGACTCTGGAGTGCTCCCCTTTCTGTCTCTTGAGATTAGAGCCTAGGCCTGGTAGAGGCTGAGGTCAGAGTGTCTGCTAACTCAGCAGAAGGCATCATTCAAATGTCATGGCATTTGAATGTTTGGGCTCATTTAGAGCGGTGCTGCAGCTTGAGCTGAAAGGGAGGAGCATGACCGCTGCCAGGTAGAACATTACACCTTTATCCCATCTGTTTGAGCAAACTATTAAATGTTAGACCTTGAGCCAGGTGTGCCTGTAATCCCTGCACTTGGGAGGATGAGACAGGAGGATTGTAGGTTTGGCCAGCCTCCGCAATTTCAGAGGCTTTTGGTAAAAAATAAAATAGGGCTAGGGGGTGTAGCTTGGAGGTAGAATGCCCTTTTATAAACACACACACACACACACACCCTCATCCATCCTTTTATCTATCTGCTAGAAACAAGACAGAAAGGGCTTGCCCTCATGATTTACATCCCAGTAGGGGAAGCACAGTAAGCCAGCAAGGTAGTTCCAGTTGTCTGTTACCCCAGCACCCCAGCCTAGCAGCATAAACCAACCATTCTTCCCCCACTGATCTGGTCAGCATTTGTACAGGGTTCACGGGGGTTTCTTTCTATCTGATGGTGACGGGGCTGGTGGCTGGGCTGCAGAAGCTTTCAGAGCGCCAGGACTTGGCATGTGGCCTCCTCCCACAGAAGCCATCCCTTAGAGGGATGGGACGCAGACACTATCAGAACCCTAGGGCCTGGGCCAGGACAGTGATGAAGCTTCACTTCTGCCTATTAATACTGTCAGCCAGGCAGTGATGAAGGGGAGGGTCAGGGCCTTACCTTCGGTGAAGGAAGCAGTTTGCAGCCATGTTTAATATCACATGATAGTTTAAAATAGTAGTTAGGGTTGTGAAAGAGTAAAGCAGTCTAATAGAGGGTTTTTTTTTTTTTTTTTTTGGTGGGTTTGGGGATGGAACCCAGGAGCATTTGACCTCCGAGCTACCCCCCCCGCCCTATTTTTTATTCTTTATTTTGAAACAGGGTCTCACTAGTTGCTGAGGGCCTCACTAGGTATCTGAGGCTGTTCAGGAACCACGATCCTCTAGTCTCAGCCTCTCGAATGCTGGAATTACAAGCGTGTGCCACCATGCCCGGCCTAATAGAGAAATTTGGGCAGTAGCTCAGGGAAGTTTCAGTCACAGTGTTGGAAATGGCTTTAAAGGTATGCCAAGGTGAGATTGCTAAGGAGCCTGGTAATGGGCATTCTGTCTTGGAGAAACAAGTGTGCAGATGTAATGGATTCAGAGCTCTCCAGGGAATAGACAGTAGGCCTGTGTGATGGGGGAAAGGGCCCCAGAGTTCAGAAACAGGTCCTTGGAGGCTTGGAGAGGCTCGATTGTGCTCTGAAGGCGGTGGGTAAGGTGACTATGTCTGCTCTTTGGTTACTCTGTTTTATGGAGATGGGGTGGGATGGGGAGGAGGAAGCGTGGTAGGAGTGGAGAGGCCTTGTAGGAGACTTCTACATAGCTAGGAAGGTGGTAGAGTACATAAGGGCATAGTGACCTGGGTCTCACTTTTTTTTTTTTTTTTTTTTGTACTGGGGATGGAACCCAGGAATATTCCACTCCCAAACTACTATCCTAGTCCTTTTTAATTATTTAGAAATGGGGTCTTGCTAGGTTGCTGAGAATTTTGCTAAGTTGGTGAGACTGACCTTGAACCTGTGATCCTCCTATCAGCATCCTGTGTGTTGGAATGCAGGGGTGCATCACCATGCCATCCTGAATCTGATTGTGTGTGTGTGCAGTACTAGAGATAATCCCACCTCTGAGGTGCACTCCCCCCCTTTTTTTCTTTTCTTTTTCTCTTTCTTTCTTTCTTTCTTTCTTTTTTTTTTTTTTTTTTTTTTTTGCGGGTCTGGGTATGGAACCCAGGGGCATTTGACCTCCGAGATACACCCCCTGCCCAATTTTTTGTTATTTATTTTGAAACAGGGTCTCACTGAGTCAGCCAAATGCTGGAATTACAAGCGTGCCCACCATGCCCGGCTATGAACCCCCCCACACACACACACACAAGGTCTCTCTAGGTTGCTAAAGATACTGAGCTCTGTTAGAGAGACTGTCCTAGAACCTGTGATTCTCTTATCTCAGCCTCCCAACTGCTGGGATTACAGGTATGCACCACCACACCCAACTAATTTTTTTGTGTTGTTTTGTAACAGGGTCTTGCTAGGTTGCTGACAGTCTCATCAATTTACTCATGTTGGCTTCAGATCTGTGATCCTCCTGTCTTAGCTTCCCACTAGGGGATTAAAAGCTTGAGCTCTACCATACCTGGCCTGAGTCTGGTTTTTTACCATTTTCTTCATATGAGACGCATAAAGCAGTGGCCTTGGGTTTTTTTTTTGTTTTGTTTTTTTTTTTTCATGTCTGGGGATGGAACCCAGGGGCATTCTACTTGCTAGCTAAACCCCCCAGTTCCATTTTTTTATTTCTTATTTATTGGAACAGGGTCTCACTGAGTTGCAAAGAGCCTCACTAAGTAGCTGAGGCTGTCCACGAACCGAGATCCTCCTGTCTCAGCCTCCTGAATGCTGGGATTACAAGTGTGCGCTACCGCGCCCGGCTTAGGTGGTGGTTTTTTAATTGCTTCTTACCCCCTCCCTGCTTCTCAACCTGTGGAAGGCTGACTTAGTTTTGCTTTGCCCGTTGATCAAAAGGGGGACCTTGGGCAGCCGTGTGCGGCCCCTGCCTTTGGGTGTCGGCTCTGTGGCCAGGCTGCGCTCTGGTGCTTCTGTGCCACCCTGGACACAGAGTGAGCCCACCCTGAGTCTTGTGCTACATTTCTGTCCTGTGGAACAGCGGCTATGGGCTTTGGATTTCAGGTAAGGCCATCAGGGTGGGGTCATCTTGAGCTGAATGCCTCGGATTCTGAGTTATGGTTTCACCTCGTGTTTCTAATTTTTCCTGGCTATATCTGTGACTTGGTGAAGGGACAGTTCTCAGCCGTTGCCGATGTGTGCCCCGTTGTGTCCCTGGGCATAGTCAGGTGTCCTAGAATCTGATTGAAGGGTGGCAGGGGTGCCCCAGGGAGCCGTGGCATGGCCTATGAGATGGGAGGTAGATACACCCCCATTGCTCACTCTTCTGCCTCACCACAACCTTGTTCATTATCTACATTCATTTTCACAAGACTGTGGGCTCTAGCTGCAGTTATGATCCTTGCTTTAAGACTGTGTGTACACAGGCTCTGGGATTTGCCCAAGGCTGCAGTAGTTAGTAAGTAGCTGGGATTTAAGCCCATGGCAAATTGACTCCAGAATTAATGCCTTACATACTGTCTGGCCTTGCGTTCTCCCAGACCACAGAAGTATTTATACCCTGCAAAGAAAACTCTTTCTTGAAGAGAGAGGAGGTTCTTCAGACATTGGGGTCCCTGTGCCTCAGCCTGGCGTCCCTGGCTTCTGTAGGCTGGGCTCTGTCCATATGCCTAGGGTGTTAGCCAGGCCCTGGAGCTTCTGCTTTCTGGGAAACCCTTGCCCTTCTTCCCCAGAGAAGTCATTCCTCAGCGCCTTCATGCCCCGCTGCTTGGGTACAGCTCTGGGAGGCCCTCTGGCTGCGGGTTTCCGAAGGGAAGGGGGAATCCCTTCAGATTACCCAGGCAGCACCAATTCATTGTACAAAAATGTCCATATATATTTTAACAAAAAGGGAAACAATCTTGGCAGTCTGTCCCATCAACCAACATAAATAGGATTGTCTATCTTTCTAAATCACTGCTGCCTAATAGAAATATGAGAAGCCACATAAATAATTGAAAGTGTAGGTACCACATTAGAATAGCAAAAAAAAGTGGAATCAATTTAATATTATAACCCAGTATATTAAAAATATTTCAAAATGTAATCAGTATACTTAATAATACCTTACATTCTTCATTATAAGCTTTTGGATTGTGATGTGTCATTCATACTTAATGCACTTTCCAGTTTGGGCTAGCAATATCAAGTGCTCACTCAGTGTCCACATGTGTCTAGTGGCCACCATATATATATAATTTATTTTTGCGGGTCTGGGAATGGAACCCAGGGGCATTTGACCTCCGAGCTACATCCCCTGCCCTATTTTTTTTATTCTTTATTTTGAAACAGGGTCTCACTAAGTTGCGGAGGGCCTCACTAAGTAGCTGAGGCTGTCTGCGAACTGCAATCCTCCTATCTCAGCCTCCCCTCCCAGATGCTGGGATTACAAGCGTGCGCCACCACGCCCTGCAGGCTGCCTGTCTTTCTACTCTGCTTTTCTGATGAGCTTTTTGAGTGGGCCCAATGAAGTATCAGCTTGGGGCCGGAGCACTAAGTACATGTTACAGGTTAAAGGTTAAGGTGCTTGACAAGAGGCTCACCAGCAGGTTTGGGGTTGTGGGAAGAAAAGCGTGCGTGTGTGCGTGCGTGCGTGCGTGCGTGCGTGCAATAGGTTGTCTAAGTTGCTGAAGGTGGCAGAGAAGCTGCGAGTCTCCTGTCTCAGCTTCCCAAGTACTGGGATTAGAGGTGTGTACCACAACACCCGGCTTTGCTAGTGGTCTTAATCGGATGGTTAGCGATCTGTAACTTCCAGAATAGCTAACGAGTATTGAGTTTTTATGAGCCCATTACAAATAGTGATTCATTTCTTCCTCCTAATTCCATGAGGTTTAGGTCTCTTTCCACTTACAGAAGTCCAGTATGAGGTAGAAGTGGTAGAACCTGAACTCTGGCGTGGCGGCTGGGCCTATGCAGTTAGAGTGTATGCCTTCCTGGGGGAGGAAGCAGGGTGGTCAGACCACGCCAGGGCAGCAGGCGGTTTGTTGGACTCCATCCCTGTACTGTCTCCACAGTCAGCAGCTCTGGAATCATGGCTGCTTTTTTTTTGTGTGTGTGTGTGTGTGTGTGTGTGTGTGTGTGTGTGTGTGTGTGTGTGTTGGTACTGGGGTTCCTGGGAGCCATGTGCTACCTCCGGGCAACACTCCCAGACCTACTTTTTGATATTTTTATTTGGAAACAGGGCTGGCTTCGAACCTGCGCCACCCTCCTGTCTCCGCCTCCCAAGCGCAGGGATTTCAAGCTTGCCCCACCGTGCTGGCCTTGGCTGCTGTTTCTGCACTTCTTCCTGGGCTGTTCCTGATCACACAGGAGGCCAGAGCGTTGTAGGTCTTTCCTGCCTGCCTGGGGCACAGACGGGCCCCTGAAGGGAGAGAGCACCGAGTCCACCATCCCTGTGTCGGCTCTTGTCAGCTTCTAGTTTCACGGCTGGACTCTTGGCAGTCTGTCTGCTTCTGAATCTACAGCAGGCAGCACATGGTACGGGCTGTTGAAGCGGAGGGCACTCTTCATTTACTGCCAGACTGGACGGATGCGAGCATTTGTGGCTGCTGTCCTTTCTACAGCTCACAAAGAGACATCGATACTGTTTTTCCTGATGCTGTTTGCTGCCTGAAATTTACAGTGCCCCAAGTGGTCAAGATCAGCCAATCATAAATGGAGTTAAAGTCTTTTCATTAGTGGAGCCCTATCCCCAGTGCCTGACACACAAGATAACAGTGGTAAGGTTTATTTTGCTTCATGATACAGTGGCAGAAGCTCAGGGCTGAGATCTCAAAAGACTGTTCAGGACCATTGAGGCAGGCCAGGCTGCTCCCCAGTGTCTTCTGCCTTCTGTGAAATGGGCGTGTCCCCTCCCTCCCTCCCGGTGTCAGAGTGCTCTACTGATACACATGGGTGCTGGGTGAGGAAGGACCTTAGCTGCTAGGCGCTGGTCACCCAAGGTAAGGAAGAGGTCATTTATCTGGACTGTGCTTTATGGCCTGTTCTCTTCTCCTGTGTCCTTGGACACCTGCGGGGCTCCAGTTTCCTCTGTCCGGTGGTTTTTGATCTGCTGGAGGAGGTGGAGTCCCCGCAGTTGGGTGCTGGCCTGAGCTGTGGGCCTTTGGGTTGAGGTGGCCCTGGGGCAGGACCTCTGGAATAAGCAGTGCTTTGCCTACCGACTGTGCTGCTGCCTGTGTTAGGTGGCCCTGTCCTCAGCTGGCCGGTGAGCTAATGGGCCCACGGTACATTCTGGTATGTGTGGCCGCCGTGCTTGCAGGCTTGCGCTAGGAGCCCTCTGGGGACATAAAGGACCTAGTGTTTGTCCCCAGAGGTGCTGAGGGAGGCCGAGGTAGCCTGGGACTTCAGATCTCTGGGGTAATATACCTTCTCACTGTGCGCCCTTTGACCACTTTGCTTCTAAAACAGACACTATAGTTCTCCACTGTGAGGATTAAAAAAACAATGCACAAAAGGTGCACTGCACAAGGCCTGGCTTCCTGAGGTAAATACTTAGTAAATGGAAGGCATTATTCTAAGGGACCCAAACATGAGTGTATTGGGTGAGCAGACAGCAAGGCAAGATAGGTGAGGCCGAGTGGCTAGGGGGAGGAGCAGGGAGAGAGAGCTCCCTGGGAGCCTGCTTTCTTTTGGCATGGCTAGTCCTAGGTTGGAACTTGTAAAACTAACCCCCAAGCCCAGCCCAAACTGACTCCTGTGGCGTCACTGGGGTGACAAGACACTCAGCCCGCCTCCTCCCTGTGATCGACCTTCTTGGCTCCTGGTGCTGGAGAGTGGAGCCGGCTCACTGGTCCTGCTCCCCTGCTGTGGACCAGGGGTTCTCATACTGACTGCTCCAGACCCCCAGTGGTAGGCCAGGTTGGGGGAAGGCCAAGTTGGGGCCCATTTCTTTTCTTTATTTTTATTTATTTATTTATTTTGAGGCATTGGGGATTGAACCCAGGGGCATTCTACCTCAGAGCTACACCCCCAGCCCTATTTATTTTATTCTTTATTTTGAAACAGGGTCTCACTGAGTTGTAGAGGGCATCACTAAGTGTAGCTGAGGCTGTCCGCGAACTGTGATCCTCCTGTCTCAACCTCCCAAATGCTTGGATTACAAGCATGTGCCACCAATGCCCAGCTCCCAGGCCCCCCCTTTTTTTGTGATACTGGGGGTGGAACCCAGGGGCTTTCTACCTCTGCACTACACTCCCAGACCAATTTTATACTTTATTTGGAAACAGGGTCTCACCCAGTTTCTGGGAGCCTCACTAAGTAGCTGAGGCCAGCTTTGATTCTGTGCGATCCTCCCATCTCAGCCTCCCAAGCACTGAGATTACAAGTGTGCGCCACCACACCCATCTTCTGTTTTTTATTCTCTATTTTGAAACAGGGTCTCACTGAGTTGCAAAGGGCCTCACTAAGTAGCTGAGGCTGTCTGTGAACCACGATCCTCCTGACTCAGCCTCCCAAATGCTGGGATGACAAGTGCGTGCCACCACGCCCAGCCGTGGGGCCCAGTTCTATCAGAACAGCTCTTCTATGTTGTTTTCCTTTTTAAGAAACTATAGAATATTTAACCATAAATGTAAATGTAAAATAAAACGAAATATGAGAGTAAGAGCCCAAGTAGCTGGGTGTGGTGGTGTGGCGCACACATGTAATCCCAGCACTTGGAGGGTCACAGGTTTGCAGCCAGCTGAAGCAACTTAGTGAGGCCTTGTTTCAAAATAAAATAATAAATAGGGCTTAGGGTATAGCCCTGAGGTAGATTTCCCTGGATTCCATCCCTATTGGCTGAGGGACAGCCCTGATGTTAAATGTTGCCGGCGTGGTGGCGCACGCTTGTAATCCCAGGCTTGGGAGGCTGAGACAGGAGGATCGCACAGGTTCGAAGCCAGCCTCAGCTACTTAGTGAGGGTCTCAGCAACCTAGTGAGACCCTGTTTCCAAATAAAGTATAAAATAGGTCTGGGAGTATAGCCTGGAGGTAGAAAGCCTCTGGGTTCCACCCCTAGTACCACCAAAAAAAAAAAAAAAGAATAAAAAAATATAGGGTAGGGGGTGTAGCTTGGAGGGTGAATGCCCCTGGGTTCCATCCACAGACCCGCAAAAATAAAAAATAATAATAAATAAATCTTAGGGCTTAAGTCAGGAACTTGTTGCCGCCATTTCAGGGGGAGCTTGTCCTCCTGCAGAGCTGACTGTGACTGCATTTAAGAGGACCCCTGGCATGAGGACAGTCACAAGATGACTGCAGATGACAGGGATGGCCCATCCTTACCACAGGCCTCTGGGTGAAGAGAACACGAAACCAGAGAGAATGAAGAAACCATAGGGATGTTTTGGCCAGCCTTTGTATGTAATCGGGCAAGGGCTGCAGTGCCTGAGCCAGGTTGTAGCCTGGGGCTCTCTGGACACTCCTCCATTCTGAGTTTGGAATAAATTTCCTATGGTAACCAGATGTAGCAAATAAAAAGGTAGCATCTCAGCGGGGGCGTGGTAGTGCACACTTGTAATTCCAGTAAATGGGAGGCTGAGACTAGAGGATCAGGTTTGCAGCCAGCCTCAGCTACTTAGTGAGGTCTTCTACAACTTAGACCTGTTTCAAAAACAAAAGAATACAAAATAGGGCTGAAGGTATAGCTTATAGGTAGGCTGCCTCTGGGTTCAATCCCTAGTTAGTACTGCAAAAAAAAAAAAAAAAGGTATAAGTTAAAACTGAATTCCAAAACTGGGCATGGTGGCACACACTTGTATTCCTAGTACTTGGGAGGCTGAGTCAGGAGAATCAAAGGTTCATGGCCAACCTCAGTGACATGAGGCCCTCTACAACTTAGATTCTTTTTCAAAAATTAAACAGTAAAAAGACTGGGAGTGTAGCTCTAGGGACCCAATCCCAAGTATCTCACACACACACATATTAAAAAAAAAATCTGTGTTTTGGATAAAGTGAATGATTTTTATTGTAACTGTGTCTCAAGTATTATATATAAGACATAGTTTAAAAATTACTATTTATCTGAAATTCAGATTTTTTTTTTTTTTTTTTTTTGTGGGTCTGGGGATGGGACCCAGGAGCATTTGACCTCCATGCTACACCCCCTGCCCTATTTTTTATTCTTTATTTTGAAACCGGGTCTCACTAAGTAGCTGAGGCTGTCCGCGAACCACGAACCTCTAGTCTCAGCCTCCCGAATGCTGGGATTACAAGCATGTGCCACCATGTCCAGCTTGAAATTCAGATTTTTTTGTGGATAGTGCCTGGGATTGTACCCACTGGGCATACCTCTGAGCTATACCCCCAGTCCCATTTTATTTTATTATTATTTTTTAAATTTTGTAACGGTCTTGCTAGGTTGTTAAAAAGTCTTGCTACTTGCTGAGGCCATCTTCAAACCTGCAGTCCTTCTATCTCAGCCACCGAAGTACTGGGTTTACAGGTGTGTGCCACGATGCTCTTCTTGACCTTTTTTAAAAAAAATCTCTTAAACAGTCTTGTGAGACAACTCATGGATCTCTTTCATAGTTTAGGAAAATGTGTGATTAAATATCATTCCTAAGCCAGGCGTTGGCGCATGCTTGTAATCCCAGCATTCAGGAGGCTGAGACCAGAGGAGTCCTCTGCAACTCAGTGAGACCCGGTTTAAAAATAAAGAATAAAGCCAGGCGTGGTGGTGCACGCTTGTAATCCCCACGCTTGGGAGGCGCAGGTTCGAAGCCAGCTTAAGAGACCCTGTTTCCAAAAAAAAAAAGTATAAAAAATAGGTCTGGGAGTGTAGCCCGGAGGTAGAAGGGCTTCCAGGAACCCCAGTACCACCATAAAAAAGAAAGAAAGAAAGAAAGAAAGGAAAGAAAGAAAGAAAAAGAAAGAAAGAAAAGTTGGGCAGGGGGTGTAGCTTGGAGGTCAAATGCCCCTGGGTTCCATCCCCAGACCCGCCAAAAAAAAAAAAAAAAAAAAAATCTAGCTCCTAGACTCCTTCCTGTAAGTTCTTTCTGCCTCACTGACTTGGCTCTCCATCCGCGTGTGGCACAGTCGCAGCCTGTCGAGTTTCAAGCTGCCTGGGGTACTGGTTAGCTGTGACCCTCCTGCCCCTGGTCTTAGGGGTTGACCATCGCTGCTGGCCATAACATCCAAGAATGAATCCCAGAGTCTGCCATTGTGCGCCACTCTACCTCGCTCATAACCCAGCGGCCTCTTAAGTTGGTGCTGGGGTGTTTTGGGTCGAGGACAGACCTCTTCGGCCTTTGTTGAAGAGCTCGCAATGCCACCGGGGTATGTGAACAGGGCAGGGAGTCTGCAGGGGGAGGACACCCTGGCTGCTGAGTCGGCCCTGGCTCCGCATTCATGGTGTCCTCAGGCTCTCCTCTTTCCCACTCGGGCACTGATGGGGCCTGTCGGCCGGCTGGAGCTCACCAAGAGTGGCAGTCAGCAACTTGTGGGAAGCCAGGCCAGCTGGCCTGGATTGGAAGAACTAGTCTGTGCCTAAGAACTCTTAACTCTTAACCTGCTTTGGGGGAACCTGCAAGTCCCTCCCGTTGCTGTGGGGTTGAAGGTTACCAAGTATGCCTCGCCTCCCTCCAAGGTTAGACGTCTGGTCAGTGAGAGGCCTCCAGAGCTCTGAGATGTGCAGATTTCCCTGGCATAGTATAGAGAGGAAAAAGTGGGTGGAAGTGTGGGACCCAGGCCTCCCTCCTTTTCAGTCACATTCCATGAGGAGTGGTCTTTTTGAGAACAGATAGTGTATACAGGACTTTTTGCTGGGGAGGTTGTTACTGGCTTCCCAATCTGCAGAACAGCTCTGAATTGGGAGGTGGCAGCTCCATGTGCCAGGCCCAGCTCTACAGCAATTCACTGGTAACTTTGGGCACCATGTGAACATAAAATTGATTTTTTAAGTCCCTTCTAGTCCTGTCCTGTCTTGGAATTAGCCTCTCCACTCCAACTAATGGGGATTGTCCAAAGTAATTTCTAAAATTTAGGGCAGTTGCTGATCACCAGAGACGAGGGGTGCTTTCGATTGAGCCGAGTTCCCTATCAGAATAATGGGAGTCTGCATGCAGCACACTGCCCAAGGGACTGACTCAACGCAGGGCCTCCAGCTGGGCAGGGTGGCGCACACCCGCGATCCAGGTACTCACAGGCTTAGGACTAGGTTCAAGGACAGCTTCAGCAAATAGTGAGGCCCTCACCAACCTAGTGAGACCCTGTAGTGAAACACGCTTGTAATCCCAGTACTTGCAGGTTCACAGCCAGCCTCAGCAACTTGGGAGGCCCTCCACAACTTAGACCCTGTTTCAGAAATAAAGAATTAAAAAGCCAGGTGTAGTGACACATGCTTGTAATCCCAGCACATGGGAGGCCAAGACAGGAGGATCATACAGGTTGGAAGCCAGCCTTAGCTACTTAGTGAGGCTCTCAGCAACTTAGTGAGACCCTGTTTCCAAATAAAACATAAAAAGAATAGGTTTGGGAGTGTAGCCCAGAGGTAGAAAACCCCCTGGGTTCCACCCACAGTACCACCAGAATAAATAAGTAAATAAATAAAAAACAATTAAAAAGTTGGGCGGGGGGGTTGAGCTCAGAGATAGAATGCCTCTAGGTTCAATCCCTAGTACCACAAAAGATAATGTAGGGCCCCCACCTGTGGGAGCTACAGACAGTATGCATTGTAGAAGGATATTTAAGAATGTGAACTGATTACTAATATTTAGGAAGGGAAGTTCTCTTAGTGATCTGCTTTAATTTGCTACTCTCTTGGACCATGGGAAGAGCCGGCCCGACTGGGAGTTCACAGGACCCCTTGCTCCTCCTCAGCTGAGGCCGGTCCTCTGAGCTTTTCAGCAGGCCTGGTGCTGGCTTACCGTGCTGCCTGGGCCTGCGGGCCCAAGCCTGTGACCCCCGGCTTTGCTGTGTGTTCTGTCTGCTGCGCTCTGTCCTGTTTCCTGCAGCTGACTTGGATTGAGTGTGCTGATGGCAGTTCCAAGGAGAAGGGAGCTTGGTCTGACTCTAGACTCCAGAGGCTGCTGAGAAAGCCAGGCTGGCAGCTGTAATGCAGAGAAATAGCCACACACACCCCCTCTTTCCTTCTGGAAACACTCTGGATCTTGAGAAGCTATATTCCTTCATTGTGTAAATATTTACTTTGGGCTTTCCACACTAAGACAGTAATCCTAGGCTCCAGGGATCACTGAACATGGTAGAAATCATTCCTACCCGCATGGAGTCCCCCAGTAATTCTCCACATAGGCATTGCAAGCTAGTAAGGCCCAGGGTGGAGGCCAGAGTACACCGGATTTCCATCCCTCTCCTGCTACCCCCAGTTTGGTGACCTTGGTTGGCCAAGTTGCTTGGCTTCTCTGAGCCTGATCTCATCTGTTAACTGAGGCTCATCATCACACCTTCTGGAGTGGTTATGAAACAAATGAGCTGTGTGTGTCAGGAACTTTAGCTCCACACAAGAACATGGAAGTCCTGGGTAACGGGACAGGCTCCTTGAGTCTAATAGAGTTGGCCTGGGCTCAGATGCAGCGATTTGAGGTGATGGGTACTCTGAAGAACCTACATGGTAAGCCGGGCGTGGTGGTGTGCGCTTGTAATCACAGCGTTCAGAAGGCTGTGAGACCAGAGGATCACGGTTCACAGACAGCCTCAGCTACTTAGTGAGGCTCTTTGCAACTCAGTGAGACCCGGTTTCAAAATAAAATAATAAAAAATAGGGCAGGGGGTGTAGGTCAGAGGCCAAAGCCCCTGTGTTCCATCTTCAGACCCCCCCCCACACAAAAAGAGAACCTACATTATAAACTTGGAATTAGGTTTTGATCCAGAGGTGCTGATTGGGCAACCCTTTACATGGGGCAGTTGGGATGCGTTTTCACAGGAGTTTACACAGAGCTGGCATGGTGGTGCGTGCCTGTAATCCCAGTACTTGGGAGGCTGAGACTGGAGGGATCAGCGCAGGTTCGAGGACAGCCTCAGAAACTTAGCAAGTTCCTGTTTCAAACTAAGAAACAAAATAGAACAGGGGTATATAGTTCAGAGGTAGGATGCCCCTGGGTTCAATACATGGTACCACCCCCAAAAAAGCTTGCATTCAGATCTGTGACTAAGAAGGGACCAGCCATCTTGCTTCTGCATATACTGTGTGATCTTGGGTAAGTTATTTCCCTTGGTTTCATTTTCTGGGCATATGGAATAATAGTGTCTTTGTGAAATGACACATAGGAAGCAGTTTAGATCAGTTCTTGGCACCTAGTCAGCCTGCAGTAAAAGGTTTATTATTGCAGTTCTAACTAAACCTGAATGTGCCCTTCAGAAATGACCAGTTAAGGAGCTTGGAGGCCAGGACTTGTAGTTGCTGATATATTTCAGCTGTGGTGATGACTATCCAACTTTTGGGCAGGACTTCAGGGACTGCTACCAGCCACTGGGATGGCCATAGCCACCCGGGGTTTTCAGGGTCCATGCCCGGGCAGGAAGCAGCGATCACTTGGGTCGCCACAGCTAAAGATAGTCCCCTGGGCCTGGGCCAGGCTGGCTGGTATGTGTCTGGAACCAGGCCCCCCCTCGGATGCGAACTCTGTGCTCTCTTTCCTGGGACTTCAGGGTGGCCCAGCCTGGAAAGGTTTCCCTCTCTCCCAATCCTGCCCTGAGAGTGCCCTCCAGGTGCCCCTGGGTTTCACTTGCAGGGCCAGGGCAAATGTGTGGGAGAGCTGGGCAGGGGGAGGCTCCTGGGAGAGACCACTGTGGCAGCAGGCAGACACGGAGAGCAAGGTGAGGAGTGTCTACCCAGAGTTCTGCCAAGGGGTGCTAGGGTCTCCACTCTCCTCCCCTAGACTCCGCCCCATCCCCAGGCCGGGTGACAGCTGAGCGCAGCCATGCTCTTCAGAGTCTGTCTCAAGGCTGGCTTCGGAGGGACAGGCACAGGTGGGTGATCCTCTGCCTGGTTTTGTTGCCTTCCATGGTCAGGGTCCCAGGCTGCCTCTCAGGCAATGGTTGGCCTTTCCTGCCTAAGGAAGAGAGGCCGAGAGTGGGTGGGATCTAGGTCAGCTGCTCCCTTCCCCGAGTCCGGCCCATGGTGTGGCTCAGGAGCCTCTCTGGGACTGGGAGGGGATGGGAAGAAATGCCTCTTTATAGGGCTGCCAGGGTGTAAAGTTAGGGACTTATACCCCAGTGGGTGTGTTTGGTGGCAGGTTTCCTTGGACCTCTGTCTGGGGCCATGGTCAGGTCGTTGGCATTCAGTCCTAGGAGTATCACCTCCCCAACTCTGATCCTAGGCAACCTTCCTTAGAGACCCTGCCCTGTTTATTGCCTACAGTGAGGCCACCACCCCCTCCTCCTGGTAGTTCAGAGCACAGGATTAAGAGTCAGACTATGCAGCTTCAAATCCTTTGCTGCTGCTTGCTGGCTGTGATCTTGGCAAATAATGATTATACCATGTACCTTGACCTCATTTGTGAGATGGGACTGAGACAACTAATTCACCATTATTTTAAGGATTAGCCACGTGCGTTCACTGCAGACCGTCTGCAGTTTGCTGCTGCTGGTGTCTCTTCCCTTGATGACAGATCTGTTTGAGATCTTGCCTTTTTCCTCCCATCTGTGGAAGCAGTTCCCTGCGGTTACATGGCTGACAGAACCTGGAGTCTGGTCAGGGTCCAGCTCTGGCTTCAGGCAGTTGGTACTTGAGGGTTCCTGTGAGATCAGCCTGGGCCCTGCCCCCAGGGCACATGGTTGAAGGTAACTTGTGGGTAGCACTTAGGACCGTGAGCACACAGTACGGTTTTTCTCTGCCTTTTTTGAATCTGGAGAGGCCCCAAGGTTGACCTAATGGCCAGGTGCAGGGTGGCAGCCCCCAGCCCAGCAGCACACCGGCACCCAGCCTCCCTGTTCTCCTGCCAGTGCCCAGGCAAAAGCCTGCAAGTCTTCTCTGGCCGCCCACTCTTGGCCCACCCACCCACTGCCCAATTATCCGGGCCCCATCTCACCTTTCACTGCACTGGTACCCTTTGCAGTTAGAGCTTCTCCCTCCCCTGACCAGTTCTTTGTGCCATGACCTGATCATTTGGGTTTTCTTTTTTCTTTCTGGTGGTACTGGGGTTCCTGAAAGCCCTTCTACCTCCGGACTACACTCCCAGACCTATTTTTATATATTTTTTTTGAAACAGGGTCTCTTACGCCAGCGCCGCTGGCTTCGAACCTGCGCGATCCTCCTGTCTCTGCCTCCCAAGCGCGGGGATTACAAGCTGCACCACCACGCCCAGCCTTGACCTGATCATTTGAATCACCATATTCCTTTTTCCTGAAAAACCATCTCTCATTTCCCATTATTTATTTTATTTTTGGGACAGGGTCTCACTTGATTTCCAGATGACCTCACTAAGTAGCTGAGGCTGGCTGTGGACCTGCAGTCCTCCTGTCTCAGTCTCCCAAGTACTGGAATTGTAAGTGTGTGCCGCCACACCTCGCTTATTGAGTAGGTTCTGTTTTAAAAGGTCAGGAGCCTTAGGATCTTTGTAGAACAAGACAATGTAGAAAATACTTGTTAACCTTTGGATCTGGCTTTGTACCAGGTGTTTATGGATTTAGCCCTTGGTAGGTGGAAGAAACTGCTTGAGGCCAAGGCTCCTCTGCCTTTCCCAGGCTGAGTAAAAACTGGAATGGCTACATTTCCTCAACTGCTTCTCTGGAGGGGAACCCTGGGTCTTCCCCTGTCCTTCCTCTCCAGCAGAGTTTTATGCCACCCCTTCACTCACATCAAGGGGACCTGTGGTAAATCTCCCTGGTTTGCTTTCCTCATTTAAAAGTACAGAAATTGACATTTTTCTTTCCCGGGAAATTTGCCTTGGAGTGTAGCCATCTGTCTGCAAGGCAGTGCAGGAATGCCCCTCCCCCACCAGTGCCTGGAAGAAGAGCCAGGCCAAGGGAGGCATTTGTAATCTGACTTGGGTGAATTGAGCCAGTTGATCCCGAGAGTTTTTAATACCCTCTACTGTTCTTTCCTGTTGAGGTTGGTGATCTATGTCCCTCCCTCCCTCCCTCCCTCCCTCCCGGTTGGGATTGCTTGGAAATATTCAGCTTTTGTGAATCTGTGGTCAGCATTTGTTGAGTGTTTGCTGTGTGCTAGGCACTCTCCTGTGCCTACTTCACTTTAATATCCATTGGTCCTGTGGGTAACTGACTTCAGTGTGTACCGAGGAGGCTCGAGTTCAGAGGGGTCTGCAAGGAGCAAAGTAGGTAGGGACTCCAGTCCAGGTCTGGTACCAAAGTTCCTGGCTTAAGAGTGGTGCTGTCTGGCTTTGCTGGGCAGTTCTTGGTTTATTTTTTGAATTAAATTTTTAGTACTGGTGATGGAGTCCAGGAGTGATATCTCCCCACCACTTTTTATTTTTTTAATATTGTTTTCCTTGTGTGTGTGTGTGTGTGTGTGTGTGTGTGTGTGTGTGTGTGTGTGACTGGGGATTGAACCCAGGGGCATTCTACCTATGAGCTGCACCCCCAGCCCTATTTTAATTTGAAGCAGGGTCTCACTGGGTTGATGGAAGTCAGGCTACTTGCAGAGAGTATCTTCAAACCTATGGTCCTCCTGTCTCAGCTTTCCACATATTGGGATTACAGGTGTGCACCACCATGGTTGGCTCTTACTTTTTTATTTTGATGGGGTGGGGTGTAGCTTAGTGACAGAATGCCTCTGGTTTCAATACTTAGTGACACATACACAAAGCTGAGGGTCAGAGAAACAATCTCAGGGGATAGACAAGTCAGGGCCCCTGGTCCCGTGTGCGGCCGCACAAGGGAACATTGGCTCCCCTGAGCCCCTCTGCCCTCAGCACCACCTCTGTCCTCTGCTTCCCTTCCTTCATCAGCACTAATGGATTAGCTCCTACCCATGCCACTCAGAACAGTCTTATTTTAAATAAAGTAACAAGTAGAAATTGGGTTTGCCATGCATATACAGTTTCGGAAAAGGCCTCTAATGACCCGGCTTCCACCAAATTTAGATTGCTTCTTGCATGTAGACATTTTGGTGTGCTTCACTTACAGAAATGTGTGTGTCTAGGAAGCCCCTGGATTCCCTAGAGCTAGTCAATGCTGGCTCCTGGTGACAACGGTCCTACAGGACAGAAAGTGCTTTTCTTCTCTTTTCAGTACCTTTAGCCTCTGGTGGATGCCTTAGTTGAGTAGGAAGCCCCTCCTAGGGTCTCTGGCTGCCATTCTTCTTTCTGGTCCAGGGCCTCAGGTCTGTGGACAGAAATGCTGACCAAACCTGCCTTTCCACACTTAATCTTCTGTCTGAGCACTGCTCTTTGCCACCAACTCCTTGGAAAAAGCAGGCCTGAGCCTTAAGACCAGGAAGGTTTTCAACCTACTCCTGCCCCCAGTGGACATGTGAGAGCCACCGTGTACCTGAAATTCCCTCTGGGTTGCTAGGAGCATTGGCAAGGGTGTGCAGACTTCTCACATCCATGCTGGCCCCACAGCCAGTGCTGGGAAGCCCTTTCCCATCTCGCAGCCTCAGCCTCCTGTCTAGAGATAGCAGAGGCTAGAACCTGGTCCTTTTGCTTCTCTGACATTTTGTGGCTGTTTTCTTGGGAAGTGAATAGGACTGTTTCTTGAGCTGCTCCAGTCAGTGGTAGCAGGCACAGGTTTCAGAAAGTGGAGGTAGGAGGGAAGGTACTTGTTTCTGATTTGGCTGGGATGGCACTGGACCTGGGGCTGATGTGTGTGCATGGCTGGTTTTCAGTGGGAGCCAGTTCAGATGCCAAGCCCAGCTGAACCTGCATGAAGAGATGAGCTGACCGTCTAGCGGTGTTGGGCTCACGCAGGGGAGTGGGGAGCTTGCTGGGCCCGCGGCACCACCACCGCACTGGCACTGTGCTCTTGTGGCTCCGCTGCCCAGAGCTCCCTGAGCCTGCTGTGGGCTGGGGGGGTAGAAACCAGGAATGCATGGGCCTCACAGCCAGGAGCCAGGAAGGACATTCTCTGCTCCTTAAGGAGTCGAACACTCCTCTTGAGACCAGTGGATTCCATTTCTCTGCTCGGGCTGGGGGCAGCTCTTGCAAGGAGAGAGCACAGTTATCAAAACCCCAGGATCCATCTTTTCCTGGGGGTGTCTGGAGGAGAAAGGGGCAGCCACCTGTTGGGAAATAAGTGTAGCTATTATATGGAACTTGGGCCTGCAGAGCCACTTCCTTTACAAAAAAATAGAAGACGTTTATTTTTTAAAACCCATGTCTGGTTTTGTACAAAAGTTTAATCACTGTAAACATACTACTTTGTTCCTGATAATACTTATCCATCCTTGCAGAGTTTGTACTGTGAATGTGTGCATATCCACATTTTTCATTTTACAGAAAAGGGATTGTTTGTAACGATGTCATTATGTCCATCTTCTCGTATTTGTAGAGGACATTATCTTTTTTTAATGAATCCTAAAAATGGATGGACTTAGGTTTAGTAGCCAGTTACTTACTGTTTGATAGATAGTTTTCAGGTGTTGGTTGTGGGGTTTTTTTTTTTTTTTGAGATTATAAATAGCACTTTGAGGGACATCTTTGTACTAGCTCTTGTCTTATTTTTATCATTAGGATACATTTTTAAAGGTGGAACTATTGAATGGAATGGAAGCCCACTTTTTCTTTATAAACCCAAGAGGCTGGCCTGGCTGTGGCCCCTGGAGTTCCTTATGACCCACTTAGAGTTTTTATCTTCCCAGTGGTCTCTAGCCCCCGCCTGTGCACACAGGGATTTCTAGCATATTAGCGCAAGAAAGGGTCTTTCAGGTCCCAGCGTTAGGATTCGGCCCTGACATGTGAGCTCTGAGTTAAAATTCTAGTTCTGGCATGGAAACCAACCCCCCCCCCCCAATCTAGGTATCAGTCCCCATTGTACAAACCTTGGTCTTTCCCTTTCTTGGTTTTTAAAAAGGGGTGGCTGGGCACGGTGGCATGCACCCATGATCCCACTGCTTGGGAGGTGGGGCAGGAGGACCTGGACCCCGAAGTGCCTCCCATCTCAGTCCAGCTTCTGGGGTTCGGCTGCCTGTTCTCTCCACTTTCACCCTCTGTGGTTTCTTCAAGAAGGGGCCAACAGAGTTTCAGCTCGTGCTGGAGTGTGTGTCTTGCCGCTGCCCGCCAGAACTTCCTCCTCTGGGAATCTGCATTTGCTGTGTGGGGCAGACAGGAAGGTGAGGGTGAGAAGCTGGCGGTGGCCCCATGCCCAGGCTCTGTATGACCATTCCCTCTCCCTTGTTCCCACAGAGCATTCTGCGCCAGCCAAGGTGGTGAGGGCAGCAGCTCCTAAGCAGCGCAAGGGCAGCAAGGTAAGGAACAGGAGTGGGTGACCCGGGGACTTTTCTTAGCAAAGGCCACTGGGCTGCCAGGTGGCCCTGGGCCTTGCTGAAGAGCAGGGCTGTGCCCTTTAAGCCCTGCGTGGGTCGTCCTGATTGACACACGACTTTGGCCTCTGTCTCCAATAGAGCTGGCCTTTGGGTAAGGGGCTGGGGCAGGGTCACTTGGGCCTTCATGGACTGTGCCTTGCAGGTTGGCGACTTCGGAGATGCAATCAACTGGCCCACACCTGGCGAGATAGCCCACAAGAGTGTGCAGGTGAGTCTGTGGGGAGGGTGGGCAGATTTGAATGCTCTGAATTTGGCTCTACAAGCTTCCAAAGCTTTGGGTCTTTCCTCTCTTGGTTTTTCAAAAGGAGTAGATCTGGGCACAGTGACACATGCCTGTGATCCCAGTGCTTGGGAAGCTGAGACAGGAAGATTGTAGGTTTGGGCCGGTCCCAGCAACATAAACCCTGCTTCAAAATAAAAAATAAAATAGGGCGGGGAGTATAGCCCAAAGGTAGAACTCCTCCCCTCCACTCTGGTTCAATCCCTACAAAACCTGTAGCTACAGTACTCAGAAGACGGAATTGAAATAGCTAGAAATTCTCATCATTTGAGCCTCATATCAGGGTCTGCCAAGTACTGCCCGGTCATCGTCTCCTATGAGACTCTGAGAAGTTAGTTACTCGTGGGGAGTGGAAGTGAAGGGTGTCCCCGAGTTCTCCATTGCCGTCCTGGGGATTTCTGTGAGTGAGAGGAGGGAGGTTAGGCCATGTGCTGACTTCCCGTTTGGGGAGCTGGTACAGCTGTCCTGGGCTCCGGCAGAGGAGGCAGCTGGTCGGTTTCTTCCACACAGTATTTCTTTTCTGATCCAAGTGAACAGACCTGGGGACATCATCTTCTCCACCCTGTGGCTTACCAGGACGACATGGTAGTCCCTGTGGTAGGGAGTAGACTTTTGGCCTCCGGGCCTGAGCACCTCTGGCTTGTGGGAGCATCTCTGTGTTGTGGAATTGGGGCGCAGGACCATCTGGTCCAGGCTGCCGGCCCGTGCTGCAGCTCCTCCGCTTCCATCCCAGGGCTTTCATGTCGCTCACCTTCCCGCACTGCCTTTTGCTGCAGCCACAGTCGCACAAGCCTCAGCTTGCCCGGAAGCTGCCTCCCAAGAAGGATATGAAGGAGCAGGAGAAAGGAGAGGGGAGCGATAGCAAGGAGAGTCCGAAAACCAAATCGGACGAGTCAGGGGAGGAGAAGAATGGAGACGAGGACTGCCAGCGAGGCGGGCAGAAGAAGAAAGGTAAGCCGCTGGAGGAGGTACGGGAGGGGCCGCCTGCTGGGGCCCTTGGGGCAACAGCCTTCTCTTCAGCCATCGGTTGTCAGTTCCTTGTTTCCATTGCTTTAATGATTTCCCAAAACTGCTGAAATGGTTAGGATGCCTGCTCAGCTGCTCCAGTAGAGATGCAGAGTAACAGTGGGTTAAACAAGCCAAGTCTCTTCCTCACCAGGCAGCCTGGTGTGAGTGGCCAGGCCTGGTGTGGGGCTCTGGTTGCGCTCATCTTGCTGTGCTGCATCTGCTCCGGGCCAAGTGGCACCCTGGTGCTCACTTTAGTTAGGTAGCAGGAGGGGGGCGTCTCTTTACCTTGGGGTTACTCCACTGACATCAAGACAGCACCATGGCAGGCGCATAAAGGGCGCCTGAAAAGAACGCTCGCTGTCCTGTGCAGTGTGTTTCCAAATCAAGAAGGTGACTACGACTCTGGAGAAATCACTGTTGGCAGTCGGCATCGCCTCTTTTCAGGAGGCCCTGGCCTAGAGATGATAGAGGGGTCTGGTGTGCAGGACGGGAATTTTCCCAAGGGCACAGAGTTGTAGTTTGGGCCAGCACCCATGCAGCAACACCCCTTGGGGAGGAGCTCCTCAAGCCTTTCTCACGCGTACATACTGTCCCCAGGGAACAAACACAAGTGGGTTCCGTTGCAAATAGACATGAAGCCCGAGGTCCCGAGAGAGAAGCTGGCCTCACGCCCCACTCGCCCGCAGGAGCCGAGACACACTCCTGTCAGCCGCGGGGAGATCAAAGGTACGTGCTCGCCACCACGGGGGACCTGGGCTTGGGGACACCCTCAGGCCTCATCCAGTGTCCCCTCTCCCTAGGGGCTGAGCCTGCCACCTACATGCCCGTGTCTGCGGCACCCCCTACCCCAGCCTGGCAACCAGAGACCAAACCAGAGCCTGCCTGGCACGACCAGGACGAGACCTCGAGTGTGAAGAGCGACGGGGCTGCCGGGGCGCGGGCTTCCTTCCGGGGCCGTGGCCGGGGGCGCGGGCGCGGCCGAGGGCGCGGCCGGGGCAGCACCCGAAGTACGTGAGGCCCCTCTGGGCTCTGGGTGTCCATGGGGTGCGCAGGGTGGTGCACCGGACCCTCTTCCCTCATGCCATGTTTCCTCTGTAGCGCATTTTGACTACCAGTTTGGCTATCGAAAGTTTGACGGTACGGAGGGGCCGCGCACCCCCAAGTACATGAACAACATCACCTACTACTTTGACAATGTCAGCAGCGCGGAGCTGTACAGCGTGGACCAGGAGCTACTCAAGGACTACATCAAGCGCCAGATGTGAGTGGCGCGGGGCTGGGCTGACTCTTCATAGTGCGTTGTTCTGAGTAAAGCCATATTTGCCTTAAGGAAACTCGAAACTACCACTAACAAGGATGGAGAGTACCTAGACTGCTTCCACACGGATGGTAGCACCATTGAATGCTAGCCAGCGTTCATTGGGCCCTCACTATTGGCCAACCACTGTGTTTAGTGCTTTACAGGCATTATCTTATTTAATCGTGAAATTTGTAACTACTGAATTCCTATGAGCTTGGTCTTTTATCCCCATTTTATAGGTGAGCAAACAAGCCTAGTAACTTACCCAGAGCCTCACAGCTGGTTAGTAACAAAACAGATTTGAATCCATTTTGATCAGATTGCAAAACCTTTGTTCTTAACCACTCCAGTGTGTAGTCTCACAGACCAGTGGAGGAGCACACCAGGAAATAGATAAGTGTACGTAGAATGTTAGGAGCGTTTGGGGAGCAAATGGGAAATGACCAGCGATGTTGGAGCTGGACTTTAAAGGCGGATGGGGAGTTTGCCAGGCTGCCGAGGAGCTGCAGGGCACAGGAAGTGATGTGACCCAAAGTAGGGGCCGTGAGGTGATTGTCTCATTGTTTCCAACCCTTACCTGTGTGAGAGGGGATGGGACAGGTGCGACGCTGGGAGGTTGCTGGGGTAGATAGCAGGACAGGGTGGTTTATAAACAATGCAGCAATCCCTTTTCGTTCGTCATTCAGTGAATACTACTTCAGCGTGGACAATTTAGAGCGCGACTTCTTCCTGAGACGGAAGATGGATGCCGATGGTTTCCTGCCCATCACCCTTATTGCTTCCTTCCACCGAGTGCAAGCCCTGACCACTGACATCTCGCTCATCTTTGCGGTACGTCTCCTCCCTGGGACTGGGGTGCAGGGGAAGGAAGAGTCTTAGGAGTCTCTATCTGCTGAGATCCGGAGCTTTAGCTTGCCCTCTTCCCTCCTCCCATTTACAGAGTAGACAGAGCAGTGTCATGAATCAGTCGCCAGCTTCCACGCCTATCAGTTCAGGGCCAGCCTTCCCTCTGTCCCCTTGTCTGTATCCTTATACTTTCTGAAGAGAATCCTAGATAATCGGGCATGTAGCCACAGATACTTCAGTACAAAGACTTGATAAGAAACAACCACAGTGTCATCATCACACGTAAAATATTAACAGTTCTTCAATATCACAAGTAATCCAGTCAGTTTCAAACTCAGGCCAGTTGTCCACCTTCAGTTTCTAAAAGTATTTTCTAAAGATCAGGATTCACATAAGGCCCGCGTGTTGTCTTAAGTCACCCCTGTCCTCACCCTTGCAGTTTATTGTCAGAATGGACTGAGCTGTGTGCCCTGTAGCATTCTCCCCAGGACAGAGGTGCCGTCTAACATGTTTGTACTCCCTGGTTTCGGTAAATTGGTGGCCACAGCGGCATGAAGACATTTGTGCTAAGGAATTTTTTCTTTTCCTTGTCAAGAGTACTTTATGCATTCTCTCAGGTGGCACATAAAATTTCCATCTGCATCTCTCTTGTGACACAAGCCGCTATTGATTATCATTGCCTGTAATTTCATTACGGATTGCAAAATGGTGATATTCTATCAGTCTTCATTAGCTGTAATACCTTTTCGAGAAGGAACTTTGCCTCATCAGTTATTCAGATACTAAGAGATTGTACAGGAATGACAGATAAGTGCTTGATCTTTTTCACTCTGTTAAGAGTATAGAAATTAGCCGGGCGTGGTGGCGCACGCTTGTAATCCCAGCACTTGGGAGGCTGAGACAGGAGGATTGCATAGGTTCAAAGCCAGCCTCAGCACCTTAGTGAAGTTCTCAGCAATTTAGTGAGACCCTGTTTCCAAATAAATTATAAAACAGGGCCGGGGGTATAGCCCGGAGGTAGAAAGCCCCTGGGTTCCATCCCCAGTACCACCAAAAAAAAAAAAAAAAAAAAAGAGTGTAGAATTTTGAGTCAATCTCTCTAATCTTCAAAAATGACCAGTGAAGGGTTTTTTTGTTTTTGTTTTCTTTGGTACTGGGGGTTGAACCCAGAGGTATTCTACCTCTAGGCTATACCCCATCTCAATTTTATTTCTTATTCAGAAAGTCTCAACTAGGTATTTGAGAGAGCCTTACCAAGTTGCTGAGGCTGGCTTTGAATCTGTGGTCCTCCTATCTCTTTCTCCCAAATTCTGGGACTATAAGTATGTGTCACCACGCCCAGGTGTTTGTTTTTATTCCAGAGGCATTCTACCTCTGAGCCACACACCCCCATCCCTCATTAAGGAGCTGAGGCTGTCTGTGAACTGTGATCCTCTGTCTCAGCCTCCCAAGTACTAGGATTACAAGCGTGAACCTGCTGGAATTGGCTACTTTTCAGATGAACTTTAGTTCCTTTCTGGGGAGAAATGGTATTAGATAGCACAGTCTGAGTTATAGAGGTGCTTATCAATTGCTACTTGGTTGATCATGTTTTTAGGGGTTTGTTTTGTAATATAAAATACATTGAGATTATACTGATGCCAGTCCCAGGGATGTTTAATTTGTACCTACTCCTATCCTCCTGCCAAAAATTCCTCATGGTAGGAATGATATTAACATAATTAACCATTTAGTATCAACATAATTACTCTTCTGTTTTATTCTATTGTATCTAGTCCACTGCCACTGAAATCTTTGTTTTTTCAATGTGTACAGTTAAATTACTATTTTCAGGTATTTAAAATGATCTTTGTGTGGTTATGCTTTTTCTTTTTCTTTTCTTTTTTTTTTTTTTTTTAAGCAGTACTGGGGATGGAACCCAGGGGTTTTTTTGTTTGGTTTGGTTTGGTTTGGTTTTTGTGGTACTGGGGGTGGAACCCAGAGGCTTTCTACCTCCGGGCTATACTCCCAGACCTTTTTTTTATATTTTATTTGGAAACAGGGTCTCACTAAGTTGCTGGAAGCCTCACTAAGTAGCTGAGGCTGGCTTCGAACCCGTGCGATCCTCCTGTCTCAGCCTCCCAAGCGCGGGGATTACAAGCGTGCACCACCACGCCCGGCTCCAGCCCTATTTTTTATTCTTTGTTTTGAGACAGGGTCTCACTGAGTTGCAAAGGGCCTCACTAAGTAGCTTAGGCTGTCAGTGAACCGAGGTCCTTGGGTCTCAGCCTCCCGAATGCTGGGATTACAAGTGTGCGCCACCATGCCCGGTTCCCAGCTCTGTTTTATATTTTGAAACGGGGTCTAAGTTGTGGAGGGCTTCGCTAAGTAGCTGAGGCTGGCTGTAAACCTGCGATCCTCCTGTCTCAGCCTCCCAAGTACTGGGATTACAAGTGTGTGCCTCCACACCTGGCTAAATTTTGTCATTTCAACTTGCTCCCCTTTCTTACCCCATAAAAAGAAAAAAGTGGCAGGCCTAGTGATAGTATATGCCTATAGTCGAAATACTTAGGAGGCTGAGACTGGAGGGTTGCAGGTTGGAAGATATTCTCAGCCACATAAGTGAGGCCCTCTGCAACTTAGTGAGACTCTGTTACAAAAAAAAAAAAAAAAAAGCGCTGGGGTGTAGCTTGGAGATAGAATGCTTCTCAGTACCACACAAACACACAAAAAGCAAGTCCTATATATTTGCGTACATCTCCTTTAGATAAATCCAGCCTTCGTCTTTGCTTCTTATGTTTGGGCGATGACTGCAAGGTGTGGTATGCACTAGAAAGCTACTCCTCGTCCCTAGTGCTGTGGAGCACAGCACACCACACCACTGGATGCTGCATCCTTCTTGCTCTGCCACCGTGTCAGTGGAAATTTTAATGGTGTCCAGTCTCATACTAAAACATCTACTATATTAGTGCTAATGAACACGGTTTTTGCAGTGCTGGGGATTAAACCCAGGGTCATTCTACTTTTTTCTTTTTCTTTTTTTTTTTTTTTTTTTTGCGGGTCTGGGGATGGAACCCAGGGGCATTCTACCTTCGAGCTACACCCTCTGCCCTATTTTTTATTCTTTATTTTTTAACCGGGTCTCACTGAGTTGCAGAGGGCCTCACTAAGTAGCTGAGGCTGTCCGCGAACTGCGATCCTCCAGTCTCAGCCTCCTGAATGCTGGGATTACAAGTGTGCGCCACCATGCCTGGCTCATTCTACTTTCAATAGCACCCCCAGCCCTATTTTATTTTTGTTTGGAAACAGGGTCTCGCTGGGTTGAGGGTCTCACCATTTGCTGAGGCTGTTCTTGAATTGTCACTTCTTTCATCTTAGCCTCCCAAGTACTGGAATGACAGGCTTGCATCACCATGCCTGGCTTATTTGAATTTCTAAATAAAAACCCACAAATGCAATGCTATTGTAGATAGGTGTTTATCTCTGAGAAGAAGAAAAGATTAATGAGGAGAGTTTTCTATTTTAAAAAAAGTTTAAATTTTTCCCCCCTCTTTATTGGTACTGGGGATAGAACTCAGGGGCATTCTACCTTTGAAGTACACCACCAGCCCTGTTGTTTACTTTTTTGTTTTTGAAAAAGGGTCACCAGGCATGGTAGCATACACTTATGTATCTCAGTACGTGGGAGGCTAAGACAGGAGGATCACGAGTTCAAGGATAGCCTCAGCAAGTAGTGAGACTCGTCAACCTAGTAAGGTCCTATTTCCAAAAAAAGAAAAATAGGGCTGATGGTGTAGCACAGAGATAGAATGCCCCTGGGTTCAATCTTCAGCAATACACACACGCACACACACGTATGCATGCACATCTCAGTAATGATCCATTGAATGGATATGTCATTTTTATTTTATTGGTACTAGAGATTGAACCCATTGGCACTCTACCTATAAGCCACACAACTATTTATTTATTTGTTTGTCTTTATTGTAGTCCTGGAGATTGGAGTCTGGGGCATTCTATCTCCAACAAACTACACCCCAGCCCTATTTTTTAAATTTTTTTCCTTTAACTTTTTATTTTTTTATTTTTGCGGGTCTGGGGATGGAACCCCAGGGGCATTCGACCTCTGAGCTACGCCCGCTGCCCTATTTTTTATCCCCCCCTCCCCCCAGGTCTGGGGATGGAACCCAGGGGCATTCGACCTCCGAGCTACAGCCCTGCCCTATTTTTTTTTTTTTTTTTTTTAGTACTGGGGATAAAACCCAGGGGTATTCTACCTCCAACCTACACCCTCGGCCCTATTTCTTTTTTGCGGGTCTGAGGATGGAACCAAGGGGCATTCTACCTCTGAGCTATACCCTCTGCCCTATTTATTCCTTTTTTTTTTTTTTTTTTTTTTTTTTTTTTTCCTGGTCTGGGGATGGAACCCAGAGGCATTTGACCTCCAAGCTATACCCCCTGCCCAATTTTTTATTCTTTATTTTGAAACAGGGTCTCACTAAGTTGCAGAGGGCCTCACTAAGTAGCTGAGGCTGTCTGCAAACCACAATCCTCCAGTCTCAGCCTCCCCAATGCTGGGATTACAAGCGTGCGCCTCTGTGTTCGGTGTCCTATTTTTTTAAATTCTTTATCTTGAAACAGGGTCTCACTAAGTTGCAGAGTGATCCTCCCGTCCCAGTTTCCCAAGTACTGGGATAAGTGTGTGCCACTACACTGCATTTTTGTTTTGTTTTGTTTTGAGTCTCACTAGGTTGCAGAGAGTCTGAGTAAGTTGCTGAGGCTGGTCTCAAACCTGCAATCCTCCAATCTCAGTGTCCGGGGCACAGGGAAGAAAGGCATGTACCACCATGCCCGACTATATGTTTGTTTCATTTACCAACTTGATGGCAAGTTAGATATTCTCCAGATTTTTTTCCCCCTTAATACAGTGTTGCCCTCAGTGGCCTTCTGTCTGAATCTTAGACTTACTATTACCTGTGTGTGCAAATGTTTGCTTGCCTACTGGAAGTACACTTGCAGTGTCGGTGGGTAGGTGCAGTTTTCATGTTGGTACCCTCCTGCAAGTTTGAGCATCTCACCTGCCTGGCAGTTGTGGAAACAAGGTGTCCAATTTTAATGTTTGTTTTGATGCTGGCTTTAACACCAAGTCCACCATGGTTCAGTTGTGCTTCAGGGTTTCAAGTCTGTGTCGCTCCTCCTTCCTTCCCTGCAGGCCCTCAAGGACAGCAAGGTGGTAGAGATGGTCGACGAGAAAGTCCGTAGGCGGGAAGAGCCTGAGAAGTGGCCGCTTCCTGGCCCTCCCATAGTGGATTATTCGCAGACCGACTTTTCTCAGCTTCTCAACTGCCCCGAATTCGTCCCCCGCCAGCACTACCAGAAGGAGACAGGTAAGTACCCTGCCCGCCACCTCCTTGTCTGTGTCCTCTGGCTAGCAGTCCTCCCTAGGCTGGCCTCAGGAGAGGACTAGAGGAATGAGGACCTCGCCTTCCACCCTTCAGAGTCGGCGCCTGGCTCTCCCCGTGCAGTCACCCCAGTGCCAACCAAGACAGAGGAGGTCAGCAACCTAAAGACACTGCCCAAGGGCCTGTCTGCCAGCCTGCCTGACCTGGATTCAGAGAACTGGATTGAAGTGAAGAAACGGCCCCGACCCTCTCCCACACGGCCCAAGGTGGGTGAGGCCTGTCCCTGTGCGCTGGGCTGGTGTATTATGTGTGGGGCGGGGGTGGGGCTCTCAGGCAAGATTTTTAGCAGGCATCCCAGGTGGTCCAGAGTCATATGTGAGTTGAGTCAAAGCAGCAGGTGCAAAAAGACCTGTTTCTGGGGACCTCCTCAGGGCACCCTACTGCAGGAGTTCTCGAGAGGCTCGGGAGCATCTGACAGCAGGCGCCCCATTCTTTTCACCTCTTAAATCCCTAGGGCGGCATTTTCAGTTCCTTTCTCCTGAATATGTCCTCATTACCCCATATGTAAGCCCTTTAGGTTCTTGAAAAAGGGAAGCGAAGCTGGGCTTGGCAGTGCATGCCTGTAGTCCTAGTATTTGGGAGTTTGGGATAGGAGGATCACAGATTTAAGGCTATCCTTGACAACTTAGGCTTCCCAAATAAAAATAAGATAGGCCTGAGGATGTAGCTTGCCCTCAGTAGAATGTCCTTGGGTTCAGTCCCCAGGGAATTAAGGGGCGCAGATATAGCCAGGTGTGGTGACCTCCAGAGACAGTCTGGGCCTGGGTGACCTTGGGAAGTTTGTTGGCTGTCTTGAGGCTTTTGTGTCCCATCGCAAGATGAGGGAAGGTAGAGTTAAAGTGCTCCAGAAGTAGTAAAGCAGTATGTAGGTACGGTACAGATGGAGCCACTGTTAACAGAAGTATTTCGATTTCAAACTAAAATAGCCATCTCTTAGGAGGCCGAGACAGGAGGATTGTAGGCTCGAGGACAGCCTCAGCAAGAAATGAGACTCTAAGCAACCTAGTGAGACCCTGTTTGAAAATAAAAAAAGCACCGGGTGTGGTGGTGCACACTTGTAATCCCCGCGCTTGGAAGGTGGAGATAGGAGGATCGCGCAGGTTCGAAGCCAGCTGTGCTGGCTTAAGAGACCCTGTTTCCAAAAAACAAAAAATTAAGCCAGGTATGGTGGCATACACTTGTAATCCCAGTATTTGGGAGGCTGAGACCTGAGGATCACAGTTTGCGGACAGCCTCAGCTACTTAGTGAGGCCCTCTGCAACTTACTGAGACCTTGTTTCAAAATAAAGAATAAAAATTAGGCAGGGGGTGTAGCTCGGAGGTTGAATGCCCCTGGGTTCCATCCCCAGACCCACAAAAATTAAATAAATAAGTAAATAAATAGAAAATTTAAACAGGAATGGGAGTGTAGCCCGGAGGTAGAGTGACCCTGGGTTCCATCCCCAGCACCGCACACACACAAAAACAATCCCCACCCTTGCTTAGCACCAAAAATCATCCCCTCTCTTCCTCCCAGAGGTCTGGGACTGTGGAGGTCTCAGGTAGGTAGCCTTGGACCTTGAGCTCTATGGATGCTATGCTGTGGTATTTTCACTGGCCCTTATCACTGTCTCTTCTGCCAGTTTGTTCTCAGAATTTTCCCTCTCTTCTGGCTGTAGCCCTTTAAAAAGTGTTGAAGATCAGTCCAGTCGTGAAGAGAATGGGAGTGGGAGTGGTAAGGGGACCGGGATGGGAGACCCAGACCTGTAGACTATAGAGGCTTTGGAAGGAGAGGAACCAAACTTAGCGTCTGTCCCAGACTTAGAGTCTCTGCGCCTATAGTCTTAAAGGTCTACATCTGCAGTGTCACTCAGTGGTAGACAGACCACTTGGCTGCTGTGTACAGCCCCTGGGTTCCACCTCCAGCACCTCACAGAGCAAAGCCTGGCGTTTCTGTGGGAAGCCCTTTGCTGCAGGGCATAGTACTGCTTTGGGGTGTGGCACTATCAGGCAGACAAATGCATCTCCCCAGAGTGTCGGGCACATTGGGTTAGTCACCACCCCGAGATCTTTCCTCCCCGCCAGAGGTGTGCTGTTTGATCGTGACTCTCTGCGTGTTCTTCTTCCTGCCGGGAGCACTCTGTCCTGGCCATCCTAGCTTACTATGCCCATCCTTCAGCGTAGCTGCTGCTTCCAGGAAGCTCCTCTGAGCGTCTCCTCTCGCTGGCGTCCGTCCTCACTGAGCTCCCCACAGGCCTTGCTTGATTCTCACACTGAGTTGGCCGCTGGCTCTTTCTCCAACTAGGCTCCGAGCTTTCTACGTAAAGACCTTGTTCGGCTCCCTGTTCCTCTTTTAGATTTGTCACATGGAGCTTGTACTTTGGGGCCCTTGTTCCTTCCGTGAGGCCGGTCGGCAGCTGGTGCTAGGGCCCGAAGGCAGCAGTGAGATGAGCGGGAAGCGAGGCCGCTCGCTTCCCAGAGCTTCTCATGACTGGGTGGGTAGCCACATGAGGGGGCTGTGCACCTGCCCGGCTGGGCACCGTGCAGGGTGCAAAGTGACTCCTCTGTGATGGAGGCACCTGGACTCCTCTGGGACAGCGCTGGTGTTAACAGGTCCACAGCTGGAACAGTCTCCTGCTGAGGGGACAGAGCCTTCCTCTCATGAAGCAAGGCAGAGCCTGGCCCGGGGACTCCCTGATGGTTCCCTCTCGGGTCTGTTTCAGAAGTCAGAGGAGCCCAGGTTTGCCCACCCGACCTCTCTGCCTCAGCAGCTTCCCTCCCAGCAGCTCCTGTCCAAGGATCAGGATGAGCAAGAAGAACTAGATTTCCTGTTTGATGAGGAGATGGAGCAGATGGATGGGCGGAAGAACACCTTCACCGCCTGGTCTGATGAGGACTCCGACTACGAGATTGACGACCGGGATGTCAACAAGATTCTCATTGTCACTCAGACGCCTCCTTACATGCGCCGGCACCCTGGGGGGGACCGTACAGGCAACCACACGTCTCGTGCCAAGATGAGTGCCGAGCTGGCCAAGGTCATTAACGACGGGCTCTTCTACTATGAGCAGGACCTGTGGACTGAGAAGTTTGAACCTGAGTATTCCCAGATCAAGGTGAGGCTCAGTGTAACAGTAAGTGCGGGCCCAGAGAGCTTCTTGTGCCTGGAGCTGTGACCTGCGGCAGATCCCTGCTGTCCAGAGCCTCGGCTCCTGTCTCCTCCCATGGGAGTGGGAGTGGTGATTGACGCTTGTCAGCGCATTGGGAGCCAGACGAGAGACGAGATGTGTAGGCAGTGCGGATAACGTGTGTTGGAGGTTCGTTTGCTGTCACACGTGAGCATCCATGTTTGACATCGTAACAATTGCCTAGACACTTGTGGAGAACAGAGTAAGGATTTAGCTGGGTGTGGTGGCACATGCTTGTGATCCCAGCACTTGGGAGGCTGAGACAGGATTGTAGGTTCAAGGCCAACCTTAGCAACTTAGGCCTTTTGCAACTTAGCAAGGCCCTGTTTTTATTTTTTAGTTAGTTAGTTAGTTAGTTAGTTTGTTTGTTTGTTTGTTTGTTTTGGTGGTACTGGGGTTTCTGGAAGCCCTTCTACCTCCGGGCTACACTCCCAAACCTATTTTATATTTTTGAAACAGGGTCTCTTACGCCAGCACGGCTGGCTTCGAACCTGTGTGCTCCTCCTGTCTCCGCCTCCCAAGCGCGGGGATTACAAGTGTGCGCCACCACGCCCGGCCAGCAAGGCCCTGTTTTTAAATAAAATAGGTCTGGAGGTACAGTTTGGAGTTAGAATGCCCCTGGGTTCCATCCCTAGTACCATCAAATAATAGAAATAATTAAAAAAATAAGGATTAGACTGTCATATAAAAGTTTATTTTCTTATTTTTTATTTATTTTTTTGGTGGCACTGGGGGTGGAACCCAGAGGCTTTCTACCTCCAGACTATACTCCCAGACCTATTTTATATTTTATTAGAAACAGGGTCTCACTAAGTTGCTGAGAGCCTAAGTAGCTGAGGCTGGCTTTGAACATGTGTGATCCTCCTGTCTCAGCCTCCTAAGCGCAGGGATTACAAGGTGCGCCACCACGCCCGGCGTTAAATAAAAGTTTAAAAGCTTTGTAAGAAGCTTTCTTTGAGTGTGAAAAGTAGAGGAAAGGTAGATCTTTTTGGAAATGTCAGAACATCTCTGATGTAGGTTTTCACAGAGCTGGGTGTGTTTGATGGCGGGAGGGTCTTTGCAGCAAGTCACAGTGTATTCATTGAAGGTGAAGAGTGGCCCAGCTACTCTACGGGACAGTGGCAGGAAGAGATAATGGGGGACACTGGGGTGCCATGGGGTGCTGCGATGAGCCCTCTACACCTGCCATCAGCCTGGTCTCGGGCAGGAAGAAGGGTCACCAGGGTTCCCGGCCCCCATTCTAGAACTAGAGGCTAGACGTGCGCCTGTCTACCTTGAGCCCTGCATGCAGTAGTTCTGAGCTGGACTGGGGTCTTGCTGCAGCAAGGCAGGGCCAGCACATGGCTGGGATTAGCACCTGCGTGCCAGGGTGGTGGTTGAGGAATGGCGATGGACAGCCTGGGGTCAGAATCCCACAAATGTGGCCGTGGGCGGCGCCCTCTTGCTTCCTGCCAGTCTTGATTCCTGAACAGGCTGGAGCAGCTGGCTCACTGTCGTTCTCCACCCTCCACAGCAAGAAGTCGAGAACTTCAAGAAAGTCAATATGATCAGCCGGGAGCAGTTTGACACACTGACCCCCGAGCCCCCTGTGGATCCTAACCAGGAGGTTCCTCCTGGGCCGCCCCGGTTCCAACAAGGTGAGGGACAGACCCCGGACCTGGCCTGGGGGTGGTCCCACACAGGGACCTGTCCCTGCGCGCTGACCGCTCTCTGCCTGTGCAGTTCCCACTGATGCCCTGGCCAACAAGTTGTTTGGTGCTCCTGAGCCCTCCACCATCGCCCGCTCTTTACCAACCACCGTCCCAGAGTCGCCAAACTACCGCAACGCTAGGACGCCTCGCACGCCCCGGACCCCGCAGCTTAAAGACTCAAGCCAGACATCACGGTTTTACCCGGTGGTGAAAGAAGGACGGACGCTAGATGCCAAGGTAAGGTCTCCTGCTGGCCGAGGCTCCTGGACCTCGCTGCCTGATGCTTCGCCAGGAAAGGGCTGCATGCCCCACATGCCGAGGACTGAATGCCTTCCCACACCTGCAAATAGCCTGAGTGCTGGGCGTGCCGATCTGCAGAGGCCTGAGGAAGGCTGACCAGGTGTGGCCTTAGCTGTAACTAACCTCTTCCTGAGCTGCTGTTTTTTACATCAGCTGCCAACTCACGGCTCTGCACATCCTGCGGGAAAAGAGATGGGGAACTGCTCTTAGAAAGTGGGAGGCAGCACGCACTAGTGAGACCCCTTGGTGCTCTTCAGAGTTCAGGAGCGCCAATAACGAGCCTGTGTTCACGTTTGCAGATGCCTCGGAAAAGGAAGACCAGGCACAGCTCGAACCCGCCCTTGGAGAGCCACGTGGGCTGGGTGATGGACTCTCGCGAACACCGGCCACGGGCCGCCTCCATTAGGTACAAGTCTGCTGGGGGGTGGGAGAGCAAGATTGATCTGAAGACAAAAGGGGCCCACACCCAGATTCAAAAAATATGGAAAGCTTAGCCCAAGAACTGGTTATCTGCTGCCTGCCTCTCAGGGCAAGGCCCCAGCTCCTATTTATTTATTATTTATTGATTGATTGATTGATTGATTGATCTTAATTTTATTTTTTTGCCATACTGGGATTGAACCCAGGGCATTCTACTTCTGAACTATATAACCCCAGCCCAATTTTGTATTCTTTATTTTGAAACAGGGTCTCACTAAGTTTCAGGGATTCTCACTAAGTAGCAGAGGCTGGCTGTAAACCTTCAATCCTCCTGTCTCAGCCTCCCAAGTACTGAGATTATGAGCATGTGCCACCGCACCTGGCTCTAGACTGACTCTTTTTATTTGTTTTCATTAAAATGGCACCACTGTTGGGCTCCTATTCTGAAGCAAGGTTTGGGAGCCACAGATATATGCACTGTTCCCTGCAGGGTGGCTAAAAATGGTCAAGGTATTTGTTGAGAAAAGTACAGATGGATTAACCTATGATGGCACATTAAGGGAAATTAGATGTTAAAAGTTACAGAAATAAAAGGTTCAAAGCCCGGGTTTTGGTATTGGGCAGGTCTCTGCTGTTAAGTAGTTCCTTGACCCTGCACAAGTCTACCAGTTTCTGCGTCCTTGAAGCACCCCGAGGGCTGATGCGGAGTTCCTCAGATCTGTAGCTGTCAGCCGGGGCCCAGCTAAGTGTACAGGCGGCAGTTGGCTGATAGCCGGTGTCGAGGGGCTTCTCTAATGGGGGGGGAGGGCTGCTGTGCGGACTCAGTGACCAGTGGTATCATCTTTCTGCGGCCTCTACAGCTCCAGCCCCTCAGAAGGGATACCTGCAGTTGGTAGTTATGGCTGTACCCCTCAGTCACTGCCCAAGTTCCAGCATCCTTCCCATGAGCTGCTCAAGGAGAACGGCTTCACACAACACGTCTACCACAAGTATCGTAGGCGCTGCCTTAATGGTAAGGCGTTGTGGGGGGCGTCACTTACACCCAGAGTGTAAGGATTGGGGAATGGGCAGCAGGTGACTGTTTTCTCTTGACCTGGGAGCGAGAGGTGACATGGCTCCTCATCAAGAACTGAAGTTAGATGCAGGTCGGGAAGTTTTGAACCACAGCAAGTGGAGGGAGCACACCTCACTGTCCTTGATCTTCCTCTGCTAGCGTGAGCGCCGGCTGTTCTGCCGGCAACTGCTGATGCAGGCCTGTGAAGTGGGACCCGCTTCTGTCACAAAGCCTGTGAGAAGCAGGGTTATGATCTACAGCAGGGCTGCCGGTGACGGCTCCGGAGCTGAGACAGTTTTATCTTTAAGGAGTTGTGAGGAAAAAAGGAATTTGTGACTGAGGCCACAGAACCTGAAATAGTTTACTCTCTGGCCCTTTAGAGTAGTAAGTTAGCTGGCTTCTGCTGGAGAAGATGGTGTAAGGAGAGAACTTTGGTAGATGCTCTGGCATGTCTCCTTATCACAAAATGAGACGCTTTTAAATTGTACATACTCTGACAGGCCAACTACAAAGCCTCGCTGGTGTGTGTGTGTGTGTGCGTGCACGCGCATGCGCTGTTGAGACAATTCACACAACTATATTGTTGGCTTTGTTTTTGTGGTACTATGGATTGGACCCAGGGGCTCTACTAGTGAGCTACATCCTCAGCTCTGTTTTTTACTTTGAGACGGTCTTTCTAAGTTGTCCATACTGTCCTCCTGTCTCAGCCTCCTGCAGTCCTCCTTTCTCTACCTCCTCAACTATCTGGGACATTTGTTACCTCACAGAAAGATCCTGTCCCCTTTGTTAGTCATTCCCAGGCTACTGGAGTCCAGTTCACTGTCATGAATCTGCCTGTTCTGACTGTTTCACAGAAATGACTCTGGCGGCTTCTTGGCCTCAGCAGTTTCATGTTTTACCCATGTTGTATAGCATTTGTCAGTATTTGGTTCGTTTGTTTGTTTGTTTGTTTGTTTGTTTATTTATTTATTTATTTTGAGTACCGGAGATGGAACCCAGGAACATTCTACCTCCAAGCTGCACCCCCAGTCCTATCTTTTATTCTTTATTTTGAAACAGGGTCTCACTGAGTTGCAAAGGGCCTAAGTAGCTGAGGCTGACCGCAAACCCAGATGCTCCTGTCCCAGCCTCCCAATGCTGAGATTTGCAAGTGTGGTCACCACGCCCAGTTCCTGGTTCCTTCTTCATGACCAAATCGTATTCCATCATTTGGATATATCACATTTTGTTTGTCCGTTCTTCAGTTGATGGACATTTGAGCGCTTTCTCCTTTCCTTCTATAAGTAATTCTGCTGTGCATGTACAAGTTCTCTGGGCCTGAGTGTGCATTTATCTTGCTGGACGGGTAGCACTGCTGGCTCTTCTGAGGAGTGTGGACACGTTTCTAACAGCAGCGCGCGAGGGGTCTGATTTCACCACATCTTCCCAAGACCTTGTTCTCATCTGCCGTCCTTTGTCATAGCTATCCTCAAGGCTGTGAAGTGGTTTCTTACTGTTTGATTAACATTTCTCTAGTCACAGATGATGTTGAGTACTTTTGTATACCTTTGTTGGAGAAATGTCTATTCAGATCTTTTTCCCTTTTTTGCGGGTGCGGGGATGGAACCAAGGGGCATGCGACCTCCAAGCTACACCCTCTGTCCTATTTTTTATTCTTTATTTTGGAACAGGGTCTCACTGAGTTGCAGAGGGCCTCACTAAGTAGCTGAGGCTGTCTGCGAGCTGCGATCCTCCGGTCTCAGCCTCCTGACAAGCGTGCAGTAGCACGCCGGCTTTTTCAGATCTTTTTCTAGCTGGGTCCTTTGTCTCATTACTAAGTTGCAGGAGCTCTTTATACTCTAGATGCAAGTCTCTTCTCAGGTACGCACGATTCACAAGTTTTTCCCATTCTGTGACTTGTCTTGCACCTTCTTTTTTGGTGGTGCTGGGCTGGAATCCAGGGGCTCTCTACCTCCAGGCTACACGCCCAGATCTAGTTTACATTTTATTTGTAAACAGGGTCTTACTAAGCTGCTGAGAGCCTCACTAAGTAGCTGAGGCTGGCCGCGAACCTGCATGATTCTCCTGTCTCAGCCTCCCAAGTGCTGGGATTACAAGTGTGCACCACTATGCCTGGCTTCTTTTCTTTTCTTTCTTTTTTTTTTTTTTTTTTGTGGGTCTGGGGATGGGGGAATGGAACCCAGGGACTTTTGACCTCCGAGCTACACTTCCTACCCTATTTTTTATTCTTTATTTTGAAACAGGGTCTCACTGAGTTGCAGAGAGCCTCACTAAGTAGCTGAGGCTGTCCCTGAACCGCGATCTTCCCTGTCTCGGCCTCCCGAATGCTGGGATGACAGGCGTGCGCCACCACGCCCGACGTGTTTTGTTTTTTGATGTTACCAATTTGTACTTATTGGTAGAATTTTCCAGTTATCTGTTAATATTTGCCCTTGTTGTCCCTGTGTTTGAAATTGACAGCAGTTGAGGTGAAGGGCTAGACTGATGGCTTGGTCTAGGAGCAGGGCCCGACACAGTGTTTAGTGCTTAATAAATACATGCACAGGAGGAAGGACCCCATCCTTAGGTCGTGGGACTGTCCCTGGTGCAAGAGCAGCCTGACCTTGACCTGTCTTCCCGCCTTCCTTGCCCTGCAGAGCGGAAGCGATTGGGCATTGGCCAGTCTCAGGAGATGAACACACTCTTCCGCTTCTGGTCCTTCTTCCTCCGAGATCACTTCAACAAAAAGATGTACGAGGAGTTCAAACAGCTGGCTCTGGAGGATGCCAAAGAAGGCTACAGGTGAGCAAGGGCGGGTGTGGGGCTCTAGTGAGCACACTTTCAGAACCCAGGAACATTCTGCCTCTGAGCTACACCTCCACCCCTGTTTTAGTTTATATTTTGAAACAGGGTCTCACTGAGTTGCTGAAGGCCTCGCTGTATTGCTGAAGCTAGCCTCAGACCAATAATTCTCCTGTCTCAGCCTCCGGAATACTGGGATTATAGGTGCGTATCACCCGTGCCCAGCTGCATGTGCATTATTTTTAAATGAGTAATGTGTTAACGTGGTTTATATTTCCAAGGGTTTTAAAAGGTTATGCAGTGAAATCTTCTCATCTCTGTTCTCTGCTATCCACTTTCTTTTCCCACAAGCGACCAGTATTGTTAAGAACTCTGTAAGCCTTTTCTAAAGGCTCCGTAGACTCTGGTGAGCAGGTGCTTCCTGTGTTGCCCCACACCACCGCCATCTGCTTTGCCTTTTGTCTGTACCAGAGCCAGTCTTGTCATACAGTGCTTGGTCTTTTGGACCTTGCTTCTCATTTCTATTTCTCTCCCTCCCTCTCTCCCTCCCTCGTGGAACTACCTCTGAGCTACACCCCCAGCCCTATTGTTTTATTCTTTATTTTGAAACAAGGTCTACAACACTAAGTTGTAGAAGCCTCACTAAGTAGCTGAGGCTGGCCGTGAACTGTGATCCTCCTGTCTCAGCCTCCCAAGTGTTGGGATTACCAGCCTGCAACACCACGCCCGGCTGGAACCTAGTGGCATTTTATCTCTGAGCTATAGCCCCAGTCCTATTTTATTCTTCTATTTTGAAACAAGGTCTCACTAAGTATTAGCTGAGGCTGGCCGAGAACCTGTGATCTTGTTTTCTCAGCCTCCCAAGTACTGGGATTACAAGCCAATGGCACCACACTAGCTTCCCATTCTTTTTATTTTACTTGAGACATGGTCTTGCTAAGTTGTTGAGGCTGGCCTCCAACTTGATCCTCTTGCAACAGCCTCTCAAGTGGCAGAGCTTGCAGCTTTATAGATGCCATCCTACAAATTCTGTGAATGTCCTTTTGTATCTTTTTTAAAATCATTTATCAGCATGAGCATTTCCCTTGTAATCCCGGGGGCTGAGACAGGATGATCCAGCTTCGCGGACAGCCTCAGCTACTACTTAGTGAGGCCCTTTGCAACTCAGTGAGACCCTGATTCAAAGTAAAGACTAAAACATAGCGCTGGGGGCCGGGCGTGGTGGCACGCACTTGTAATCCCAGCATTCGGAAGGCTGAGACTGGAGGATCGCAGTTCGCAGACAGCCTCAGGTACTTAGTGAGGCCCTCTGCAACTCAGTGAGACCTAGTTTCAAAATAAAGAATAAAAAGTAGGGCAGGGGCTGTAGCTCAGAGGTCAAATGCCCCTGGGTTTCATCTCCAGACCCGCCGGAAAAAAAAAAAAATAGGGCTGGGGGTGTAGCTCAGAGGTAGAATACTTCTGGGTTCCATCCCCAATACCGTGCAAAAAAAAAATAATAAAATATTTAACTTATTTCTTACAGATGTTAAATGCTTTTTGTAGAAAGTTTGGGAAACACAGATGAGAAAGATCTTGAAATTTCAATTCTGAAAGACAACCCTTATTATTATCAGTAGTAGTAGTAGTAGTAGTAGTAGCAGCAGCAGCAGCAGCAGCAGCAGCAGCAGCAGTAGTAGTAGTAGTACTGGGGATTGAACCCAGGGGCATTCTACCTCTAAGCTACACCCCCAGCCTGATTTTATTTCTTATTTGGAAAGAGGTTCACTAGGTTACTGAGATCCTTGCTTGCCTCCACCTCCCAAGTACTGGGATTTTAAGTTTCTGTTTCCAGATTTTGCATGTGTGGATGCAAAATTTACATACTAATTTACAAAAATGGGATAATTTATGTAACAGTTTGAAACAACACGTACATTTTCTTTAATAATGATATTACACACTGGGCGTGGAAGCTTGGTTAAATGGTTAGGTAGAGAGCTTTAACCTGGTATTGGCAAAGGCTCTCTGTAGAGACAGTAAACATTGAACCTTTGTGGGCCGTAAGGTCTCTGTCACAGCCTCTCAACTCTGCTTGGATGACAGGAAGCCCAGAGGTGCGATGTATGTAAAGGAATTGGAGCGCACTTATGGATGTGGGCATGGGCTGGGCAGTGGGGAGGGTCTGCCGCCGCCGGCCAGCAGTGAGCATTTCCTGCTGGACTCGCTTAGACTAGCATTAAGTGTCAGCCCTCCTTATTATTAAAGTATCCGCCATTTTTTCAGTGCAGGAGTAACACTTGCTTACACTGCTTCATAACTCTGCTGTGTGCCACGTCCTCTATTTCACTGCTGAAGGCCTGGTGCCCTGGCTTTACTGGCTTCTGTCCTCCTGCAGATACGGTTTGGAGTGCCTTTTTCGATACTACAGTTATGGCCTGGAGAAGAAGTTCAGGCTGGACATTTTCAAGGATTTTCAGGAGGAAACCGTGAAGGACTATGAAGCTGGTAGGAGTCTGGGAGTCATCTCTCCAGGAGCCTGGTTGCTGGGCTTTGGTCTCATACTCCCCTCCCCTGCCCTTCTTGACCTCAGTGGCTTTCTACCTCTCCCTCATCACCTCTTTCCCTACAGGCCAACTCTATGGACTGGAGAAGTTCTGGGCCTTCTTGAAATATTCCAAAGCCAAAAATTTGGACATTGACCCCAAACTGCAAGAATACCTCGGCAAATTCCGGCGCCTAGAAGACTTCCGAGTAGATGTAAGTAAAGGTCTTTTCTTCCTGTTTGTTCTGAAAAGCAAGCATTTCTGGAATCCGGAGCCTGAGTTCTGGTCCCAGCTATGCCTCTGCCCCCAGGAGGACGAGAACACACAGTGAGGTTGCCCCAGCCTCCCTTCTTACTGTCAACGGTGCCAGGTCCTCAAGGCACCCTCTCCCTTACGCCACACAGCCCTGCTTGCTGCTGTGACCAGGTTCACCTCCAGTAGTGTTGATCGTGATAAATGTATTTGCTCTTTCTGGAAGTGTATGAGTGAATGTCCAAGGCTATATCCTGGAGCGCTACCTCAACAGTGACATCCAGTGGCAGCTCTGGGTCACTGCTGCTGGGCTTATCGAGGAAAGTGATTGGAAGAATTTAACTGATCTCGCAGGTGCCAGCTGGATTTCTAATTGCCAGATGCTTCAGGGATTCCCAAGACGAGTGACAGACTCTTTATGTCAAAGAGTTTTGGGTGGCTGGGGTGTGGCACCGAGGCATACTGTGTGCTGAACATATGCAAGGCCCCAAGTTCAATTCATAGCAACCCCCCCCCCAAAAAAAAAAAAAAAAAGACAGTAAAAGCCTTAACTGAAAAGTTTATTTATTTGGTGCTGGGGATTGAAACCAGAGGCATTCTGTTTCCAAGCTATACCCCCAGCCCGATTCTATTTTTTTACTTGGAAACAGGGTCTCACTAGGTTGCTGAGAGCCTCACTAGAGGCTGGCTTTGAACCTACATCCTCCTGTCTCAGCCTCTTAGGTATTGGGGTTATAAGCTTATGTGCCACCACACCTGGCTCTAAAGAGTTTATAAGAGCTGGACGTGGTGGCGCACGCTTGTAATCCCCACACTTGGGAGGCTGGAACAGGAGGATCGCATGGGTTCAAAGCCAGCCTCAGCTACTTAGGCTCTCAGCAACTTAGTGAGACCCTGTTTGTCTGGGAGTATAGCCTGGAGGTAGAAAGCCTCTGGGTTCCACCCCCAGTACCACACACAAAAAAAGTTTATAAGGTAGTAGAGATCTCTGCTAGTTCTTCCCTTCAAACCTTTTAGCAAAGAGGCAAATTAGAAGTAAGTGGCAGTAATAGCCCTCACATACATTGCTTTAAAACTGCCATTGAGCGTTTACTGTGCTAAACATTTGCCCTTACCTCATTGAAGCCTTTGGTGGTAAAGCAAGCACAGCCTATTGTCATCACACGGATGGGCAAACTGAGCCTCATGGCCACCCAGGAAGATAGGATGGCACTGCTCAGGTCTTCCAGTGTAAAGACAGGTCTGTGTCTGCCATCCTTGCAGTGGGAAAGGCATGCAGATGCGGAGAGGCCTTATATGAGGTAGATGTATTAGGGTAGAACAGATTTTTGGTACCCAAAAAAGGAGAGATCTTTGAACCGTTGGTACTGGGTGACCAGCAGGATCATGGTCTACATCTTGGTGTGGTGGCTGGCTTAGGGTCGTAGGACTGTTGCTAAGGGGTGGCCGGCAGGATCAAGGTCTGTGTCTTGGCGCGGTGGCTGGCTTTGGGTCCTGAGGGGAGGAGCAGAGCTTCCGGGCCTTCTGAGCTAGGCATCTTGGCATGCTGGTGCCCTGCTCTGTACATTTCCTGAGCAACAGGTCACGCTCAGATGGGAACAGAAATTTATGTTGATAAAAGCCTGGTCTTTAGGGGGTAAGTGAATCTAAAGTTTGTATCTTCTACTTAACCTGCTATGGGACCCGGAATAAATAACTTGTGTGTCAGTTTCCTGGTCTATAAAATCAGATAGTATGTCTACATTGGAGTGTGGCGTGGGCCCTATGAGAGGAGGAATGTGCATAAGTAGCACAGTGCTTGGCAGAGAGAGATGCTGAGTGGCTGGGAAGTAATTTTTAAGGTCTGTTACCTACATTTGTAGATAGAAAGTAGATCTGAGCCAGGCGAGGTGGCTGGAGACAGGAGGAGGATGCAGATTAAAGCCAGCCACAGCAACTTAGTGAGTGATGCCCTGTTTCCAACTGAAAAAAATGAAGTCTGTCTGGGGGTGTAGCCTAGGGGCAGAGGGCCCCTGGGTTCCATCCCCAGTACCACCAAAAAAAACAGTAGATCTCTAGGCAGCGCTGAAGGGGTGTGGGTGTGCCCTGTAGTCACAGACGACCTCTTTGTTGCAGCCCCCGATGGGTGAGGAGGGCAACCACAAGCGGCACCCAGTGGCAGCAGGCGGCGGCGGCGAGGGCAGGAAGCGGTGCCCCTCCCAGTCTTCCAGCAGGCCTGCCGCCATCAGCCAACCCCCTGTACCACCGGCTGGCCAGCCTGCCCGGGAAGATGCCCAATGGACAAGCCAGCACTCGGACACACAGACTTTGGGAAAGTGAAGAGCTCCGTGGCCCTGGGGTTTGGAGGGGAAGGGGTGGGGTGGTCGAGGGTCCATGGGGTGCCCAGTCCCAGGAGAGGGCATAAAGGAGAGACAGGCCTGGAGTGAGGAGGATGGGCCTTTGTGCTGAGTAGCAGTGTGTACACCATTCGGGCTATCAGAGGTGCCCTGGGCAGGAGCCTCCGCGTACTCTCCCTTCCCACCTCTCCAGGACTCTTCCAGCCTAGCTTCTTCTAAGGGGGGAGGGAGAGGGGGGAGATTTTTTATATATATATACATATATATATATATATCAAGTTTTAAATTATTGATAGTTTGTCTGGATTACCAAAATCACTCTTGAGCCCTGCCCGCGGCTGCCAGGCCGCAGCCCTGGTCCCACCCACAGCCTCCTTGCCCCCAAGCCAACTATGCAGCCACCGGAGGCCTGCGGCCCGCGCCCAGCACGCCCCAGGAGGCTCTGGCAGCGCCCGGCCCAGGAGCACCAGCCCCTTGGTCACCGGGGCTTGTCACCACCGTGTTCTCTCCTGCTGCCCACCTTGCCCTTCTGCCACTGTGGGAGAAGGTAACCAAAGGATCGAAACGTGGGGACAGAGAGGTTCCAGCCTCTCTTAACGCCCCTCGCCCCACTCCCCTTATTCCCCAGCCCAGAGAGACGCTGCTCATACCAGAAAAGACTATTGAAAGATGATTTATTTTATTTTTCTCTGACCGTACCATCCTTGGGAAAATGGAAAAAAAAGATAAAAATCGACCATAAAAAAAACAACAAAAAAATCAGAAAACCCCCACCTAATCCATAGAAAGTGATGTCTTTCCCCTCTCCTTGGATTTTTTTTTTTGTTCTTGAAAATAATATTTTTTTAAAAGTTGCCTTATTGTGGAGCGGGAATCTGAAATAATACCCGAATGCCTGTTTTCCTCGGTGGAGTCAACCCGAAGAGCTCCCGCCTTCTCTGGATGTGCCTGGGCGTGGACTGGCTGGAATCCTTCTCTGGACTTAGTTGCATGTACAGCGCCTCCTGCTGGAGGCGAGAGAGCTGGGCGGCTGTGCCGGAGCGCGCCTCAAGCCCGCCGTTGCATCCTTTGAAGCTGACGTCCGTGTCTGTGCACTGCTGCCACTGTCGTGTCCTCCCTGCTTGCTCTCGCCTCGCGACAGGCCCTGTCCTGCCGTGGCGCCCTTCATCTACCCTGGGACCCCAAGGCTGAGTGCTTCACACTTTTGGAAAACAGAGTCGGCCTGGATCCAGAACACATTTGTCCTCCGCTGGAGCGTCTCCCCAAGCCCGAGGGGAAGGGAGCACCTGGCAGCTGAGGCTCCGGTTTTTCTCACATTGTCCTGAAAGATGTCTGAGACCTCAGGGGGTGCTCTCGCCTAAAGGTGGTAAAAGGTGCCATTCTCCTCTGAGGGTCTGGGGGGCTCTCCCTATCTTGCGTTCCCCCTCTGCAAGCCATCTCTGCCCACCCTCTGATTGACCCCATCTGGGAACACGGGATGCGGAGGAGCTGGGGGCTGGGGGATCCTGCCCGATGGTGCAGCCCTGCGGCAGGAAGGTATATGTGGACATAGAGTATACCTGACTTCTCTTCTCCGGCACTGACTGCCTGAGTTGGGCTGTGAATGACAGCGGAGTGGCTGGAATCTGCGTTTTCAGACCCTAGAGAGGGCGTTGAGGCACGGACCCACACGGCCTGGGCTGTGTCGAGTGGCACAACCGCTTCACCCCCCGTGGGAACTGGGCGCCCGAAGTTCACGTTCTTGTCGCTCAGCTACTGAAGCTGCGTCGGCCTCCTTCCCACAGGCCCCTCTGTCGGCCAAGGTCAGGAGCAGATGGCATCCCAGGCCGGCGAGGGGTCCCTCGCCACTCAGTGTGTGCGCCCGTCCATGCTCGTGAGTGTGCGGGAAGCCCGTCTCACTCTGCCATTTATTCGTCTGAACCGAGGGTGACGTCTGGGCTCTGCTGCTGCGACGGTGGGATCCGAGGCCTCCCCTGCCCAGTCTGGTGCCCGCCCACAGTGTGCCGGGCAGTGGACCCCTCCACCCTTCCCTTCATCCCCCATGTTTTTTTCTGGGTCACTCAGCCTCGTACTGGATCCAGCACCACAGAAACCTCAGTGTTTGGCCTCTGCTGGTCTTGGGGGCAAGGAAGCCTCGGAGTGGGGGAGAGGCTGTTCATCTAACTCTCCTCCCAGGCACCCAGGAGGCGGGGGAGGACTTCATCTCAGTAGGCTGAGGAGGGGTGGGGGGCTTCTTTCATTTTCATTTCTTTGTTTGTAACATGTTAGGAGTTAATGTTGCAAAGAGTAGTTTACATCTTCACTTTCTGAAGACACTTGAATCTAGGACCGATGTACCTGTGACAAGCACGCCAAGAGCGGCAGGGCCAGCAGGACTAGCCACTGCACCCACCATCTTCCCACGGGACCTAATCCTGAGAAAGCGGCCACCTGCCCCGCGCCCTCTGTTCATCCTCTGCGCTCCCGAGGTCTGTCCCGCCAGCTCCACCTGTGGGCGTCAGCCCTGGCACGGCCGGGTCCTCGGCTCCTGGGCCCGGGAGCAAGTGCACTCACTCCACAGAGAAGGCCCAGCCGCCCTGCTTCAGCCCCACCCCGGACTCAGACAGGCAGAGCCCCGCCACGCTGTTCGGTGTTTCATTGTTGTGTTCCATTGTAGCTCTTTCCCCCTTTTCTGATGATTGATTACACAAGAAAGTAAGCTGCCTAGAAGGCTCTGGAAGTGCGGAGCAGGGGTCAGAAGACCAGCTAGGGAGCGAGGAGGTGTTCTGCCAAAAGCCTGGGTAGAGTGGCCTGGGTCACCTGGCACCCTCCCAGACGGGAACCTCCAGGTATCTCGTGTGGAAGCTCCCTGGTTCTCCCTGGCCCCGTCTCCTCCAGCCATGTTGGTGGCAGAGGCAGAGAAGGTAAGAACTTGCAGCCCGCTTCTCACTGAGAGGAAAACGTGTCATCTGGCTACGCGGAGAAGGTTCCACCTTACGCTCATAGTACGTTATCTACCATGTGCTAGGATATCGCATTTAAAAGGACAAAAAAAAATGTAAAATACTTGAATGAGCTTGTATTATAACATTAATATTATTGAGAGTATCTGCTTTCCAGGCTGAAGTGATTCATTCATCATTCTAGTCCTGCTTTAGTCCTTTGTAATTTGTGGTAATTATGCTTTTCTTTTTAATACAAAAAAATGTATAAAAATAAAAATTTGAAAAGGCAAGGTACTGGCTGGTCTTCCACCTGGGGTGCTGCTGTTGGCGAGGATGCAGGGACTCGCAGCGCTCCGGCGGCCTCACCAAGTCATTCGCCTTCACCTTGGGCCTTAAGCGGGGCTGGGGCTCTGCTGCTGCTGTGGGAGACCGCCAAGGCGATCCTCACGGGGCCGGCACCTGCAGGCGTGTGAGGGAACGGCAGCCGTGGTGTAAGCATTTGGGGTCCGGGCCAGCTGCTGGGCCCCAAGATGGGACTTGAGGGAGGGCACGGTGATGAGCTCCCACTTCATAAAGCCTGCCGTGTTCATACAGGAACTTGTCTCCCATACTGAGTATACTATCAAACGTGTGTGTGTGTGTGTGTGTGTCTGTGTGTGTGTGTCTGTGTGTGTGTCTGTGTTAGTTATTGGGGATTGAACCCAGGGTCTATCTCTGAGCTATACACCCCAGCCCTATTTTCATTATTTTGAAACAGGGTTTCACTAAGTTGCAGAGGGCCTCACTAAGTAGCTGAGGCTGGTAACCCGTGATCCTCCTGGCCCAAATACAAGGATTACAAGCGTGCATCACCCTGTCCAGCTTCAAGTGGCGTGTAAGAGGTTTCTTTGCTGTCCTTCCGGTGGGCAGCAGCAGTCGTGGCCTCCGTAGGCCAGAGGGACTTAGGAGATGCTGCCCAGGGTTTCCGCAGATTGGCTGGTGCCTTGGGTGCAGGAAGGTGAGCAAGTCCAGCCACTTCCATTCCTGTTAGGAGGGGTCATCAAGGGGGCTGTGGGCCGTGCGACACCACCTCAGCACCCAAATGTCACGGCCATGGGTTAGAACAAGCCTGGTAGTGGGCTGCAAAAACCCGCAGTGCATACTGGGACTGATTGGAGACGGCTTTATTTAGCATGCATTTTCCTTCCGTATTCATACTTTGTGCTGGCAGTTGAGGGCTGCCTCTCCAGTCTTCTGTATCTATCAACCTCAGGGCCATTCTGTTCGGTGCAGAAAAGGACAGGGCTGGCCGGGCGCGGTGGCGCACACTTGTAATCCCCGCGCTTGGGAAGCAGAGACAAGAGGACCATGCTGCCTTAAGAGACCCTGTTTCCAAATAACAACATACAAATAGGTCAGGGAGTGTATCCCGGAGGTAGAAGGGTTCCCGGGAACCCCAGTACCACCAAAAAAAAAAAGAGAGAGAGAGAGAGAGACAGGTCTCGGGCCCTCTGCCAGTAACTGACCGCCTGCCTCACACAATGTGCAGTCCCGTCCCCTGTTGGCCTTGCAGAACTTAGTCTAGGCCACGCGGAGGTGTGCGTGTGCTTTTCCTTCGTGTGCTCTTTCCTTGCCCTGTCCCTAGCTTCCTGATGTTGCTGCAGCAGCAGGCGGGAGGCAGGTGCCCGCAGCTGAGACCGCAGTGTTTCCCTGCGCAGGTGAGCATGGCTGTGGAAGCCCTGGGAGACCTCACCCTCTCACGTGTTAAAGATGCTGTCTTGAGGCGGGCCTCACATGCTAAGGTTGGCCCTTAGCTGGTTCAAGCACTCTCCTCACCACGGCCAGGTTAAGTGTTAAAAAGCCAGAAGTGGCGGTGTTCCCATCCCTTCTATTAAATTGTCCAAGCTGGCCCCAAACTTGTTATCTTCCTGCCTGTCTCAAGTCACTGGGAATACAGGTATGCGCCATTGTGCCCGGCTCTTTTTACTAAATTCTTAAGATTAGTTGGGTACAGTGGCACATACCTGTAATCCTGGCAGCATGGGAGACTGAAGCAGGATTACAAGTTAAAGGCCAGTCTGGGCAATTTAGACCCAGTCTCAAAAAAAAATAATAATAATAAGGGGCTGAGAAATAGCTAGTGGTAGAGTGCCCCTGGATGCTATCCCTCCTACTGGCCCCCAGCATTAAAGAAAATAATTTAGTAAATGACAGTGGCTTTTCAAAGAATGGTCTTTGGCCAGAAGTGGTGGCACATGCCTGTAATTCCGGAGTTTGGAGACTGAGACGGCAGCATCACACATTTAAGGGCAGCCTCCGCAAAGTAGTAAGACCCAGCAACCTAGCAAGCCCGTTTCTAAGTAAAGATAAAATAGGATATGGCTCTGAGGTAGAATTCTTTGGAGTTCAGTCCTCAGTAACGCGCGCGCACGCGCACACACACGTGTCTGAACTGTTCTTAAGAACCACAGGGTTCCTGGCCATGTCTGCCTCCTGAGACCAGGGAATGCTTCAGCCCAAGTGGCTGTGGTTTGGATGATGAGAATCCTGCTTATGTTTTATCTGCAAAGGAGATCACTGCTAAAATTATCCTGAATAAGTATGTTGAGACCACTGGTTCGCCATTTCAGGGAAGAAGGATTTCTCCCTTTGACCATGTTTTTCTGGGCTCCCTAATGGGGGAGAAGACTCTAACCTCTGGTTCTGGTTCATATAGATTAATTAAGGGCCTCACTTGGGGACCCCGAGGGGCTGTGGCTCTGGCCCTCCCACTGTGACTAAAGGCTCCCAGCTTTGCAGTCCTGGGCCGGCCTTTGCTTCTGCTCTCACAGGTGTCAGTCAAGGCCTGTGGGTGGTTTGTCTCTGACTGGAGGGCGGACCTTTGTGTGAGGTGGGACAGGTTGAAATGAGCCTTTGTAAGGGTGGGTGTGGGCAGGGAGTGGCCGCCGGCATGTTAAGAGCTGAGACAGGACTCCGGGCCCCAGCACAAGGGGGATGTGAGAAACACCACTTGGGACAGAAAGCAGCAAAGTGAGCTGGGTCCCAGCTCCCTGCCACCCCCAGCTCTCCCCGGAGCCCGTGCTGCCGCCCCCTTCTGGGAACTGCGGGTGGAGCCCCTCTCCAGGTCTGCAGAGGCCTGGGCGCTCTCCAGGAGCCCCCTTCAAGTGCTGCCCTCCTCTGGCTGGTCTCCAGCCCGGAGGGCTTTTTTATTACTTTTTCCTTAAGCAAGCCAGTTCCGGGTCAAGGGCGTGGCTTGGGGGAGCCCTGCCCTTGCCTTGGACCCAGAAGCCGGGGCGGGCCTCTCCCTAATGGCACATCATTAGCGAGCATGTGGCTGAAGGAGGTGGTTAGGTGCAGGCCTGAGGCCTTGGCTGCTGGGGAAGCCGGGCGGGGCAGTGTGCGAGCCCTCACTCCATCTTCCTTGGGGAGTTGGGGATGCTCTCGGAGAGTGGGGTGAAGCCCAGGAGCAGCACGTGTCTCTCGTAGGCCTTGGTCTGCTTAAACTCGGTGTCCGTCCCGTGGAGGTGGTCCAGCACCCCCAGCACCCCGTAGCACTGGTTGAACCTGAAGAGAGAGGAGGGTGCTGAGGCCGGGCGGAGGCTGGAGTGCATCTCCCTCCATCCCCTCTGTGCTGGCCCCACTCGCTTCTCTCTTGCACACCTATCACCACCTTCCTAGATACCTACAGCAGAACAACCCGAGGGATAAGAACAACGCGTACATTCCCGGCGCTGCCCCAGGCCTGCAAAGCCCAGAGTCTCTGGGAGGTTCGCTCTGATCCTGATGCCCCTGCCCCTGCGGTTGAGAAGCAATGGCGCAGAGCTGGGCTTGCTCAGTTCTGGTGCAGCCACCTGCATCAGAACCCCTGAGACCATGTTAAAATGCAGGTTTCTACAGGCCGAGCCTGGTGGCGCACGCTTGTAATCCCAGTACTTGGGAGGCTGAGAAAGGAGGAGCACAGGTTCTCAGCCAGCCCTCAGCAACGTAGGCTCTCAATAACAGCGGAAATGAAAATAGGGCTGGAGGTATAGCCAGAGATGAAAGGCCCCTCTGGATTCCATCCCCAGTTCAAAAAAAAAAAAAAATTTAAATGCAGGTTTCCAGGCCTAGCTCCTGCAAATTCTTTGTGGATTGGAACCCAAAATTCTGCATTTTTTGTTTGTGCTGGGGATTGAACCCAGGGATATTCTACCTCTAAGCTATACCCCCAGACTGTTTATTTTTTGCTTGGAAACGGTCTTGCTAGGTTGCTGAGAGTCTTTATAAATTGCTGAGGACATCCTTGAACCCACAATCCTGTCTCAGCCTTCGAAGTACTGGGATTACAGGCACGCACCACCATGCCTGCCAAGGTTCTGTGATGTGTGTGTGCGGGGTAATGGGAATTAAACCCAGTTGTCTACCTCTGAGCTACACCCCCAGCCCTACTTTTAATTTTTGTCTTGAAACAGGGTCTCATTAGATTGATGAGCATCTTACTACTTGCTGAAGCTGTTCTCAAACTTGTGATCCTCCTGTCTCAGCCTCCCAAGTACTGTGATTACAAGCATGTGCCGCCGTGCCCAGCCAAGATTCTGCACTTTAACCCACAGGTAACTACTCCAGGAAGTTCACAGACTATACTTTAAAAGGCTTGGGCACAAGCCGGGCGTGGTGGCGCACACTTGTAATTCCAGCGCTTGGGAGGCTGAGACAGGAGGATCACACAGGTTCCAAGCCAGCCTCAGCTACCAGGTGAGGCCTCAGCAACTTAGTTAGACCCTGTTTTAAATTAAATATTTAAAAAAAAATAGGTCTGGGAGTATAGTCCAGAGGTAGAAAAGGCCCTGGGTTTCACCCCCAGTACTACAAAAATAAAATTAAAAAGCTTGGGCGCAGCCAGGCGTGGTGGTGCACACTTGTAATCCCAGTACTTGAGAGGCTGAGACAGGAGGCTCACAGTTTGTAAACAGCCTCAGCTACTTAGGCCCTTTGCAACTCAGTGAGACCCTGTTTCAAAATAATAAAAAATAGGGCTGGGGGTGTAGGTAGCTTGGAGGTAAAATGTCCCTGGGTTCCATCCCCAGTACTGCAAAAATAAATTTTAAAAAAGCTCGGGCACTTTGAGAGAGCACTATTTTTATGTACACACATGGTTTTCTGAAGAGAATGGCCGTATCTTACAAATAAAGGTTACAACCCCAGTGGTAGGGTGGGCCAGAATCAGGGAGAAGGGAAAGATTAAAGTGGCCCTCGTGTGGCCTGTGTCTTCCCCACTCTAGACCTCTGCCCCCAGCACTCACAGGCTCGAGGCAGGCTCCCGGCTCACCTGAGGTGGTGGTAATCGTGGAACTCGGGCGAGGGCAGCAGGGGCAGGTGGTAACCACAGTGGGAGATGGTGGTGATGATGAGGGCCAGGGAGAACCACACCATGATGGAAGACAAGTGAGAGCCCATCACTAAGGGGCCCACGATCACGGGCAGCATGTTGGAGGCCTGCGGGGAGAGGGTTTGAAGGCTCAGGGAGATGCCAGAGCAGGACTTCCCGGACTCAGATACAGAGAGGCTGGAAGAGTCTGGGGACCTTGATTGGTTGGAGACATTTTTGTTTTGTTGTTGTTGTTGTTGTTGTTGGGGGGGGGGAGTACTGGGGATGGAACCCAGGGGAATTCTACCTCTGAGCTACACCCCCAGCCCTATTTTTTATTCTTTATTTGAAAACAGCGTCTCACTGAGTTGCAAAGAGCCTAAGTAGCTGAGGCTGTCCATGAACCAGGATCCTCCTGTCTCAGTCTCCCAAGTACTAAGATTACAAGTGTGCGCCACCACTCCAGGCAAACATTCACTTTTGTAAGTTTGGACAAATTAATTATTTGAACTTCAACTGCCTCATTAACAAAACCAGGGTTAGCCAGGCATGGTGACATACCCTGTAATCCCAGGATTCGGGAGGCTGAGACAGGAGGATCCGGGTTTGCACACAGCCTCAGCTACTTAGGCCCTCTGCAGCTTAAACCTTGTTTCAAAATAAAGAGTAAAACTGCCTGGCGTAGTGGCGCACGCTTGGGAGGCTGAGACCAGAGGATCGAGGTTTACGGACAGCCTCAGCTACTTAGTGAGGCTGTCCGCAACTTAGTGAGACCCTGTTTCAAAAATAAAAGAATGAAAATAGGGCAGGGGGTGTAACTCGGAGGTTGACCCCTGGGTTCCATTCCAGACCCGCAAAAAAAAAGTAAAAACTAGCTGGGCGGGGTGGCGCACACTTTTAATCTCCGTGCTTGGGAGACTGAGAGCTTGAGAGGCTGAGACAGGAAGATCAAGCAGGTTGGAAGCCAGCCTCAACTGGTCTAAGAGACTCTGTTTCTAAATAAAATATAAAATAGGTCTGGAAGTGTAGCCCAGAGGTAGAAGTCCCCTGGGTTCCATCCCCAATACCACACACACACACACAAAAAAAAAATAGTAGCTGGGCGTGGTGGCGCACCCTGGTCATCCCAGTATTCGGAAGGCTGAGACTGGAAGATTGCGGTTTGTGGACAGCCTCAGCTACTTAGGCCCTCTGCAACTCAGTGAGACCCTGTTTCAAAGTAAAGAATAAAAAATAGGGCAGGGATGTAGCTTGGAGGTCAAATACTCCTGGATTCCATCCCCAGACCCACAAAAAGAAAAAAAAGAATAAAAAATAGAGCTGGGGGTGCAGCTTGAAGGTAGAACATCCCTGGGGTTCATCCCCGGTACACACACACACACACACACACACACACACACACACACACAATAACAGGATTAAAAAAGCTTGTTGGGCTCCAGACAATGGAGGAAAAACCCCATCAGAGCTAGAATGGAAGGACAGGAGAGGAAGAAGGCTGAGGTTGAGTAATGGAGGAGCTACATCTGAATTTGTGTAAAAATTTAAATATAGCATGGTTAGCCGGGCATGGTGGCGCACGCGCTTGTAATCCCCGTGCTTGGGAGGCGGAGATAGGAGGATCGCGCAGGTTCAAAGCCAGCCGCGTGTGCTGGCTTAGGAGACCCTGTTTCCAAATAAATATGTAAAAATAGGTTTGGGAGTGTAGCCCGGAGGTAGAAGGCCTTCCAGAAACCCCAGTACCACCAAAAAATAAAATAAATATAGCATGGTCAACCTGGTCACTCATTGTTGGGAGGGGGGAGGGGGAAGGTGGAGAGGGTGCCAAGCACAGTTTGAATGTATGCCATTTTCAATATGTTCCACATTAAAAAAAAATTATACAAATAAAAAAATAAAGCAGTCTACTTCAGCTGAAAAAAAAGCTGGTTGGAAGTGGGTGTGGCGGCACACCCCTGTGATCTCAGTACTTGGCAAGCTGAGGCAGGATCATCGCAAGTTTTAGCGTCGGCAATGTAGCCAGACTCTCAGTAACCTAGCAAAACAAAGAAAGGGGCAGAGGTGTAGCTCAGAGGTAGAATGCCCCTGGGTTTAATCCCCAGTACCACCAGGGGGTGGGGGAAGGGGGTTGTGAAGATGAGTGAGAAATCTTGTACCGGGCACCTACCTAGCCTAGCCTGGCATAGTGCCCGTGGTCTGATTGTGTGGTGGACCGTGGAAGGCTGCTGGCCGTGAGCCTCGTGGGTTAGAGCGGTACTCACCACGTGCTCCACAGGGTGGGCGTAGAGCGAGGTCACGCCGATGGGAGCTGTCCACTCGTGGTGCTTCTTGTGAATTTTCTTGTACAGTGTTGGGTGATGAAGGAGCCTGAGAAAATAACTGATAGTTAATGTCTGTCCGCTCCCATTCCCTCCTTGACCCTGCGGGCCATCAGGAACCGGGCAGGACCAGGTAAAGACAGCCTGGATCTGCACGCAGACCCGCCACAGCTTCTGACCTGTGGCTGTGTGCTTGGGGTGAGTCCCTCTTCCCCTGGTTGTATTAGCTGAGAAATGAGGGTGTTGCCCAGAAAGGATTCCATAAGGGAAAGAATGGGAATGTGCAGCCCCCACGCAAAAGGAGCAGCTCCTTCCTGGACAGGAGGATCTTGTAATCCCAGTACTTGGGAGGCTGAGACAGGAAGATTGTTGTTCGTGGCTAGCCTTAGCTATTTAGTGAGACCCTCTGGAACTTAGGGAAATCTGGTTTTAAAATCAAGAATAAAAAATCAAATCAGGCTGGGGGTATAGCTCGGCGGTACAATGCCCCTGGGTTCAATCCCTAACACTGCGCACACACAAAGTTGTCAGTCATGGGACAAATAGTTTTCTCCCACAGCCAGAGGGTACCGTGCAGCCTGGAGCCCAGAGGCCCCAGGGGAGGAGTCAGGGGGGCTCACCGGTGTGAGTAGTAGAACAAGACTTCCTCGATCAGGGTGAATACGGCCAACTCCAGAAGGAACCAGCGGAAGGTGGGCAGCTCTCGGCTGCAGGGGTCCCGCCGCCACTTGAAGAAGGAATAGAGGGCAACCGCCATGGGCAGGGTGATCACCAGCTGGTTGAAGAGGACCATGCGGATGGCCTGGCGTAGCTTGGCGGGGTCCACCTGCCCGAGCGAAGGAGCAAGGGAGACGGGAGTTGGCCCTCCCTCCTGGCAGTGGCTCTGCTGTGACCTGCTCACAGACCACCTCTCTGCTTTGGATTCAGGGAGTGCTGGCTGGCGGTAGCCATCAGCCCTGCTCCTTGAAGCTGACCCCCTTCCGTGTGGCTATCACCAGCATCCTCCCCGTTTCTCAGCCAGGTACCATCCATTCCCGACAGTGACCTGGGGAGCCTCCAAGACACCTGGAGAAGGCTGGCGACCCTCACGGTGACCCCAGTCCAGCCCTTCAGCCCACCTCATCGGCGGTGTTCATGAAGGACACAGGGATGCAAGGATCCAGGCCATCTGCCTGTTGACTCCATCCTGGCTGTCAGGCTGCCCGCAGGTTTTCACCAGGCTCCCCCCATTCACTCTGGGTTTTATCCCATTATGAAGCCAGGCCTGGCCACCCTGACCGAGATCACACATAAGACCTCTTCTGGAACCCTTTACCAAGAGGCGGTAGCAACCCATCTGTCCATCCATTCCTGTAGCTGGTATCTGTTGAGGACTCACTGTGTAGTGCTTAGTGTTCTAGACGTTGCAAATAAGAGAACAAAGATGCCTGCCCTCACAGAGTTTAGATTCTGCTATGAAAAACAGGCTAAAAACAAACAACATGATAGTGTGGGGCGTGGTGGCACACCTCTGTAAGCCCAGAAGAGAGCAGGTTCAGGTGCCTCAGTAATTAGGGAGACTCAGTAACCTAGCAACACCCTGTTTCAAAATAAATCATGCTTGTAATCCCAGTACTTAGGAGGCTGGGACAGGAAGGATCCCAGGTTCATGGCCAGCCTCAGCTACTTAGTGAGGCCCTCCACAACTTAGTGAAACCCTGTTTTAAAATAAAATAAAGGCCAGGTGTGGTGGTGCATGCTTGTAATCCCAGCGCTAGGGAGGCTGAGACAGGAGGATCGCGCAGGTTCGAGGCCAGCCTCACCTACTAGTGAGGCTCGCAGCAACTTAGTGAGACCCTGTTTCCAAATAAAGTATAAAATAGGTCTGGACATATGGCCTGGAGGTAGAAAAGCCCCTGGGTCTCAAAAGAAAGAAAGGAAGGAAGAAAAAGAAGGGAGGAAAAGAAAGGAAGGAAAGAAAGGATAAGCAGGCAGGCAGGTAGGCCGGCCAGCCAGGCGTGGTGGTGCACACTTAAAATTGCAGTACTTGGGAGGCTGAGACAGGAGGATCCCAGGTTCATGGCCAGCTTCAAGCTACTTAGTGAGGCTCTCTGCAACTCAGTGAAACCCTGTCTCAAAGAATAAGCCAGACATGGTGGCGCACGCTTGTAATCCCAGCATTCGGGAGGCTGAGATTGGAGGATCGCAGTTCGTGAATAGCCTCAGCTACTTAGTGAGGCCCTCTGCAACTTAGTGAGACCCTGTTTCAAAATAAAGAATAAAAAGTAGGTCAGGGGGTATAGCTCAGAGGTCAAAAGCCCCTGGGTTCCATCCCCAGACCCGCAAAAAAAATAAATAAAATAAAAACTAGGGCAGAGGGTGTAGCTCAGAGGTCAAATGCCCCTGGGTTCCATCCCCAGACCCACACAAAATAAAAAAATAAATAAAAAATAAAGAAATAAATATAAAGAAATAAAGTTAAAAAAAATAGGGCTGGGGTGTGGCTTGGAGGTAGAATGCCCTGGGTTCCATCCGCAGTACTGCAAAAAAAAAAAAAAAAAAAAGTGGAGGAAAAGGATGCTGAGTGTGTGTGTGGGAATCTCCCCACACCGCACTTACTGGATCGGCAGGGGTTGGGGCTTGGGGAGCGCGGGGGTGGGGGATACACAGCAGAGCCTCCTGGGCAGAGGAGCCGCCTGCGGATGGGACCAGGAGCACCTGCGTGCTCAGGTGGAAGGCTGCACTGTGTCGTTGCTGTGGGCGGTGGCTGTGGGGAATCTGTGAGCTCTCTGCTTGTTCAATTTTCTTACTGAAGTAGGAAGCCAGACCAGCCTCCGGGAGCGAGCTCAGGGGACGGGCGAGGTGTCCAGGAGAGCAGGAGAGTAAAAGATGAGGGGTGGGTCATCTAAACACCCAGGAAGCGCTCAGCTCACTTGAGGATCTGTTTCTGATGGCTTTTCCACAGGCAACCTCTTTTTGGAGGCAGCCAGAGACCAAAGTGCCCCAGGACACTCCTTCCTGTTGCCATACGGACTGGCCTTGGGCTAGTCACTGCACCATTTGTGCGTGTGTGTGTGTGTGTGTGTGTGTGTGTGTGTGCGTGTGCACACGTGCGTTTTGTGGTACTGGGGATAAAACCCAGGAGCATTCTACCTCCGAGCTACACCCTCTGCCCTTTCTTTCCTCCCTCCCTCCCTTCTTTCTTTCTTTCTTTCTTTCTTTCTTTCTTTCTTTCTTTCTTTCTTTCTTTCTTTCTTCTGTGGTACTAGGGGCAGAACCCAGAGGCTTTCTACCTCCGGGCTATACTCCCAGACCTATTTTATATTTTTTTATTTGGAAACAGGGTCTCACTAAGTTGCTGAGAGCCTCACTAAGTAGCTGAGGCTGGCTTCGAACCTGTGCGATCCTCCTGTCTCAGCCTCCCAAGCGCGGGGATTACAAGCGTGCGCCACCACGCCCGGCCTCTGTCCTATTTTTCATTCTTTATTTTGAAACAGGATCTCACTGTGTTGCAAAGGGCCTCACCAAGTAGCTGAGGCTGGCCGCAAACCGCGATCCTCCTGTCTCAGCCTCCAAATGCTGGGATGACCAGTGTGCGCCACCACGCCCAGCTCCATTTCCTCCTCTGAACAGTGCTGGTCACCAAGGTCATCGGCCTGGAGGGTCTAAATGCTCAGTCCACGACGGATGCGCAGGACTGGCAGCCAAGACTCGGGCGCCAGTGTGGACACTGCGGGCTCTGGTCCGTGTCTGGCCATGCTGGCCTGGACGAAGCCCTCCTGGGTGGCTGGTGTCTCCAGGGAGGGGGGCTGAGAGCCAGGCAGGCAGCCCTAGTTCAGGAAGGGGCTGTTCCAAAGGAAGGATTGAGTCCAGCGTGCTCCTCTTCACCCACTCCGTGGAGGTGATCACCCAGGCACGTGAGTCAGAGATGCCTGTCTTGACTGGGCAGGCAGCCAGGCGCGTATGGGTGGAGCTAAGGAAAGGCTCGGCTTTCAGATCACCCTCTTCCCCGTTGCGTCAGAGGAGGCTCATGGAGGCCACAGGGCACCAGCCGGAGAGCCAGGTGTGGCAGACATTCACCTCCCGGTGTCGGGCAAGGCCGGGCCGAGCTGTCCTCTTCTCTTTACCTGAGATCTGCCCTAGCGCCTTGCACTATGGGTGGAACTGAACAATCGGGAAGGAGGGCCCACTTATACCACACCTGCCTGAGCAGGGCCTGGTGCGCACGCCTGAGACCTCAGTACTTGGGAGGCTGAGACCGGAGGATCGCAATTCATGGCAGCCTCAGCAACTTAGTGAGGCCCCCTGCAACGTAGGGAGACCCTGTTCCAAAATTTAAAAAAATAAATAAGTCCAGCGTGGTGGCCCACGTTTGTAATCCCAGTACTTGGGAGGCTGAGACAGGAGGATCGCAGTTCATGGCCAGCCTCAGCAACTTAGTGAGGCCCCCTGCAACGTAGAGAAACCCTGTTTCAAAATTAAAAAAATAAGTAAGTCCAGTGTGGTGGCCCACGTTTGTAATCCCAGTACTTGGGAGGCTGAGACAGGAGGATCGCAGTTCATAGCCAGCCTCAGCTACTTAGTGAGGCCCCCTGCAACGTAGGGAGACCCTGTTTCAAAATTTAAAAAAATAAGTCCAGCGTGGTGGCCCACGTTTGTAATCCCAGTACTTGGGAGGCTGAGACAGGAGGATCACAATTCGTGGCCAGCCTCAGCAACTCAGTGAGGCCCCCTGCAACGTAGGGAAACCCTGTTTCAAAATTTAAAAAATAAGTAAGTCCAGTGTGGTGGCCCATGTTTGTAATCCCAGTACTTGGGAGGCTGAGACAGGAGGATTGTGGTTCACAGACAGCCTCAGCTACTTAGGCCATTTGCAACTCAGTGAGACCCTGTTTCAAAATAAAGAATAAAAAATAGGGCTGGGAGCCAGGCGTGGTGGTGCATACTTGTAATCCCTGCGCTTGGGAGGCTGAGACAGGAGGATCACACAGGTTCGAGGCCAGCCTCAGCTACTTAGTGAGGCTCTCAGCAACTTAGTGAGACCCTGTTTCCAAATAAAATAGAAAATAGGTCTGGGAGTATAGCCTGGAGTTAGAAAGCCTCTGGGTTCCACCCTCAGTACCACCCCCCCAAAAATAGGGGTGGGGGTGTAGTTTGGACGTAGAATGCCCCTGGTTTCATTCTCCAGAACCATAAAAAATAAAAATAAATAAAATAGGTCTGGGGGGTATAAATCAGAGGTCGAATGCCCCTGAGTTCAATCTCCCAATGCCAAAATAACAACAACAACAAAAAAATCTGCCTCAAATCAGCCCAGGGAGCTGAGGCAGGAGGATTGCAAGTTTGGGGCCACCCTCAGCAATTTAGCAAGACACTGTTTCAAAATAAAATTTTAAGCCGGGCAGTGTGGCCCATGCTTGTAATCCAGCATTTGGGAGGCTGAGACAGGAGGATCGCGGTTCATAGCCAGCCTCAGCTACTTAGTGAGGCCCTTTGCAATTCAGTGAGACCCTGTTTCAAAATAATGAATAAAAAATAGGGCTGGGGGTATAGCTTGGAGGTAGAATGCCCCTGGGTTCCATCCCCAGTACTGCAAACAACAACAACAACAACGACAAAACAAAAAAAATGAACAACAGCAAAAAAAAAAAAACAAAAAAAACAACTACCAAGCATACATTCTGAAGCCCCCATCCCATTAGGTGAAGCTGTCCCTGGGGCGGCCGTCTGTCACAGCTCAGCGGTCGTCTGTGGTTTCAGCTTTCAGCTATGGCTGTGTCAGTTCTTGGTGATAAAAGAGAGCAGCGGGCATCTCTGGGGCAGCCCGGCACTGGCCAAGGCCCGTGAGATTTCCTCCCTCCGACCCCCTGCCCTGAGGAGCCTGGGAGCCCCTCACCTGGCTCGCAGCAGCCTTGGTCCCCCCAGGACGGCAGTGACTGCGGCTTCCTGCGCTCTGACCCCGAGGACCCGGGCGGCACTTACGGGTTCGTTCTTGCCAGGCTGGATCCGGTAGCGGGTGATGAAGCCAGGCTTCCCCGTTGTGTCTGCCACCAGGAGCAGCCCATTGAAGCCCCAGAAGAGCAGCCCCGGCACCTGGGTGGCACCTGGAGTCGGAAGCAGAAGCGAAACGGCGGTGTCAAGCACTTGTGACACTGGGTGAACACTGTGCCTTACAGCGAGGTCTCAGTGTGAGGGATGGAGGGCTGCTGTGTGTGTGTGTGTGTGTGTGTGTGTGTGTGTGTGTGTGTGTGTGGCTGGGGATTGCACCCAAGCATGTTCTACCTCTGAGCTTCACCCCCAGCGCCAATTTTTTTTATCCTTTATTTTATTTTTTTTATTATTTATTTATTTATTTTGGTGGTACTGGGGATAGAACCCAGGGGAATTCTACCTCTGAGCTACACCCCCAGCCCTATTTTTTATTCTTTATTTCTTTATTTCTTTTTTGGTGGTACTGGGGATGGAACTTTTCTACCTCCGGGCTATTCCCCAAGACCTATTTTATATTTTTTATTTGGAAACAGGGTCTCTTAAGCCAGCGAGGCTGGCTTAGAACCTGTGCAATCCTCCTGTCTCTGCCTCCCAAGCGCGGGGATTACAAGCGTGTGCCACCACGCCCGGCTTTATTCTTTATTTTGAGACAGGGTCTCACTGAGTTACAGAGGGCCTCACTAAGTAGCTGAGGCTGGCTGCGAACCGCCATCCTCCTCTCTCAGCCTCCCAAATGCTGGGATTGCAAGCTTGCACCACCACACCCGGCTTTTATCCTTTATTTTGAAACAGGGTAACCTGTTGGCACACGCTTGCAATCCCAGTTCACAGCCAGCCTCAGCTACTTAGTGAGGCCCTCTGCAACTCAATGAGACCCGGTTTTAAAATAAAGAATAAAAAATAGGGCTGGGGTGTGACTCAGAGGTAGAATGCTCCTGGGTTCCATCCCCAGTACTGCAAGGAAAGAAAGAAAGAAAGAAAGAAAGAAAGAAAGAAAGAAAGAAAGAAAGAAAGAAAGAAAGAAAGAAAGAAAGAAGAAAAAGACTTAGGACTTAGACTGGGCTTTTTATTCCGCATCCTGCTTCTCCATGAACTCCTCCAACTCCCTCTGCCTCCCCACAGTCCGTGGTCCGCCCCAGCCAGCAGGTGTTTGAGTGCCGCCACCTTAGGATGGCTGAGAGGCGATGGTGCCATTTGTCCACGCGCTGCCTCCTCCTCGAGATTCGAAATCGCAAGAGGCAAGAACAGCACTGTCCTGTCTCTGTGCCCTCCTCCGGCCCCCGCCCCGCTCTGCTTCCTCTACCCGTGTCTTGTGGAGGGTGGGACCGGGAAGCCCTGGAGGACAGGCTCAGAATGACTCCTACCAGCATTCGGGAGGGCAATTTGGTGGGATCTGAAGTGAAAGAGAGAAAGAGAGATAGAAAGAGAAAGATAAGGACATATAGTTTTGCACTTTTGCACGCTTGTAATCCCAGCATTTGGGAGGCTGAGACAGGAGGATCATGGCTGCTGGCCAGCCTCAGCTACATAGGCCCTTTGCAACTTAGTGAAACCCTATTTCAAAATAAAGACTAAAAGTCAGGCGTGGTGGTGCACGCTTGTAATCCCAGCATTTGGGAGGCTGAAATCGGAGGATCGCGATTCACGGACAGTCTCAACTATTTAGTGAGGCCCTCCGCAACTTAATGACACCCTGTTACAAAATAAAGAATGAAAAAAATAGGGCAGGGGGTGTAGCTCAGAGGTAGAATAGGGCTGAAGGTATAGTTAGTTTGGAGGTAGAATGCTCCTGAGTTCCACCCCAGTACCGCAAAAAAAAAAAAAAAAAAAAAAAAGACTGGGAGGTATGGCAGCTCAGAGGTAAAATGCCCTTGGGCTCAATACCCAGTATTAAAAAGAAAAGAATTGCAAATTTCTTATCTGTCTGGGATTTTTATCTCCAGGTAGTAGTAGGTTTTCACTTCATTGTAGGAAAGCACACAAAACGTTTCCCACCGCGTTCTCCACATGTCCATATAACCTACATTTAAAAAAAATTTTTTTTTTTGGTGGTACTGGGGGTGGAACCCAGGGGCTTTCTACCTCCGGGCTATACTCCCAGACCCATTTTATATTTTATTTGGAAACAGGGTCTCACTAAGTTGCTGAGAGCCTCACTCAGTAGCTGAGGCTGGCTTAGAATCTGTGTGATCCTCCTGTCTCAGCCTCCCAAGCGCGGGGATTACAAGCGTGCGCCACCACGCCCGGCTATAACCTACATTTTGACTTCGATGGCTGCTTAATGTCCACTGAGCTGTCTTACTTCATGTTCAGTCTATTTTCAGAGTTCTAGCTCACACGGATCCTCTGGGACATTTTATTTGTACTTTGGCTTTGGGACAGCTGACACTTTTTCTCTCGCCTGCTCGACTGTGACCTAGTTTTTGAATGGAGGCCGACAAACACTTTATCTAAGCGTTTCTACATCCTCCACACAGGGTTGGCACATTGTAAAATTAATAAAATCTTCTGAGTTAATGAATATACGATCAGGGACATTATTCACGATTATAGATAACGTTACAAATACCAATGTTTAAGTGGCTTTTTCTACCACATATATTCCTGGGTTGGTTGGAAGCCAGGCACATTGTCAGTGAGTATTTACTCAGTGGACTCTTGGTATCTGAGAGCTAGCCCGTACCAGGTACAGTGGACACTGGATCAGACAAGATAGAGTAGCTTCTGCTGTCGTGGTCACATGGAGGGGCAGGCTTAATGTTTAACATTTCTTTTTTTTTTTTTTTTTTGGTGGTATTGGGGTTCCTGGAAGCCCTTCTACCTCCGGGCTACACTCCCAGACATATTTTTCCATTTTTATTTGGAAACAGGGTCTCCTAAGCCAGTGCGCAGCTGGCTTCGAACCTGCGCGATCCTCCTGTCTCTTCCTCCCAAGTGCGGGGATTACAAGCATGCGCCACCACGCCCCGCGAGCTTCGTAGCTTTGATAACCTGTTTCCAGACTGCCGCTGCCACTTTTTTTTTCTCCTATGCTGAGGATCGAACCCAAGGCTTCAGGTATGCTAGGCAAGCCCTCTACCACTGAGCCGCATTGCCAGCCCTGGTGTTACCACTTTTTGATCTTCAAGTCCTCATTCCTTGGAATAAAGAGCCGAGAAGTCTCAAAGTTCAGTTCTCTAAAAGCATAGAGAAAAGCCGGGTGTGGTGGCACACACTTGTAATCCCCGCGCTTGGGAGGCTGAGACAGGAGGATCGCACAGGTTTGAAGCCAGCCTCAGCTACTTAGTGAGGCTCTCAGCAACTTAGTGAGACCCTGTTTCCAAATAAAATATAAATAGGTCTGGGAGTATAGCCCGGAGGTAGAAAAGCCCCTGGGTTCCATCCCCAGTACCACCAAAAAAAAAAAAAAAAAAGCATAGAGAAAGAATGAAACTGGAATCGTGCACCACCAAAAAAAAAAAAAGCATAGAGAAAGAATGAAACTGGAATCGCGCGCCCAACCCCTGGGCCCTGGTGGGCCGCAGACCTCACCTATGATGAAGAGGAAGCACTCTCTCCCTTCAAACGCAGACAGCAGCTTCTCCCACTGGGCTTGCCAGAAGCAGCCAGAAGCACCCCAAAACCTCTGAAGATGCCTTGGAAGGAAAGCCATTCGGGTTTCTGGGTGAAGGTTCATGGGCAGACAGCTCCAATCTCCCATCTCTGCCCCCGACCACCAGCCACCACCCCAGGCCCCGTTGCCCTGGGCCAGGCCAGCTCACCATGTGACTGAGTTCCAGAAGGCCACAAGCAGGAGGAGGCCAGAGCCCAGGATGAAAGCCGTCCTCCTCATGGAGCCCCAGATGTGTCCCTCCTGCGGGGAAGCGTGTCAGGGCCAGCGGGCCTCCTGCCTCACCCCCAGTGACAATGTGGCCCTGGTTGTGGCCTGCGCGTCCCTGGGAGTCTCTGCCGGCCCGTGTTTACAGAGAGCAGTGCTCCAGGTTCAGGGAGGGAAGGGTATTACCCTGACTCTAGAGAAACTGTTGGGCAATTTTATCACCCAGAGAACAGGCCAGCCTTTCCCTAGCTGTGCACTCTGTCATAGTCCTTAGGGCAAATGGAGATAATCATCTCTGCACTTTGAAATCACCTTAAAAAAAAGTGGGGGGCCCCCGTGTGGCGGTGCATGCTTGTAATCCCCGCGCTTGGGAAGCGGAGACAGGAGGATTGCAGGTTCGTGGCCAGCCTCAGCTACTTACTGAGAGAGACCCTGTTTCAGAATAAAAGAATAGACCTGGAGTGGCGGTGCACACTTGTAATCCCAGCATTTGGAAGGCTGAGACAGGACCATCATGGTTCTCGTATAGCCTCAGCTACTTAGTGAGGCCCTTTGCAACTCAGTGAGACCCTGTTTTAAAATAAAGAATAAAGCCGGGCGTGGTGGCGCACGCTTGTAATCCCCGCGCTTGGGAGGCGGAGACAGGAGGATCGCGCAGGTTCGAAGCCAGCCGTGCTGGCGTAAGAGACCCTGTTTCAAAAATATAAAATAGGTCTGGGAGTGTAGCCCGGAGGAAGAAGGGCTTCCAGGAACCCCAGTACCACCAAAAAAATAAATAAAGAAAGAAAGAAAGAATAAAAAATAGGGCTAGTGGTGAAGCTCAGAGGTAGAATATCTCTGGGTTCCATCCCCAGTACCCCCCCACACACACACACAAAGAAAAAAAAAGTTGTGGGTATAGCTTTAGAGGTAGATGTTCCTGGATTTGATCCCCAGTACTGCAAAAGGAGGAGGAGGAGGAAGAGGAGGAGGAGGGAGAGGAGGAGGAGGAGATCACAGCCAGGTATGGTGGCCCATGCCTGTAATCCCAGAACTTGGGAGGCCGAGACAGGAAAGTCTAGGCCACCCTTAGCAACATGGGAGACTGTCAGTAACCTAGTGAGATCCTGTTCTCAGACATAAAAATAAATAGGGCTGGGCTGGGGATGTAGCTCAGAGGCAGAATGCCCCTGGGTTCAATTCCTAGCATCACAAAAGAAAAGAAAGAAAGAAAGAAGAAAGAAAGGAAGGAAGGAAGGAAGGAAGGAAGGAAGGAAGGAAGGAAGGAAGGACGGACCCTCAAGGCCGAGTCCTCCCCAACACAATTCCACGAGTGTCCTGTCGGGCAGGACCTGGCCTCTAGGCTCCTGTTTGAAAGCTCGCAGCTACTTCCACTGGGCGGGCAAGGTTGAAGCTGTTATTTCTAGCAGGACCCTCGGCACCTTCTGGTCAGGGGCTCAGTGTCCCGGGCCAGGCCCATTTTCCCACCCCAACCTTCTTGCCCTGAAGACAGTGCACTGGACACCGTTCGGCTTCACCCTCCTTCCTCGTCCTGGGCCACTAGCCCGGGCGGCCAGCGGAGGGGACGGTTACCCGTACCAGAAGTAGAGGGCCCACCTGTGATCGCTGGGCAGCCCTTGACCTTTTCCTCTAGAAACTTCTCCTCCAGTCCAGAGGTCATTGCACATTGGAAGGTCAAACAGCCAGGGGCCAGGCGCAGCTGGAGACACCCACTCCCAGGTGTGTCCCTGCACCTCTTACAGGAATAACAAAAGTCACAGCCATAGGCTCTGGTTTGGTGTGTGTGTGTGTGTGTGTGTGTGTGTGTGTGTGTGTGTAGTATTGGAGGTTGAACCTACGGTCAATGTACTTCTGAGCTACCTCTCCTACAAGTCTTATTTTATGCATTTATGTATTTATTCTATTTATTTATTTATTTATTTGTGGTGCTGGGGATTGAACTCGGGGCACTCTACCTCCGAGCCACAACCCCAGCCCTTTTTTTTTTTTTCTTTATTCTTTATTTTGAAACGGTCTCACTGAGCTGCCAAGGACCTCACTAAATAGCTGAGGCTGCCCGGGAACAGTGATCGTTCTGTCTCAGCTTCCCAAATACTGGGATATAAGCATGTGCCATCATGCCCGGCTCCCAGCTCTATTTTTAATTATTTTTTTTAAACTATGTGTTTTGCCGAGCGCGGTGGCTCACGCTTGTAATCCCTGTGCATGGGAGGCGGAGACAGGAGGATCGCAAAGGTTCGAAGCCAGCCGCGCTGGCTTAAGAGACCCTGTTTCCAAATAAAAATATAAAAATAGGTCTGGGAGTGTAGCCCGGAAGTAGAAGGGCTTCCAGAAACCCCAGTACCACCAAGAAACCCCCCAAAACACAACTATGTGTTTTATTTATTTATTTATTTATTTTTGTGGTACTGGGGGTGGAACCCAGGGGCCTTTTACCTCCAGGCTACTCTCCCAGACCTAGTTTTTAATATTTTATTTAGAAACAGGGTCTCACTAAGTTGCTGAGAGCCTCACTAAGTAGCTGAGGCTGGCTTAGAACCTGTGCGATCCTCTTGTCTCAGCCTCCCAAGCACAGGGATTACAAGCGTACGCCACCACACCCAGCTCTATTTTTAATTCTTTATTTTGAAACAGGGTCTCATTAAGTTGCAGAGGACCTCACTAGCTGAGGCTGGCCACCAACCTGAGGTCCTCCTGTCTCAGCCTCCCATGTACAGGGATTATAAGCGTGTGCCACCACGCATGCCTGGCTCCTGTTTAGGATTCTGAGGATTTATTTTTCAGGAACTGTTCTGGACTCATTGGGAATTTTTCATCTTTTGTTGAAAAATTAAAATCAAACCAAATTAAGTCTAATGAAAATCTTGGCTTCACGTACAGTATTAGGACTTCTTCACGGATGGTGGGTTTCTAGTCTCTTAGATGAAGAGACTAGAATATAATAATGAGGATGAAGGTCCTCTGTGCAGTGCAGGACGTCGGTTGGGGTCACAGACGGGGTCCCAGCCCGTCTCCTGCCTCGTGAGACCTTGTCCCCAGGACAGCTGTGGAGGAGGATGGTTCCAGAGCCCGGGCCGGGGCCATGTGGAGGCTGAGCAGCTGGACAGCTATGGGCCTTCTCAACCTCAACACACCCACACACAGCACGCGCCCTCCCCGTGGTCCTCCTGCCGGCAGCGAAGCCCCTCCTGCAGTTACGGGGAGGTTGGAGTCCAGGGTCTCTGCTTCACCGAAACAGGACATTACCAGGGAGTGGCCACCCTAACCCGTGGGAGACGGCAGGCACCCAGCAAGCGCAGCTGTGCGTGCAAAGGGCCCCCGGCGGGTCTCCGGGTAGCGATGCCCGCACCTACCTGCCTGGCCGGCTCTGGACGCGGCCCGCTGCCGGTGGCTCCCTTCATCTAGAAAGAAAAAGTCCAGGTGAGCCTGGGCGCCCTGCTCACCCACCTCAGGAGACGTGGCCTGGGGAAAGTCAAGGCCCGCAGCAGTTTTTGTTGTTGTTCCAGGAACCAGACAAATGGATTTTAAATTGACTGGGAGAAATAAACACTAGGTGGTTCATGCCTGTGATCCCAGTACTTGGTGGGCTGCGACAGGAGGATCGTAGGGTCGACGCCAGCCTCAGCAAATAGCGAGACTCTCATCAACTTAGTGAGACCTCGTTTAAAGATGAAAATAAAACCTGGGCATGGTGGCCCACGCTTGTAATCCTGGTACTTGGGAGGCTGAGACAGGAGGATCACAGGTTCAAGGACAGCCTCAGCCATTCAGTGAGGCTCTCAGTAACCTACTGAGGCCTGCTTTCTTTCTCTCTCTCTTTCTTTCTTTCTTTCTTTCTTTCTTTCTTTCTTTCTCTCTTTCTTTCTTTCTTTCTTTCTCTCTTTCTTTCATACTGGGGATTGAACCCAGGGGCATCCTACTTCCAAGCTACACCCCCAGCCCTATTTTTTATTCTTTATTTTGAAACAGGGTCTCACTGAGTTGCAAAGGGCCTCACTAAGTAGCTGAGTCTGTCCACGAACCGTGATCCTCCTGTCTCAGCCTCCCAAATGCTGGAATAACAAGCGTGCGCCACCAGGGCCGGCTCTATTTTTTATTCTTATTTTATTTATTTATTATTTATTTAGTTATTTAGTTAGTTAGTTAGTTGTTAGTTAGTTTGTGGGTCTGGGGATGGAACCCAGGGGCATTTGACTTCTGTGCTACACTCCCTGTCCTATTTTTTATTCTTTATTTTGAAACAGGGTCTCACTAAGTAGCTGAGGCTGTCCGCGGACCCTGATCCTCAGTCTCAGACTCCCAAATGCTGTGATTACAAGAGTGCGCCACCATGGGCAGCTTCCTTCCTTCCTTCCTTCCTTTCATTTTTGTGGGTCTGGGGATGGAACCCAGGGGCATTCCACCTCCGAGCTACACCCCCTGCCCTATTTTTTATTCTTTATTTTGAAACAAGGTCTCACTGAGTTGCAGAGGGCCTCACTAAGTAGCTGAAGCTGCCCGCGAACTGCGATCCTCCTGTCTCAGCCTCCCAAATGCTGGGATTACAAGTTTGCGCCACCACTGCCAGCTTTTACTTCATTTTGAAACAGGCTCTCACTAAGTTGCAGAGAGCCTCGCTAAGTAGCTGAGGCTGGCCGTGAACCTGCGATCCTTCTGTCTCAGCCTCCTGAGTGCTGGGATCACAAGCGCGCGTGGGATTCACAAGCGCGTGCCACCTTCCCAGGCTTGGTCCGTTTGTTTTTTAAGTTTCCAGCTTTGGCTCCTTTGCCTCCCGACAGGGCACTCCGCTTACAGGTCTGTTTCCTCACAGCAGCTTGTCCTGGTCTTATCAACGCCAGCATCTCTGAGCCTGTGAGACAAGCCCTTTGAGATTTATTTATTTATTTATTTATTTATTATTATTATTATTATTTTTTTCTGGCGGCCCCTGGGACTGGATCCAGGAGAGGTCCATGCCTAAACTACACCACTCAGCCCTTCTTATTTTGAAACAGGGTCTCACTAAATTAGCTAATGTACTGGGCACCGGCCTGGAGCCCGTGATCCTCCTGTCTCAGCCTCCCAAGTACTGCGCCAGCACCCTGCTGGCCTCTCATCTCTAGAAACTCCTCCGTTCATCTCAGAAGCACTTGCAAAGAGGCCTCACTGCGCAGGCAGCTGTGCTGAGCCCTAGATATGCACAGACTCCAGAGGCTTTTAGTCTGGAAAAGTGAGTGTGTTTTCAAAAAATCTCTTTAAGAGCCAGGCGTGGTGGCGCAACGTTTGTAATCCCATCATTCGGGAGGCTGAGATCGGAGGATCGCGGTTCGCGGGCAGCTTCAGCTACTTAGGAGGCCCTCTGCAACTCAGTGAGACCTAGTTTCAAAATAAAGAATAAAAAATATTGCAGGAGGTGTAGCCTGGAGGTTGAATGCCCCTGGGTTCCATCCCCAGACACACACACACACACACACACACACACACACACACACACCTCTTTAAGAACTAAGCTAAGCATGGTGACACATGCTTGTAATCCCAGCATTCAGGAGGCTGAGACTGGAGGATCGCGGTTCAAGGACAGCCTCAGCTACTTAGTGAGGCCCTCTGCAACTCAGTGAGACCCTGTTTCAAAGTAAAGAATAAAAAATAGGGCAGGGGATACAGCTCGGAAGTAGAATGCCCCTGGGTTCCATCCCCAGACCCGCAAACTCCCCTCCCCCCAAAAAAGAAAGAAAGAAACCAAGCTAGAGACCCAGTCCAATTTTTTTTTTAACTGGACTTTGAACCCAGGGGCATTCTGCCTCTGAGCTAACCCCCAGCCCTATTTTATTTTATGTTTTATTTTGGCACTGGGGATTGGGTGTGGGAACATTCTACCTCTGAGCTATATACTCCTAGTCCTATTTTTTTTTGGGGGGGGGAATGGAACTCAGAGGCATTTGACCTCCAAGCTACACCCCCTGCCCAATTTTTTATTCTTTATTATGAAACAGGGTCTCACTGAGTTGCGGAGGGCCTCACTAAGTAGCCCAGGCTGTCCGCAAACCGCGATCCTCTGGGTCTCAGCCTCCCGAATGCTGGGATTACAAACCTGCGCCACCACGCCTGGCTTTTCGTAGTCCTATTTTATTCTTTTATTTTGAAATAGTATCACTAAGTTACAGAGGGCCACACTTAAATTGCCGAAGCCGGCCGTGAACCTGAAATCATTCTCCCTCAGCCTCCCAAGTATTGGGATTACAAGTGTGTGCCACCACACCTGGCTCCTATTTTTTTTTTTAAATTATTATTAGACAGAGTTGCTGAGGATCTGAATAAATTGCTGAAGCTGGCCTTGAACTTGGGATCCACCTATCTCTGCCTCCTGAGTCCTGGGATTACAGGTGGGCACCACTGCACCCAGCATGTTTAATCTAATTCAAGCGTTAGATGATGTATACATGTATGGAAACATCACCTAATATGACACACATATTTATCAGTTAAAAATGCGTTTAGCATTTGGGGGCTGAGACAGGAGGATCACGGTTCACAGACAGCCTCAGCTACTACTTAGTGAGGCCCATCGCAACTCAGTGAGACCCTGTTTCAAAATAAAAAAATAAAAAATAGGGCTGGGGGTGTAGCTTGGAGGTAGAATGCCCCTATGTTCCATCCCCAGTACCACAAAAAATAAACAAATAAATAGATTACTTAATTAATTTAATGTATCAGTTTAAAATAAATTTAATTTAGCTGGGTATGGTTGCACATGCCTGTAATCCTAGTACTTGGAAGGCTGAGACAGGAAGATGACAGGTTTGAGGCCAGCCTTAGCAGTGACTTAATGAGGTGCCTCAGAAACTTAGCAAGACCCTGTTCCAAAAAAAAAGAAGCTGGGCGTGGTGGCGCAGGCTTGTAATCCCAGTACTTGGGAGGCTGAAACAGGAGGATCACGCAAGCCTCAGCTATTTAGTGAGGCTCTCAGTAACTTAGTGAGACCCTACTTTCGAATAAAATATAAAATATGTCTTGGAGTGCAGTCTGGAGGTACCATCCCCAGTACCACAAAAATAAAATAAAATAAAATAGAGCTGGGGTATAGCTCCAAAGTAGAGTACCCCTGGGTTTAATCTTCAGTACCCCAAAATAAAAAATAAATGAATACATTTAATTTAAAAAACAGTAAATAAAGCTAGGCGTGGGGGTATGTAGCTGTAATCCCAGTACTTAGAAGGCTGAGACAGGAGGGTTGCAGGTTCAAGGACATCCTCTATAAGTAGTGAGACTCTTAGCAACCTAGCAAGACCCTGTATCAAAAAAAATAAAATAAAATAGGGCTGGGGGTATAGTTTGGAGGTAGAATACCCCTGGTCTCTGCAACCCCTAGTACCACAATAAATAAAGTTATTAGAGTAAATCCAGCACTGAAAGGAGGCATTGCTGAGACTTGAGGATTAGGGACTGATGTGGACGTCTGACCTTGAACTCTGCTCCACTACACCTGCCAAAAGATTCTATGGTGTGAAAGCACTTTGGCCGAGGCTAGCAGCATTTATCTATGGACATTTGACGTTAACTAGAACAATCAGAATCGTTTCCTAAAGCAAATTCTTTACCTCGGCCAACACCGCCCCGTGTGCCCCTGCCCGCCGCTCCTGAGACCCTCCCTTGTAGGTGAGCCCTCCACGCTCCGCCCCGTATCACTCTGCTGAATATTTTATGCAGAAGCAGCTCGGTTTCTGAGCCCCCCTGTCTTCCTGTAGAAACATCAACATCAACATTCATGTTGATGAATGCGGGGTGTCAGGCATTGGGAAATACACTTTGGACAGACACGTCGTCAGCTTGATGTAAACACAGTCCCGGTCCGTGAGGTTTCTGGGAAAGACCTCAGATATGGAGGCAGATGGGTCTCTGGTTCCTTGATGGTGTTTATGGATCATAGCGTTCGAGGTAGAACGTGGCGAGTAAAAGCTGGGTATGGTGGCAGACGCCCGCAACCCCAGCTATTCAGGAAGAGCCGGCAGGAGGACTGCCAAGTTTGTGGGCAGCCCGAGCAACTTAGGGAGACTCTGTTTCAAGTAAAATAAAAAGAACCGTGATCCACCTGCCTCAGCCTCCTGGATGCTGGGATGGCAGGCGTGCACTGCCACGCCTGGCTCAGTAGCAGAGTGCCTGGCTGGTATTTGGGAAGCTTCAGGTTCAAGCCCTGATACAAAAAAGGAGGAGAGCTGGGCATGGAGGCTCACGCTTGTCATCCCTGAGCTTGGGAGGCTGAGACAGGAGGATCCACAGGTTCGAAGCCAGCCTCAGCTACTTAGTGAGGCTCTCAGCAATTTAGTGAGACCCTGTTTCCAAATAAAGTATAAAATAGGACTAGGAGTATAACCCGGGGGGTAGAAAGCCCCTGGGTTCCATCCTCTGTACCACACACACACACACACACACACACACACACACACACGGAGGAGAAAGGAGGAGGAGGAGGAGGAGGAGGAAGAGGAGGAGGAGGAGGAGGAGGAGGAGGTGGTGGTGAAGGTGGTAGGGTGAAGGGAGAATATCTGCCAGGTAGCCGGGCATGGTGGTGCACGTTGTAATCCCAGCATTCGGGAGGCTGAGACAGGAGGATCAGGGTTCACAGCCAGCCTCAACTACTTAGTGAGGCCCTTTGCAACTCAGTGAGACTCTGTTTCAAAATAAAAATAAAAAATAGGGCTGGGGGGGTGTAGCTCAGATGTAGAATGCCCCTGGTTTCTATCCCCAGTACTGCAAAAAATTAATTAATTAATTAATTACAAATAAAGAGGGAAGACTGTTGGATCCTAATTCAAGAAACTGATATGGCGGCAGAAGAAGAGGTTACACCTCGAGACAGAAAGGGCTCCCTTCGGCTGTGTAAGCAATGCTCCAAGCCGTTTTGCTGCCTGCACTTGCTCCCTTTAAGGGTTTACTGTACCGCGCCGCTTGACTGTGCCCGGGAGCTGCCGTCTTGTTTACTCTGAGATCACAGCATCACACACAAGCCTGGCAAGCATCAGGCACCCAGGAAGTATTTGCTGAAAAAAATAAAAGATGATATAAAAGAACAAAAACTATTCTCCCCCCCCCCCTTAGAATGTGCAAAAAATCTGCTGTTGTGCCAGGGACTTTCCTTTGTTCAAAGTCAGAAGTAGACGCTCAGCGCATTTCTGATTTAGCATTTTATCATTTCAAAAATATAAGGACTGCGGGGGGAGGGGAGTGGTGGTGCACACTTGTAATCCCAGTACTTGGGAGGCAGAGACAGGAGGATCCCAGGTTCAAGACCAGCCCCAGCAACTTCAGGGAGATTCTCAGCAACCTAGTTAGACTCTGTTTCAGAACAAAAAGTAAAAAGGGCTGCAGGGTGTAGCCCCTGGGTTCAGTCCCCAGTACTACTAAAATAAAAATAAGAAAGCCGGGCGTGGTGGCGCACGCTTGTAATCCCCGCGCTTGGGAGGCTGAGGCAGGAGGATCGCACGGGTTCAAAGCCAGCCTCAGTCACTTAGTGAGGCTCTCAGCAACTTAGTGAGACCCTGTTTCCAAATAAAATAGAAAATAGGTCTGGGAGTATAGTCCAAAGGTAGAAAGCCTCTGGGTTCCATCCCCAGCACCACACACACACACACACACACACACACACACATAAATAAATAAAATAAAAATAAGAAAGTAAGAAAGAAAACTGGAGCTGCTGTTGATGTATCTCAGTAGGTTGCATCAAAACGACTTTGACCTGGCTGCTGCCCCGCACAAAGTCCAACACATCCTTCCAGAGACTTTAACACTGTTGAAAGTTACCCATGCCTTCTGCCAGGTGCCTGCGGATGAGGGATGAGGAGCCGGGTGGGGAACGAAACCAAACCCGGCCCATTAGAATACTTATCACCAGGAAAACCAAACCACACAGGAAAAAGACCCCAACAGAATGCAGACATCAATGACAAAGCGGCAGGACAATGTCCCAGGACCTTTCTGCAGGCAGACCTCCTGGGCAGCGTGAGGTGGTGAGGGCAGGTGGTAGCCGGGCTGGCGGGAGGGTACCCGGGCTTCTTCAGGTGGACTTGGGGAGCCGCGACCCGACCCTCGCAAACAGCTCCCCTCCCCGCGGGCTCCCGCTCACCTCTGTGGAGGGCTGGCTCCAGGCTGCCCCAGGGCCCAGCCGCGGGCCCAGCCTGCGCTCTTCCCTGATCGAGTTACAGAGCCGCCAACTGGCCCGAGCCAGCCACGTGATGAGATAAAAAGTTTGGGTCGGTGTGAGCTGGGCAAGAAACGCTCTTTTTGCTGAAGGGCACGTCCGTAACTCTGAGAGGGCACCTGGTACAAACAGGGACTTGGAAGAAGGGCACTCGGTCTCGGAGCTGGTCTCCGCCTCATCTTCTAAGTTTCCATCATCTTCTGCAAGTTAAGAAAACATCACTAAGTTGTAGGAAACGGGTTGAATTAGAGGAGGCTAGCGTGGGCACCGCTTCCTCACTGTTAACTGTTTACTCGCTGCCTAGGCTAGGTAGGGAGGCGTGGAGGGATCCGTAGAGGCGCTAACAACTCGGGCACATAGTAGGTCCACTGGCTGTTTGCTGGGTGAGCGTTGCAGGGAACACCTCCTTTCCTCTCAGAGTCTCTTCAGCCCTCCTGGCCGCCCTCTCCACTCTGTCTTTGGAGGTCTGTGGGCTTTGGTGTCCACTGTTGGCACCCCTCTTGGTGAGCCCCAGCCCTGGAAGCACTCCTGGGGAGAGACCGGGCGCTTGAGTCTGCCGAGCTCAGAGCCCTGCCACCTGCCAGTTGGGCCGCCTCTACCTGGCCTCAGCTTCCCCAGCTGTGAAGCGATCTGTGAGGCCCTCCCTACTTCTGATGTCTGATGATTTATAATTGAAACCTTTTTTTTTCCAGTACTGAGGTTTGTTTTTGTTTTCTTTTTCTTTTCTTTTCTTTTTTTTTTTTTGGTGGTACTGGGGGTGGGACCCAGAGGCTTTCTATCTCTGGGCTATACTCCCAGACCTTTTTTTTATATTTTATTTGGAAACAGGGTCTCACTAAGTTGCTGAGAGCCTCACTAAGAAGCTGAGGCTGGCTTCGAACCCCTGCTATCCTCCTGTCTCAGCCTCCCAAGCGCGGGGATTACAAGTGTGCGCCACCACGCCCGGCCGGTACTGAGGTTTGAACCCAGGGGATGTATTCTACCTCCAAGAGAAATTCTGAAGCCTTAGTGGTCCCATTGCTCCCACAACATGATAGGATGTTACAGATGTTCCAAAGATTCTCAGTGCTGGATATATATCATATATCAACAGCCAGATGTGGTGGCGCGGGTTTGTAATCCCGGTACTTGGGAGGTTGAGACAGGAAGATCACAGGTTTAAAGCTAGCTTCAGCAATTTATTTATTTATTTATTTGTGTTTTTTTGCGGGTTTGGGAATGGAACCCAGGGGCATTTGACCTCTGAGCTACACCCTCTGCCCTGTTTTTTATTCTTTACTTTGAAACAGGGTCTCAGTAAGTTGCAGAGGGCCTCACTAAGTAGCTGAGGCTGTCCGCGAACCGGCATCCTCTAGACTCAGCCTCAGCCTCCCGAATGCTGGGATTACAAGCGTGCGCCACCACACTCAGCTTAGCTTCAGCAATTTAGTAAGACCCTGTTTCAAAATAAATAATAAGCTGGGTATGATGGTGCACACTTGTAATCCCAGTACTTGGGAGGCTGAGACAGGAGGATCGCAGTTCTCGGCCAGCCTCAGCTATTTAGTGAGGCCCTTCTCAACTTACTGAGATCCTATTTCAAAATAAAGAATAAAATGCCGGGTGTGGTGGTACACGCTTGTAATCCCTGACCCTGCACTTGGGAGGCTGAGACAGGAGGATCGCACAGGTTCGAAGCCAGGTTTAGCTACTGAGTGAGGGTCTCAGCAACTTAGTGAGACCCTGTTTCCAAATAAAATATAAAGTAGGTCTGGGAGTATAGCCTGAAGGTAGAAAGCCTCTGGGTTCCACCCCCAGTACCACACACACACACACACACACACACACACACACAGAGAATAAAAGCCGGGTGTGGTGGCACACGCTTGTAATCCCGGGCTTGGGAGGCTGAGACAGGAGGATCGCACAGGTTCGAAGCCAGCCTCAGCTACTTAGTGAGGCTCTCAGCAACTTAGTGAGACCTGTTTCCAAATAAAATATAAAAAGGTCTGGGAGTATAGCCTGGAGGTAGAAAAGCCCCTGGGTTCCACCCCCAGTACCACCAAAAAAAAAAAAAAAGAAGAATAAAAAATAGGGCTGGGGGTGTAGCTTGGAGGTAGAATGTCCCTGGATTCAATCCCCAGTGCTGCCAAAAAAAAAAAAAAAAGTAAGGCTGGGGGTGAGGCTTACAGGTAGACTGCCCCGGGTTCGATCCCCGGCACCCCAAATACCCCCACACATACTCAGAGGGTTTTGCGATGTGGTTGTAGCACTGAAGACTAAGGTTTGTCTTGTGCAGACAGCAGAAGAGTTTGGGAAGTTAACTAGAGTCTGGAGGACGGGGCGCCTCTCCTGTGTCAGTGTGCTCTTCCGCTCCCTTTCCATTGACCTGAATTTCCCTCTGCCTAGATCAGCTTCCTTCTTTGTAAGGTACTAAGTGTTCAGTAGGCAGTCTTGAAGATTTCCACAAGAACAGTAGTCAAAAAGGATGGGATGATGTCCAATCTGTCACCCAGTGAAGCCATCCAGGTTGAAACCTAAGTTCCCAGATGCGACCTGGGTTCAGAAGCCAGCTAACCGTTCTTACCACAAGTTAGTAGGATTCAAATTTTAAAAAATTGAAGCCGGGCGTGGTGGCACACGCTTGTAATCCCAGCATTCGGGAGGCTGAGACCAGAGGATCGCGGTTCGCGGACAGCCTCAGCTACTTAGTGAGGCCCTCTGCAACTTAGTGAGACCCCGTTTCAAAATAAAGTATAAAAAGCCGGGCATGGTGGTACACGCTTGTAATCCCTGTGTTTGGGAGGCTGAGACTAGAGGATCGTGGTTAGCGGACAGCCTCAGCTACTTAGTGAGGCCCTCTGCAACTTAGTGAGACCCTGTTTCCAAATAAAATATAAAATAGGTCTGGGAGTATAGCCCGGAGGTAGAAAGCCTCTGGGTTCCACCCCCAGTATCACACACACACACACACAAAAAGTATAAAATAGGTCTGGGAGTATAGTCAGGAGGTAGAAAAGCCCCTGTGTTCCACCCTCAGTACCACACACACATACAAAAGGGTTTTATACAAAGTGGCACACCTTGCAGAGATCCTAAACAGAAGCAGTTGGCCGGGTCCTAGGTGTCAGCTGTTTGAGGTGTGGGCACAGAAGGTGACTTAACTGTTTTATCCAAAGGCATTTATCTTTTCCTTTCTCCCTCCCTCCCTCCTCCTCCTCCTCCTCTTCCTCCTCCTTCTCTCTCTCCCATCTCATCTCATCTCTTCTCCTCTCTCCTCTCTCCTCTCTCCTCTCTCCTCTCTCTCTCTCTCTCTCTCTCTCTCTCTCTCTCTCTCTCTCTCTCTCTCGTACTGGGGATGGAACCCAGGGGCATTATACCTGTGAGCTACACCCCCAGCCCTACTTTTTATTCTTTATTTTGAAACAGGGTCTGAGTTGCAGAGGGCCTCACGAAGTAGCTGAGGCTGTCTGTGAACCGTGATCCTTCTGTCTCAGCTGGGATTACAAGCGTGCGCCATCACGCCCAGCTATGAGACCCTGTTTAAAAAAACAAAAGAATAAAAAATCAGAGTGGGGGTGTAGCTCAGAGATCGAATGCCCCTGGGTTCCATCCCCAGTATCACAAAACAACAACAGCAGCAACAAAACAGCACTCCAATGTCTTCTGAAATACAATCCATCTGTGTTTTACTCATATTTTTATTCAATAATTTGAGAAGCACACACTCAGCCCTTGGTAAGGAGTGTTAGAGGCGATGCAGATGGTGCGTTTCCTGTTTGGGAATGAAAAGGATGAGAAATCCATGGAATTGACCTGGGCAGGGTCTTACCCGCCTTCTCCACCCCAGTATGCTTCAACTCTTTGACTGTCTAGCAGCAGAAGTCATAACATTTGACTATTTCACTTTATTTGGTGCTGGGGATTGAAATCAGAGCCAGCCTATCTCCGAGCTACACTTCCAGCCTTATTTTTTTTTCTTTTTTGTGGGTGTGGTACTGGGGGTGGAACCCAGGGTCTTTACTACCTCTGGGCTATACTCCCAGACCCATTTTATACTTTATTTGGAAATACGGTGTCACTAAATTGCTGGGAGCCTCACTAAGTAGCCGAGGCTGGCTTCGAACCTGTGTGATCCTCCTGTCTCAGCTTCCCAAGCTCTGGGATTACAAGCGTGAGCCACCACGCCTGGCTTCCAGCCCTGTTTTTTAAATCTTTATTAGAAACAGTATCTCATTAGGTTGCTGGGAGTTTTACTACTTGCTGAAGCTGTCCTTGAACCTGTGATCCTCTTGCTTCAGCCTCCCAAGTACTGGGATACAGGCGAGGTACAAGCGAGCGCCACCAGCCCACAACTCTGACTACCTGTACAGTGCACACACGGAGACAGGCCAGATACAGTTTTTTTAAATTGAACTCTCTTCATTGGTGCGGAGTGCCCCCCCCGCCCCATTTATTAACTATTTAATCTTCACTGCAATCCTGGGAGTGTGGTGTTCCTGTTTTGTATTTGAGAAGGCGGTCACTTGGAGGGGGGAAGTGGGGCTCAGGAAGTGCATCTGGGTGAGTGTTCCTTCACCTCCCTGGAGTACAGCTTTGGAAAACTGGGCTTGAAATTGCCCCGGAGGGCCAGCTCGGCATCCGAAGCAGGATTTGGGAAAATCTCTTTGCGGAGAAATGTTTAAAAGTGCAAAGCGAGCCGGGCGTGGTGGCGCACGCTGGTCACCCCAGCATTGGGGAGGCTGAGACCGTGGGGAGGCTGAGACCGGAGGATCGGGGCTCGCGGACAGCCTCAGCTACTTGGTGAGGCCCTCTGCAACTCAGTGAGACCCTGTTTCAAAACAAAAAAAAAAAAAAAAAAAATAGGACAGGGGGTGTAGCTCGGAGGTCGAATGCTCCTGGGTCCCATCCCCAGACCCCCCCCCAAAAAAAAAAACAGTGCGAAGTGCAGACGTGAATTGGTGGCAGTCCTTGGGGTCCAACTGCTTTGCTCTTAACGCACCCCTTTTCCAAACCGGGACGAGGCCAGACTCCAGCTGGGGCCTCCCGCAGCCTCTCGGAACCCCGGCGGAGTCCAGCGAGCGTGATGCGGGGCGGGCGGCCGCAAATCCACGCTTCCAGCCCGGGCACGCCGGGCAGAGCCCCCTGCACGCGCGGTAGAGGCTCCCGGGCTGCAGATCTCCGGCCCGCGGTGCCTCCCCGGGCAGGCGCGGTCCTCTTTGTACAGCGGCGAGCCCGTTGCCATGGCGACGCTCCCACCGGGCTCCGGCGACGCCGCCCAGGCTGGGTTTGGGGGTGCCGTCCCACGCACACGGACTGTGTGCGGGGAAAGGACCCCGTGCGGTGGGGTTTTGTAAGTGAGGGGGCTCCAGCGCTGCACGCTTACAGGAGGCGGGTGTGGCCATAGCCCCCTGCCAGCCCCCGCCGAGGACTCTTCCGGCCCATCCCCGCAGCGGGAGAAGGGCGACGCAAACGGGGCGTCTGGGCCACGCCCTTTGGCCTCCCTCGGCCACGCCCACCGGGGGGACTAGTTGTGGACCACGCCCCTTCCTTGGGCGCGCGGAAGGACCTGCGAGATGCGACGAGAAGCCCTCGTGATGGCCTAGGGCCGGCCGCTTTCCGCGTGCGTCCTCGGAGGCCGCCCCGCTCCGCCTTTTTCGGCGCACGGTTGCCTCTGCGCGTGCGCAAACCGAGCGCGCGCGCGCGCGGAGTCGCCGGGGAGGGGGGTTCCGGGTGGACGCGCAAAGGGGGAGGAGCGCGCGTGGCGAGGCGCGCGCGCACGCCGGGGTGACGCACGGAAGCAGGCGAGTCGGGCGGACCGGACGGCTAGAGTGGCGCGCCGGGTTGTTTGGTGGGCGGCGCTTGAGGCCGCTCTGGGCCGGAGGCTCGGTCTCGCTGGCTCACTCGGTTCTAGGAACAGATCCGGGGCGGAGTGAGGCGAGCTCCGGGTCAGGGGTTGTTGCCGCCGCCGCCGCCGCCGCCGCCGCCGCTCCGGGGAGTCGGCCCGCCTGTGTGCCAGCCCGCGCTCAGCGGGCCCTGGTCAGGGTAAGCCGGCCTCCGAGACCCGACGGAGAGCGCGAGATGAAGCGGTGCGGGCGGCGGCGGGCCCGAGGGAGGGAGCGCGGCCGGGGCGCGCTCGGGCCGGGATCGGAGGGGAAGGGGCGGCAGCCGCCCGGCAGCGAGGTCCCGGCGGCGGCGTGGGGCTCCGCCGAGCACCCCGGGCCCTTAGAGGGGTTCATCGCCGCCGCGGCCCCCAGGTGCACGCTCCTAGCCGACCCATTTTGTTTACGAGACGGGAAAACTGAGGCGCGAGAGGCGGAGGGGCGTGCGGCCGTGCTGTCGCCGCACGGGGAGGGAGCGAGAGGCGAGAGCGGGTGTTGGAAGCAGGGCCTGCTTGAGGTTCCAAGTGGGGGGCAAGCTGGACGGGAGAGGATGGGGCGGGGGTGGGCAGGGGAGCGCCAGGACCCGAGCCTGGAACTTGGCGGGACTCCCCTCCTCCGCCTCCTCGGCTCTGGCCGCCCATTACTTTACTTTGCTGCTCCGAGGCTCTTCCGGGGAGCCAGCCCCCAGACTGAGGGCGCTTGGTCATTTTAACAACTGCTGTCGGGCAGTGCCTTCGGACTCCGTGTTTTCGGCCAGGGTCGGCGGCGGCCTTGTTGCCATTTCTTGTACGAGGATGCTACTATTTCCTTCTCCGCGGATCGGTGCGCGGCAGAGCCTTTGTTCAGCCCTCTAGGGAAGTGCAGTCTCGCCGAGTGTTTATATTGTTTCCCTGCAAATTCAGGGTAAGACAAAATCAGAAAAGGCCGAGCCTAAACTAAACTTTTTTCTGCAGGCCAGCTTAGTACTCAGGACCGCCTGCAGAGAACACTCCCACAGAGCACCAGCTGCTCCTCAGCGGCACGGGGTCGGTAAGGATCTGATAGTTTACATTGCAGATCCTCAGGAGGTGTCTGGACGACTGCTGTGCAGGTCAGCAGGGCGGGGATCTTGGGTATGGGTGTGTGTGTGTGTGTGTGTGTGTGTGTGTGTTTGTGTAGCTTCATATGTAGTTCATGTGGGAGTCAGGTTTTAAAGTCAGCCAGTGAGACAAACATTGCATGTGATCAAAATTAGGAATCGAAGATTCGGTTCACAGACAGCCCCAGCTACTTAGGCCCTCTGCAACTCAGTGAGACCCTGTTTCAAAATAAAGAATAAAAAGTAGGGCTGGGGGGTGTAGCTCAGAGGTAGAATGCCCCTGGGTCCTATCACCAGACCCTCAAAAAAAAAAAAAAAAAAAAAAAAAAAGCTTAGGAAGGGGTATAGTTTGAAATTGCCTTTTCTTTACAACACCCCCCCCCCCCCCGTTTTTGTGGTGTTGGGGATTGAACTCAGGGCCATTCTACCTCTCTGTTACACCCCCAGCCCTATTTTATTTTTATTTTGAAACAGAATCTTGCTGAGTTGCTGAGGCTGGCTTCGAACCTCTGGTTCTTCTGTTTTAGCCTCCCAAGTACTGGGATTACAGGTGTGTGCCAGCACACCTTTCTGAAATTGTCTTATTTCTGAATATATCCTTCAATTTTTTTCTTCCACTTCGAGACTTGTTACTGTTTCTTTGGTTGCAACCTAGAAATGTACTTTGGGTTATATATTTTTTTTCTGGAACCAGAGGATTGAATCCAAGGGGCATTTTATCTCCAAGCTACACCACTGGCTCTGTTTGTTTGTTTGTTTATTTATTTATTTTTGCAGGTCTAGGGATAGAACCCAGGGGCATTCAACCTCCGAGCTATACCCCCTGCCCCATTTTTTATTCTTTATTTTTGAAACAGGGTCTCACTAAGTAGCTAAGACTCTCCGTGATCCTCTTGGTCTCAGCCTCCCGAATGCTGAAATTACAAGCATGTGCCACCATGCCCAGCTTATTTGTTTATTTATTGTTTATTTATTGAACGAGGGCCATTCTATCTCTGAGCTAAAACCCCAGCCTTATTAATTAATTAATTAATTAATTTATTTATGTGCTGGGGATCGAACCAGTCTACATTCTAACACTGAGCTACACCCCTAGCCCTATTTTCCCCCCCTTTTTTTTCTTTTTTTTAGTGATACTGGAGGTGGAACCCAGAGGCTCTCTACCTCTGAGCTATACTCCCAGACCTATATTTTAATATGTTATTTGGAAACAGGGTCTCACTAAGTTGCCAAGAGCCTCACTCAGTAGCTGAGGCTGGCTTTGAACCTGTGCAATCCTACTGTCTCAGCCTCCCAAGCGCTGGGATTATAAGCATGTGCCACCACACCCAGTTTATTATTGTACTGGGGATTGAACCGAGGGCCATTCTATCTCTGAGCTAAAACCCCAGCTATATTATTTTATTTATTTATTGATTTATTGTAGTACTGGGGTTTGAACCCAGTCTGCATTCTACCGCTGAGCTACACCCCCAGCACTATTTTTTTTTTTTTTTTTTTTGGTGGTTACTGGGGGTGGAACCCAGAGGCTTTCTACCTTGGGGTATACTCCCAGACCTCTTTTTTTTTTTTTTTTTTGCGGGTATGGGAATTGAACCCAGGGCCATTCGACCTCTGAGCTACACCCCCTGCCCTATTTTCCTATTTTTTATTCCTTATTTTGAAACCGGGTCTCACTGAGTTGCAGAGGGTCTCACTAAGTAGCTGAAGCTGTCCGCGAACCGTGATCCTCCTGTTTCAGCCTCCTGAATGCTGGGATTACAAGCGTGCGCCACCGCGCCTGGCTTCTCAGACCTATTTTTTTATATTTTATTTGGAAGCAGTTGTCTCACTAAGTTGCTCAGAGCCTCACTAAGTAGCTGAGGCTGGCTTCGAACCTGTGCAATCCTGTCTCGGCCTCCCAAGCGCGGGGATTACAAGTGTGTGCCACCATGCCCGGCTTATTATTATTATTATTTCTTTTTTTTTCCTTTTTCTTTTTCTTTTTTTTTTTTTTTTTTGGTGGTACTGAGGGTGGAACCCAGAGGCTTTCTACTTCCGGGCTATACTTTCAGACCTATTTTCTATTTTATTTGGAAACAGGGTCTCACTGAGTTGCTGAGAGCCTCACTAAGTAGCTGAGGCTGGCTTCGAACCTGTGCGATCCTCCTCCCAAGTGCTAGGATTACAAGTGGGTGCCACCACGCCTGGCTTGTTCTAGATTCTTGTTGTTGCATCTGCAGTCTTGTGTGTGTGTGTGTGTGTGTGTTACTAGGGATTGAATCAAGAGAGGTTCTACCACTGTACTATACCTCTAGCCCCTATTTGAAATTTTAAAGTTTTGAAATAAGGTCTCTGGCCTGGAACCTTTGATGATCCTCATGTCTCAGTGTCCCAAGTACTGGGGCATCTGCTAATCTTTTTTTTTTTCTTTTTTGCAGGTCTGGGGATGGAACCCAGGGGCATTTGACCTCCGAGCTGCATCCCCAGCCCTATTTTTTTATTCTTTGTTTTGAAACAGGGTCTCACTAAGTTGCGGAGGGCCTCACTAAGTAGCTGAGGCTGGCCGCGAACCGTTATCCTCCTGTCTCAGCCTCCCCTGTGCTGAGATTACAAGTGTGCGCCACCACGCCCGGTGCATCTGCTAATCATAAAGTAGAAAGGAAAGGTTTTCCTTGCTCTGTTCTTTGGAAGCCACTCACATTCATCTTGCTGTGTTCAGGTATTTCTCCCTGAACATGCACACTAGAGTCCACTGCTGTGTTGTGTTGAGGATCCATGTGGTGGGTTCACCTTACAGAAAATCTCTTGTGAGCTTCATCATCATCCCCTCCTCCTCCTTTCCCTCCTCTTCCTTTTTTTTTTGTGGCACTAAGGAAACCCTGATGTATTCTGCCTCTGAGCTATACTACCAACCCTACCTTACTTTTTTTTGAAACAAGGTCTCACTAAGTTGCTGAGGGACTTAGTAACTTGCTGAGGCTGGCTGAGAACTTGAGATCCTCTTGTCTCAGCCTCAGTACTAGGGTTGCAGGTGTGCATCACTACACTCAGCTGCTGCTGGTTTTTTTTTTTTTTTTAATATGAAGCCTCTGTTATCCAGAGTGGCTTTAGACGAGTGATCCTCTAGCCTGAGCTTTCCAGGTTGCTTATAGATAGAAGCGCCACTGCACCTGGCCATGTTTTTTTGTTGTGCTGGGAACTGAACCCAGGGCCTTGAGTATGCTAAGTGTTTGCTCTACCCCCGAGCTACCCCCAGAACCCTGATTTGGTCTCTATAATTAAGCCTCTCATGTTGAGTCGGCTGTAATGATAGCATTATCCTGAGGCCAAATGACATTTAATTTTATCTTATAGAATACTTTCCCCTCCCCACTTTATCCCTGGAAGATATATCAGTCATTCTGTTCCTGGTTGACTTATTTATACCTGCCATCTTTTCTGTTCTTATTGAATTGCTGCTTAGTTTCTTTATAACATTGTGTGTTTAAAAGTAGATATTAGTAGCCAGGCGTGGTGGCGCACGCTAGTAATCCCCGCGCTTGGGAGGCAGAGACAGGAGGATCGCGCAGGTTCGAAGCCAGCCGCGCTGGCTTAAGAGACCCTGTTTCCGAATAAAAATATAAAATAGGTCTGGGAGTGTAGCCCAGAGGTAGAAGGGTTTCCAGGAACCCCAGTACCACCAAAAAAAAGTAGATCTTAGTAACTTAAATTCTGATTTTCATTATGGTTGTCAAATTAGCAAGTAGGATTTTTTTTTATTAATTTATTTTTTTCAGTACTGGGAATGGAACCTCCGAACGACACCCTCAACCCTATTTTTTATTCTTTATTTTGAAACAGGGTCTCACTGAGTTGCAAAGGGCCTCACTAAGTAGCTGAGACTGCCTGCGAACCATGATCCTCCGGTCTCAGCCTCCCAAATGCTGGGGTTCAAGTGTGCGCCACCATTCCTGGCTTGTGGGATTGGTTTTTACTGCTCACATTTCACACTTCATAATCTATTTGCACAAATTAAAAAAAGTTCTATGTTAAATGCTTTCAGTTGTATTTGTCTTGGATTGTGGGGAAATTTCTTTTTTTGGGGTAAGGGAAGAGTCCCATGCTCTTAATTCATTTGGGGTATAAAGACGTTAAGTGTGGATAGTTAAATGTAAGAGTTTAGACCATATTTCAGGCTTTCAGAGATCTCAGGCTAAAGTGATTCTTTGAGAAATGTTTCGAGAGCCTTGCAAGGTGGTGCACGCTTTAACTCCAGCATTTGGGAGGCTGAGACAGGAGGATCTCTGTTCGCGTTCAGCCTCAGCTACTTAGTGAGGCCCTTAGCAACTCAGTGAGACCCTGTTTCAAAACAAAGAATAAACGATAGGGCTGGGGGTGTAACTAGGAGGTAGAATGCCCCTGGGTTCCATCCCAGCCTGCAAAAGAAAAGAAAAGTTTCAGGCTGGGTGTGGTGGCACATGGCTCTAGCACCAGTACTGAGGACAGCCTCAGCAAGGAGTAAACTCAGCAGCCCAACAAGACCCTGTTTCAAAGCACAAGGTAATCAGTGTGGAGATTCCTCAGAAAATTGGGAACGGATCCACCATATGGTCTGGCTGTACCACTCCTGGGTATCTTTCCATAGGATTTGAAGCCAGAGAGCTGCAGTAATATGCAGCACAGTTCACAACGGCCTTACTTTGGAACCAGCCTAGGTGTCCATCGGCAGATGAATGGGATACAGAATTGTGTGCTGTCCACACAATGGAATTCTATTCGCCAGTAAAGAAGAAAGTCACGTCATTTGCAGGGGAATGGGAGGACCTGGGGGACATTCTGTGAGGTGAGATGAGCCAGGCACGGAAAGTGAAGGAGCGTGTTTTCCCTTAATATATGCCAGCTAGGGAGTAATGAGATGAGAGGGACTCCAGACAGCGGAGGAGAAACCCCGGCGAGCCGGGGACGAGGCGGAAGGGAAGGGCGGGGAAGAGTGAGTTCACCGAAGGAATTACTGCCGTGGGCTCTGTGTACGTATGTGAAAATCTCCATGTCAGTGTCCATCTCAATACTCCATATAGAGAGGCGCGGGAAGGGGGTGACCAAGCACTGTGTGTGTGAATGTCACAGAACGTCACTGTCAGCATGATTTACATGCTGATGTGAGATTATGATGCACCAATAGAGGCATATCAAAAGCCAGAGGTGTGGTGGTGCCCACTTGTAATCCCAGTACTTGTGAGGCTGAGGCAGGAGGATCTCAGGTTCTCTGCTAGCTTCAGCTAGTTAATGTGTCCCTGTTCAGTGAGACCCTGTTTCAAAATAAAGAATAAAAAATAGGGCTGGGGTGTAGCTCAGAGGTAGAATGTCCCTGGGTTCAATCTCCAGTATCGGAAAAAATATATCAAAACAAAACACAAGATAAGCTAGGTGTGGTGGTTCACAGCACAGTCGTAATCCCAGTACTTGGGAGACTGAGACAGGAGGATCACGTTCTTGGCCAGCCTCAGCAATTTAGTGAGACCGTCCTCAACCTAGTGAGACCCTGTTTCAAATAAAGAATGAAAAATAGGGCCGGGCATAGTGGCACACACTTGTAATCCCAGCATTTGGGAGCCTAAGACAGGAGGATCAGTTCAAGGCCAGTCTCAGCTACTTAGTGAGGTCCTTTGCAAGGCCAGTCACAGCTACTTAGTGAGGTCCCTGTTTCAAAATAAAGAATAAAAAATAGGCTGGGGGTATAGCTCAAAGGTAAAATGTCTCTGAGTTTAATTGCTATACCACACACACACACACACACACACACACACACACACACACACACACACGTTTCTAGCCAGTTGATAGTAACTTAGATGTCCTGTTTCAAAATAAAATAAGTAAAATAGGGCTGGGGATATAGCTCAGAGATAGAACACCCTTGGGTTCAGTCTCCAGTAAAACACACACGAGATACACAAAAGGCTTCGGTGATTTGGTCTCTGCAAAGTGATGTGAAAGTCATGGATACGGCCATATTTATGGACAAGGTTGATTTTAGTCTTCATTGTTCCTGGGGCTTGAGCCCAGGGGTGTTCTTCCTCTGCGCTACACCTTTGCATCCCCCATTTTTTTTTTTTTTTGGTGGTACTGGGGTTCCTGGAAGCCCTTCTACCTCTGGGCTACACTCCCAGACCTATTTTTACATTTTTATTTGGAAACAGGGTCTCTTAAGCGCAGCTGGCTTCGAACCTGCGCGATCCTCCTGTCTCCGCCTCCCAAGCGCAGGGATTACAAGCGTGGCCACCACGCCCGGCTTCCATCCCCCATTTTTAAAAAGCAATTTGAAGTAGGGTCTTGCTAAGTTGCTGAGGTTGGCTTCGAGCTGCAGTTCTCTTAGCCTCCCTAGTACTGGTACTGCGTCTGTAATACACGGTACTGCACTGCACCTGGCTTGTTTGAGTCTCTAGTCTGCAGAGGCTAAGACTCTGGTTTGGGGCAGTTCATTTGTTCTTTCCCCTTTCCTTTCAACTTGATTGAACTTGGGTTTTTTTGGGGGGGAGGTTTGTTCTACCTCTGAGCTATATTTCTAACCCTATTTTTTTTTTTTTTTTGCGGTACTTGGGGATGAGACCCAGTGTCATTATACCTCTGAGCTACACCCCCAGCCCATTTTTAGTCTTTTTATATTTTTGAAACGGTCTCACTGAGTTGTAAAAGACCTCGCTAAGTAGTTGAGGTGGTCCGTGGTGGCGCACACTTGTAATCCCAGTACTTGGGAGGCTGAGACAGGAGGTTTGCAGGTTTGTGGCCAGCCTCAGCTACTTGTGAGGTTCTCCGCAACTTAGTGAGACCCTGTTTCAAAAAAGAGAATAAAATGGGGCTAGGGGTGCAGATCGGAGATAGAATGCTCTTGGGTTCAATCCCCAGAACCTCAACAATAATTTCTTTTTAATTTTAAATTTTTTGAAATTTTTTATTTTTTTGGTGGTGCTGGGAATTGAACCCAGGGACTTTGCCTCTATACAGAAGCCCTATTTTTTTTTTTTTTTTTTTAATATTTGGAAGCAGAGTCTCGCTAAATTGCTGAGGCTGCCTTTGAACCTACAATCAGTCCTGTCTCAGCTTCCCAAGTACTGGGATTACAGGTGTGTGCCACCATGCCCAGCTTAGTGTTTTCAATTCTGTGCCAAAGGGTAGCTTGTGCAAAATTCAATAACATTAGTTTCTTTTTTCTTTAATTCTTTTTATTTATTTATTTAATGGTAATACCATTAAATAAACAGCTCTAGTTTTTTTTTTAAGCAGGGTCTTCCTGGATTAGTGAAAAGGCTTACTGCTTGCTGAGGCTGTCCTCGAACCTGTGGTCCTCTTGTCTCAGCCTTCTAAGTACTGGGATTATAGGCCTGAGCCTCTGTGCCAGGTTCAGCTTTAATTTCTTAAGGTTGAAGAAGTGTGTGTGTGTGTGCGCCAGAAGCAAGCTTCCTCATAAAATGAGGTTCAACATAAAATGGAGAATAAACATGCTGGTTTTAACCTTTTAGCTTAAACTAATGAAGTTATATTCAAAGATCGCTTTGGTGTCGCTGTTGTGTTGACGTCTTACACTACTGAGCACACTTCCGTGATCTGGAATCTGCTTTTCAGTCTGGAGCAAGCACGTCCGGCTCCCGCAGTTCACAGAAGGCGGCGTCGCCCTCGCGCTCAGGATGCCGGCGGCACTCGTGGAGAACAGCCAGGTCATCTGCGAGGTGTGGGCCAGCAACCTAGAGGAGGAGATGAGGAGGATCCGCGAGGTCGTGCTCAGCTACAGCTACATTGCCATGGTCAGTGCTCCGCCGGGGCCGCGGTCTGCTGTGAGGTCTTGGAAAGAAGCGATGAAAGCCGTGGTTGGTAAACACGGTGGACGTCTGGACGTCTGGGGAGGGTGGCACCTCTAGGAGCTTCGAATTTTTTGTGATATAACTTTGAAAGTTCTCAGAGCAGAAGCTGCGTCAGCCCGGAGCGCGCATCTGTCCACGGATGGGTGACTGACTCTACAGTGCTTGATTTTTTTCTTTAATTTGTGCCCCCATTTAAAAGTCATGAGACTTTACTTCAATTCCAGATTTTTGGCATCTCTGGGAAGAATGGGAGGACCTGGCAGGTGTGTCGCACGTGTCCGAGCGCGTCGGGTGGATGGACAGGGGCAGGCGATCGTGGCCGTGGCCTCCGGTGCCTTCCGCCTCGCCCAGAGCCCACGCTTGTGGCTGCCTTTGGAGCCAGCTCACGTTATCCCTTTAGTTAGTTGCTTCAAGTTTGTGACTCCTGCTTTATTTTTTTATTTTATTTTATTTTCTTGCAGTATGGGGATGGAACCCAGGGGCATTTGACCTCCGAGCAATACCCCCAGCCCTGTTTTTTTTTTTTTTTTTTGTGGTACTGTACCCCTGTACTTGGGAAGATGAGACAGGCGGATCCCAGGTTCAAGACCAGCTTCAGCAACTTAGTGAAACTCTGTTTCAAAATTAAAAATAAAAAGGGTTGTGGGTGTATCTCAGAGGTAGAACAACCCTGGGTTCAATCCCCAGTACCATAAAAAAAAAAAAAAAAGAGTAGCATGGAATTGTTAGGCTGGTATTCAGAACCCTTTTAGTCTTTTTGTGTGTAATTTACTGGGGATGGAACCCAGGGGCATTCTATCTTCAAGGTATACTCCCAGCCTGATTGTTTTCTTTTTTTTCTTTTTAATTAATTAATTAATTATTTTTGCAGGTCTGGGATGGAACCCAGAGGCATTTGACCTCTGAGGTACATCCCCTGCCCTATTTTTATTTTTATTCTTTAGTTTGAAACAGGGTCTCACTGAGTTGCAGAGGGCCTAAGTAGCTGAGGCTGTCCGCGAACCACGATCCTCCGGTTTCAGCCTCCTGAATGTTGGGATTACAAGCGTGGGCCACCACTCCAGCTTTTATTTCTTATTTTGAAACAAGGTTTCTCTAGGTTGATCAGAGTCTTGCTACTTGCTGAGGCTGTCCTCGAACCTACAATCCTCTTTGTCTCAGCCTCCTAAGCACCACCACGTCTAGTTTATGATCGCTATTTTAAATAATTGTGTGTATATGTGTGTGTGTATGTGTGTGAGTGTAGTGCTGGGGTTTGAACCCAGGCACATTGTACCTCTGAGCTACACCTCCAGTCTTACTTTATTTTTATTTGGAAATAGGGTCTTGCCAAGTTGCTTGAGCCTAAGTTTCTGAAGCTGGCTTTGAACTGTAATTCTGTCTTAGTCTCTCAAATGCTAGGACTACAGGCACGCGCTTCCCATGCTGGCTTAAGATGACATTTTAAAGTAGATTTTTTTTTTTTTTTTTTTTTTTTTTTGCGGGTCTGGGGATGGAACCCAGGGGCATTTGACCTCCGAGCTACACCCCCTGCCCTATTTTTTATTCTTTATTTTGAAACCGGGTCTCACTGAGTTGCAGAGGGCCTCACTAAGTAGCTGAGGCTGTCTGCGAACCGCGATCCTCCAGGTCTCAGCCTCCCGAATGCTGGGATGACAAGCGTGCGCCACCACGCCCGGCTTAAAGTAGATTTTATAGCTGGGCATGGTCACGCACGCTTGTCATCCCAGCATTCGGAGGCTGAGGATTGTGGTTCACGGCCAGCCTTAGCTACTTAGTGAGGCCCTTTGCAACTCAGTGAGACCTGTTTCCAAATAAAGAATGAAACACAGGGCTAGGGGATGTAGCTCAGAGGTAGAAGGGTTCCATCCCCAGTACTGTCAAAAAAAACAAAAGATTGTTATGTCCAGACATGGGGCTTGTTATGTAACTTTAATACAGCCAGGTAAACTTGTACTTATGAATTACTGATTTTAACAGTTTATGATGAAAGACTTTTCTTCTTTGTCAGGACACAGAATTTCCAGGTGTTGTCGTGAGACCAATTGGTGAATTTCGTAGTTCCATAGATTATCAATATCAGCTTCTGCGGTGCAATGTTGACCTTTTAAAAATTATCCAGCTGGGCCTTACGTTCACAAACGAGAAGGGAGAATATCCTTCTGGAATCAACACGTGGCAGTTCAACTTCAAGTTCAACCTCACGTAGGTATCTGGAGCCTCTTCAGTGCTATTCTTGCCTCTGCGACATCAGTGCGGGCTCTGACGTGTAACAGGTTTTACCAATTTTAAGTTTTGTTTCCACCGAACTGAGCTAGATGTTGGACTGAGCTGTTAAGCAGGATAGAAACTGGGTGTGGTTCTGCATGCCTGTAATCTCAGGACTTGAGAGGTTGAGACAGGAGGATGGCAGGTTGAGGCCAGTCTCAGCGATTTTGTGATACCCTCAGCAACTTTGTGAGATCCTGTTTCAAAACGGAAAATAAAATTAGGCTGGGGGGTATAGCGTGTAGCTTGGGTAGAATGTTGTTTGGTGTGGGCCGGGCGTGGTGGCGCACACTTGTAATCCCAGCCCTCGGGAGGTAGAGACTGTAGGATCCCGGATTGCAGACGGCCTCAGCTACTTAGCAAGGCCATTCACAATTCAGTGAGATCCTGTTTCAAAAAATATAAAGACTAAAAAAATAGGGCTGGGGGTGTAGCTCGGAGGTAGAAAGCCCCTGGATTTCATCCCCAGTACTGCCCAAAAAAAAAAAAAAAAAGGTCACTTTGTATGTGTGTGCACGCGTGAATCCCTCCACCCTTCAATTAACAATTGACAAAAAATCTGAAGAGACATTTTCCCAGAAAAGTCATAGAAGTGGCCAATAAGCCCATGAAAATATGCTTAGAATAGTCATTAGGACAGCCGGGCGTGGTGGCGCACGCTTGTAATCCCAGCACTTGGGAGGCTGACACAGGAGGATCACGCAGGTTTGAAGGAAGCCTCAGCTACTGACACAGGAGGATCACGCAGGTTTGAAGGAAGCTGAGGCTCTCAGCAACATAGTGAGACCCTATTTTCATTTTTATTTTTTATTTTTTGGTGGTACTGGGGATGGAAACCAGGGGCCTTCTACCTCCGGGCTACACTCCCAGACCTATTTTATATTTTATTTGGAAACAGGGACTCTTAAGCCAGTTGAGGCTGGCTTCGAACTTGCAGATCCTCCCGTCTCAGCCTCCCAAGCAGAGGGATTACAAGCGTGTGCCACCACGCCCAGCTAGACCCCGTTTTCAAATAAAGTATAAAAAATAGGTCTGGGAGGATAGCCCGGATGTAGAAAAGCCCCTGGGTTCCACCCCCAGTACCACACACACAAAAAAAAGAATAGTCATTAGGAACATGGAGACCAGAGCCACACTACTGCACCTGCTCCAGCAGCTACAGTCAGAGCCACGTAGGGATGGAGCCTAACAGGTAATAATTACCAGAAGTGGCATCGCATGCCGAGCGTGGTGGTGCATGCTTGTAATCCCAGCATTTGGGAGGCTGAGACCTGAGGAACACGCTTCGCAGACAGCCTGCAGCTAAGTGAGACCCTGTTTGAAAATAAAGAATAAAAGCCAGGCGTGGTGGCCTATGCTTGTAATCCCTGCGCTTGGGAGGCTGAGACAGGAGGATTGAACAGGTTCGAAGCCATCCTCAGCTACTTAGTGAGGCTCTCAGCAACTCAGTGAGACTCTGTTTCCAAATAAAATATAAAAAATAGGTCTGGGAGTATAGCCCAGAGGTAGAAAGCCTCTGGGTTCCACCCCCAGTACCACCAAAAATAAAAAATAAAAAATAGGGCAGGGGGTGTAGCTTGGAGGTCAAATGCCCTGGGTTCCATCCCCAAACCCGCAAAAAAAAAAAAAAAAAAAAAAAGTACTGGGTATTGAACCAGGGGCATTCTACCTCCGAGCTACACCTCCAACCTTATTTTTTATTCTTTATTTTGAAACAGGATCTCACTGAGATGTGAAGGGCCTCACTAAGCAGCTGAGGCTAGTCCTGAACATGGGGTCCTCCTGTCTCAGCCTCCCAAGTATCGGCATTACAAGTGTGCACCACTGTGCCCAGCTTCCTTTTTTTTTTTTTTGGTACTGGGGATGGAACCCAGGGGCATTCTATCTTCAAGCTACACCCCCCAGCCCTATTTTTTATTCTTTATTTTGAAACAGGGTCTCACTGAGATGCAAAGAGCCTCACTAAGTAGCTGAAGCTGTCCATGAACCTCGATCCTCCTATCTCAGCCTCCCAAACACTGAAATTACTAGCGTGCCCACCACGCCCGCCTTTTCTGTTTTGTTTTAAGGCTGAGTCTTCCTAGACTGAGACTCTCACTAGCTGAGGTTGGCCTTGAATTTGTAATCCTCCTGTCTCAGCCTTTAAGTACTGGAATTATAGGAGTGAGCCTCCACACCCAGCTTTGAATATATCTTTATAGTGGACCATTATGCCAGTTACAAAGAATGTGTTACAATTATTGATTTTGGAAGTTAATCTATAACACAGAGATAAAAGGATGTAGTTATTACATGTGTAGGTAGAGAAAAGAGGCTGGAAAAAGTGTTATTTCTGTGTGGTAGCAGTATAGGAACATTGTTTTTATTTTCTGTTATTTGTTAACATATATGCTATTTGTTAACATATATATATATATATGTTACTTAAACAGCTAGTTAGTATATCTTTTTTTTTTTTTTTTTGCGGAACTGGGGATTGAACCCAGGGGCTTCTCTGAGCTACACCCTCAGCCCAATTTTTTTGCTTTGAAACAGGGTCTCATTAAGTTGCAGAGGGCCTCACTAAGTAGCTGAGGCTGACTGTGAACCTGGCATCCTCCTTTCTTAGCCTCCCAAGTACTGGGATTATAATAATCTGGCTCTTTTATCCTTAGAAAATTTAGTCTTAATGAAGATCCCATTTTCCAAATAAGATAATCTTATTTTGCATGTTTGTTGAAATATTGGGAAGAACGATCAATTTTTTTTTTCGAGACTAGGGAAGGAACCCAGGGGCATTCTACCTCTGATCTAAACCCCCAGCCTATTTTTTTTTTTTTTTTTTGGCGGGTCTGGGGATGGAACCCAGGGGCGTTCGAACTCTGAGCTACAGCCCCTGCCCTATTTTTTATTCTTTTTATTTTGAAACCGGGTCTCACTGAGTTGCAGAGGGCCTCACTAAGTAGCTGAGGCTGCCCGCAAACTGCGATCCTCCTGTCTCAGCCTCCCGAGTGCTGGGATTACAAGCGTGTGCCACCATGCCCTGCTCCCAGCCTATTTTTTATTCTTTATTTTGAAACAGGATCTCACTAAGTTGCAAAGGGCCTCACTAAGTAGTTGAGGCTGGCCCTGAACCGCGATCCTCCTGACTCAGCCTCCCAAATGCTGGGATGACAAGCGTGCGCCACCACGCCTGGCAGAGTGATCAGTTTTTAAGTTATAAGAAGCGTTTCAAGAGCTCGGGCGCTGCCATCCTCAGGAGATGGCCATGTTACTGTGTGCTGCTTCTGCTTCCTGACCCCCCCGCTGATGAGCGCACATTACTTTTCAGAGAGGACATGTACTCCCAGGACTCCATAGACCTCCTTGCCAGTTCGGGCCTGCAGTTTCAGAAGCACGAGGAGGAAGGGATCGACACCTTGCACTTCGCGGAGCTGCTGATGACGTCGGGAGTGGTCCTCTGCGACAACGTCAAGTGGCTCTCGTTCCACAGGTCGGCCGCACAGAGCGTCTACGCCTCTCGCTCTGGGCTGTGCTGGGACGGGGCTGCGTTCCCAGTGATTGCCGCCGCCATCTCGGCTTCTGCTCATCAGCAGTAGTTAAAGTTAAAATGGTGCTCTCTTACTCTGGCCAGGTTCACACGGTATTGGGCCGCCCGTGGCCGTCGCTAGCATAGATCCCGGTGGCAGGAAGGGCCGGGGTGGGCCAGGCCTCGCTTGTCTGTGAACCTGGGCTGGAGTTTCTCGGGTATCCAGAGGCAGATCCCTGTAGGACACGTGTTTTGCTTTTTGAGTACTTTTGGATTTCTGATGCATCGCGTCTATACTTATAAATCTTCGTGTTCTCCTGTGTGTGTTACATTAGATGTTGTTACTTGAAAGAGAGCTAAGATTCCAGCGGCCTCTGCTTTGGAAGACTGAGGACGCGGTTGAGCCGGGGCTGGGGTCTGCGCCTTTCACCTTCCGCTTCTCTCTCCTCGCAGTGGCTATGACTTTGGCTACATGGTCAAGTTGCTTACAGACTCCCGTTTGCCAGAAGAAGAGCATGAATTCTTTCATATTTTGAACCTTTTCTTCCCGTCCATTTATGATGTGAAATACCTGATGAAGAGTTGCAAGAATCTCAAGGTACGCAATGTGTTTATGTTTAGCAGAGAAACCGCCCCACAAAGTAGACGTGTGTGTGTGTGTGTGTGTGTGTGTGTGTGTGTGAGAGAGGGGGGGGGCATTAACTGGTGATTGAACCTAGATGCACTCTGTTTGTTTGTTTATTTATTTACTTATTTATTTTGTGGTACTGGGGTTGGAACGCAGAGGCTTTTTCTACCTCCTGGCTATACTGTAGACCTATTTTATATTTTATTTGGAAACAGGATCTCACTAAGTTGCTGAGAGCCTCACTAAGTAGCTGAGGCTGGCTGAGAACCTGTGTGATCCTCCTGTCTCAGCCTCCCAAGCCTGGGATTACAAGCGTGCGCCACCACGCCCAGCCAACTTTATTTCTTATTTGGAAACAGGGTCTTGCTAGGTTGATGAGTCTCACTATTTGCTGATGCTATCCTTGAACCTGCGATACTCCTGTCTCACCCTCCCAAGTACTGGGATTCCAGGCGTGCGCTGCCTGCCCAGCTAGTGTGTATTCTCAAGTGCCTGCTGGGTGCCAGCGCTCTGCTCGGTGGGGTGTAGCGCTGCTTTGCACAGAGGTTTGTGTGGTACTTGTGTTCGCATGTAACCTGGCTTTGAAGGCAGGCCTTTATTCCTTTCACCCTAAGGTAGGCATTCTTCAGCTGAGGCCCTGAGCCCAGTGATGCAGTCGGGAGCGTGAGGTGTTTGTGCAGTTTAATATGGATAGGCTCGCTGCTGTCCCAGAGTCGCAGAGAGGTTCTTACCTAGAATGTTCAAGAAGTCACCACCCTAATGTTGACAAAAGACTTGCTGTCTAGAATTGGATTGGCAGCCGGGCGTGGTGGCGCACGCTTGTCATCCCCGCGCTTGGGAGGCTGAGACAGGAGGATCGCCCGGGTTCGAAGCCAGCCTCAGCTACTTAGTGAGGCTCTCAGCAACTCAGTGAGACCCTGTTTCAAAAAAAAAAAAAAAAAAAAAAAGAATAAAAAATAGGGCTGGGGTGGAGCTCGGAGGTAGAATGCTCAGCTCCAGTACAGTAAAAAAAAGAAAAAGAAAATTGGATTGGCACTTAACATTTTGTCAACTTTGTTTTCTAAAGAGTTTGATTTTAGCTGGGCATGGTGGCCCACGCTTGTAATCCCAACATTCGGGAGGCTGAGACCGGAGGATCGCGGTTCATGGACAGCCTCAGCTACTTAGTGAGGCCCTCCGCAACTTAGTGAGACCCGGCTTCAAAGTAAAAGAATAAAATACAGGGCAGGGGGTGTAGCTCAGAGGTCAGATGCCCCTGGGTTCCATCCCCAGACCTGCAAAAAAAAAAAAAAACCCATAAAAAACAAAGAGTTTGATTTTAAAGGGCTGAAGTGTGGCAAAAAAAATTGTAGAAAAGAAAGGAGCAAAAGGCCGAATGTAGCGCAGCGTGTCACTGGGAGGGAAGAGTCAGAGACGGGGGCCGAGGTCTGCAGCGAGCGGCCCGCCCAGCAGTGCCGCAGTCCGCGGGCCGCTCGGGTGTGCTATGGTCCTCCTCTCCTCCAGGGGGGCCTGCAGGAAGTGGCCGATCAGCTGGATTTGCAGAGAGTCGGAAGGCAGCACCAGGCAGGCTCAGACTCACTGCTGACAGGAATGGCGTTCTTCAGGATGAAAGAGGTAAGCGCCGCTGAGTGTGGGGCTCGGGGATGGCGGTCTCGACGGGATTGGCACCCACCTTGCTGAAGGCCAGGCGGCTGGCCAACTTCGCGGGCTCTTTATTGAACATTATAGCTGCTGTGGGAAGTTGATGGCTACTTTGAAAGCAGTATTTTTATTTATTATGGACTGCTAACATATCAAATATCATTTCTTCTTTGAGATATTGGGGATGGAACCCAGGGGCATTCTACTTCCGAGCTATACCCCCAGCCCAATTTTTTTTTTTTTTTTTTTTTTTTTTTTTTTTTTTTTTTTTTTGTGCTACTGGGGATGGAACCCACGGGCTTTTATACCTCTGGGCTATACTCCCAGGCCTATTTTATACTTTATTTGGAAACAGGGTCTCATTAAGTTGCTGAGAGCCTAAGTAGCTGAGGTTGGTTTTGAACCTGTGCCATCCTCCTGTCTCAGCCTCCCAAGCGCGGGGATTACAAGTGTGTGCCACCACGCCCGGCTTATTCTTTTATTTTGAAACAGACTTTCACTGAGTTATGGAGTGCCTTACTAAGTAGCTGAGGCTGGCCTGTGATCCTCCTGTCTTAGCCTCCCAAGTACTAGGATTCCATGTGTGGGTGTGCTACCGCCTGCCTACAAGTGTAATTTGAAAGGCAAAAGAAGCTGTTTCAAGTGGACCCAGATCTCTGAAGTGTTCCTGAGCGTGCTCAAGTCCAGGGTGAAGCTGACGTTCTTAGCTCCTCTAATTCTTTTTTTTTAACCAAACTAGGGATTGAACCCAGGGGCATTCTACCTCCAAGCTACACCCCCAGCCCTATTTATTTATTTATTTATTTATTTATTTATTTATTTATTTATTTATGCTGGAGGTTGAACCCAGGGGCATTCTACCTACGAGCTACACCTCCCAGCCCGATTTTTTATTCTTTATTTTGAAACAGGGTCTCACTGAGTTGCAGAGGGCCTCACTAAGTAGCTGAGGCTGTCCGCGAGCTGTGATCCCTGTCTCAGCCTCCCAAATGCTGGGATTACAAACATGCGCCACCACGCCCGGCTGTGTTCTTGGTTTTTTTTTTTTTTTTGGTGGTACTGGGTTCGAACCCAGAGGCTTTCTACCTCTGGGCTATACTCCCAGACCTTTTTTATATTCTATTTGGAAACAGGGTCTAAGTTACTGAAAGCCTCACTAAGTAGCTGAGGCTGGCTTCGAACCTGTGCGATCCTCCTGTCTCAGCCTCCCAAATGCTGAGATGACAAGCGTGCGCCGCCGCGTCCGGCTGTGTTCTAGGCTTTTTCTATCCTGCTTCTCCAAACTCTTCCACAGCCCTCCCATAAACTGTTTCCAAGGCTTCTGAACCACATTTTGAGGAACAGTCAGAGCGATGACCTCACTTCTCGTACCCGTTTTTTTGCTAACTCTCCACTGTTGTAAAGTACCTGAGATCATTAGATTAGAGGGACATTTGTTTCGGCTCGCAGTTCTGTTTGAGGAGCGCAGAGGGTGTGTTTGCCTCACAGCTGGAGCAGATTGAGGAAGGGACGGTCAGCCAGGGCAGCCCCCAGCCACCTCCTGACTCCCTTCCCCAGGCCCACCTCCTAAAGGTTCTGCCAGCCCCAGGAGCAGCGGAGGTGGCAACCCGGCTTCAACGTGGCCTTCGGGCTGCTGCGGGCATTTGAGACCCAAGCCGTAGCAAACGTGAGGACTTTGCTGCCCGTAGGACGCGGGGTGACTCTGGACCGAGACGCTTTGGGGTGTGGCGGCCTGGCGGGGAGGGCGGTGTGCTGCTGGCCAGTGCTGCTGCCCCACACCCTGCGAGTAAAGACTCCCCAGGGGCGTCAGGCCAGCTCCGCGTCCAGCCCCACTCCTGTAACAGCCGCGTGTCAGCAGCCGGGGCTTACGTGACGGACGTGTCGGGGTCGCAGGGTTAGCCTGCGTCCGAGCCGCTCGGAGCGGTTCCTTTGCCTGTGAAAGGGAAGGCGCAGTTGTGCTAACAGCGGCCACAGGGATCTTGGGAGTAAAAGGATTCATAGGAAGTAGGAGCCGCCAGCCGGGCGGGAAGGGCAGGCCTTCCTTGCTGAGTTGAGCCTCTTTCCCTAGACTCGGCGCTTCCCGGCGGGGGCTGAGCGCTCAGCCCGAGCCCCCCGCCTCACTCGCCGCGTTCTCTCTGTCCTGCAGTTGTTTTTTGAGGACAGCATCGATGATGCCAAGTACTGCGGGCGGCTCTACGGCCTAGGCACGGGCGTGGCCCAGAAGCAGAGTGAGGACATGGACTCTGCCCAGGAGAAGATGAGCATCCTGGCGATTATCAACAGCATGCAGCAGTGACGCCTGCGCGGGCCTGGCCTCACACGGTGCTACCGCCCTGGTGCCGACTGCTCTCCCCAGGAGAACACGCTTCTTGGGAGCAGACTGTACCCACGTCTGCCTTGAGCAGAAAGACTTGTTTTACTGAAGACAAAGGCTGTCTTCATTTTAGGTCCAGAGGAGGGGATTCGCTCTGATTGTAAGCAGGCCTTCCCTCCCTCGTCCCCACGCCTCCTCCGGTCGCCTCCCGCCACCAGCACCCTTGGCTCACTTGACACCTTTTAAACCTCCAGGCCAAGTCTGAGACAAACTAGTAAAATGTGTATAACTCTTACCTGTTGTCATTCTTTTTCTTTAAATTTGTTGCTAATCTCTGATGAAGATTCTTGCTGTGACCCTCAGCGGAGCTGAGGGCTCCCAGGGACTCAGGCAGACAGTGGTGTCCTGGGAAGCGGGTTGGAGTCTCCGCCTTGTTCTGACTCCGTCGGCCTTTCTCACACTCCGTAGCCCCTCCCTGTGTGCTGCTGTGCGGAAACGAATTGCCCGGTGCCGACACTGAACGCCGACCTCGGCCTGCCTGCCCTCCATCCCGACACTCCAGAGCGCGGCGCGCGGCCCACTGCGCGCCGACGTCGTGTCCTCGTCACGCACGCGTCACCTCGTCGTTTTAAGTTCTCATCTGGTGGGTTCGATCCCGAGGGCCGCACGTATTGTCAGGTCTCGGGTCTCCGGCTCCAGCGTGCGGTGACGGGGGCCCGGTGGTCATCTGTGCTCCGCGCCGCTCTCCTCTCCCTCCCACAAGCCCAAGCACGTACGGAGCTGGAGTAAACGAGTCCCACGAATGCGAGCCTGGAAATGCAGTTACTTCTGATCAGGGCAGTCGAGGGGTCTGGTCGAGAGACAGCTCTTAGAGCATTGTCCCTCAGAGGAGATAGGACGCTCAGGACTTTGTTTTTAAAACTAGTCATTTAAAAATTACACTGTGTCTTTTTGAATGACTTCAGAATGGACAGTTCCAAAAAACCAAAAACTCCTTTGGAATGGTTAAAATAAAAATTGGTAACTCACTGTGGCGGATGCATTTTAAAAGCTTATGAGAAACGAAATTTGAAATGATTCAAGTATGTCAAGTATTAAAAGCTGGTATTTAAGATGCTTGTAAATACTATTTATGTTTTTAATTTTGTAAAATAAAGATTCTTTTTAACCACTGGCATGAAGGTTTGGTCTTTGGAGGATGGTGTGACACGGGAAGGTTTCTCTTTCACAGTCGACTGAAATACAAGATGTCCTGAAGCCGGGCGTGGTGGCGCGCGCTGTAATCACACACCTGGGAGGCTGAGATGGGAGGATCGGGTTCAGGGCCAGCCTCCGCTGCTTGGGTCCTTTGCAACTCAGTGAGAGCCTGTTTCAAAATAAAGAATAAAAAGTGGGGCTGGGCGTGTAGCTCAGAGGCAGAATGCCCCAGGTTCCATCCCCAGGATAAAAAGCAAAAAGACTTTGGTAGGAAGGTTTTAGCGAATACTGTGTAAATGGAATTGTCTCCCACACATCCCGACGGTCCAGCCTTACTAGGAAAAATTTAGTTTTATTCCTAAACTAAGAAACTTACTCCTTACTAGAAAGTTTAATTTTATTTATGTATTTATTTATTTGGTGGTACTGGGGTTCCTGGAAGCCCTTCTACCTCCAGGCTACACTCCCAGACCTATTTTTACATTTTTATTTGGAAACAGGGTCTCCTAAGCCAGCGCGCACGGCTGGCTTCGAACCTGCACGATCCTCCTGTCTCCGCCTCCCAAGCGCGGGGATTACAAGTGTGCGCCACCGTGCCCGGCAAGTGTTTAATTTTAATTTCCATTTGGTCTGATGGTACTTGGGAGTACCATCCCAGTACTTGGGGGGCTGAGACGAGATCGCAGGTTCATGGCCAGCCTCAGCTACTTAGACCATATTTCAAAAGAATAAAAATAGGCCTGGGCTGTAGCTCAGGTAGAATGCCCCTGAGTTCAATCCTCAGTACCACCAAAATAAAAAACAACCCCCAAAACACAAAACTTCTTTCAGTAAATTACGTAGAATGTGGATTAGCTTATCAGTGGAGTTCTTAGGGTCTACTGAACTTCAGACATCCCAGGTTTGGCTCAGGACTTTATTTCCAGCCTTTTCTATTGGCACAAAAGTGTGGAATTGTTGGTCTGGTATAAGCAAGGCATAGTAGTGTACACTTGTAAACCGAGTACTGAGATGGGAGGATTGAAGGTTTGTCGCCAGACTCAGCCTAATGAGACCCTCCCTAACTTAGTGAGACCCTGTTTCAAAATAGAGTCAAAGAAAAAATAGGGTTGGGGGTGTTGTTTGGAGGTAGAATGACCCTGGGTTCAATTCCTAGTTTGGCAAAGAAAAAGAAAAAAAGTCTGGTATAGCAATAAACTTTTTTTTTTTTTTTTTTTTGCAGGTCTGGGGATGTTCAGAACCCAGGGGCATTCGACCCTTGAGCTGCACTCTCTGCGCTGTTTTATTCTTTATTTTGAAACAGGGTCTCACTAAGTTGCAGAGGGCCTAAGTAGCTGAGACTGGCGGCGAACCATGATCCTCTAGTCTCAGCCTCCCAAATGCTGGGATTACAAGCGTGTGCCACCACGCCCGGCAGAATTCAACTTTTCTGAATTAGGGTTCTTGTTGCTAAGCTAGCCTTGAACACCTAGGCTCCTAGCTAAAGCTGCATTCCTACTCCTGCGCAGCTCACGCTCCAGGTGTGTGCCGCTGTGCTCAAATTCTGTGCTGTAGAATTCGACTGGGAGGCTCACTTTGGAGATATTGATTGGTTGGTTTAATGGTGAAAGCTGTAGTTAGTGGTTCTCAGCCGAGGTGTCCCGACATGCTGGATAGTGTTGAATGCAGGTGCCCTTCCAAATTCTGATTAAGGGAGATGGAATTTGTCTCTTCTACAGTTGAGGACAGATCACCCTATCAGGAGAGATGCTGAGAGGAAAGGGCCGCGGAACTCAGGTGCTGAGTGGGGTCTGGTCATTGCCTGGGAGAGGTAGGAGATGGCGCGAGAACTTTGCGTTGTCCATGAGCACATGTGTGGCTGGCTGGGTAAGTGGTTGTCCTCAGAGACGTGCTAAAGGGGGGTCTAAAGGGGGGTCACGTAGGTGTAATTCCACCCTGTAAATACTGTCGGATAAGCCGGGCGTGGTGGCACAGGCTTGTAATCCCCGCGCTTGGGAGGCTGAGACAGGAGGATCGCACAGGTTCGAAGCCAGCCTCAGCTACTTAGTGAGGCTCTCAGCAACTTAGTGAGACCCTGTTTCCAAATAAAGTATAAAATAGGTCTGGGAGTATATAGCCCGGAGGTAGAAAGCCCCTGGGTTCCACCCCCACCACAAAAAACAAACAAAAAAACCTGTCGGGTATTCTTGGCTTCCAGGGCCCTTCAGGCTGGTAGGGTTGACTCCACCATCCAGTGCTGGTGTGAATGAAGTCAATTTAGAGCACTTCTTTTAAGTCCAAGCTATCATTATTTTAATATTCTTTCAGTAAATTTTCACCAAAAATACCTGCTAAATACTATACTCTTAAATAGCACTAGTAACAAACAGTACATAGAGGAGGTAATCTCTACCTTCATGGAAGTTTACAATCTACCTGTGTTGCCAGACAGTAATTCACCCAATACAATTTGAACTCTAAGGTGTTAAGACACGGGTTGGGAGCGGGATTTTTAGAAAGGATGTGCAGAGGAAGCAGGTGGACAAGCCCCAGGGCACAGGTTGACGGGTTCTGGCAGCAGAGACCTCCAGCTTTTCCCCAAGAGCCAAGGGGAGCTACCGAAAGGTTTTTAGGAAGGGGACTGATAAAATCAGACTTGCAATTTTGAGTAGCCATTGCTAGAGGAAGAACGGGGAATCTGTGGTGAGCGTTAGAGCTCCTGGGTGGCCACCGTGGAGGTGAGGGGAGATAGCAGAAAGTCACCGGGAGAGCTTGGGTTAGCGCCTGCCATTCTGGTTCACTGTGGTTGATTCACTCACTGTGGTTGATTAGGGGGATAAAGTGATAATTATCCCAATTATAACAAGTACAATGTACAGTATGGGAATTAGGAGAGGAATTTAAAAGGAAACTGAGCCGGGCGTGTGGCGCGCGCTGGTCATCCCAGCACCCAGGAGGCTGAGGCCGGAGGATCGCGGGCAGCCTCAGCTACTTAGTGAGGCCCTCTGCAACTTGGTGAGATCATGTTTCAAAATAAAGAATAAAAACATAGCACAAGGGCTGTAGCTCGGAGGTCAGATGTCCCTGGGTTCCATCCCCAGACCCGCAAAAAAAAAAAAAAAAAAAAAAAAAAAGGAAATCGAGTCATCTTTGTTCTTTTGCTACCGGGCCGTTTCCTGCAGAGGATAAGTAGTAGCTGTTGGTCCCCCCAAGTCACTGCGGAGTGTGCAGGGTTATTCTACTCACAGGTCCTGGCGTTGGTAAATCACAAGAATTTAGAATTTCTATTTTAATAACTGTTTTTTAACCAAGCAGGAGGGAATAAACTTATTTCTGTGTTCATTTTACCGGATTCTGGGCTATCCAGCTGGGCACGTAGCCACGCTCATTTTTATCTTTGCAGTCAAGATTTCCACCCCTAGGATCCAGCCACCTTCTTCTTCTTTTTTTTGGTGGTACTGAGGATGGAACCCAGGAGTTTTCTACCTCCCGGCTATACTCCCAGAACTATTTTATGTTTTATTTGGATACAGGGTCTCACTAAGTTGCTGAGAGCCTAAGTAGCTGAGGCTGGCTTCGAACCTGTGCGATCCTCCTGTCTCGGCCTCCCAACTGTGGGGATTACAAGCGTGCGCCACCACACCCAGCCCAAGCCACCCTCTTCTTCAAGTTCACTTAACTGTAGTGGGACATGGTGGTGCAGCCTCTAATCCCAGTCCTGAGAAAAGGAGGCTGAACCAGGAGGAACACAGGTTCAAGGACAGCCTCAGCAAGTGGTGCAGGACTTTCATTAGCCCAGTAAGACTGTTTAAAAATTAAAATAAAATAGGGCTGGGGATATAGCTTGGCGATAGAAGGCCTCTGGGTTAAACCCTCAGCGCGCGCGCGCACACACACACACACACACACACTTAAATGTGTAAAGAAGTATGAGGATTTAAATTCTACAATATTTCCTTTTTTGGTTTAGCATTTTTTTAAGCACTAAAGCCAGGCAAATGTCTTTACAAACTACCTCTCAAGCCTTTTCTTTCCTTGACAGTTCCCGTTAATAAATTTCATTCTCGTTGCTCACAACAATCTCAATCTTAGGAGTTAATTGAAAAAGTAGGTACTCGAGCAGAAAGGCCTTCACAGTGAATCTCAAAGCAGCCGAGTTCCTGGGTGAGGCCTCTTCCCAGCCCCACCAGAGTGTGTTGGTCTTCCCAGCTCAGCTACTGAATACTACACAGACCGTTCTCTGATAGTGTTCAACTGCTCAAATAACCAAAGAAGAGAGAAAAAACATTTATAATTAAATAGTGTTTAGGCCTTCATCATGGTAAAGTGGGAGCCCGGCGGGCCAGAAGCCATGTGGGTAGTGGAGAGGTCACTGGTCTAAGGAGCATCTGTGGCTTTGTCCCAAGGGTTCTGTGCCTCCCCAGAAAGATTCAAAACCACTGACATCACAGTTTCTTCCTGAGATACTCGGCATCACCAGTCACGTGTTATAAAAGTGAAGGGATGACACAGATCTGAGTCGTCATTTTTGCTCTAAGCTTTAGTAAGTGATGCGTCCAACTTCACAACGGCAGACAGGGCAGAGGTGACATGATCAGCGAGGCCCACCTCACACTCCGGTTTTAGTCTGTGAAAGAGTTGAGGTGGGAGAGCCCAGGCTCACAAGAGAATAAAAAACAAAGCCATACCAATCGTCATAAAACGTGGCAATTGGATCTCCAACAAGAACGAGATGTTTACAATGAGGTGAAATCTTTATAAAGGTAGCCTGTGTTAAAGAAGATAACACTTTGGGTGTTACAAAAGTTTCTCCTCTTTGGGTAAAACCTGCGTAAGGCTTTAGCGATGAGCGCGGTCACGCTGCAGGTTGTGAACGGCTACCGCAGCGTTTCACGATCCTTCTTCAGCAGGGAGCCACAACCGAGGCCCACGCCAGATCCCGGCGTCTAAGGTAGACAGGTGATTCAGCGTAACCCTCACGGCCCTCGTCCGGGAACGCGAGGGAGTGGGTGGACGCCTGTGGGCTGCGACTGCAGAGACGGGGGTGCCGGGCATCCTGCGGCGGTTTCCTCAGGGCCCCGGGGCTCCCGTGCAGAAGGCCCGGCAGTGTCTTCTGTACGCGTTCGTGCTGCCGTATTTCTGAAGGAGCTCCCGGGCCTGGCGCTGCGTTTCCAGTGTCACACAGCCAGGGCACAGAGAGCTGACGTGAAGCAGGACGAGACAGCACTCCAGCACGTCGGGGAAGGACCAGGTCTGAAAGAGACAAGAGGATGAGCGCAGAGCATCTGCAGAGAGCCACCGGCACGGCGGGACCCAGCGAGGCCAGGCAGGGCCGGCTGGGCGGCGGGAGGCCCTTAGCAGCGACAGAATCTCCTCATGTCTACTGAAGACAACTAAGAAATGCAGCTGCTCTTACACTAGACCCACAGCCGAGCGTTCTCAGCCATCAGGAAGCTGCCAAATACGTGGGAGCAGTGAAATTTTACTTACCTCCCAGAGATGGAACTGGGCTCCTCTGAAGACTGTGGCATAAGGCTACTCTTGTGATAAAATTCGACTTTCACTTTTTTTTTTGGCAGGTCTGGGGATAGAACTCAGGGACATTCTACCTCCGAGCCACACCCCCAGCCCTATTGTTTATTCTTTATTTTGAAACTGGGGCTCACTGAGTAGCTGAGGCCTCACTAAGTAGCTGAGGCTGGCCGCGAACCGCGATCCTCCCGTCTCAGCCTCCCGAGTGCTGGGGTTACAAGCGTGCGCCACCACGCCCGGCTGGCCTACTTTCACCTCTGTGAACGCTCTGGCTAACCAAAGATAGCTGGATGCTGCAACAGGGAGACTTCAGACACTGAGGCGGGAAGGAGGCGACGGTTAGGGAGTTGGTGCAGTCAAGCGAGCTCGAGAAGCAGCGCTTTGCCATGGGAGCCACGTGTGCCTCACCTTGACGCTGTCGGGAAACTTGGCCATGCGCTCGTTGGCGGCTGTAAGCCTTCTCGTTAATTCAGGCAGAGAAACGGGCTCATTTTCCTCCTCTTTACTAGTAATAACAAAAAAATACAGGTCATATGCCTTGCCGTTGGTAATGCCCCCCTTAATTGTATTTATCGTGGTAAAATACATATAACATCAAATTTACCCCATCTTAGCAATTTTTTTTTTTGGTGGTACTGGGGGTGGAACCCAGGGTTTTCTACCTCCGGGCTATACTCCCAGACCTACTTTGTTTTACTTTTATTTATTTACTTATTTATTTTGTGGGTCTGGGGATGGAACCCAGGGGCACTCAACCTCCGAGATACACCCCCCGCCGCCCCATTTTTTATTCTTTATTTTGAAACAGGGTCTCACTGAGTTGCAAAGGGCCTCACTAAGTAGCTGAGGCTGTCCGCGAACCACGATCCTCCAGTCTGTCTCCCGAATGCTGGGATTACAAGCATGTACCACCACACCCGGCTCCCATTTTATACTTTATTTGGAAACAGGGTCTCACTAAGTCGCTGGAGGCTGGCTTTGAACCTGTGTGATCCTCCTGTCTCAGCCTCCTAAGCGTTAGGAATACAAGCATGTGCCACCACACCCGGCTTCCCTGCCCTATTTTTTATTTTACTTACTTATTTATTTAATGGTGGTACTGGGGATGGAACCCAGGGGCTTTCTACCTCCAGGCTATACTCCCAGACCTATTTTTTTATACTTTATTTTGAAACAGGGTCTCACTAAGTTGTGGAGGGCCTCACTAAGTAGCTGAGGCTGTCCGCTAACCACGATCCTCCGGTCTCAGCCTCCCAAATGCTGGGATTTCAAGTGTGTGTCACCACACCCAGCTCCTATTTTATTTTTTGAGATAGGGTCTCTTTAAGTTGCTGAAAGCCTCACTAAATTTATGAGGTTGGCTTTGAACCTGTGATCCTTTGTCTCAGCCTCCCAAGTATTGAGATTATAGACATGCACTACCACTCCTGGATTTTTTTAAATTTCAAAACAGGGTCTCATTAACTTACTGAGGACTTCAATAAATTGCTGAGGCTTTCCTGGAGCCTCAATCCTCCTATCTCAGTGTCCCAAGTACTAGGGTTACAGGCATGCACCACCACACCCGATTTCCACCCTCTTTTTAATTTTATTTTATTGAGACAGGGTCTTGCAAAGTTGCTCGAGCTGGCCTCTTAGGCCGTGCTCCTCCGCCTCAGCTGGGACTGCAGGCCTGCACCACTCTCCGGTGCCCGCATTCACGGGCGAGGACACTCAGCAACAAGAGACTTGCCTGAGGTCCTTTAGTGGGGTCTGCCCCCAAAGTCTGTGCCTAACTTAAATACTACGTTATGCCACTTCCGAGTGACCTGATCAATAGCACCGTGCACTTATTTGTACGAGCTTGCACGGGGGCCCCCGGGTGCTTCCCATCCCGGCTGCCTGGGCGTGGCACTCACCACGGGCTCGGAGGCCTGGCGTGGGGCTGCTCAGCTTCCTGGGCAGCCTCGCCATCAGGAGCGCCGGCGGCGGGTCTGCAGAGCTGACTCTTCTGGTGCCGGCGGATCATCTCTGCCAGCGTCTCCTGCACCTCAGCCACAGTCCTCCGCGCGTCCTGCAGGCTGGCGTGCTGCTCGGACAGGAGCTCCCCACAGGCGCTCAGCACGCGCTGGCCCTCCTCCGTGAGCCTGCAGTCTGGTTCTGGGCCTCTGCCGGGCTCTGGCTGAGCGGCAGCCTCGGGGGCAGCCTGCTCGGCACTGTCCGCCTGTCCGCCATGCTCGACACAGGGGGCCGGGTGAGCGGCCCTCACCCAGCGGCTGGCCTCGGGGCAAGGCCTGGGCAGAGCCCACCAGATCTCGTACAGACGCCCGTAGGTAAGAAAGGCCTCCAAGCTCCTGAGGGCCGGCTCGGCGGGAGACTGCTGGCCGTGCAGCTTGTCTCTCAGGTGGTCACAGCCTGGGAGAGGAGGAAGAGGGTTTGGGCTGTGTATTTCTGTCTCCCCAAAGCTGGCTTTTTGCCCTCAGGGTCTGTCACCCGGGCGCCAGCTGGAGCTGGGTATTTCCTGGCTTGGGAAGCGATCTCACTGCTATTCGCCAGGAGTCAGTCAAAGCATAACCGAGAAGCGACTTCATCTGTCCCAGTGAAGCCGGGTCCATGTGACCCACCTCGATCACCAACACCTCCGGCGAGGAGTCTGAGCTCAGACTGCCTTTTTACTGCGCTTTTCTAGTCTCACTGGCTTGTGAATGCGTTACCGTTTCTCTTCCTGTTAAACTGGCTGGAAAGTGGGTAGGAGGCAGGAGGGTGGGCAGGGAAAAGGAAGCAGCCGGTTATACAGGCTGCCTCCTGCGGGCTCAAGTAAGAACTCAAACCTCCTACCGACACCGGGCAACACGGCCCAACTCCGTCAGGTGGTACTCCCGATGCCACGCCACGAGTGAGGTGTGTGTTCCCACTGATGGGTGTGCCCGCGCAGACACAAGGGCCCCTCACCGTCTGGGAGAAAGGCCGAGTAGACTTCCTGCATGACGGTGAAGCTCCCCGCATCGTAGCTCTGGACCACAGCCCGCAGCAGCGCGCGCACGGCATCGTCCCAGGAGGCCAGCTGCAGACTCAGCACCACCAGCGCCAAGTCGTGGCACACGTGCAGCAGGAGCTGGAGAGCGCGGCTCCATTAGCTCTGCCCTGGCGCCCGCACCCACACTGGCACCGCGGGGACGGCGCCGCCTCCCGCCTCCCGCAGGCCCCAGCTCCACCCGGCGGGCGTCCCTCAGCAACTCGGCAGCATCGGACACTGGCTGGAAAGTGCCGCAGCCACGCCCAACTACAATATGAGTGTCTACAACTAAAGCTAACTAAAAACGGAAGAAAAGTAAGAGAGAAGTCAGCTTCAGAGAGCGGAGCTGCTGAGTGTTGGTAAACACAGGTCTGCAGCTAGCGCCCAGACCCAGGCCCAGGACACGTTCGCGGAGCACGGCTGTCCCTGCGGCCTCGCCCGCCCGCCCCCCAGCCTCGGACGGCGCCACGCTCCTGCGGCCGCGTCCTGGCCCCTGCGCTTGGCCTTTTCCCGAGACTCACTGATGTTAAGTGTATTTGTTCATTATACCGTGAGCAGCGCAGTATGCCACCGCATGGGCAGACACGGCCTCACACTCACGCACCAGCTGCTGGACACTTGAGTTTTTAGTTTTTGGCTGCTGTGGATTAAGCTGCCACAAATGCTAAGTACAAGTATTTGTGTGGACACCTCATTTCTTTTTTTTTGCAGAACTGGAGATTGAACCCAGGGGCATGCTACCTTTGAGTTATGCCTCCAGCTCTGCCAAAATAAATAAATATATTTATTTTGAAACAGGGTCTCGAGCTGGGCGTGGTGGCGCACGCTTGTAATTCCAGCATTTGGGAGGCTGAGACCGGAGGACTGCGGTTCGCGGACAGCCTGGGCTACTTACTGAGGCCCTCTGCAACTTACTGAGACCCTGTTTCAAAATAAAGAATAAAAAATAGGGCTGGGGGGTAGAATGCCCCTGGGTTCCACCCCAGTGCTGCAAAATAAATAAATAAATAAATAAAAATAAAAAGACGAATAATTTTACCATGGCTATTGAAATAAGCAAGCCACAGAACAACGTGGATGGCAGGTCACGGGCTGCCTCTGGGAGCCGGGAAGCGAGCAGGGCTGAGGAGCAAGAGGGACTCCAACCTCACTGCACTTCTTTATCTAAACAAAACTCTGAATATATAAAGCCCCCAAAAATCTATGATGCAAGAATGACAAAAATGTGAACTTGTCGATTTTGAGGTGAACTGAATATTATTTTTTCCCACATTTTTCATTATTTTTTTGTGGCACAGGGGTACCGCAAAAACCAGGGGGCACTGTGCCTCTGAGCTCCACCCCTGGACCTTTTCATTTTGAAATGCTCTCGCTAAGTTGCTGAGGGTGGCCTTGAACTTGTCATCTACTCAAGTACTAGAAGCATGTGCCACCACACCTGGATTCGGACTTTGTTTGGTCCTGGGGATTGAACCCAGGGGCCTTCCACCTCCCAGCTACACCCCCACCCCGATTTTATTTATTTGGAAACAGGGTCTCACTAGGTTGCTGAGAGCCTCACTAAATTGCCAAGACTGGCTTTGAACCTGCGATCCTCCTGTCTCAGCCTCCCAAGTACTGGGATTACAAGTGTGCGCCTCCACGCCCAGCTGGATTCAGACCTTTTTTTAAAAAAGGAACACTGAACTGAGCCTAAGTTCAAAGCTAAAGGGCTTTGGGTGGTCTGGGGTCTTCCCGGGTGCAGACGGTACCTGTCTGGGGGGCGTGTTACTCGTGGCCGACGGGCACTTGATGTTCTGCAGCTTCTCAAAGGCTGCCCGGTACTGCTCAGGTGTGTCCAGGCCAAAGCCGCTCCGCCATGCCGCCGTCACTCTTTGCACAAAGGGCCCGTCCGTGCTGGAGGCCCAGGTGTGGTAAGAAGAGGAGCTTCTGCCTTCTGGAAGCTGCTTTTCTTCTAGGTGCCTGCACAGTAGCTCGAGGAGGCAGAACACCAGCCTCTGACTCTAGCAACCACAAGGGGAAAGCGTTGCACAGGAGGGCGCCCCGGCTCCTGCGGCATCCCTGCCCTCTGCAGCAGCACAGGCCCCAGGTGCCGACGGCGGAATCGTAGATGCCAGCCACCGGGGCCCGAGCGACACTGCCTCACACAGGACCCCGACCACAGCCCCCTCACTACAGCTTAAGCAGCACAGAAGGCAGCTGTCTGCGACTGTGGCTCGCTTGGGGACAGACGGGCCGGGCTCTTCAGGTTGTCTCTCCCGGCGCAACTTCTGGGCTGAAGAAGTTGAATAAAATAGGCTGCAAGTGCCGGAGCAGCCCAGCTGGGGATCGCCTGGGCACACACAGGGCCGTCGCCAGGAGGCTCGGCAGTGATTGGAGGCGAGGCCAAAGCACAGAAAGGGCCTGGAGTCTTTCTTTACTTTGTGGTTACCTAGCAACAATCCCAGCCCCTTTTAAAATTATTTTTTAAATTAGCGGGGCGTGAGCCCAGCGTGGTGGCGCACGCTTGTAATCCCTGCGCTTGGGAGGCGGAGACAGGAGGATCGCGCAGGTTCAAAGCCAGCCATGCTGGCTTAAGAGACCCTGTTTCCAAATAAAAATATAAAATAGGTCTGGGAGTGTAGCCCAGAAGTAGAAGGGCTTCCAGGAACCCCAGTACCACCAAAAAAAAAAAAAAAAGCCAGCCTCAGCTACTTAGTGAGGCTCTCAGCAACTTAGTGAGACTCTGTTTCCAACTAAAGTACAAAAAATAGGTCTGGGAGTATAGCTCGGAGGCAGAAAAGCCCCTGGGTTCCACCCCGGTACCACAAAAAAGTTATTTTTTAAATTATTATTATTAGTTTTTGTCATACTGGGAATGGAAGCAAGGGGCATTCTACTTCCAAGTTATATCTCCGGTCTATTTTTTATTCTTTATTTTGAAACAGGGTCACAGTAAGTTGCAGAGGGCCAAGTAGCTGAGGCTGGCCGTGAACCTGCAATCCTGTCCCAGCCTCCCAAGTACTGGGATCACAAGCACGCGCCACCATGCCATGTCCGGTTCCCTTTTTTTAAATTTTAAACAAAGGTCTTGCCAAGATGCTGAGGCTGGTCTTGAGCCTTCAAAACCAGCCTTGAGCCTAAGGCTGGGAGGCTAAGACAAGAGGATTGCAGATTCAAAGCCAGCCGCGGAAACTTAGTGACACCCCAAGCAATTTAGTAAGAGCCTGTTTCAAAGTAAAAAAATAAAAACAAAGCTGGGAATGGTGGTGCACATGTGAAATCCTAGTACTTGGGAGGTTGAGACATGAGGAGTGCAGGTTCGAGGACAGCCTCAGCAAGTAGTGAGATGCTCGTCGACCTAGTGAGGCCTGTTTCAAAATAAAATAGGGCTGAGGGGATAGTTCAGAGACAGACCTGGGGTCAATCTCCAGTCACACACATCCCAAATACCAGTGGCACCACCTTCCAGGTCAAACTATTTTGCCTCCACTTTTTATTTTGTCATTCTCAGAAAGTGTCTCTCTACGTCGCAATTTCCTTAAGCTCTGATTAATTTTATTTTTTTTGCAGTACTGGGGATGGAACCCAGGGACATTCTACCTCCGAGCTACACCCCCAGCCCGATTTTTTATTCTTTATTTTGAAAAAGGGTCTCACTAAGTTGCAAAGAGCCTCACTAAGTAGCTGAGGCTGGCTTCGAACCTGTGCGATCCTCCTGTGTCAGCCTCCCAAGTACTGGGATTACAAGCTGCACCACCACACCTGGCTTCCCTTTTTATTTTATTTCATTTCATTTTATTATTTTTTTTTGTGGTACTGGGGTTCCTGGAAGCCCTCTACCTCCGGGCTACACTCCCAGACCTATTTTTACATTTTTATTTGGAAACAGGGTCTCCTAAGCCAGTGCGCGCGGCTGGCTTCGAACCTGCGCGATCCTCCTGTCTCTGCCTCCCAAGAGCGGGGATTACAAGCGTGTGCCACCACGCCCGGCTTCCCTTTTTATTTTTAAACAAGGTCTCATTAAGTTGCTGAAGGCTAGCTTCCAACTTGAGAATCTCCTGTCTCAGCCTCCCAAGGCCTGGGATTACAGGTGGGTACCACTGTGAACGGCCTGTTTTCCCTTCCTCTGCCCACGGCACCAGGACAAGCCACAGTACTTCAGGGCTGCCTGGGCACTTCTTTTCTTTTTTTGGTGGCACTGGGGGTGGAACCCAGAGGCTTTCTACCTCCGGGCTATACTCCCAGACCTATTTTCTATTTTATTTGGAAACAGGGTCTCACTAAGTTGCTGGGAGCCTCACCAAGTAGCTGAGGCTGGCTTCGAACCTATGCTATCCTACTGTCTCGGCCTCCCAAGCGCGGGGATTACAAGCGTGTGCCACCACGCCTGGCTCTGCCTGGGCACTTCTAAAGATAAAACTGGTGGTTTGTGCACCACCTGGACTTGAGAGGAGAGGACCCAGAACCCGCCCCGCGAGCACTGCAGACCGCAGACAGGCTCACCTGTAGGCTGGCGTGCAGCTGCAGGGCCTCCTGGGCTCCCACCCAGTTCCTGGCTAGAAGCAGCTCTTGGGCGCATCTGAGCGCCAGTGAGGCAGACAACTCCTCCTCTCCCACGATGCCGGCCAGCTCCGCAGCCGTCCTGAGCGACGCTGCGTCCCCCTTCTTGGCCAAGACTTTGGCTGCGTCGTAAGGGGAAGCGGCCCCCAAATAGCTGCAGTGTGAACAAGAACCCAAAACACGGTGTCATGGGTACGGCTCTGCCACCCGGGCCCTGAGCTGCAGCATGCTCTGTCCAGCGGCTCTGCGGCCCCACCCTGGAAGCCCCAGTGGAGGCCGAGATTGGCGGCTCAGCGCAGCGATGGCTGCACAAGCGCAGGGCACAGGCAACCTCGGCCGGGAGTCGTCCCCTCCTCCTCATTGGAAGGGTTAAGACATCAAGTGTTTCTGGGCTGCTACTGGCCCCGTTACGGTGGTTTATAAACCCCAAGGAGGTGGACCGTGGAGTGCCATGAAGCGGGCTTTAGGACGCCCGCGCGCCCCAGCCTCGTGGCGCCCTGATCGCGGCAGAGGCCGTGCTGCTCGGTGCACTCTTCCCTCCGGGCTTACCATTTGGCGGCTACGGCATAGTGGCCATCTCTTTCTAGGATGGTTCCCCAGGTGAGGTACAGGTCCTTCAGAACTGGGTCTTCCGGGCGCAGCCGGGCCTTGGCAACCGCGATGGCTTCCCTAAAGGCAAGGAGATGCGAGCCAATCTAAAGAGGTCCCTTGTTCGAGGCCCTCTGAGGGACTGCGTTCCTGTTTGTGTTGTCTGTGCTGTTCCAGCTTCCTGTAAAACCCTGTCCCTCCATTACAGACGGCTAATAACACGCGCTCTGCTCAGTTCTTCACCAGGGCACCAGTTTCCTCTTCTCCTTGTTGTGGTACTGGGGAACCGAACCCCGGAGTGCTCTACCACTGAGCTACAGCCTCAGTCCCCTTTTTAAAATTTTTACTGGCCTTGAACTTGTGATCCTCCTCCTTCTGCCTCCAGAGTAGCTGCACCCAGCCATCAGGCCAGCAGCCCTTAAAGTGTGCTCATGGATTCCTGGGTCCAAGACCCTTTCTTTTGAGGGTTCATGAGGACAAAACTAATTTACTAACAATATGAAGAGGTTACCTGCCCCTTAAAAACTGTTGAGAGAGCCAGGCATGGTGACGCACGCTCGCACTCTCAGCATTCGGGAAGCTGAGACAGGAGGAAGGATCGCGGTTCGCGGACAGCCTCAGCCACTTAGCGAGGCCCTTCGCAACTCAGTGAGGCCCTGTTTCAAAATAAAGAATAAAAAATAGGGCTGAGGGTGCAGCTCAGAGTTAGAATGCCCTGGGGTCCATCCCCAGACCAAACAAACAAACAAACAAACAAACAAACAGTGCTGACGTTTACACCAAATGCAAGAGCAGCGGTTGGCAGGACTGCAGGGCGTGAGCGGGATGCGCAGCGCCTGGCGCAAGTGACGCTGGCTGTCTTCCTGAAGCATTTTCCTTTTTTTGGGTACAGGAGATTGAACCCAGGGCATTTTACCTCTAAAGCTATACCCCTAACCTTATTTATTATTATTATTATTAATTAATTTTTTTTTTTGGTGGTACTGAGGGTGAAACCCAGAAGTGTTCTACCTCCAGACTACATTCCCAGACCTATTTTATACTTTATTTGAAAACAGGGTCTGAGTTGCTGAGAACCTCACTAAGTAGCTGAGGCTGGCTTCGAACCTGTGCGATCCTCCTGTCTCAGCTTCCCAAGCGCTGGGATTACAAGCGTGAGCCACCACACCCAGCTAACCCTTTTTATTTTTATTTTATTTTTTGCTGGTACTGGGGTGCCTAGAAGCCCTTCTATTTCTGGGCTACACTCCCAGATCTATTTTATATTTTTATTTGGAAATAGGGTCTCTTAAGCCAGCGCAGCTGACTTCGAACCTGTGTGATCCTCCTGTCTCCGCCTCCCAAATGCGGGCCACCACGCCCAGCTCCTAAAGCCACTTCCCTAAGGGGCCCTCAGCAGCCTCACTGAGCTGCAAGGAGGCAGGCCAGTGGGGATTCCAGGGCTGGAAAGAAAAGAAGGTGGTCAGAGAAAGACGCCAGCAGACTGTGCCTGGGGGTCCTGCTGCGCTCTGCAGGAAAGAGCAGTTTGGGAGCTCCAGGCTGAACAAGCCCCAGGCCCACTCAGGCCTGGAGACACCTGATCTGACCTGGTGACTACACAAGGCGTCCCGGACTGCAGAGGCAGGAGAGACAAAGTCACTGTAGAACATGGGCCTCGCTAATCAAGTTAGGAAAAATGAAGGCGGGCTTCAACCTGCCCCAGACCTTCAATGCTCTCTACAGAAAGACAGTAAACCTTGACCAGGATAAGCAAAAATAAAACCTCACCAAAGCCTAGTCTATCCAATTGCTGAAAATTAGCAAGTGGGAAAATCCTAACAGTCAGAGATAAAAACCAAAAAATAGCCGGGCGTGGTGGCGCACGCTTGTAATCCCTGCGCTTGAGAGGCGGAGACAGGAGGATCGCGCAGGTTCGAAGCCAGCCTTGCTGGCTTAAGAGACCCTGTTTCCAAATAAAAATATAAAAAAATAGGTGTCTGGGAGTGTAACCCAGAGGTAGAAGGGTTTCCAGGAACCCCAGTACCACCAACCCTCCCCTCAAATACGGTTGCTATATAACAGACGCAAATAAATGTAGCGATCGATGTAAATGTCTTTGCAGTACTGGATGACAGAAACATTTAACGTGGTATTCTGTGCCCAGCGAAAAGATCCTTTAGTGTAAAGATCCTTTAGTGAAATTAGAGACTTTTTGTTGAGCAGAAAAAGTTGGGGAATTTGTCACTAGCAGAAAGAACATACTACAAAAGCTGGCTGAAGGAGTCGTGAGCGGAAGGCAACCTGAGCCCACAGGAAGTGCCGGGACAGGGGGCTGCGAGGGAGAGGAGGGAGAGGAGGAAAGAGCCCGCCGCGCTGCGTCCATGTGCCACGTGACTTGAACCACCAGGAGCTCAGGCCGCGCTCGCTCGGGCACAGACCTGTACGCGTGGTGCGCCTTGAGCAGCTCCACAGCCTCGTACACCTTGTGGATGGACAGCAGGTGCGAGGCGGCCTTGACGTGCTGGTCCTGGAAGCACAGCTGCTTGGCGAAGGCCTCCACGGCCCACTGCCACACGCGGTAGCCAGCTGGGAAAGGGAAGACGGGTTCAAGAAAAGCAGACACACTGGGTTAAAAATGCTGCCCCGCGCCACAGCCCCTTCACGAAGCAGAACAGTGGGATGTAATTCCGCGGCCACTGCAGACTGCTGCTTCACCCACCTCTCCCCAATTCATGTTCTAAAGTATGCGTTGCTTCTTTGATTACGTCATTTAAAAGACAAACTCAAAGCCGGGCGTGGTGGGCACGCTTGTAATCCCAGCCCTTGGGAGGCTGAGACAGGAGAATCGCACAGGTTCGAAGCCAGCCTCAGCTACTTAGTGAGGCTCTTAGCAGCTTGATGAGACCCTGTTTCCAAATTAAATGTAAAATAGGTCTGGGAGTATAGCCCGGAGGTAGAAAGCCCCTGGGTTCCACCCCCAGCAACACAAGGAAAAAAAAAAAAAGACCAACTCTAGAGACACAAAAAAGCATGGCAGTTTAGAAGTGGTCACCTTGTCGGGGAAGGTGAACTCTGGCCATGTGGGGATTTGCGGAGTGCTGGGAATGCACGTTTCTTTACCTTTTTTTTTTTTTTGTTTGTTTGTTTGCAGTACTAGGGATGGAACCCAGGGGCACTCAACCTCCGAGATACACCCCTGCCCTATTTTTATTTTTCTGAGGCTGCCTGTGACCCACGATCCTCCTGTCTCAGCCTCCCGAGGCTGGGATTCCAAGTGTGCGCCATGCGTGGCTATGGCACGTGTCTTGATGGGGTGCTGGTTATATGGGTGCATTCACTCTGTGAAATTCACCGCACACTCAAGATCTGTGTATTTCTCTCTACATGGAGCATAACTGTATAAAACGCTTTCCAAAGCTGGGCACGACAAGCTGGGTATGGTGGCCCAAGCTTGGAATCCCAGGTTTTGAGAGGCTGAGACAGGAGGATCGTAGGTTCAAAGCCAGCCTCAACAACTTAGCAAGGCCCTCCACAACTTAGTGAGACCCTGTTTCCAAATAAAAAATAAAATCAGGCGCTGGGCATGGTGGCGCACGCTTGTAATCCCCGCACTCGGGAAGTGGGGACCAGAGGATTGTGATTTGCAGACAGCCTCAATTACTTAGCGAGGCCCTTCGCAACTCAGCGAGACCCTGTAAAAAAGAGCCGGGTGTGGTGGCGCATGTTTGTAATCCCAGCATTCGGGAGGCTGAAACCTGGAGGATCGCGGTTCGCGGACAGCCTCAGCTACTTAGTGAGGCCCTCTGCAACTCAGTGAGACCTGGTTTCAAAATAAAGAAAAAAAAAAAAATAGGGTAGGGGGTGTAGCTCGGAGGTCAAATGCCCCTGGGTTCCATCCGTCCCCAGACCCGCAAAACGCAAAAAAAGCCCAACCCCCCAAAACAGTTATGACAAAATAATTCTTTCCTCTAGGGAACCATCACTACCAGTTTCTTCCAAAGCTTTGGAAATAAGTCCATGAATATACACCTTATTGTGCAAACACAAATGGCTCTTGTAAGAGCTCCTATGCACCTGCACCCCGAGTCTTTCTCTATGTCAGAGCTCTAGTCCACGTCAGAATGCAGAACGCCTCATTCTTTTTCCTGAGGTTTCTAATGTCTGGGCGCACAGGATTTAAACGGTCTCTTATTGATGGACAGAGTTCTCGCATTCCTTGGCTATTACAAATACCATTTCAACAACAGTCATTTTGCGTGTTTAGATACATTTGGATAAATTCCTATAATTAGAATTGCTGAACCCAAAGGGTGCATGCATTTAAAATTCATTAGATATGGCCGAGTGTCCTTCAAGAAGCTCGCCCTGCCATCACTCGGATCGCTTCTGTCCCTGCCATGTCCTGTCTTGGCTTAACGGCGAGGGTGGCAGTGCTGAGGGGTGCCGAAGCCTTCAAGAGTAGGGCCTGTGGTAGGTAATCAGCTCATGGCCTCACCCTCAGGAAGAATTCCTGTTGATCTTGTGGGGCGGACCATGTGTGGAGAGCGGGCTTTTATAAAAGAGCCAGCCGTGGGCTGGGGCGGAGCTCGGTGGCACAGCTCCTCTGAGGTCGACAGGCATGAAGCCCAGAGTTCAATCCTTCAGGAGGTGGGTGGGGCGTGGATGAAAACACGTCAGGAGACGCCGTGCGCATGCGGGCGCATCACTTTGAATCTCCCTCTCCCTCTCCTTCTCCCTCTCCCTCTCTCTCTCTCTATATATAGTATATGCACCAAGCAAGAATGAACACACAAGAGCGGCCTCGCTCCCCACCCGCCCGCTGCCCGCGGCGGTCCTGCCTTGGTAACGCTGAGCCGGGAGGCTCTCACCGGGGCTGAGCAGGCCCCCCTCCAGAACTAGGAGCGAAATCAGCCCCTTTTCTTCAGGAAATACCCAGCTTCGGACCTTTTGTCACAGTGACACAGAGTGGATGATTACACCTGCTCCTGGCGTGCCAGCCTGTGAGGTCTGGGGCTGCACCGCCATCCTGTGGCACAGCACCAGCCTCCCATCCAACTGTGCTTGTGGGTGATTCGAGCTTGGTACTGCTAGGGGCCTGCAGTGCTTGTCCCAGCGATGACGGCGCCGATGCTGAAGGAGCGTACCTACGGGCGCCATGGCCACCAGGCTGTCAGTCAGCTCTCCTCTCTCCGCCGCGCTCCGGAGGACGCCCGCGAGATCTCCCTTCCACAGCATGAGCTGGTGAAATAACTCGGGATGACCGTTGTCCAAGTGACCTTTCCCTGTGTGAAGGAGGATGGTATTTGAAAGATGGTTCGGAAGTACCTGTTTCGCTCGGACTCAGAGCGAAAGGGAGGAGTTAGGGACTTGCTAATGAGTAAGTCGTCTTCCAGAAGTATTGTTTTTTGTGGTGCTAGGGAATGAGCCCAGGGCACTCTACTCTGAGCTACACCCCCAGCCCTCTTGCATTCTGAAACAGGGTCTCACTAGGTTGCAGAGGGTCTCACTAAGTTGCCGAGGCTGGCCTCAAACCTACGATCCTCCTGTCTCAGCCTCTGAGTACAGGGATCACAGGCATGCGCCCCCACGCCCGGCTCCAGAAGATTTTAACGAGGCCCAAAGCCCACGTCTCACTTCTCCACACAACCATCCTCACTCGGGCCCGGTCAGAGTGAAGTGTGCCTTCAGGGTCTTGTGAGGACCGTGGCAAGTGTGCACGCACACGCAAGTGGGCTGCGCTTTAGCAAATATGTAAAACTAGCCATGACGGAGGAAAAGAAGCACCGAAGAGATGACAGGGAAACAGACAAGTGAGGAGAGGAACCGCAGCACCGCGGGCGCAGTCCCGGGCGGGCGGGCTCTGCCACTCACCCTCAGCGTCCATCATCCGGTACAGGGCGGCCCTGTCTGTGAAAAGCCCCAGGTGAAATCGCTCCTCGAGGTCGGCAGACACGTCCTTGTTCAGCTCTGTTCACCGAGAGTGAGACACAGCAGATGACGGCACCGCGCGGCCATGTTTTCTGCCCAACACCCAGTTCCCGTGGTGGAGGCCAGGCTCTGGCCCTTGTTTACCCCAAAGAGACCGAGACGCCACACAGGCCACAAAACATGACACGCGACACACTGCGAGCGCAGCCTGCGCACAACCAAACACGACACAGTGCAGTGTGCTCAGAGGGCTCTGGCAGAAAAGTGTAAGAGCGAACCCGAAATTCAGGATATTCCTGGAGGCTGTAAGACAGACAAAACACAACTCAGGCAAAGAATGGGGACCAGCCAGCTGAGGTGATGCACGCCTGTAATCCCAGGTGCTTAAGAGGCCGAGGGAGGAGGATCTCCAAGTTCAAGGCCAGCCTGGGCAACTTAGTGACACCCTGTCTCAAAATAAAAAATAAAAAGGGCTGGTGACGTGGCTCTGGTATAAAGCGCTCCTGGGTTCAATCCTCAGGCCAAACATCCCCCCAAAATGAGTATGTACTGAGACCTACTGCAAAGGGATTTAATATTCATCTCTGCTTTTTAAAAATAACTATTTTCAATAAGGGAAATAATGTAAAACTGTATCATTAATTAGATAAATTAAAGGAAGTCCTTGTATATTTATAAAAAGAAGGCCATGTGTATTTCTTAAAAAGCAAAAGATAATTTTTTTGGTGGTACTAAGGATTGAAGCTGGGGGCATTCTACCTCTGAACCCCTCTCCCCCTTTTTGGTCTGGGGATGGAACCCAGGGGCATTCTACCTCTGAGCTACACTCCCGGCCCTATTTTTTATTCTTTATTTTGAAACAGAGTCTCACTGACTTGCAAAGAGCCTCACTAAGTAGCTGAGGCTGTCCGCGACCCGCGACCCTGTCCCAGCCTCCCAAACGCTGGGATGACAAGCGCGTGCCACCAGGCCCGGCTCCCTAGTTTATTTTGCAACAAGGCCTCACTGGTTTGCTGAGTTTCACTACATGCTGACGCTCTCCTTGAACCTGTGATTTTCCTGTCTCAGACTTCCAAGTAGTGGGATTACAGGTATGGAACGTGCCACTGCGCCCGGCTCTGACTTTCCTTTTATACTCTATTTCATTTTATCATGAGCACTTCTCTCTCTCTCTGGGCTTTGAAATACAAGTTAAAAAACCCTCCACCAACAAACTTCCCATCAAATGTTTTAATGGAGCTATCATATCATAGGTGTTATCCCAGCAAGGGAAACACAGTGCCCAAAGATACTATCAATGGTGCAAAAAACGGATTTATGCTGAGATATTTAAGCCGATACACCAGTTCTGGTACATCAGAGAGCAGAGCGATACACGGTGTGGGGCGCACGCCTATAATCCCAGTACTTGGGAGGCTGAAAAGGAGGATTGTGGGTTTGAGGACAGCTTCAGCAACTTAGCAAGACCCTGTTTGAAACCAAAAAATAAAGAAGGGGGGGAGGGGAGGGGAGCGGAGGGGGGGTGACTCCTGGGAGGAGCCTCTGGGCTCAGCCCCCGCCACGGTAAGATGGGCGGTGCTGGCGGGTCCCAGCGGTGCAGCGCTGGGTGCCGAGGGCGGCGCAGAGGCCGGCGGCGAGTGAAGGCAGAGCGCGGGGCCTGGCGCGTCCGCCTGGTCCTCAGCCAGCCCCTTGTGCCGGCGAGCGCTACCTTCGCAGTGCTTGGCGGTGGCGAGCGCCAGGCAGTCGCGGTGCAGCTCCTCCTTGGGCCTGTGGTCCAGGCCCGTGCTCAGCGGCAGCATGGAGCGCGCCTTCCTCTTCTTCAGTAACGCGTCTAGAAGGCAATCAGAGCACAACCACGTGAAGAGCGGGTCAAACCCGAACGCAACGCGTGCCCACGAGCCTGCCGCCACCGCAGGGCCAGGGCCAGGGCTTTCCAGCCCCGTCGGCCAGCGCGGCGCTCACACCGCATGGAAACCGCCTGCCCACGTTCGCCAAGCAGCCACAAAACACTTTACGCACTAAAACAATGTTCAAAGAGCACGAGCCCATGCTGAAAAATCACCAGAACACCTACGAATATCTAAAACCTAAAACGAAAACCAAACCACACCAAACCTCTACTCTGGAATCCTCAGTTACACGGAGCATGAGGATGGTTTGAGAAAACGTCCCAGTGACTGCACACTGACCTGCCTTCTCTTTAGGAAGCTCCTTTTTTGCTGAAGTGACTTTGTTATTCATGGTGACTTTTGATTTTTCCAAGCTTGAGGTAACTGGAGCACAGTTCACTGGCTCTCTGGAAACTGCGTCATGGGGGAAACAAAGGAAAAGTCTGAGAGAAGATCAATGTAGAATTTAGTTTCTGAAAAAAATTAAAAGATTTACCAGGCCCAGTAGTGCATTTTACCTACTACCAAACATGCTTGAGAAAAGGAAGTAGGCTGACCGCGGCCCGACCCCGCCAGCTGGCTGTTTTGGGACTATCAGTTTGTTATTCAAAACTCTAAGAGAATGTCGCAGACCTCTAGCCTCCTCCACCTCAGGCCATGGGCCTGCAAGGCCTGAGCTTCTTCTTATGTGTTTAGGTCACCAAGACTAACTGAATATTTAACGACACAAAGGACTCATTTTACTAATAGAGAACAGCACGTCCATGTGATAACAACCCTAACAACAGGAACTTTCTTTTTTAAAGCAAGTTGCTGATTAGCAAGGGTAAAGGACATTTTGTGCAGCCATTATGTGATACAAAGGTATTTTGATGGGTCTAAAATATAAATTAAGCCGGGCATAGTGGGCATGCTTGTAACCCAACATTCGGGAGGCTGAGATGGGAGGATTGTGGTTCGCAGACAGCCTCAACTACTTAGTGAGGTGCTGGGCAACTCGGTGAGACCCTGTTTCAAAAAAGAAAAAGAAAAAATAGAGCTGGGGTTGCAGCTCGCAAGGTAGAATGCTCCTGGGTTCCACACCCAGTACTGCAAAAAATAAATAAAAATAAAAAAAGTAAATTAAGCTTTCAGTTATTTTTCCCTTGGTGTGTGGTATTGGGGATGGAAGTCAGAGGCATTCTGCCTCTGAGATACACACCCAGCTCTATTTTATTTTAACTAAAAAAAACCCCCGTTTTTTGACAGTACTGGGGATGGGACCCAGGGGCATTCTACCTCCGAGCTATACTCCCAGCCCTATTTTTTATTCTTTATTTTGAAACAGGGTCTCACTGAGTTGCAAAGAGCCTCACTAAGTAGCGGAGGCTGGCCGCGAACCGCTATCCTCCTGTCTCAGTGTCCCACATGCTGGGATTACAAGCATGTGTCACTATGCCCAGCTTATTTTTATTTTGAAGCAGGGTCTCACTAGGTTGATGAGAGTCTCACTACTTGCTGAGGCTGTCCTCAAACTTGTGATCCTCCTGTCTCAGCCTCCCAAGCTCTGGGATTACAGAAGTGTGCTACCACGGTTGTGGCTCAAGCTTTAAGCTTTAAGCTTTTTTTAAAAAAGAATTTTTTTTGTAGTACTGGGGATGGAACCCAGGAGCATTCTACTTCCAAGCTACGCCCCCAGCCTTATTTTGAAACAGGGTCTCACTGAGTTGCAAAGGGCGTAAGTAGCTAAGGCTGCATGTGAACTGTGATACTCTGTCTCAGGGATTACAATATGCGCCATCACTCCCGGGTAGTGTTTAGCTCTTTATTGACACAAACAACATGTTCAAAACCCATCCTTTGGGTCAATAGTACCTTTGAACTATGTCTTGGACATTTTAATTCTGTGTCATCAAAATATTATTTTAGAATCAAGCGTAAACCATAATATCTACTTATATTGTCTGATACATAATCATTCATTTTAATAGGTAATAGACACCAGATACTTAAGGTAGTATATTAAATAATAAAAGTGCTAAAATTCTATTCAGTAACAAATTCTTCTCTTCAAACATGTACTACAATTAATAATAATAATAATAATAATAATAATAATAATAATATTTTTTTGTGGTACTGGGGGTGGAACCCAGAGGCTTTCTACCTCTGGGCTTTACTCCCAGACCTATTTTATATTTTATTTGGAAACAGGGTCTCACTAAGTTGCTGAGAGCCTCACTAAGTAGCTGAGGCTGGCTTCGAACCCGTGCGATCCTCCTGTCTTAGCCTCCCAAGCGCGGGGATTATAAGCGTGCGCCACCACACCCGGCTGACAAAGAATTATTGAAAGTCAGTGATGGAATGATGTTTTTTGAGAAATCTGAGATCACTGTGCTTAACTGAAAGACCCCAATAACTGTTCTCTAAGTGTTCAGTAACACTTTTTCTCTGAGAAGACAGAAAGCTAGAAATAAACTCCAGGCAGGAGGGTGGGAACCTGCAAGTTCTCACGGAGGTATAGCTTCTGAGAAAAGCCATGTGCAGGGGCAGTGGACCCCTTCAGTCAGGGTGGCTGGTGACATTAGGCCGTGGGAACATTCTCCACGCGTTCCGATGTAGGCACCGCCCAGCTCACTACCCCGGCCCCCCTGCCTAGGCGATTACCAAGTTTTCTCTATGGAAATTTCCTACAGTCCAGTCTGTCTCCTTTGACACTTTGAGACGGCTAGAGACTAAAGACAAGCTTTGAGGAAAATAGCCCAAAGGCAGGGAAGAGAGCACCTAAGTGAAAGAGGCGGGAAACCGGGCAGGCCAGAGACAGGAGCCGAGCAGGATCTGGCCCAGTCTCCTGGACGAGGCCGAGCCCAGCGAGTCAAGGACACTCTGGACTCCGTACGCACCCGTGGCTGCGAGGACACAGGGCGGCTCCGGCTCCGGGGCGTCCTCCTCCCCGTCCTGGTCCGACACCCCGTTCTCGGCAGGCTCCGCAAGGTCCTTGCCGTCCTCCTCGTTCCCGTCCAGCGATTCCTGTCTCGTAGGGGTGCGCAACGTGGGCTTTTTCTTCTTCTTGGGCTTTGGCTTCGGTTGAGAGAGCCGTTTTTTCTCTAATTCAATACTTTTTTTGCCTATAAAAGCCACAATAAAAAGGACAGACTAAAATGTACCCTGTTGGCTAAAAAGCTCCCCATGTGATAGTCCTCTACCGCATTCCACCCCTCCTTGACAGCCTTCGGATCCTTCCTTCCCAATGAATTTCTAGTTCTGTGACTGCAATGTTAACCAAACCCTTTTGGGATTGCATTATCCAGTCGGCCCTGAATACACTGGTGGGTATCCTACAAACAAGGACACCCTCCTCCTCTGCCAGGCACGGCTACTGCGCCAGGAAATCCACACGCTGCTATCATCACTCTACGCACGCGCAGGAATGAGGTCTCGCCAACTGCATGAACAATGTCTCTTACTGCTCACGCCCTAAGGCGTCAGTCTAGGGTTGCGGAGGGCGCGTGGCGGGCACGCCTCCCCGGGCCCTTCACCCTGGAATGGTTGCTCAGTTTTCCTTTGACTTTCACACCTCAAAACCTCAAAATTATAGGAGAGTTATTTTGTCAAATTTCCCTCAATTTGGGTCTGCCTGATGGTTTTCACTAGATTTAGTTATGCATTTTTGGCTGAAATACACAGAAGGGATGCTGTGGGCTTCTTAGGACAACCCATGAAGTAGAATACAACTTGATTTGGTCCTTGTTTGGTTTACAGCCATCATTTTGGTACTGGTCACTGAAGCCAGGGCCTCGGGAGTGCTGCTCCTCCACTGAGCCATATCCCCAGCCTGCCATTTCCTTTTTTATTGCTGAATTCTACTGCAGGGATACAACACAATTTATACATTTATCTGCTGATAAGTATTTTAAATACTTCTAGTTTTTGGCAACTACAGATAAAACTGCTATAAGCATTATTTTGTGTGTATGTGTGTGTAATTGGGGATGAAACCCAGGGACATTTTACCTCTAAGCTATACCCTTGACCTTTTAAAAAATTCTTTATTTTAGCCGGGCGTGGTGGCGCACGCTTGTAATCCCCGTGCTTGGGAGGCTGAGACAGGAGGATTGCACAGGTTCGAAGCCAGCCTCAGTTGCTTAGTGAGGCTCTCAGCAACTTAGTGAGACCCTGTTTCCAAATAAAATATAAAAAAAAGGTCTGGGAGTATAGCCCAGAGGTAGAAAGCCTCTGGGTTCCACCCCCAGTACCACAAAAAAAAAAAAAAAAAAAAATTCCTTGAGACAGGACCTCTCTAAGTTGCCGAGGCTGGCCGCAAACCTGCAATCCTCCTGTCTCAGCCTCCCAACTAGTGAGACCACAAGCATGCACCACCATGCCTGGCTTTTTTGTTTTTTTTTTTTTTTGGGTGGTACTGGGGCTCCTGGAAGCCCTTCTACTTCCAGGCTACACTCCCAGACCTATTTTTTATATTTTTATTTTTGGAAACAGGGTCTCTTAAGTCAGCACGGCTGGCTTCGAACATGCGCGATCCTCCTGTCTCCGCCTCCCAAGCGCAGGGATTACAAGCGTGAGCCACCACGCCCGGCTTTTATGTATTTATATAGACACAATTACAGTTCTTTTGGATAAATTTCTAGTTGTTTAGTATGTCCCAATTTTTCTAGTTGTTTATGGCAGATAGAAAATTTGTTATTAGTTAATTTATTATAGCCAAAAGATTAATTTTGCTTTTACTTATTTTTAAGTTTGGGTCCTCCCAGATTTGGTCAGTGCCAGCCTCTTCCACGTTGTCTGGCTTTTGTCTCCTGATGCGTCCCTGTAATTCTTGGACCCTCTTAGTGAAGAATGGTATTTGGCAACTAAGATGGCGGCTGGGGCATTGCTACTCTCTGGTTGTGTTGCCCTTGGCCCCTGGAAGCTGCGGCTCTCCACAGGGTCCTCTGCGCTCAGCTCCTAAGGAGGGAGGGAGGCGCCCGTGCATCAGGCTCCCTGTGACTGACCTTGAGGCGGCCGGGAGTGGTCTTGCATGGAAGGCAGCCACTTGTACACACAGAAGTCATCTGCCCCCGAGTAGATGCAGTCTGGGTCCAGCGGGGACCACGCCACACACAGTAGTCGGCCTCGGTGGCCTCGGAAATTGCACAGGGGCTCTTCCCGGAGGACATCCCACACCTGGAACCAAAGCCACGTAATAGTTTTCTGGTTCTGTTGTTTTGGGGACATATTCAATTTCCCCCCTGTGTGTATGTGTGTGGGGTACTGGGGGTTGAACCCAGGGGCATTCTACCTCTGAGCTACACCCCCCAATTTTTTCTGAAACTGGGTCTAAGTTGCAGACAGCCTTGCTAAGTTGCTGAGGCTGGCCTGAAACCTGTGATCTTTCTGTCTCAGCCTCCCGATCCCTGGGATTTCAAGCGTGTGCCACCAAATCTGGCTGTTATTCAATTTTTTAAAACCCGTGGGCTCTTCCTGCTGTGAGGCAAGTCCGGTGTTGGGGCCAGCGAGGCCGGGATCGGAGCCTGCCTTGAGGTATGGCAGTGCTGGGGCCTCCAAGGCCGGGATCAGAGCCCGCTGAGGGGTGAGGTCAGTGCTGGGCCAATGAGGTCAGGATCGTAGCCTGCCGTGAGGCAAGGCTGCTACTGAGGCCTCTGAGGCAGGGATCCGCGCCATCCGAGGGGTTAGGCTGGTGCCGGGGCCAGCAAGGTCGGGATCAGAGCCTGCAGTGAGGCAAGACTGGTGCTGGGACCTACGAGGCTGGGATTGGAAACTGCTGTGAGGCAAGGATGGAGCGGGGACTTGAGAGACCAGGATAGGAGCCTGCTGAGGGGGTAGGCTGGTGCCAGGGTCAGCGAAGCCGGGATTGGAGCCTGTCGTGAGGCTAGGCCGGTGCTGGGGCCTCTGAGGCCGGGAGAGAAGCCAGCCGAGGGGTTATTTCAGTGCGGGGTCCAGCAAGGCCAGGATCGGGGCCTCCCATGAGGCAAGGCCGGTGCTGGAGCCAGCGAGGTCGGGACCAGAGTCCTCTGGGTGGCCAGGCCACTACTGAGGCCCGTCAAGAGTGGGATCGGAACTTGCAATGCGGCATGCACAGAGAAATAGCACAGAAAATAAAATCCAGATGCTTCCCCTAATTAGCAAGAACTAGGAGGAAAGGGGTAACAGGAGGAGGTCGAGTAGTAGAAAGGGCCCTACTGAGAAGCAATTAAGGTGACCAATCAGAGGGGAGGGGATGGGGGAGGATGGGATCTCTTTAAAATTCATGAGGTACATAAACAATTATATCAAAGATAATCACCAATTAAGCATGGGATCGAGGGAGGGGGAGGGAATGGGATGGGGACTGGATGAGGGCTTATTGGATGATATGTGCTTGTATATCCTCAAGTCTTGTATTCCAAAGTAATGTATGATTACAAAAAATAAGAAATAATTCCACACACACACACACACACACACACACACACACACACACACACAAAACCTGTGGGCTCTTACTTCCTCATACAACTTGTAATTTTTGTCTTAGGAGCTCAATTCCAGGTAGTACTAACCTGCAGGAGGCTCTGTGCTCTGGGGTGCATAGGTTTCCCACTGTGGCAAACCAGCATGTGTGTTAATGTGTGGCCTGCGGTAATTCTTTTGTTCCCAGGCCCCTGGACAAATGATCAATACTTTGCTGTCTCCTGCATTATTTTCGTCTCCAGCGCACAGAAAGCAGCCAGCCCTTCAGTCACGCACTCGGCTTTGTGCAAAGAGCTCAAGTGTAACTCAAGACTGAGCTGGACCCCTTCCTGGATGTTAGTCCCTGCTTGCTGCTGGGGTCCAGCCAGGCTCTGGTACCTGAGACCTTGGCACATTGCCGGGCTTGGCATTTCACTTTGTCTCCTAGTCTTTGAGATTTCTGACTTATTTCTTTGTTCCTGTTTATGTGGTTAGCTTACACTTCTGTGCTTGAACAAGAGGGAGAACCTTTCATATCAACTTAGTCCACCATACTGGCAGGGAGTCAGATGAATCTGTGAAAACGTTAGAGTCTGGCTGGCTCCTGCAAACACATTGCCTTTGGTCTAAGTAAAATGCCTCAGCCTTAGTCTGCGAAGGGCCCAGATGGAGCTAAGATGCCCTCTAGAGCTCAGATAACCTTTTCTACAGAAGATGAGAGGGTGGACACAGACGTCACATGCAGGAGGAAGAGGGCGGAGTTAGGGCAGGGCGGTGAGGCCACAGCAGTACCTGGGCCGTGCCGTCATAGGAGGCCGACACCAGCCTTCCGTCATGATGTGGGCTCCACGCCAGGCTGGTGATCTTGGCTGTGTGACCTGAGAGTGTCCGGTAGGGCTCCGTGATGGTCACTGGGGACTCGGGATTGCTGTCTAAAAGGCAAGAGAAGAGGTCACCGCCATCAACACTATTGCTACAACACCCAAAAGGGAAGTGGCAACATGGCAGGAATCAAGACTGTCAGATCTAGGTGATTTTTAGCAGGCAATACCGTCAAGTGGCTAAGATGTGGGCCTATCAACAGGGACTGCCATGACTTCCCAAAAGGAAGTGTTAGCTACTGTTTCCCTCTAAAAGCCATCCAAATGAAAATCAGTCTCTGGCTGTGCTGTACCCTCACTCATATGGCAACGAGCAAAAATGTATCCTCAGAAGCAAATCATAGGAAAATACCAGATAAAGCTAAATTACAGAAGCATCTGAGCCGGGCGTGGTGGGCACGCTCGTAATCCCTGCGCTTGGGAGGCTGAGACAGGAGGATCGCACAGGTTCGAAGCCAGCCTCAGCTACTTGGTGAGACCCTGTTTCCAAATAAAATATAAAATAGGTCTGGGAGTATAGCCTGGAGGTGAAAAGCCCCTGGATTGCATCCCCAGTACCACAAAACAAACAAGAAAACAAGCGCACAAACATGGTAGAAGCATCCATAGAGGCACTGTTCAATCCCGCACAAATGTGGCAAAATGCTAAAGGATGGGGCAGGGCAGATGGCAGGTCCCCTCCTACTACTTTCCCCTAATTGTGAACTATTTCAAAACATGAAAGTAAAAATCAAATGCAATAACAAACGAGGGTGGTAATACTACAGCAGACAAAGATCTACAATGCTATTAGCACTCTGAAAATAGTCACGTAACTTTTTCATAGTAGGGAAAAATGTGATCCTAGTTCACTCTATAAACAGAAAAGCATTCTGACCTAGAGCGTGGTTCTCCTAGGTGCTGAAAAGGCTCAGAGCAGTCCTAGACTCTATGGAGAGGAAAAGCCAGCCTGTCGGTTAGGAAGCACGAGCCCTGTGGTAATGAAGATCCCGCCCAGCTCTCTGGACCGCCATTTCCTCCTGGGCAGCGAGGATGCCTGCCCCGGAGGTCACACGTAGAGCCGGGTGTGTCCTGGGTATGTGCTAACACTGCAGCACTGCTGGAGGGAGTTAAACTGGCACAGGCTTTTGGACAGCCACTTAACAGCAACTATATATATGAAATAAATATGTGTATATATAAAAAATGCACATTTTAGAAATATATATATTTCTCTACCTTGGCACTGGGGATTGAACCCAGGGCATTCTACTCCCAGAATGCCCTATTTTATCCCCAGAATACACCAGGGCATTCTACCCCCAGCCCCTTTTCATTATGAAACGGTGTTTCGCTGGGTCGTTGGAGATCTTGCTAAGTTGCCCAGGCTGGTGTGTTAAGGTCCTCAGGCTGTCCTTGAATCTGCGATCCTCCTGTCTTAGCCCTCCAAGTACTGAGATCATAGGCACGTGCCACCACGCTCAGCTAAAAACCATTTTTAATGTCTACACTGCTTCACATACAGTTCTAATTCTAGAAATTTTCTGCAAGAAATTTATTAATGAACATGAATTCATGTTAAGATATATGTTCAAGGCTGTTCACCGTAATATTAAACAATAAAAAGTCTGAATAATTTAAATGCTAATTATGGAATGGGTAAACTATGATATGGGTAGATATATAATAAAATAAACAGATATTTGTTAAGAGCAGTAAGAACTTCATATACTAATATAAAAGATGTTCTATATATTTTAATTTAGAGAAGAAAAACTGCAGGTGATACATAGATTATTTTTTAGCAAGGCACAGACTATTCTCTCATATAACTACATAGAAATACAAACTTGTGTGTTTGTATGTGTGTATAAAACCTATGTATGTAACATGCAGATATACATGTAAACCTGTGTGTGTGTGTGTGTGTGTGTGTGTGTGTGTGTGTGTGTGTGTGAGAGATGTGTGTGTAGCTACCAGACACACACACACAGGTTAATAAATACCCTAAAAATTTGGAGAAAACATACAGTGAATTAATAACACTGGTTATTACTAAAACAGGGGATGGTTGGGGAACCACAGAGCGACCACACCAGTTCTATTTTACTTTTGTTCTGAAGCAGGGTCTCACTAGGTTGATGAGCCTCACTACTTGCAGAAGCTGTCCTCAAACCTGTGATCCTCCTGTCTCAGCCTCCCAAGCACTGCACCACCGCATCAGGCTCCAGAAACTTTGTTTTCTAAGTTAACATTTTTTGTCATGTTTGAGAGAATTTTAAAGTCAGATGATATTATTTTGGGAAGTAGGAAAAAAACCATACAAAGATCAGAACGTAAAGTGAGTGAACACATGCTGTCACCCCAGTACCAGCCGGAGGTTACCTAGGACGGCTTTCAGATTGTGCACGTAGATGACGGCGTTGTTGGAGCCCGAGGCCATCAGACAGCTCAGCTCGGGCTGGCTGCCGAGCTCGTGGTGCCAGGCGATGGCGTTCACCAGCTTGTGGTGCTGCTGGATGGTGCAGATTAGCTTCAGGTTGGGGACCTGGAATATTTCTATGGATCTGGAAGAAGCATGCCAAGACAAGAAAGCTCAAAGTATAGCGCTGCAAACAGGTCTCCCTGCTTCCATGAGCCCCGGTGAGGCGAAACGGGACAGGATACCCAGAGTGTCTCTCCAAAGCATTCTCTCATGAAGAACCTGGTACAAAAGTCTGCTTTCTCAAATAACTATATTCAGCTTAAAAATTCTAAATTCTAATAATCTCTGGAAAGCTGTGTTTAACAGGCATTTATAATAAACAGGGCAGGAAAAGCTAAAAGAACGAACAAAGCTGGGCATGGTGGTGCACGGTTATAATTCCAGCATTTCGGAGGCTGAGACAGGAGGATTGCGGTTCACAGCCAGCCTCAGCTACTTAGTGAGGCCCTCCGCAACTCAGTGAGACGCTGTTGCAAAATAAAGAATAAAAAATAGGCCGGGTGTGGGGGCGCATGCTTGTAATCCCTGAGCTTGGGAGGCGGAGACAGGAGTATCACGCAGGTTCGAAGCCAGCTGTGCTGGCTTGGGAGACACTGTTTCCAAATAAAATTATAAAAAATAGGTGTCTGGGAGTGTAGCCCGGAGATAGAAGGGTTTCCAGGAACCCCAGTACCACCAAAAAAAAAAAAAAAAAAAAAAAAAAGGAACGAGCTAATGTCTCAACTAGGATCACGTTACCCTGATAACACTGGCAGAACACAGAGATCTAAAGAGTATTTACTTCTGGTACTCAGGATTGAACTCAAGGGCATTCTACCTCTGAGCTACCTCCCCAGCTCTATTTTTGAAGCAGGGCCTCACTAAATTGCCCAGGGCCTTGCTAAATTGCTAAGGCTGGCTTTAAACCTGTGAGCCTCTCGTCTCAGCCTCTCAGGTACTAGGATTACGGTCTTGTGCTACCACATCCAGGTTCTAGGATTACTTTTTTTTTTTTTTTTTTTTTTTTTGCAGTGATGCGGCTGGAACTCAGGGGCATTCTACCCCGAGCTACACCCCCAGCCCTATTTTTATTATTTTGAAACAGGGTCTGACTGAACTGCAAAAGGCTTTCCAAATGCTGGAATTACAAGTGTGTGCCACCATGCCTGGTTTAGGAATTCTTTTTAAAAATGGGAAACTGGGTACTTTGGTGCTAGCCTGTAATTCCAGTACTTGGGAGGCTGAGACAGGAGTATTGCAGGTTTGAGGCCAACCTCAGCACCTTAGCAAGAACCTCAAGCAACTCTGTGACACTGTTTCAAAACAAAAAATTAAAAAGGGCTGGGAGTACAGTTCAAAAGTAGAACACCCCTGGGTTCAATCCACTCTCTCTCTCCCCACCCCTCTCTCTCACACACGCACACTCTCTAGGCAGTTTAATGCAAAAGTGAATTTTGTGAGGTATAAAGCAGACTCTATGTAGTACAGCCAAACACTGTCTTTGAACTCAAAACATCCAAATTCCTTCTGTAGCTCTCAAAGATGCAGAGAACTTCTAGGTCAGTTAAGGATAGTCGATAACTCAGAATACCAAAGACGACTGAGCTTCCCCGACAAGACAGATGGCATTAGCCAGCTTGGGATAACACGTGCGATTACAAAGTTTTTTCTGTTTTAAAGAAACAGATACGCACCCGTCTTCATTGCCAAGAGCCATGATTTTGCCATCTGCTTTCCAGCTGATTTCCGTGTGCACAGGCAACTTGTACTGGAAGGCAAGAGCATAACAAACGGACCTGCTGTAAACGCTGCCTTTCCTGCAGACATCTTGTACATGAGTGACAGCGAGAGAAAAGAAAAGTCCCCGAGTTAAACACGCTCCTATTACACAGCAGCCGTTCTCCTGAAGACGCTTCTTCATTAGCCGAAGTGTCACCGAGAGCAAGTGTTCGCACTCTTACTGCCTGCGTGGGACACAGAGGCCAGCACGAAGGAAACGGCTAGCGTTTAACCTTGTGGTTCATGTGATACGACTTTTACCTGACAACGAAGATGCCACTGAGCCCTGGCCTGGACGGCGTCGCTCTCTTGGTCCTTAACAAAGCTGAGCCGTGCCTCCTCTTCTTCCCATTCTCCCGGTTTTTTTTCCCAGAGTGGCCCCGCCCCGCTGCATATGTTGGCATCCCCAGCACTGCCTGAGCCCTTACTTTCTTAATGGGTTCCTGAGCCCATCGCATCTATGCCCGTGGCTGCAGCTTCTGACATTCATGTGAAGAGATTCCCAATTTCTATTTCTAGCTCAGACTCCTCATAGGAACTTCTGACCCATACTGTCAACTGCCACTCAACTAAGAGCTTGTTAGAACGGGAATTTTATTGCTTTTCGTTACATTAAACCTATGTACAGGTGATGTACAGTGAGTGCTTAAGACAACGAGGAACATAATCAGTAAACATAATTAAAGAATTAAAGGTTATTCTATTCTAGCCACACAAGATTACTAAGCTGCAATAAAAAATGCCACTGGAAAGAGTAAGGCAACCTCAACATTTATGGTTTGAGCTCCAGACAGTTTTGGCATACAAATATATTGATAAGACATTAAAACAAATGTTTAAATGTGGGGATTAGGGTAAAAGACGTAAGGAAGTTATCTGAATTACTTTTGTGGTTTTCGTAAATGTCTTGAGCACACACTTTGCAGCTGTACTTGTAAACCATATTACAAGTTTTTTTTTTTTTTTTTTTTTTTTTTTTTTTTACCATGGCATCATATTGGTTGAGGTGGCTGTCCTAAAAGGGATGCTTTATAATCAAGACCTAAAACTTAAACAGGGGCCGGGATGTAGCTCAGTGGCAAAGCACCTGCTTTACAGGTGCAGCTCTGGTTCCATTCCCGGTTCCCAAAAGACAAAAAACCAACACATTTAAAACTTAATCACAAACCACCATTGCAACTGAGAAACTTTTTTGTTTAGTTCTTTGTTTTAACTGAAGAAAAAAGACTTCTAAGATACTGTTACAACCCACAAACTCACTTGTAGCTTTGTAACAGTATCTAAGCTGTCCGACTTGGGATGATGGACATCTCCAAGACCGGCAGCTGGTACATCACACGGGGACCCAGAGGCGCCGAGACCTTACGCCACGGGACTCACTTTGACCGAGTTGGTGTCCCGGATGAGCCTGTTGATGTCAAAGGCCTCCCCGCTCAGCTTCCAGGGGTTGTGCTGCAAGACGACGCCTTCCCCTCCGCAGCTGTATAAGGTGAGGGAAGGCCTGTCGCCTTCCCCTCCTGGGAAGAGAAGGGAGTCACCACTCCTGCAAGTCACCCATCTACTTGTTACTGTAGCACGATCCGGTCCGATTCCAGAATTGAAACAATTACACATTTGAAAGTGTCACATGCACTGGGATACAGTCACTGTTTTTTCCATCTGAGCACAACTGGGAGAAATAAAGGAGGTGTTCTAATACTATGTTCATGCTATGATGCAACGGATTTACCTTGTAAACATTCTTCTGACATTTGAAATAGTAGTAGTACCAAAGTGGGATCAGAAAAGAGACCTCTCTGTTCTCAAAGCCAAGCTTTTGAGAATTGATTTTTTCTTCCAGAAAAGAGCACTGTGCTCTTTGGGTGTTTGAATAGCAGGACTTCCTATGTCCAACGACAAGAAGCTGTCCTCAAAGCAGAGGTTTCCTTAGTCTTACAGTAAATAATCTTGCTGAATGAATGAAATGAAATGCCAGTGCTGCCCGAGTTCTGATGATTTATACTATTTACTCCATGTAAGGCAATTGGTACGGAAATTTAGAGATGTTTCACCGTAGTTAAGGAAAGTCTTATCAGAGACTTTTGTTGGATACACTCATTTAAAAAGATAGCCAGGCGTGGTGGCGCACACTTGCAATCCCAGCATTCGGGAGGCTGAGACCAGAGGACTACGGTTCGCAGACAGCCTCAGCTACTTAGGCCCTCAGCAACTCAGTAAGACCCGGTTTCAAAATAAAGAGTAAAAAATAGGGCAGGGGGTGTAGCTTGGAGGTCAAATAACCCTGGGTTCCAGACCCACAGACACACACAAAATATGAAAGACCTGTTACTTTTTGTATGACTGGAGTTTTATTTATTACTTTATTTTTTGGTACTGTGGTTTGAACCCAAAGGCATTCTACCTCCAAGCTATAGCCCCAGCCCAATTTTATTTTCTATTTAGAAACAGGATCTCGCTAACCTGCTTAGGCTGGCTTTGAACACATGATCCTTCTGTCTCAGCTTCCCTAGTACTGGCATTAAAAGCGTGCGCCCCACTCCGGGCTGAGTGAAGTTCAACCTGAGGGCATTCTACTCCAGAGCTATACCTCCAGCCCTTTTAAAATTTTTATTAACTTTTTTGTGGGACTGGGAATTGAAGCCAGGGGCGTTCTACCTCTGGGCTATACTCCCAGCTCTATTTTAACTTTTGGTTTTCAAACATGGTCTCACTAGGCTACTGAGAGGCTTGCTACATCGCTGAGGTTGTCCTTGAACCTGAGATCCTCCAGTCACAGCCTCCCAAACGCTGGGGTTACAGGTGTGTGCCACTGTGCCCGGCTGAAAGACACTATTTTAGGGACAAGAAAAAGACATGGCTCAGGGGCTAAAGAGGAAAGGGAGAAACGGCAGTGACCGAAGGCTGGGACCCAGCAGGAGATAGCTAAGTACAATCCATGACAAGAATGATGCTGTAGAGTCCGGGAGCTGAGGTAAACGTTTCCTTCCAGCAGTTTCAACTTGTCACCTGCCACTACTGCGCTCACGGATGGGCACCGCAGACACCACCAGCGGTCGCTGCAGAACACTTAGGACTCTTTCTGCTTTAATGCGCTGGGATACACGGGAAGAAAGAGGATAGTCTACAAGTTGTTAGATAGCAGCCCTGACACTTACCAAGTGACATGGTGGGTACTGGTGGCCCCCACGCCAACGTGTAAACAGTCTTCTTGTGATAGGTGCTAGAAATCTGTGGAGGTCTTCAGGGTAGGGGAGAAGAAAAAGAAAGACTTAAATGAAAACGCACAATGGAAATTAGACCATCTTCTTCTAAAAGGTCCCAATTATAAACTTATATGCTGGGATTACAGAAAAATACCCTTCTCCAATAAGTTGATTGTAAAAAAAAAGCCAACACTTAAATGACATACCATTTGATAATATTCACTACCAAAACAATTAAGCCCGAAACATATTTTACCCAGAAAACAATGTTATTCCTGTACACCCGGACCATTCGGGAACCTCTATCTTATCTCTCCTTCTGAACTGCCCACTTCAATTACGTGTCAAGAATTCTAAATACTATTGTAGCTCTACAGAAGGTAAAGGATATCACAACAAGAGAAATACAGGCTATTTTTCTTCTGCCAAGACAGAAAATGCACGCCAGCCCAGAACTGAGCTTAGCACTAAGTCGACTTAGTCCCCACGCGAATGTGTTCATCGCCTCGGAGTCAAGCCAAAGACGGGAAGGCAGTTCAGACCCACCCTTTGCCTCTGGCCTCCCACTCTTCACCTACACCACCTGGTGGAGGCAAGTTTTTAAAGCTTCTGATTGTCTTTTAAGGAAGCCTGGCTCTCACTACTTTCTGGGCTGGGGATGTAGCTCAGGTATAGAGTGTCTAGCAGGTGCAAGGCCCTGCGAGCCCTGGCTCCACCCCTCACACTGTGAGAAGTATGTTTAGGTGCTTCCTTTTTGTCACCCCTCGCCCAGTATTTTTTAAAGGTTTTATGGTGATGACACATATTATTCAGAGTACCTGGCTTCTTGGTGGTGGCAATTGGGAAAGTAGAAGTATTTTTACTACTCTGAATATAAATGATATCCTATGTATGGTTTTAGAACTTCAGAATCTATGACTGAACTAGTTTGTATAGTATTTACTTCCATGTATCTGACAAATATATAATAACCATTCTCGACAATTTCTTTAGCTAGAAGAAATAGAGTAAGTTATCCTGGCTGAGTGCATAACAATACATCTACAGCAATATTCTTTTTATGTAACTTTTCTAGTGTTAGTCTGAATATTCAACTAATAATAACCAGAATATATTAGATTCACCAGAAAAGTGTGGCTGTATTCCAGTAAACCTTCACAGATAGTGAAATGTGAATTTTAGTCCATCTTCATATACTACAGAACATGTTTCCCCCTTAATCATTTAGAAAGATGAAGCCATTCGTAACTCCTGAGCCACAGCGTGCCGACCCCTGACCTACAACAGCTGTCTAACGAGGTAACTCTTGTGCATTTGTCGCGCGGCTAGAGCAACGGAGGAACTGACTTTCTCATTTTAAGTGTGTGTGTGTGTCCTGGAGATTGAACCCAAGGAGGTTTTACCCCTTTTTATTTTTATTTTTTTGAAACAGGGTGTCACTAGGCTGTTGAGGGTCTCACTATATTGCTGAGGCTGTCCTTCAGCCTGGGACCCTCCTGTTAATTTTGACTACATCCAGTATAAACAGCTGCGTAGCTCAGTCGTGCTCCTGAGCTCTGGGCCCACATCTGCCTGGCAGATAACGTGAGCCATGAATACCAGCCATGGTCGGGCCTGGGCCTTTCTATTAGTACATTAAAAAAGGTAAAACAAACAGGTCACATCTAATTTTAATAAAATGTTTAACTTAGCATACTAAAAGTACAATTTAAAACAATCAAAGTAAGATATTACTAAAGACATTCCATATTTTTAGTACCAAGGCTTCCGTGTATCTTATGCCTACAGCACACCTCACTTTGTCTTGGTACCGAGGACTGAACAGGGCATTCTGCCACCTGTCACGTGGGCCTCCACCTCTGCAGTGCTCAGGGGCCACCTGTGGCCACCGACTACCCTACTGGACAAGGCAGTTCTGGACATAATTCACGCCTGATAGCAAATGCAAGGAACAGAGAAACGAGGGAATAACCGGACAAATATGAGATGTGGAACAGTTCCTAAAGCAACTTATCTAGAATCTTCAATCAAAAGGAAGCAGTATGGAAAGAAAAGAAACAGCTGCAGCATTCCATAGCAAGACAGACCAAAGAGACAGACAGACGTGCAGGCGTGGACCCTAACGGAAAACCACCTGGAGAAAAAAGCTCAGAAGAGCATTTTGGTTCAGCCGAGGACATCCGTGTGTGTACTGAATATTAGATCATATTATGAAATTACCGTTAATTTTCCCAAGTGTGATTAGGATATTGTGGCTACAGTTTCCTGAAATCCTTATTCTTAGATGGCAACAGTGTCACGATGACATAACTTTGTTGCATGTTTCAGATAAAACATATACAGAGACAAATACAAAGTACTGCAGTGTAGACTGGGGCGCAGCCTCGGTCCTGTCTCACCTTCACAGGTGCATGAAAACTCGGCGGGAACAAAATCAAATAGTGTATGTTACTAGGGACTGAACACCGGTGGGGTTCTACCTCATATTTTGATCCTGAAGCAGGGTGTAAGTTGTGGAGGGCTTCCTAAGCTGCGGAGGCTGGCTGAGAACCTGGGATCCTCCTGTTCCAGCCTCTCCAGTCCTGGGATCACAGGTGTGCACCACCATGCCCGGCTCAAATTGTAAATTTTAGTAATTCCTAAGTATCGGATGGGCCAAATTACCATACTTAAAAAACACTTTTTGAATAAGATTTTGAGCTCTGCACCCATCTTAGAGCCAGTATTTTTGAGCACATCTGGGGATATGAGCTCAAACTGAAACTCAGCACCAGCCCTGGTGAATGGGCTACACGAGACCGGCCCCGGTGAACTGGCTACACGAGACCTGCGCGCCCCTTACTTGTTGGAGTAGGTGTCGTACAATCCCACTTTTCCGTCGTCAGTTCCAAACGCCAAGCAGCCTTCTTTGTCTGGGTGCCAGCACAGCTACAGGAGTTCCCAAACGAAAATATATGAGAAGGGGTCAGAGTTAAGAAGACCAGCATAATACCCTTTCCTTTTTCTGGTGGTACTGGGAATCGAACCGAGAGGCACCCCACCTCCAAGCCACACCCGGGGCCCTATTCTACTCCAGCGGCTTTATGATAGCCTTTAAGCATTCAAATGGAAGACTTTCTTACTCTTGATTTTTTTTTCTGGTGCTAGGGATTGAAGCCCACGTATTCAACCTCTAAGCTACATCCTTAGCCATATTTTAGTTTTTATTTGGAAACAAGGTCTCACAAAGTTGCCGAGAGTCTCACAGCTGAGGCTGGCTTTGAACCTGCAACCCGTCTGTCTTGGCCTCCCAAGTACTGGGATTACAAGTGTGTGCCACCATGCTCAGCTCATGATTTCTTAAAATTCTTACTGTTTGAAAGAGAAAAACAAAGTTGGGCGTGGTGATGCACACTTGTAATCCCAGCTACTTCATGAGGTCCTCTGCAACTCAATGAGACTCTGTTTCAAAATAAAGAGTAAAAAAATAGGGCTGGGGCTGTAGCTCAGAGGTAGAAAGGCCCTGGGTTCCACCCCCAGTATGGTAAAAACAACAACAAAAACCATTTAAATGATGTGCCCGACACACCGTAGAGTAGGGATAAGCAATCCAGAGCAGGGCTGGGGGTGCAACTCAGTAGCAGAGTGCTTACTTAACACGCACAAGACCCTGGCACCACCGTACAAAAAATAAAAGAAAACCCAGAGCCATTCAGAAAATACAATTAGATTAGTAAGATTTAGAAAGACAGCACAAATTATCAACAATAAGTCTCTAAGCCGGGCGCGGTGGCGCACGCTTGTAATCCCAGCATTTGGGAGGCTGAGACCGGAGGATCGCAGTTCGCGGACAGCCTCAGCTACTTAGTGAGGCTCTTTGCAACTCAGTGAGACCCGGTTTCAAAATAAAGAATAAAAAAAATAGGGCAGGAGGTGTAGCTCGGAGGTCGAATGCCCCTGGGTTCCATTCCCAGACCCGCAAAAAAAAAAAAAAAAAAAAAGTGTCTGAATTATGGAAACGGAATGGCACAGATGGCACAGTAGATAAAAAAGTTAGCTTTCTAGATGTCTACACCATTTTTCTTTTTAGGTCACAAACACTTTTTGCGTATAGATTAGCAAGGCTCCCTTCAACTTAGTGAGACCCTGGATCAAGAGAAAAAGTAAAATAGGGCTGAGTTTATAGTAAGTCAGAATGCCCCTGGGTTCAGTCCCCAGTGCCAACAGAACTAAAAAAAAAAAAAGGACATCTCTATCATTATTTTAAATAATTTGATACCATTCTAATAAGTGACTGTATTGTAACTTAATGTATCTTCCATAAAATACAGTCATAACAGGTTTTTTTTTGTGTGTGGTGCTAAGGAGTGAACCCAGCGGCATTCTACCTTCAGGTTACACTCCAGCCTTATTTTATTTTTATTTTGAAAAGGCTCTTGTTAGGTTAATGAGAGTCTCAGTACTTGCTGAAGCTGTCCTCAAACCCAAGATCCTCCTGTCTTAGCCTCAAAGTATGGGATTATACTGTGGGTCACCATGCCCAGCTCATTCAAATTATTTGTAATTAATTCTTTACTGCTAGGAAACATGACGAGGTTAAACAAGTCTCAATAATTTCAAATTCTGATTTGGGGGATAATGAGTTTGGTTGGAGAGTTTTGCTTTCCCAGTGAAACCGATTCCTTCTGAAATGAAAAGCTGTAAGTTGCTCTAACTTTTGAACTCCACACTGAGGACAGAGGCTGACCCTGGCCCTCATGGACACCAGGGAGAGGGACCGAGTTTCAGAACAGCACAGCCTCACCAGATCTGTACATATGTGTTTCCTGTCTTTTGTCCTACCTTGCTTCCTTTCTGCTTTTAAAAGATATCCCCACTGTTGGGCGTGGTGGTGCACGCTTGTAATCACAGTACTTGGGAGGCTGAGACAGGAGGATCTCAGGTTCACAGCCAGCCTAAGCAACTGTAAGGCCCTAGGCAACGTACTGACTGACACTCTTTCAAAATAAGGAATAAAGTAGGGCCGGGACTGTAGCTTGGAGGTAGATGCCTCTGGGTTCAATCCCCAGAACCGTAAAAAAAAAAAAAAAAAAGTTTTCTCTTTCTTCCTCAAAGCCAGCTTTTAATAAAACCTGCGCCCTCACCACCCTGCCTCCTAGCTGCAGTGGCATGTCGTGAGCAGTAAGCCTTCAGAGTTTCACTGGTTTCAACCTTCACTGAAAACATCTTGAAACAACTTGTGAATCCTCACAGTTCACTTAATAAGGAGCTAGTCTCTAAAGGAAATGTACTCGACTGAGAAGCTGAGAGGCAGCGCCCACCCATCCATCCTTACCGCTGTAACCTTGGACTTGACGCCCTGCCAAAAGTTCCTCACGTCGTAGTTGTTCTTTATGGAGAGTGTGTTCCACACCCGGATCATGCCGTCCCCAACGCCGATGGCCAAGCAGCCGGTGTCGACAGGGGAGAACGCCAGGCTGTAGGCAAAGCCGCCCAGGGAGGGCAGGGTCCAGCAGCAGTCCAGGGTGGCCAGGTCCCAACACTTCACCTGCAGAGAGGAAGGTCAGGCCCACACACTTGGAAAAGCACAGGAGTAGGAAACCGACTCCGACACTGCAAGTGGGGTCAGCTGAAGAGCGGGCCAGACAACGCAGTTTTACTCTCCCCAGAGGAACCGGACAAAGCACGCGAGGAAAACCTACGCCAGGCGTTCCTAGACGGCTGAGAGGGACCTCAGCCCTGGGGTCCAGCGAGCTCAGGCCCACAGCTGATAGGCCGGAACCCGGGCCTCCCACTGCTCTCTTCCAGCGCTGCCAACTCATCGGGCAAAGTCTCAAGGACAACATGGTCTCAGCAAAGGGAAGAACCAACAAGCTCCCTTCTAGAAAGCAGAGTCGCTTCTGCTCAGAGCAGGTTAAACACGGGGGCTTGGATGAAAGCGAAGTTCAGGAAGGAGCCAGCCTAGCTGCAGACAGCACAGCCCTGTGCAGGCTCGTCGACAGCCCAGTGCACTGGACAGCGGCGACAGGAGCAGATGGGCAGATGGAAGCCGCAGCGGGACCCACACGTCCCCGGTCAGGGCTTTAGAGAAAGCGCCCGCTGGTCCTGGCGGATGGAGCGCTGAGCGATAACAGCAAATGGCAAGCTGCAAGTAGGGTGTGTGCGCGTGGACACGCTCTTGTCCCCAGAGAGGCGAATGTGGCAACCCTGCGCCGTGGAGAAGGCCCTCCCCACCCTAACCCAGCCCCGAGGCCGCCACCTCAGGAGCTCTTACATCTCGGTCCATGGATGTGGACAGGAGCAGCTGCTTGCCGTCCTCGGTCTGCAGGGGACATAAGTTGAACACGATTCTGGAGTGGTTCTGCCCTTCGGAGGCAGTGCTGAAGAGGGTGTACTTCCGCCTCCAGGACTGGGTGAGGTCCCACAGCAGCAGCTCCCCCCTGGGAAGAAGAGCAGAGTGCTAGCTCGCTCGCAGCGATCCGGAGCCAGGGATGCTCAGCCAGAGTCTGGGCCCTTGGCTGGAATGTAATTTCTTTTCTTTTTTTTTTTTTGTGGTACCAAGGACTGAACCACCCAGGGGCATTCTACCTGAGTTACACTCTGCCCTATTTTATTTTTATTTTGAAACAAGGTCTTACTAGGTTGATGGGAGTCTCACTACTTGCTGAGGCTGTCCTCGATTCTGCAGTCCTCCTGACTCAGCCTCCCAAGTACTGGGCCACCATGCCTGGCTGTAAAATAATTTCTGTTCACCATTCTTTGATAAAATAGAAGTCAGAATGGCTGTACAATAGTCACAAAGAGAGCCAACACCTGTTTCTGAGCCTTAGGAATTTGCCGACAGGAAGCAGATCACCATCATGTCACCAGCTGAACCTGCTAGAGGAAAGGATTTTCCAGAATCTAACAATGCCTTGGTGACCATTCTCCTTGCTCTGGACATTCCAACGGACCGACAAAACGGATGTCCACCCTGACTGTGTGTCTCTAGCTGCTGGCCTTGCATCGGCCCTGCTCCTCTCTGAGAGTGGTAAGAGGCAGCTCCCCACTGGTTACAAAGTGCAAGCCCGCTTCCCTCCACAAATCTGCAAATCTGTTTTGCACCAGAATAAAACTATTATTATATTTTTGGTGGTATCGGGGTTCCTGGAAGCCCTTCTACCTCTGGGCTACACTCCCAGACCTATTTTATATTTTTTTATTTGGAAACAGTCTCTTAAGCCAGCGCGGCTGGCTCCAAACCAGCGCGATCCTCCTGTCTCCGCCTCCCAAGCGCGGGGATTACAAGTGTGCACCACCACACCCGGCCTTGAATAAAACTATTTTTACTTTTATTTTAACCTTGTTTGTTATTCTGTTGATCTCTACCTTTAGGAAAAAAAAATGGCATTTTCTGTAATAAGCACAAAATATCTCTGGAGAACACACACAGAAAACTATCAGTCTATAAAGAAAAGAATTAAGTAGCTATAGCAGACAGGGGGGATGGATTTTTTCCCCCCCTGTACTGGGGATGGAACCCAGGGGCACTCTACCTCTGAGTCACATCCCCAGCCCTATTTTTTGTCCTTTATTTTTTGAAACAGGGTCTCACTGAGTTGCAAAGGGTCTCATTAAGTAACTGAGGCTGGCTTTGAACCTGCGCGATCCTCCTGTCTCGGTCTCCCAATGCTGGGATTACAGCCGTGCGCCACCATGCCTGGCTTGGGATGGATATTTTACTATTAAGTTCATGCTTTTTGAAATGTTTACCGGGTACCTTTTAAAGAGATTTCTCTAGTAAGGCGTGGTGGCGCACGCTTGTAATCCAGTACTTGGGATGCTGAGACAGGAGGATTGCAGGCTCGAAGCCAGCCTTGACAACTTAGTGAGGCCTTCCACAACTTAGTGAGAACCCCTTTCCAAATAAAAAAAATTGGGCTGGGGATTTAGCTCAGAAGTAGAATGCCTCCGGGTTCAATAATCCCCAGTGTCCCTCCCCCCAGATTTCTCTAACAGCTTTAATTATAAAATGCTACCATCATTTGCAGAGATCCAGAACTTAAGACAATCTCTTCTTCTGGGGTGTGGTGGGAGGCAGGGGATGGCTGCTACTTTTCTGCGGGGCTGTCTGTGCTTAACCTGCATCACCTCATTTAAATTGAGTTATCATCCTCAGCAATTAGAGCAAGCTGTCACTGTGAAATACTTACATGGTCTTTTCCTGGCTCACAACTACTTCAACCCTCCAAGGGCTTTAAGTTTTCAAATCATCAATACTTTTTTGTGGTGCTAGGGATGGAACCCAGGGGCATTCTACATCTGAGCTATACCCCCAGCCATATTTTTTATTTTTATTTTGAAACAGGGTCTCACTAAGTCGTGGAGGGCCTCACTAAGTAGCTGAGCTGGCCGCAAACCTGCGATTCTCCTGTCACAGCCTCCCAAGTACTGGGATTACAAGCGTGCGCCACTATACCCGGCTTTATTTATTAATAAGCAGATGACTGGCAGCCTCCAGGTAACTTCAAGATGGGTACTGATCATCAGAAAAAAACAAGGCAGGATTACAGAGCTGCGACCTTTAGCCTGACCCCATCCTCCAGGGAGAAGAGAAGGGGTGAAGGGTGAGTTGATCACTAATAGCCATGGATTTAATCAATACTGCCTAGCAATAAAGCCTCAAAACCTCAGAGATTACAAAAAGACAGGACTCGAGGACTTCTGGACAGCTGAACACGTGGAAAGCTCTGGAGGGTGGCCTGTTCAGAGGACACATAAATGAATTCCCTTCCCTTTCTTCGTACCTTGAGCTATGCATCTCTTCATCGTATCCTTTAATATCCTGCTAATAACTGGTAAATGTCCCCACTGCCCTCAGCTTCGTGAGTAGCTCATGCAAATTAACTGAACCAAAGGAGGGGGTTGTGGGAACCCTGATATACAACCTGTGGGTCAGAGCCCCGGGACAACACCCAAGGCTCACAACTGGCATCTAAAGTGTGTGTGTGTGTGTGTGTGTGTGTGTGTGTGTGTGTGTGTGTGTGTGTGTTAGATCAACTCCTGGGATCTGACATTATCTCCAGCTACACAGTGTCCCAATTGAACTGGAGGATGCCCAGAATTAGTTGCTTGCTGGCTGGGAGAAATCCCTATACCTGTTGGGGTCACAGAAGCTTTCTGGGTTGATTGTCGTGGTGTAGGAGGAGAAGGAAAAGGTTTTGCTTTTTTCCTATGAAAAGTGCTCAATTTTGTTTACTGAATGGCCACGAAGGAATAGAAAATAGCGACGTAAATGGTCTCGCTTATGAATACAGAGCGACTAGCAGATGGACTCTGAAATTCAGCTGTGTCTGACTTCAGAGTCCCTACACTTAGCCAGCAGGCTGATTTATGACTTTTTTGGTACTAGGGATGGAACACAGGGGCACTGTACCTCTAAACTACACTCCCAGCCTTATTTTTAAAATCTTTTTATTTTTTGAAACAGGGTCTCACTCAGTAGCAAAGAGCCTCACTAAGTAGCTTACTGTCCTTAGCGAGGACAGTAAGTAAGAGTCTGTCCGTGTGCCGACTCTCGAATGCTGGGATTCAAGCGTGCGCCACCACGCCCGGCTGATCACTGACTTTTTTATGATTCTGTTAGTAGACAACACATGTCATATAACTTTTCTATTTCAAGGGGCCTATTATAATGCAAGCCTTGGCCATTTTCTCTCCATGTGTCCACAAAGAGAAGCCCAGATCTCCAAGGCCAACGAGGGAAAAAGATTTATCAGAGAAGGCGCGAGCAAAGCAGACTTACCCAAAACAACTGGATACCAGCTGTGTTGGCTGATTCTCCGGCCAGTAGAGCGTCAGCCACAGGCGCTCCTTGACAGCTGGGTCCACGCCCCCTCCTCGCCTCTTCAGAAAGGGCAGTTTCAAAGTCATCACTCCTAAAGATGAAGACAAGGGCAGTGAGCACTGAACCGACACATGGTCTGGGATTTTAAAGTTCTCAGTTGCCAAGGATGTAAGAGCGGAAGGGAAAGCAAACAGATTAGAAACAGCGATGAATACCATCTAGATACCTTTAGGTCAAGAAAGAGCTTCAGGTCGTGTTGGCAACCCAAGCATTTTTCTTTTCTGGTCTGGGAAAAATGAGTTCCCAGTTAGAACTGAAAACCCATGGTGTTAATACAACCAAGATTTCCTAATAAAGTTGGAAGGACAGCTTCTTCTCATTGGCCATAAATCCACTAAGGGGACGGGAGGTTAGGGAGAGAATAAACTGTGGCAAGGAAGGGCCTCCATCAGTACTAAGCCGGCGGTTCCTAATCTGTATCCTGCGTAAGAAATTTCCAGAGCTCGCTCCCTGATTCTGGTGCAGAACCGAAGGCCACTCAACGGCACAGCTGTAAGTGTGGAGGTCACCCTGCTGGGGGGATTCTTAACCAGATGTCTGCCTGTGGATTTTTAGCTTAATTTGGACAAAGTGAGCTTTTACATGTGCACATAATTTCTACGCTGGATGTGTATTATTTACTCTGCGTTTGTGCATTAAGACCTTTTCTATTCCTCTGATCCAGGCCTTGCCAAGTTCCAGTATTCCTGTTTTTATAATACCTTCTTTTCCATGCCAAATAGTGATCGGTCTATAAGGCAAGAGTTCTCCCCTTTGGGAATGGATCTGAAACTCTGACGCAAAAGCCCAGAGTTCAAGCCCAGGCTAAGCCAGGGGAGCAGCGTTCTAGGAAGGAAAGGACAGTAAAGAACAGGTTTCCAACAGATGCTACAGCCCGGGAACACAAGACAGGACAAGGTTGCCAGCTGACTTTCCCGGCTCCACGGAGCTTACATTACAAAACCATCAAACATGCACCTTACCTCGACCTCGAGAGCAGCTCCAGATTCGAATGGTCTGGTCTTTGCTTCCAGTAGCTAAGTAGCAGCCTTCTGTTACTGGAGTTTGTGCTAGAACTTTCCCATTGGGGATTCCAGGTTCTTCTAGGAGGGAGAGAGTAAAAAAAAATTTTTTTTTGTGGTACAGGGGATGGAACCCGGGGACATTCTACCTCTGAGCTATACCCCCAGCCCTATTTATTATTATTATCATCATTATTTTTTTACTTTTTATTTTTTTGCGGTACTGGGGATGAAACCCAGGGGCACTCTACCTCCAAGGTACATGCTCAGCCCTATTTTTTATTCTTTATTTTGAAACAGGGTCTTACTAAGTCAGAAAGGGCCTCACTAAGTAGTAGCTGAGGCTGTCTGTGAACCATGATCCTCCTGTCTCAGCCTCCCAAATGCTGGGATTACAAGTGTATGCCATCACGCCTGGCTCACTAAGTTGCAGAGAGCCTCACTAAGCTGATTCTGGCTGCGAACTCAGATCCTCCTATCTCAGCCTTCCAAGTACTGGAATTACAAATGTGCACCACCATGCCTGGCTGTAATTTTATTTTCTAAACTTGCATGAAACATGCATTTATTTTATTTTTCTGTGGTACTGAGATTGAACGTGGGTATTCTACCTCTGAGCTACACCCGCAGCCCTACTTTTTTCATTTTGAAACAGGGTCTCACTCAGTTGTAGAGGGCCTTGCTAAGTTGCTGAGGTTGGCAGCGAACCTGCGATCTTCCTGTCTCAGCCTCCAAGTGCTGGGATTACAAGTATGTGTCAGCACACCTGCCTTAAATATGCATTTATAAAAGAAAAACTCTTTTACCAGGCTTCCCAAAACTTAGCTATTGCTTTCATAGGTCTGGTGTGTAAAACCTAAAGTTTTAAATATAATCCAGAAGACACAATTCTACCCGCTTAGCTCTTCAGAACTAAAGAACACTTCTCTCTCACTTTAATCGCCTCTACCTGAATTTTCCTCTTGATTTCCGGGCAAACACTCTTCCCCAGGCAGGGGACACCAGGCGATGGAGTGGATCTCGTCGTCGTGGCCTCGGAGCCTGTGAATAACGTCTCCTTTCTTACTGATGTCGATTACAACCACCATGCCATCCTTGTAGCTAAAAAAAAAGAGTTGGGAATCTGACCGGGAGGTGAAGACACGAGAGTCTCTAGGGAGCACCCTGGCTTAGGTACCACGGTAGGTGCTCAAAGTTAGAGACGTGCCTCTGGGCTGGAGAGGGCAGAGGACAAGAAGTACTTTCTCCAAAGTGCTCATTTCATGTGTCCTGGCTTTGTCAACCCTCCTCCATGATTAGACCCCTGGCACTAATATTGTAGATGCTGCCTGGCACAAAGCCTCAACATGGCCATGATGTTTTTGGTCTAAGGAGACATACAGAAGTATGGTTCTTTTTTTTTTTGTGGTGGAACCCAGGGGCTTTTCTACCTCCAGACTATACTCCCAGACCTATTTTTTATTTGGAAACAGGGTCTCACTAAGTTGCTGAGAGCCTCCCTCAGTAGCTGAGGCTGGCTTTGAACCTGTGCGATCCTCCTGCCTCAGACTCCCAAGCGCTGGGATTACAAGTGTGCACCACCACGCCCTGCTAGAAGTATGGTACTGACAGGAGCCCAGCAACTCCTCTAATTACAGATGAATGTGTCCTAGTATGCGGAAAAAGTTTCCTTCTTAGTCGGGTGTGGTGGCGCATTCAGGAGACTGAGACTGGAGGATGTGGTTCAAGGACAGCTTCAGCTATTTAGTGAAGCCCCCCACAACTTATTGAAAGAAACTCTGTTTCAAAAATAAAGAATAAAAAACAGGGCAGAGGGTGTAGCTCGAGGCTGAACGCCCCTGGGTTCTATCCCCAGACCTGCCAAAAAAAAAAAAAAAAAAAAGTTTCCTTCTTACAAGTGATGCTGCCTTACTAACTTTTCTAACTTAACAAAGCAATACTCTATATTCTAGACCTGCATATTCCTGGGCTGTCATTTTGGGACTTCCAAAGAAACTGAGAGATTCCAGCAGCCTACACCAAAAGGACGAGTTCCTTTACCCACGTAACAAAGGCTGCGTGCCCACTGAGGCGGCTCACGAGAAGCCCCTCCAGACACCCACTGCCACCCGACTTGCCCCAGCTGGAGGGAATGCTTGGACCTGCATCCAGAGCCAAGTCACCTGACACTCTGGGAGTCAACGTTACCTCCATCGACAGTATACAGTGAGAGAAAAGAGAAAGAGGACATTTCCAACCACTGGAGTGTAACTAGAGAAATGCCACGTGAAGGACGTGGGGACCACGGCATCGTGGAAAGGGAGGTAAACACAACTGGGGTCACGGGAATCCAGAATCCCACGGGCCAGAGGGGTAGTTAACATCTGTATTTGAGGCAAATAGGTATGGCAGAGGTAATGCGGTAAAAACCGTGTTAACAAAAGCAAGCTGTGATGCGGACGACGCGGTGCTTACCCGATGGCCACCACGTCTTCATGATGAGGCGAGCACGTGAGGCAGAAGATGGTCCTGGGTTCTACGAAGAGGTGTTGGCTGTCCTTCCTGTTAAACCAGTAGCAGAAAACGACTCCTTTTTCATCCCCAGATACTATCAGGTCCTTTACCCGAGGAGACCAGTGCAGCGCTGTTATTGTTTGCTTTAAAACAGAACAAAGATGTCTGTTTCTCATTTGTCAGTGCTGAATTTTTACTTAACTTTTACCCCATGTCACAAACCAGCAGAACACTAAAGGTATTATGGGTACTTAATAAACACTTATAGTACTTGTAGGGCAACACTACACACACACATGCATTTTTTTTTTTTTATTGGTACCAGGGATTGAACTTAGGGCCTTCTATTTCCAAGCTCTATCTCCAATTCTATTTTATTTTCTATTTTGAAATGGTCTAAGTTGCTGAAGCTTGTCTCAAACCTGTGATCCTCTTATTTCAGCTCCCAAGAACTGTGATTACAAGCGTGTATCACTGTGCCCAACTAGCAAGAGTACTTTAACCAAATGATGAGAAAATCTAGAGTACTGGAGACCAAAGAATCACTTTTTTCCCTTCTTTTACGATATCAATGCAAGGTTCTTAGGAAGTGGGTCCTTTCGTTTGTTCTCTCAAAAGGCAAGTATATCAAATACTCATCTGTTTTTATTTATTTATTTATTTTTGTGGTACTGGGGATGGAACCCAGGGGCACTATACCTCTGAGCTACATTCCCAGCCTTAATTTTTATTCTTTTTATTTGGAAATAGGGTCTCACCAAGTTGCAAAGGGCCTCATTAAAAAGCTGAGGCTGTCCTTGAACCAAGATCCTCCTGTTTGAGCTGCCCAAATACTGGGATTACAAGTGTGCGTTACCACGCCTGGCTTTATCTGTTTTAGAAGAGTTTCAGCCACTCATTTGTGGTTTATATCAGGTGTCTATTTTATGCAAACAACCAGCTACCGTAGACAGGACTTCAATGTGGCTGTATCCTAATAATTATTTACAAAAAAAGATGACAAGGTAGTCTGCTATCTTCTGATTTGTAAGCAAAATATACAATTCTTTTCGAAAAAGTTTTGAGATATCTTACAAGATAGGGACTTATTACCTAACTAACAAACACAATCATATCAGTTACCCTGCACAGAAGACCTAGCAAAACTATATTTGAGCCGGGTGTGTGGCGCATGCTTGTCACCCCAGCATTCGGGAACCTGAGGCAGGAGGATCACTGAGTAGTTGAGGCCGGCAGCCTCAACTACTGAGCGAAGCTCTTTGCAACTCAGTGAGACCCTGTTTCAAAAATGAAGAATAAAAAAATAGGGCTGGGGTGTAGCCTGGAAATAGACTGCCTCTGGATTCCATCCCCAGTACTGCAAAAACAAAACAAAACAAAAACCCAAACCCCACAACCCCAAAAAACAACTGTCTTTGAAACAGAAAAGCTCCACTGAGACGTATATAGCAACATTCTGAGAAACCAGTGCGTTGTGGTACCTGATGGAGTGCATGTTCCGACACGATGGCTTTAGTGTCTACATTCCAGATTCTCACAGTCCCATCGTCGGAGCTGGTGGCACAGAGGTTGTACTGACCAGGATGATGAGAAAACGCGAAGCCAGAGACCCTTTCCGTGTGTCCCACTAACTCTCCTACGACTGAAAGTAAAATCAGATATCACGTTACTTAAACCAATACCCAGGAGTCCAGACAGAATGCTACTGTTGTTGATGAGTAAGCCATGCTCTGCAGTTACGTCACGTCACGTATAACAAAAATATCCACGGAGTCAGAACCAGAAACATCAGCTGCGGGTACTGGCTCTTCTATACCACTCCAGACAAGCCATTTTCTCTCTTTGAACCTGAGGGTTCTCAACTGAAAAATAATGTTAAGATGGGCGTGGTGGCACACACTTGTAATTCCAGCATTTGGGAAGCTGAGACAGGAAGATCGCGGTTCTGGGACAGCCTCAGCTACTTAGTGAGGCCCTCTGCAACTCAGTGAGACCCTGTTTCAAAAAATAAAGAATAAAGCCGGGTGTGGTGGCGCACACTTGTAATCCCAGCATTGGGGAGGCTGAGACGGGAGGATGGCAGTTTAGTGGACAGTCTCAGCTACTTAGTGAAGCCCTCTGTAACTTAGTGAGACCTTGTTTCAAAATAAAGAATACAAAATAGGGTAGAGGGTGTAGCTTGGAGGTCGAATGCCCCTGGGTTCCATCCCCAGACCCCCCCCCCCACACAAAAGAATAAATTAAAAAAAAAAAGGTAGGGCTGGGGGTGTAGCTCGGAGGTGGAAGGCCCTTGGGTTCAATCCCCAGTATCTCACATACACACAAAATAAAAATAATGTTGGCATCGCTGTCTGTGCTTCGTTCTTATGTTGGGAAGCAGCTCACGTGAAGAAGTGAAAGTCACTCTTACTGAGGTCTGATCACAGATAGTTTGGCGTGTAATAAATATCTGGCACGTCCTATCCTAAGGCACAATGAATGCCTACGTTTGGAGCCTGAAGGAACTCGGCGCAACCCACCCATCCTAGAGGGTGCTCGCAGGTCTGGCTTAGGACCTGCAGCTGCAGACAGCCCCCAGCCCAGGAGGGCTCGCGGCGTGGAGAGAGAAGCCACGGCTACTTTAAAGGCCTGGGTCTAGACGCCGCTAACTTTTCGGCACACTGGCGGCCCCACGTGTGGAGCCGGGAGGCGGGACCGCCGGGCCGGCGCGGGGCGGATCCTTCGGGGAGACCCATCGGCAGCGGCGCGCGGGCTCCCGGCAGCCCCCGCCCCCGGCCCGGCCGCCGAGCGTCCGTATTACAGGGGTGGCCGCAGCGCCGCAAGGCCGGGGTGCGCGGCCGAGTTACCTCGAAACGGGGGCGTCCCGGGCACCGCGCCCGCGCCGGGGCCCACGCGGACCAGGAAGACGGAGGTCCGCGCCGCGAAGCCGAAGAGGCCCCCGGGCACCGCATCGCTGCAGCGGGTGCAGTACCAGTTGGGAGAGGGCGGCAGCGTGCGGGGCTCCTGCCCCATGGCGCCCGGCCGCCCAGGCTGGAGGAGGCGGCCACACCGCTAGATCGTTCGCGGCCCCACGCCGGAGCGGGAAGGGGGCGGGGCCTGCGCCGAACCCCGCCTCCTCGGGCCGCCGCTACGGCGCGCGCCGAGGCCCATTCAGCGCCGCGCGCTGCTTCGCGGACTCGGGGCTGGGCAGGGCGGGGCCGGCTGCGCGCTGAGCTCAGCCTCCTAGACTCCCGGCCTCCCAGCCTCCCCTGCCCAGAGGCAGGAGTGCCTCCCCTCCCGAGGCGCAGGGGCTGGTGCTGCTTAAACCCAGCCCTGCGGTTAGACATTTTTACTTCCCACTTCCCAAACACTTAATTAAAGGGTTAGACTGGCGGAGCCACCTCCGCACACTGCCGGTTTATTCTTTGGACCTGTTTAACCACTAATCCGTCCAATAGTTTTCAAACGCTATATGCACTTTGCTAGTTTTGGGGTGGTGGTTTATTTTATTTTTATTTTTTATTTTTTGGTACTTGGCATGGAGCCCAGCCCCCAAGCTATACTCCCAGCCTCATTTTATTTTTATTTTTGAAACGGCGTCTCACTAGATTGATGAGAATCTCACCACTCGCTGAGGCTGTCCTGGAACCTGTGATCCTCCTGTCTCAGCCTCCCAGGTACTGGGATTACAAGGGCGTGCCACCATCCACGGCTTGGAGTGTTTTAAATATTGCTACAAGAAGCCAGTTGACATAAAGATAAATTTATGGATCAGGAACTGGGAAGGAAAGGCGCAGTAAGGTCGACTGGGTGGGAATTCTGACTCTGGGTTGTTCATATTCAGCGATTAAAGAGGAGCCGACTGGAGTGGCTTTTTTGGTTTGCTCGGTTAGGTGCTAGAAAAAAATGCGTCTCCTTCCAACTCAAACATGCTAAATTCTCAAATTCTACTCTACCCCTGTATTGCTTGTTTGAGCGGATATCTGGTAGCAGCTGGGAACCTGACACACCTATCCTCAATAGAGAGGGGGCACACGTATATTTAGATGCATCTAGGGCCACTCTGGAGGCACCCAACCCTGCACTGATCACTGGTTTTGCCAGTAATTTGCTGAGACCAACCTATTCTAAATGTTTCCCATAAATGACAGTGAAATGACTGCCACGCATGCAGGGTAGTATGCGTTCACAAACATAGTCTCACCTCTTGGAGCTCAACCTGGATTTCGCAGGCTGTAGGACATTGCCCATCATATTTGAACTATTTGCTTTTTTTTTTTCCGTTACCGTGGATGGAACTCAGGGGCATTGTACCTTTGAGCTACACCCCCAGCCCTGTGTTTTAGTCTTTTTATTTTTGAAAGAGGGTCTCACTGAGTTGCGAAGGGCCTCGCTAAGTAGCTGAGGCTGTCCGAGAACCGCGATCCTCTATTCTCAGCCTCCCAAATTCTGGGATTATAAACTTGGCGCCACCACACAAATAATTACACCATGCAGGTAATTATTTGACAAGAAAACTGATGCCCACCAGCTTTAAGAGGCTCTGTCCCCTGCTCCTCTCAGATCATTTGTAAGGTGAGGCTTGACAATTTTTCGGAATCCTGGTGAATTTCTGGAAACGCATTAGTTTCGGTCTTAATTATTAAGTCATTCCTTTTCTACTAAGGCTGGTCCGACCACACCTTAAGCGCAGGCCACGCCCCTGACGTCTCCATGACAACACAGCCCGCGTTTTCGGATTGGGCGGCGTACGGAGTGCTGCGCATGCGCATTACCCCGGGTTTTTTGGACTTTGCGGCTTCCGTAGTGGGAGGGAGCAACATGGCGGCGGCCGTGCTGCGAGACTTTGGTGAGGATTTCATAGTGGTTGAGGGCAGAAGAGTCAAGATCGGAGTTTGAGTTGACAGCTTGTATTTATGTTGCAGGTGCATTATGGATAGGGAACCTGAGGAGCCGGGGACGGCTGTTCTTGGGGTAAGTGTCGGCATGGAGTTTCAGAGGGGCCCATGATCTTCTTACTCACCAGAGACCGGGCGCTGATGGGTCAGGCTGTGCTTTAGGCTCCGGGGCCGCAGAAGCGAACAAGACAAGCCAAAGTCAGCTTTGCCACCTCTTTACCTTCATCGTATTGCGTAGCCCTCCGGGGATCAGGATTATCTGTTACTCAGGGGTTATAAATGTGTGTTCTGAACGTCTCTGATGTTTCTGGACTTGATTCGGCTCTTCCACCTCCATTATGGGAGAGACCACCTTTCTAAGAATTTATCTGTTTGGTTACTTGCTTTTTTGTGCAGGGCCTGTGTTGGTGACCACCGTGGCTTACACCGTGCTGAACAGTTTGTGCGCTATCTCTTCCCATAACAGCTATACCCATTTTTCAGACAAGGAAATTAAAGCCCTCAAACGCAGTTTAACTTGCCCAAGGTCAGGTATAGGAAGTTTAAAAGCTTTGGACTCTATATTCTGTGGTTTTTTAGGACAAAAACGTTCTTAAAAAGGGTATGCAGCTGAGTTAGGAGCTGACAAGAAGCCCGTTGTCTTTGTCTCTTTTCTGCAGTACAGTGTTCACATTTGGAGATTGTTAATCTCATTGTGAGTTTTCCGATTGGTGCCTTTTTAAGCATTTATTTTGTTTTAGTTCATAGGCTTTGAAGACAGACAAGTTGGGGATGAATCCACCCTTTTTAAAAAAAAATTTTGGTGGTACTGGGGGTGGAACCCAGAGGCTTTCTACCTCCGGGCTATACTCCCAGACCCATTTTATATTTTATTTGGAAACAGGGTCTCACTAAGTTGCTGAGAGCCTCACTAAGTAGCTGAGGCTGGCTTTGAACCTGTGCGATCCTCCTGTCTCAGCCTCCCAAGCACGGGGATCACAAGCGTGCGCCACCACGCCCGGCTGAATCCACCCTTTTAATGTGTGATTTTGGAAAAGTTACCCTTCCTAAGCTTCAGTTATCTCTTATGTGATATGACAATAATATTAGTACCTATTATATGGATATCTATCTCTCCATCAGTCACTCACTCACTCCTGGTGCTGGGGATTTGTGAAGAAGTGCTTGAGGTATGCTAGGCAAGTACTCTACTACTGAGCTACAGCCCCAGCCCTTGTAGATGTTTAAAGTGAGGATTAAAAGAGCGAATGCTTATGCCACATTTGATACAGTGCATAGCATGTAATAATCCCACCCTAAGCCCTTATTGCCGTTGATGTCATTATAAATTATTATTGAGGCCCCATTATATTTAGACCTGCCTTGGGTTCACGAGTCTTCTTTAGGATTTGTCTACACTTTGCTTCCTTAGGCTATCTTTTATCCCTCCGCCCCAACCGCTCTGGATATTTGGTTTTTCTGAATATGTTGTGTATTTACATGCTTCTTGGCTTTATCATGCTGTGCTCTCCCTTCCTGTCCATAACAGTTCTACTTAGTATTCAAAACCCTCTTCAGATATTTCCCCTTCAGGAAGTTTTCTCAGATCTTTCTGAAGCTGAAAAAGAAACATGAATTTCTTCCTTCTCTTAGCATGTGTGCCATGTCTAATGCATATGTGTGTGTTCCCTTGGCTAGCTTGTGTGTTTTAGAGAGCTAGGTCCAGTTCTTAGTCCTCTTTGTAGGTCTTGTGTAGTCCTAAAGTAAGCATTTCTTTTTATTTTTTTTTTTGGTGGTACTGGGGGTGGAACCCAGAGGCTTTCTGCCTTCGGGCTATACTCTCAGACCTATTTTATATTTTATTTGGAAACAGGGTCTCACTAAGTAGCCGAGGCTGGCTTCGAACCTGTGCAATCCTCCTGTCTCAGGCTCCCAATAAAGTAAACATTTTGATAATGTGTGCTGATTTGGATTGGTTTGCACCGATTTATACTAGGAGACTCTGAGCAAATGACTCGAGCAATTTGGCTTCAGTCTTTTTATCCGTGTCTTGATATAAGAGTGTTGGGTTTTACTAGATCGTCTCTAAGGCTCTTTGAGTTCTGAGGTTGTATCTTATAAGTCCCTATTCTGGACTTTGTAATTCAGGGAATGACCATATGAAAACTAAGTAGATAGATGTAAATAATGTTCATGATAAACACGTAAAGATCACTTGATTCAGTAGTTAGAAACTTTAAGCATATAGTACCAGTAGGTCATAGAAATGTCTGAAATAGAGATGGTCGTTATAACATGAGAAGCCAGGCATGGTTTGCACAGGCTTGTAATCCCAGTCCTTGGGAGACTGAGACAGGAGGATTACAGGTTTGTGGCCAGCCTCAGCTACCTAGTGAGGCCCTCTGCAATTTACTGAGACTTTGTTTCAAAAATAAGGAGTGAAATAGGGCATATAGGCATATAGCTTGGAGGTAGAATGGAGCAAAAGAGAAAGAGAGAGAGAGAGAGAGAGAGAGAGAGAGAGAGAGAGAGAGAGAGAGAGAGAGAGAGAATGAATATGGGAGGAAGAGAGAATTAGCAGGTCCCATGGCAGTTAGTTGAGCACATTCTTGTGTAAAGGCATTGAGTTGGTGTTATGGGTTGGATATGATGTGTCCCTCAAAGATTCCTGTGTTGAAGGCATGGTTTTCAGTGTAGTAAAGTTCACCAGTGGGATTTTGGGGAATGATTGGATCATGAGGGCTCTGACATCATCAGGGCATAAGACCATTGAGGGATTCATTCCTTTTTTTTTTTTGCAGTGTTGGGGATGGAACCCAGGGGCATTGTACCTCCAGCTACGCCCACAGCTCTTCTTATTTTTATTTTGAAACAGGATTTCACTAAGTTGCTGATGGTGTTGCTAAGTTCCTGAAGCTGGCTGTGAACCTGTGATCCTCCTCTCAGCCTCCCAGAGTACTGGGATTACAGGCGTGTGCCAACACACCGCACTTAGTCAAGTCACACTTATTTATTTATTTATTTATTTATTTTTTGTATTGCTGGGGATTGAACCCAGGGACATTCTACCTCTAAACTGAGCCTACAGATGTGCACTGTTAGGACTATACAGTGTTAAAAGGTACCTTTTTGGCAGTTGGTAGTTTTCCCATAAAAAGGGGTTTCTAGATTCTTTCATATTGCACAGCATGACAGCAATTTCTAGAGCTAAAGAGTGTGCTGCTTTTAGATGGCTACTCTGCTTTTTGTTACTGACAAATGCTTATACATGACATGAACAACCTGTTTTTTTTTTTTTTTTTTTTGGTGTGTGGTACTGAGGGTTGGACCCAGGGGCATTCTGCCTCTGAGCTCACCCCAGCCCAGGGTTTTTTGTTTGTTTGTTTGTTTTTGTTTTGTTGTTCTTATTTGGAAATTGGGTCTCACTAAGTTGCAGAGGGCCTCACTGAGTTCCTAAGGTCGGCCTTGAACCTGTGATCCTCCTCCGCCTCCCAAGTACTGGGATAGGAGTTTGGAAAAGGTCTTTGGGCGTCATCAGTGTGCAAATAATATCTAAAGCTTAGAGACTGGTGGACTTCACCGTGGGAATGAGGAGAGATCGGAAACAGAAGAGTCCAAGGATTGATTCCTTTGTGAGGAACCAACATTCATGAATCAGAGAGAGGAGGAAAAAGCCAAGCTGAGAGGAAAATCCAGGGCGCCTCTGAGGAAGGGCGAGTGGCCAGAGGTACTGAGCCCGTGCAGGTGGGGACTGCGAACCGACTGGCCGTTGGGTTTTGCAGCGCAGGTGCCTTCAGGGAGACGTGCCCGCCAATTCTGGTGGGGTTCTCTTCCCTCATCTATAGGACCTAGGCCAACAATGGCCTATGGAAGTTTGGCAGGATTGCTGGGCAGCGTGGAGGGCTATTGTGTTTATGAATACAGTGCAGGAATCTAGGCATTTGAGTTACCCGCTCCTGGCCTACACGTAGAGAAAATCGGAATCATTAACCATTCACTTGATAACAGGAACTCTTGACACAGAGCGGACGAGCTGCCGTCTGCGGGCACTGCTTTGCGCGGCCATCACTACAGCTATTCCACCCACAGGGCATTTGGCAACATCTGGAGACAGTTTAGGTTGTCACAGCGCGGGCGGGGGTACTGTTGGCATCCAGTGGGTGTGGGTGCTAAGCACCCTACATTGCGCAGGGCCGTCCCCACCACAGAACCACTTGGCCCCAAATGTCAGTAATGTGGAGACCGAGGCCGTGAGTGGAGTTGCAGGAATTTCATTTTTATGCTTGCTAAACTGATTTCCTTGTTTGTCCTTGAATTGCCTAAAGTAAACTTCTACTGGGCTATGAGAATATTCGTATCACTTCCATCTCTTTATTTTGGATTTTAATTGAGGCAGGAGGGAGGATGTCCTTTTATTCAGTCTCTAGTGTAGGGCTCACTCAATGCCAGAAATAATTCGGAAGAGTACCTTTGGCTTTGATGCGTGTTGTAATAGCACAGTATTCTCAAGACAGGCCGGTGCTGTCTTCACTTGGGGCTTGGGCCTGCCTTTTATAAATTTCAAAGTGAACTTTCAGCAATAAATAGGAGATAGGAGTTCCTTTTCTCAAATCACGACTTTAGAAAGTCCTCATATGCCCCGTCTTACGTGAATTAACTCATAATCTTAAAATTTGGCTTATGTCTGCTATTCTTTATTTCCTGATGCTTGTAGGCAGAACTTAAAAGATGGTATTTAAGCGCGCTCTCTCGGTTCTGGTGGGTAGACAGCACCTGAATTACGAGCGTAAGGACGTCCAGATGTGTCTGCAGTGCCCGCCACCGTCAGAGCGGGCTGTGGCGGGCCCTCCTACTGAAGACACTTGTGTATGTGCCTTGGGTTAGGCGCTCTGGAGACCTGGTTCTCACCTGCCCTTTTACTCAATCCATAGTCAGGATGAAGCTAAACATGCCTGGGGTTCCTAGTAAATGAAAGGCTGGTAGCAGTACTAGTGATACTTGAATTTTAAAATGATGAAAGTTGACCCTGGAAAAGCTGGTGCTGTGGTGCATGCCCGTAATCCCAGTACCTGGAAGGCTGAAACAAGAGGATCGCAGGTTCGAGTCTAGGCTCAGCAATTTAGTGAGATTCTCAACAACTTATGAGACCCTGTTTCAAAATAAAGAGTCCTGAGCCGGGCGTGGTGGCGCACGCTTATAATCCCAGTATTTGCGAAGCTGAGACAGTTTACAGACAGCCTCAGTTACTTAGGCTCTTTGCAACCCAGTGAGACCCTGTTTCAAAATAATAAAATACAAAATAGGGTTGGGGGTGTAGCTCAGAGGTAAGTGCCCCTGGGGAGCTGGGCGTGGTGGCACATGCTTGTAATCCCGAAATCCCCACACTTGGGAGGCCGAGATAGGAGGATCGCGCAGGTTTGAAGCCTACGTGCTGGTTTAAGAGACCCTGTTTCCAAATTTAAAAAGTATAAAAATTGGTCTGGGAGGGTAGCCTGGAGGTAGAAGGGTTTCTAGAAACCCCAGTACCACACACACACACACACACACACACACACACACACGAAAGTCCTGGGGATATAGCTTGGAGGTATAATTGCCCCTGTGTTCAATCCCCAGTATCAAAACAAAACAACAAAGAAGTTGATTCTGGGTTCTTTTTAAGGCTGCTCTTCAATGCTTAAAAAAATTTTTTTTTACTTAGTTTCTTTAAGATACTAATAGAATACTAATGCTAAATCAGAACTGGGGGCATACTTAAAACTTGGCGGAAGTTTTGTTGGAAAACAGTCCTGGCAGTAACCCATGCCAACATTTGAGAATTTTACCAATCTCATTGTCTTGAATTGATTTTCTCTACTGAGTCTTCACAGGCTCACTCACATAAAAAGCCTACCTACTAAGAGCTTCGGTTTTGAATTAGTATTTTAAATCTTTTAAGGTTGTTAATTTGGTGTTATTCTAACAGCTGGCCAGGAGAGGGTGCCTAGGAACTTTCAATATAATAGACGGTACTTGGAAGTTAATTTCCATTTGGAATACTACTTAATTTATTTTGATTACGGCAGTATATGCTTGATAGTTCAATTTATGAACATTTGAGCCTTGAAAGTATGGTAGGTGTTGAGAAAGCGTTGTCGTTAATTCATAACGTCTTTATCGAGCAGCATATTTAATTTCTAAGTGTACTCAGGATTTGAGGAGTGCAGCGCGCTGTGCTCGGGGAAGGGGGGGTTACGGAGGCGCAGCCGCACCCTCGCGCAGGCTCTGGTTAGCAGAGCCGTGGCGGCACCAGTAACGGCAGTCGCCGCCAAGGAGACCGTGTTTCTGTGGTCATGCTGGCAGACATGAGCTAACCCAGGTTATAGCTTACAGCCCTAGAGGTGGCAGAGCCCAGTCTTCTTTGTACAGACCAAAGAAGCCAGCCCAGAGCGGTGACAGTCATGGTGTACCCACTGACGCGCGTGCAGAGAAACCTGAGCTCCCGAGTCCACACTGGAGAGGAAGGTTTGAAGCTGTGTATTGTCAAGCTTAAATTTCACAGGATTTATTGTGGGGGAGACAGGAGCGATAACATTTCAGAGGGCCTAATATTCAAATATACTAGCTCTCATGTGCTAGACAGCAGAGGGTGTGGTCTGTTATTAATCCATCAGCCACACAAAGAAACTGGTTTTTATTCTCATTCTTCGAGTAATTGCATCTAACATTTATTGAGCCCTTTGAGTATCAGCTTACGTACTTGCAGTATCTCATTTGAGCTTCTTAAGAAGGTTATGAAGTAACTATTATCACTCTGTTTATGAGGGGAATATGGAGATCTGGAAATTTCTGATTTTGTCAAGACCATTTACCTAGTTAATTGGAGTTAGGATTGAGGCCGGACGCCTCCATCGCTTCTCCCCTTCCCGCCTGACTTGTAGGCTCCTTGGGACAGTCTGTGCACTGACCCAGATCCAAACGTACTTTTAAAACATAGAACCTAAGCCGGGCGTGGCGGCGCAGGCTTGTAATCCCCGCGCTTGGGAGGCTGAGACAGGAGGATCGCGCAGGTTCAAAGCCAGCCTCAGCTGGCTTAAGAGACCCTGTTTCCAAATAAAATATAAATTAGGTCTGAGAGTGTAGCCCGGAGGTAGAAGGCCCCTGGGTTCCATCCCCAGTACCACCACCAAAAAAAAAAAAAAAAAAAAAACAGGAAAAAAACCTCGTAGAACCTAAATGAGGATGGCAGAGGTGCAGACCTTATTCTGAATTTTGATGGTATTTTGAAAGGCCTTTTAGGTCTTGCTAAGGAGTTTGGGTAATGCAGGAATACCAGTTTGTGTTAACTTTTTTTTCTTTCTTTTTGCGGTACTAGGGATGGAACCCAGGGGGCATTCTACTTTTGAGCTCTACCCTCAGTCCTATTTTGTATTCTTTATTTTGAAACAGGGTCTCAGTGAGTTGCAGAGGGCCTAAGTAGCTGAGGCTGCCCGTGAACCGCGATCTTCCTCTCTCAGCCTCACAAATGCTGGAATTACAAGTGCGCGCCACCACGCCTGGCAACCTTTTGTTTTGATGTAGGCAGAGAGAGCTAAAAGTAGACAATATGATGCGCCTCCATAGACCCAACGCCCGACATCAACAGTTACTTACGGCCAGTCTATCTGTAGCCCTTATTCTGAAACAAATCCCCACACTCTATACGTTTCCCATAAATACTGTATTTCTCATTTTGGAGAGAGAGGGTATTGTGGATTGAAACTAGGGGTGTTCTATCTCCAGGCTGTATCCCCAGCCCTGCTTTACTTTTTATTTGGAAACAAGGTCTTGCTAAGTTGCTGAGGCTGGCCTTGAACCTGCAATCCTCCTGTTTTAGTCTCCCAAATACTGGGATTACAGGTGTATGCCATGGCACCTGGCTAACTATGTATCATTTTAAAAAGTGGAGAATAAAGCCAGGCATGGTGCCGCACGCTTATAATCCCTGCATTTGGGAGGCTGAGACAGGAGGATCGCAGGTTCAAAGTCAGCCTCAGCTACTTAGTGAGGCCCTTTGCAACTCAGTGAGACCCTGTTTCAAAATAAAGAATAAAAAAGCCGGGCGTGGTGGTGCACGCTTGTAATCCCAGCATTTGGGAGACAGGAGGATCTGAGTTCGCGGACAGCCTCGGCTACACTTAGTGAGGCCACTCAGTGAGACCCTGTTTCAAAATAAAGAATAAAAATAGGGCTGGGGGTGTAGCATGGAGGTAGAATAGCCCTGGGTTCCATCTCCAGTAACACACACACACACACACACACACACACACACACACACACACACGATAAAAAATAGGGCTGGGATGTAGCTTGGGGGTAGAATGCTCCTGGATTCCATCCCTGGTACTGCAATAAATAAATAAATAAAAAAGTGGGGAACATGCAGTTGATTTTTACATTTCTAGTGGCATTATAACTATCATACTTTTAAATTGTAGTAGTCTGCACACTGGGAGTAATTAAAATTTCTCCTAAGTCTCTTAATCTGGAGGTCCTTTATCTCTTTCTCTCTGTGTCTCTCTTGGAATTTATTTGTTGAAGATAATGAGTGGTTTGTCCTGTGGACTTTTCCGTAGCCTGGATTTGCAGAGCGCAGCTCCACCATATCATTACTATCTGTTTTTTACTTTTATTGGTGCATTGGAATCATACATCATGGGGAGATTCAGAGTGAAGAGCCCACACACGCACGCAGCGCTTGGTGCCTGACCCTCTGTGTCCCACCCGCCCGCCTCCCTCCCCACACACGTGTTGATGACAGTGACCTTCACGCCTGGATGCGACCTTGCTTGCGCTCCCTGCCCCGGTTCCTTTCCGTTCTTCCGCTGCTTTCTCTCACCTGACTCAAGTCCCCTGGTTTCCTACCTTTGTTCTGGCTCCACACATGTCCACTCTATCCCCTGACATCTTCCTTTTCTTCCTTTTCTCTGGGTTTCCTGTTTTGAACTGGAGGCTTGAGCAAGGTTCACTTTGTGTGGGAGACCACCTCCTGGGTGCACCTGGCGTGCCCCTCGACCAGGAGGCACCCTCCTTGTCCAAACACAGACACACACACAGCCTTAACCCCTAACCTTAACTCTAACCCTACATAGACCAGGCATTTCAGAATGATGCTCTTACGTCACTAACTTTTAGAAGTCACACTTTCCTTCACTTCTTTCTTGGGCATTTAGTGATAGTTTGTGTAGAAAAGAGGGTAAATGCTTGATTCTTCCTCTCTATCACCAGTTTTTAAGCACAGTCTGGCTTACTAGCATCTTCTGAGGGTAATTCAGCTTTTCTATCCTTATTAGTTTCATTATAATCTCATGCTTTTTCACTATAATCTCATGGCACTACACATGTTTATGACTTTCAACCCCTGCAGTTATCATCCTTGTTAATGCTTGGGTGGCCCTGCTTTTCCTGTGGCACATCCCCAGACGTGCCCGAGTGCCTTTGACATGCGCCTGGTGGTCTAGGCTTCCTTGTTTCTGGTGTGATGTGTTGCTCTCGTGCATGTTCTGCCCAAGACCTACAGTAAGCCATTTGCCCCAGGAGTCTGTTCTTGTCAACAGACAACGGCACTTCAGGACCATGTCTGGGTAGCGGGGCTGGTAATGGGCCCCAGGTCAGTCATTGTTTCTAGAACTCTCCAGCAGACAGGATTTGAACTTCTTGCTCCTGTATCCACTTGTTTCCATACTTAGAACCCCAGTTGTCAATGGCACTGAAAAAAACAGGATAGAAGTAAAATGTTACATGATTATACATTTGCTTTATCTCAACAAAGGCTCTCTGTGTGTGTGTGTGTGTGTGTGTGTTTTACTTGGGATTGCACCTGGGCTGTTCTTCCTCTAAGCTATACCCCTAGATCTATTTTTTAAAATTTATTATTTTTTATAAGTGAACATATTGAAAGTGGTGTACATTTAGATTGTGCTTCATGCCCTTCCCCCTCCATTTCCCTTCCCCCCTCCAATAAAGAGTGTCCAGGTTAACCATGTTGTATCTATGCTATTACACATATTCGTATATAGCTCCTCCATTGAACAACCTCACCTTTCTTCCTCTCCTACCCTTCCATTCAAGCTTTGCTGAGATTTCCCCTCCATCATCTGGAGTCCCTCTGGTATTACCACTACTCCCTAGCTTGGACATATTAGAGAAAACATATGTCCCTTCTCTTCCTGTGCTTGACTAATCTCACTTAACATAATGTTCTCCAGTTCCTTCCGTCTTCTTGCAAATGCTATTATTTTATTCTTTATAGCTGAATAGAATTCCATTGTGTATATTTCCCATAATTTTGCAATCCATTTATCTGTTGATGGAGATCTAGGTTGGTTCCATATTTTGGCTATTACAAACTGTGCTGCTATGAACATGGGTATGCATAAGTTAATGTAGCTCTCTGATTTCAGCCCCTTTGGAAAGATACCAGGAGTGGAATAGCTGGATCAAATGGTGGATCTATTCCCAGTTTTCTAAGGAATCTCCATACTTATCTCCACCCCTAGACCTATTTTATATTTTATTTGGAAGCAGGGTCTGGCTAAGTAGCTGAGGCTGGCTTCAAACCTGCAATCCTCCTGTCTCAGCCCCCTAAGAGCAGGGATTACAGGCATGTGCCACCGTGCCTGGCTTCCACAAAGGTTTCTGAGTTGGAGAATGACACGTCTGTATTGTAAAAGCGTAACTCGTTGGTGCTCAGACAGAGAGAGGTGGGTTGGATCTAGGTAAGTAGACAGGAGAGAAACCAGTCTCAAGGCTGTTGTTGCAGTTCTGAGAAAGAAGAGCTTCTGAGCTGGAAGGTGGCACGTGGAGTGGAGAAGAGGTAACGTACTGAGAAACCTCTCCCGGGGGCGTCCGGAAGACTTGGTGCCTGGTCCTGCCAACGATGAGGATAAATGGGAGGCTGAAGATAAACCCTAGGACGTTACTCAAGGGGGATTCTGTCTAGTGATATGGAAGGGCAGGTGCTGGGGAGGCGGCCGGGGAGAGTGAGCTTGGGGCCGGTTATGCACGGCGGCCGCAGGTCCTGCCATCCTGTGTCAGCACGCTGCGGTGGCAATTTGGGGGGCATTCCAGCCCCAGTTACTTCTGATGCTTTCCAGGGCCTAACAGAGCTGACTCAGACTTTCCGGCTCTGCCCTCTGCAGAGGGCTCTTCCTTGCCTTGCGGGGACAGTGTTATGTCCCTGTCCTCTGCCAGCTGGCGTCTTTTCAGGAGTGACCAGAAGCCGCCCCCGTAGCCCTCACTGCCTGTTCCTCGTATTTTAGTCATGTGCGACTTATATTGGCTTCTGATTGTTGTGTGTTCTGTCTGGCTTCTCCGCAGTGCCGGCCGCTGCGCAGGTCGGGGCAGAGCTGGGATTAACGGGGTGTTGGGACTTCTGTATGTCTTGTTTGGGACTGAACCGACCAGCTGGAGAATGAGCATCTGTCAGCCAGGGCACACGCTCTCCGGTTCATGACTGTTACTTTTTACTATTTGATTTACATGAGATGACATGTTTTATTCTTCTGAGCCTCTAATAAGTTACGTCTTTGTGGTGTTTTATGTAAAAGTAGTCTCTACTATTGAATACTTTTAGAATGTGTCTACTAGTTATCCTTTTATTGTTTCCAACAAAATGTGGTTCAGAAGAGATGTAAACTTTGGCCCAGTGTGGTGGCCCACACCTCTAATCCCAGGACTTGGGAGGCTGAGACAGGAGGATCGAAGGTTTGAGGACAGCCTCAGCAAGCAGTGAGAATCTCACCAACCTATTGAGATCTTTTTCAAAAAATAAAAATAAAATAGGGCTAGGGGTGCATCGCAGAGGTAGAATACCCCTGTGCTCAATCCCCAGTACTTAAAAAAAAATTAAACTCTTTAAAACAATTCTAAGTTTCTGTTGCTTTACAGGCTTCTTCCGTCTCACAGTGTGTTACCCCAGTCATATATCCACACAAGTGCTCCACTGGACATTTCTCGAAAGTGGGAGAAGAAAAATAAAATTGTGTATCCTCCACAACTGCCCGGCGAACCTCGGAGACCAGCAGTAAGTTTGTTACCCGGGTAAAACTAATATCTGATAAGGTGTTCTGATATGATATGGCTAGCAATGAATGATTTATTAAGAAACAATTTGTGTGATCTTTTTATTCATTTAATTTTTTTTTTTTTTTTTTTTTTTTTGTGGTACTGGGGATGGGACCCAGGGGCATTTTACCTCTGAGCTATACCTACAGCCCTATTTTATTTTTTATTTTGAAACAGGGTCTTACTATGTTTCTAGGGGCTTCAGTGAGCTGCTGAGGCTGGCCTCGAATCTGCAATTCTCCTGTCTCTGCTTCCCACATACTAGAATTACAGGCTTGTACCACCATGCCTGACTTTGATTTTTTTTTTTTTTTTTTTTTTTGCAGTTTTGGGGATGGAACCCAGGGGCATTCTACCTCCGAGCCACACCCCCTGCCCTATTTTGCATTCTTTATTTTGAGACAGGGTCTCACTGAGTTGCAGAGGGCCTCACTAAGTAGCTGAGGCTGCTCTTGAGGCTGTCCTTGAACCGGGATTCTCCTGTCTCAGCCTCCGAATGCTGGGATTCCAAGTGCGCACCACCACGCCCTTTAGAGCCGAGAAAGATCGAAAGATCATCACTGCTCTACGTACTTGTTTGCCTTATGTGCCCTCCTGATTTAGGTGCTTTAAAACTCAGCTAATAGCTCGAGATATACCGACTTCCGCTGATATTTGTTTACTTGTTTATTGAGTGTGTGATCTCAGGGATCAAAGCTGGGGGACAGTCTACAGCTGAGGCTACATCCCTAGCCCCTTTGAGTTCTTTGTTTGGAAATAGGCTCTTGCTAGGTTGCCAAGATTCTGGCTATAGCTGAGGACAGTTGAGGCTGACCTTGTACCTGGGTCCTCCTGTCTCAGCCTCCCAAGTTCTGAGATTAGCACACCTGGCTGATGAATTCTTGATGAAACGGAGCATGATGTGTTGGCAAGAATGATATAAACTCTAGCCAGTGCTCAAACAAACACGGCCATGCTTTCTTTTCTTCTTCTTTTTTTTTTTTTTTGGTGGTACCGGGGTTCCTGGAAGCCCTTCTTCCTCCGGGCTACACTCCCAGACCTATTTTATATTTTTGAAACAGGGTCTCTTACGCCAGCACGGCTGGCTTCGAACCTGTGCGATCCTCCTGTCTCCGCCTCCCAAGCGCGGGGATGACAAGCGTGCGCCACCACACCCGGCTTTTTCTTCTTTTTGTAACATGCAAACCTTTGAGCCTAAAGTTTGAATTTAGTCATTGGATTCCTACCAGAGATTTATTTTTAACCGCTCAGAAGAGATTGAGCTGGAGATTAAACCTAACTTCTCGCTTAATGTGGCATGTATACCTCTCCTTTAAAAAGTTTAAGCAAGTAAATAGTAAACAAGATGAGAACATGTATGTCTTTAAGACAATAAACTGTGACGAGTGCTCTAGAAACAGTTACTGTGTTAATGATCAATTATTCAGGTCAGCAGACATCTTTTATAGGCCTTTGGGATTCAAGGCTAGTGGAGAATGTCTCCTCCGAGTAATTAAGACCGTCTCGTTTGCTTACTTGTATGAACTTGACAGCATATATTTTATTCAGAAAGGGTTTAGTTGCTAAGTCTTGGTCTGAGTCAGGACAGTTATACGTCCTTTTTTCTTTCTTTCTTTGGAGGAGTTATTTTACTGAGGTTTAAGAGCTCCCACTTGATTATGAAGTAAGAGGAAGAAGAGATACTAATAGTGGAAAAAAAATAACCTGTTAACTTTCATACTTATTATGACACCAGAACTTGAAAGTAGATTTATTATAAAACTTAGACTACTGAGTATTAACTCCATTTTGTAATTAACCAAGATTTAGAAAAATTACACATTTGCACAGATACAAAGTGTTATTTTCTATTAATTAGTGAGCATTCTTTCCTGCTTGCTTAAGCTCTTTGAACTTAGATACTAATTGGAAATCTAGCAGGATGGTATTCGTCAGGCCCAGAACCTGAGCAGGATTTTGTACGGTGCAATGCCAGTCTTTTTGGAGAATCCCAGCGCTTGGAAGGCTGAGACACGAGGCTCATAGATTTGTGCCAGCCTTAGCAGGCCTTCCACAACTTAGACCCTATTTCAGAATTAAAACAAAACAAAACAAAACATAGAATAGGGCTGCGGTGTAGTTCTGCGGTAGAATGCCCCCGGACCCAATTCCTAGTAGCGCGCGCGCACATACACACACACACACACACACACACACGCATGCATGCACACTCATTCACTCACTCACACGCATAGGACTTTGGCATAATCCCAAATTGCAAAATTTAAATATTTGATAATATACTTAATGCTTTGTGTATTGTTTACTGAAGCTTTTATTTTATTTTGGGACAGGGTCTGGCTCAGTTGCCTCGGCCTGCCCGGAGTTTGCAGTCCTCCTGCCTCCACCTCCCAGGTAGTAGGGATTCCAAGCATGCACCACTGCACATGGCTGCAAACAGTTTTAAAAATTAGTTTTATCTTCAGTTTAAAAGAGGGCCTGATAACATACTATTTTACTTCATTCCAGTTTTCTTTCTTTTTTTTTTTTTTTTGGGTGGTACTGGGGTTCCTGGAAGCCCTTCTACCTCTGGGCTACACTCCCAGACCTATTTTTACATTTTTATTTGTTAACAGGGTCTCCTAAGTCAGGGCGCGCGGCTGGCTTCGAACCTGCGCGATCCTCCTGTCTCTGCCTCCCAAGCGCGGGGATGACAAGCGTGCGCCACCACGCCCGGCAAATTCCAGTATTCATTATTGGAATACATAGTTCTAAGTCATCGAAATGGAGGTAGTAAGTAAACTGCAGCAGTCAACTAGAAGTCACCAGTGAAGACATACTTTGGCCACTCCTAGTATTTTTCAAGACTACTTTCTTAATTAATTAATTAATTTATTTGTTTTTTTTTGTGGGTCTGGGGGTGGAACCCAGGGGCATTTGACCTCCGAGCTACACCCCCTGCCCTATTTTTTATTCTTTATTTTGAAACCGGGTCTCACTGAGTTGCGGAGGGCCTCACTAAGTAGCTGAGGCTGTCCCCGAACCGGGATCCTCTGGTCTCAGCCTCCCGAATGCTGGGATTACAAGCGTGCGCCACCACGCCCGGCTTACTACTTTCTTAATTTAGTGCCAGTTTCCAAACGAGATGCATTCTTTTTTTTTTTTTTTTTTTTTTTTTTTTTTGTGGTACTGGGGGTGGAACCCAGAGGCTCTTCTACCTCCGGGCTATACTTGCAGACCTATTTTATATTTTATTTGGAAACGGTCTCTCACTGAGTTTCTGAGAGCCTAACTCAGTAGCTGAGGCTGGCTTCGAACCTGCGCGATCCTCCTGTCTCAGCCTCCCAAGCGCGGGGATTACAAGTGTGCGCCACCGCGCCCGGCTCAAGATGGATTCTTGTGTAGACTCTGTCTTCTATGTGGCTTGATCATGGTAAAGAAAATTAAGAGAGATTAAAGGGCTTTCTTTATGAAAGTCATACGCTGTTATTTTGGGCTTCATTTCTTTTTGTAGAATATTTCAAGTAAATTAAAAATATAGTGAGTCCGCCGGGCGTGGTGGCGCACGCTTGTAATCCCCGTGCTTGGGAGGCGGAGACAGGAGGATCGCGCAGGTTCGAAGCCAGCCGCGCTGGTGTAAGAGACCCTGTTTCAAAAATATAAAATAGGTCTGGGAGTGTAGCCCGGAGGAAGAAGGACTTCCAGGAACCCCGGTACCACCAAAAAAAAAAAAAAAAAAAAAAAAAAAAAAATATATATATATATATATATATATATATAGTGAGTCTAAGATGGGCATGGTGGTACATACCTGTAATCCCTAGTACTTGGGAGGCTGAGACAAAAAGATTGCTGGTTTGAGGCCAGCCTCAGCAACTTAGCAAGACCATCAGCAACTTAGATCCTTTTTCAAAATAAAAAATAAAAAGCGTTGAGGATGTGCTGGGAGGTAGAATGCCCCTGGTTTCCATCCCTAGTAACAAAAAGTAAGTAAGTAAGTAAATAAATATAGTGAGACTCTATCAATATAATATTGTACAGCCATTTCAGTAAGAGGGGTATTTTTAATGTGTGGATTAACCAGCATACTAACGATCAGTCATCAGTGTGGGTCCCATAAAGTTTCCTAGTAAGGACTTTTATTGTAACACATGCCTTCATTTGAGTTCTTCTGTGCTTTTAAGATAAATTGACTTCTTTAAAAATTATTGGTTTAGTTATTTTATAGTTTAGACTTCATTTGTGGTTTTTAAAATTTTTCTTTTGTAGTACTGGGGATTGAACGCAGAAGCATTCTACTTCTGAGCTATACCCTCAGTCCTATTTTATTTTATTTATTGGTATAGGGATGAAACCCAGGGGCATTCTATTTCTGAACTCTACTCTCAGCCCTATTTTATATTCCTTTTTTTTTTTTTTTTTGGTACGGGGGATGGAACTCAAGGGCACTCTACCTCCGAGCTACACCCCCAGCCCTATTTTTTATTCTTTATTTTGAAACAGGGTCTCACTGAATTGCAAAGGGCCTCACTAAGTAGTAGCTGAGGCTGGCCACGAACCACGATCCTCCTGTCTCAGCCTCCCCAATGCTGGGATTACAACAGGGTAATAACTCTCCTCTTTCTAGTAAGCATTTTTTTCCTTTTTTCCCCTGTGTTCTCTCTAGGATTACTTGTCTACCTATTGATTTAGATTAATTTTAACAGATTAATAATTAATCTAAAAATGTAGCTTAGTATGTATTTTATATTAATTTTAAATATAGACATTTTTCTTTGTATACAAATTAAGGATAATTACGTGCAGTTCAGGTTTAAAGATATCCCATCCCATCATGAGGATCCATATACTGGACGGTTTCTATAGAGGAGATTTCACGAGTGGGTCAGTTTCTGCAGATTAGTAGTTATCAGTCATGACAGTTCTGCTCTTCTCTGTCTTGTTCCCTGGGCGACTTTATTGCTGAAAATGATATCAAGCTGTTGTTACGGTTTTCAGCCTGTCAAGTTCTACTGTGACTGAAATGAAATCTGCTACATATTAAAAGATGGCCACTTGAGAAGGCTGCTGTTTCTTAAAGCTTTAGACAATTTCCGACAGGGTCAGAATGTTAGAGAAAGTTTTGAGTTCTCCTTACTCCTGTTAGCCTTCATGTTTCTTAGTTCTTTTCTTTTTAATGATACAGGAGCCGGGGTGGTGGCCCACACCTGCCCGTAATTCTAATACTTGGGAGGCTGAGACAGGAGGATCACAGATTCAAAGCCAACATGCGAGGCTCTTAGCAACTGAATGAAACCCTGTTTCCAAATAAAAAATAAAATAGGGCTGGGATGTAGCTCACAGGTAGAATACCCCTGGATTCAATCCCCAGTACCACCAAAAACAAAAACTAAAAGAAAAAGGCAGGAGGATTGCAGGTTCAAAGCCAGCCTCAGCAACTTAGGCTTCAGCAACTTATCGAGACACTGCTTCCAAGTAAAAAATAAAATAGGTCTAGGGGTGTGGGCCAGAGGTAGAAGACCCCTGGGGTTCTCTCCCCAGTAAGTACTGCGCGTGCGCACACACGTCAGAGGGGAACCCTTGAAGGTCCACGTGCCAGAGCTTGAGTGACTTGCCTGTCTGTCTTTGATTTCTAGCCTTGTTCTGTAAGTTTTAGGGTCTCACACAAATCACTTGATCGCTCGGGTTTTTAGTTTATAAAAGGACTGTGAAATATTTTCTTTCCCAATTTGTGGAGTTAGATTATATAAACTATTGGGTTCAAAAAGTGCTTTGTGAAGTATAAATTGCTTAAGAAATGATTGATTAAAGAGCCAAGATACAGCCCACTGCTTTAAATGAAAGATAACAGGCTTACCAGCAGAGCCTTTCCAAGGAACTTTCCTCGAAACCTTTTACCGTTCTTCTGGTGTTCTTCTGGAGAGCGATGTTGCGAATGTTGGCACACACTGGCTGTTGTGTAGTTTCCACTTATCCCTAGTGATCTTTGAACCCAGTGCAACTGAAGAAGTACAATTTTGTGTCAGGAGAAGGACTCCAGATTTTTTACTAATGTTTTTGCTTCTTGCGTCAGCATTTTCATGGGGGTGGAAAGTGGAAACTCTAAGAGTGTTCGGGCTGTCATTTTGATTAACCTGCTGTGGCTTTTCCCCCTCTTGTTTATAAGGAAGTCTACCACTGTCGAAGACAAATAAAATACAGCAAAGACAAGATGTGGTATTTGGCAAAAATGGTAAGCTCAAACAAAGTCCTTTTCTTCATCTCACCCGGGGTTTAATTTCTAGAGGCTTCAGATTAAGTGGGCCTTTTATTTTCCACTGAACGGGGGGCATGGACTCTGTGGACTAATTATTCCTTCCGGCCCATCACTCTTTAATTCTAGATACGAGGAATGTCCATTGACCAGGCTTTGGCTCAGTTGGAATTCAATGATAAAAAAGGGGCGCAAATAATTAAAGAGGTGAGCACGAGGTCCGGGAGGGAGGGACAGGCCGTTCTTAAAGGTGTGAGTTTAGCCTACATCCTGAATTATCCACACTGTCTCTGCGTAATGGTTACTTTGGATCCAGAGTTTAAGGATTCTCAGTGAGCCGTGGCTCTCGAGTGTCTTAAACTTCCTGACCAGCTCTCCGGCTAGGGCGTGGCTCAGGGGCGCGGCTGCCTCCTCCGCGGCCGACACAGGCCTCGGGACTTCTTGTCTACTAAGGAAAGCTCGCCTCCCTTCCCCTCCGTGCGTTCACCTTTGGATTTTCTTTTGGAAAAATGGACTGTAAAATGGAGGCGTGTGGTCAGCAGTCATGTTCCAGAGATGACCAGAGATGAGACGTTTAATTCCGTTCTAGTTCAGGATAACCATGTGAGAATGCTTTTCTTCTTTCTGTTCAAGGTTCTTTTAGAAGCACAAGATATGGCGGTGAGGGACCACAACGTGGAGTTCAGATCCAATTTGTACATAGGTAAGATTTTAAGAGTCTTAGCTTTGGAAGTGCGCTCAGGGTGATGCCCTGCTCTCTATCCGCCAGCAGTGGGACAGCTACTTAGGCCTGGGCTTGTCACTGAAGATCGCTGATGGCTTATTCTTCAACTTAGGCATATCAGTGCTGACCTGCCATATGTGATAATTGTACTATTTGATTCTTACCTGTTCAGAGACTGAGATCATGAAAACTCTTTTGAAAAATTATTAAATAGTGAATTACAAAACTGGTATATAGAGTTGTCCTTTAATCATAGTAAGAAAGAGTAGAATTGATCACAAAAACAAATTCTTTGTCATCTGGGAAGGGTCAGGACCACAAGTGGGCTAAAAGTCGTTTTTTTTGGGTGTGTGTATATGTGTGTGGTTATGGGGGTTGAACCCAGGGGCATTCTACCTCCAAGCTACACCTCCAGTCCTACTTTATTATTTATTTTGAAACAAGGTCTCACGAAGTTGTGGAGGGCCTCACTAAGTTGCTGAGGCTGGCCCTGAACCTGTGATCCTCCTGTCTCGGCCTCCCAAGTACTAGGAATACAAGTGTGCACCACGATACCTGGCTTAAAAACATCGTTATAATATGCCAAGTGCCTACTCCATGAAGCTGTTCTAGTTTAGCCTCCCAGCCCTCAGAATGGCAGGCCTCTTGAATCCTGCCCGCCAGGGGCCGTGGAAGGCTCAGGTGGCTCGGGAGTGCTTGTCCCGTTGTGCTCACGTCCTGAAGCGCGGTCTCTGCTTTGTGTGTGGACCCACGACACGGGAACTCAGGGTGGAAATGCTTTGGGAGGCGCGATGCAGGTGGGACGCAGCAGGTGGGACGCAGCAGCCTTCCTCGCCCGCTCCTTCCCGAGGAGCAGATCAACGGCAGAGGTCCCCCTCTCCTTTCGGCTCTTGTAACTCCTACCCTCAGCAGTAAGCTGTTGATGTTGAGGCAAGATTTTCTCAGTGTGCCAGACCTCCATATGTAAGGACCATTTTATCCAAAGAGAGGTTCAATTCCAGGTAGGGGAAGCTGCTACTATGCCGAATTGAGAGGTGCTGATGGATACGGCTGAAACATGCCAGGGGAATTGTATTTTAAACTGATTCAACAATTAGAGTAAAAAGAAGTAATGCCAATTCTATTTTGTCACACAACCTTTGCCCTACTAGAGGTATTTATTCTGCATAAGTTAAAATCTCACCTCGACTCATCTGGAATTTTTGCTGACAACCACACCTCCTTTTGAAATTCAAATTAGTTATGATTTTCAATTGAAATATATTACTTTAAAGCCGAGTCTTTATAACTAATTTTATTCTGATACATGCACAGATGCGGAAGAAAATCAAATTGGCAGCTCAAAAGATGCAGGGCCACAGTAGTTAATCACGAGTGTTTTCTTCACGGAGCTGTGTGAATAAATAGTCCTGGGGAGGGCCCAGAGCCCTCGGGAGAGATGAAATGGAGGAGGAGTGAGGCCGTTTGCTTAAAACCACTTGGTGGCCTTTCCTGCTCTTAAGATTTTGAATATCAAATAAAGTTTAATTAATTTTATTCAGTGTCATAGAAATATGGGATCCTTAGCTGTTAGACTTTGAAATGGAATTCAGATACAAAGAAATCGGGTTTGTCTTTAAGTCTTTTTCAAAACCTGTCTTTAAATCCTTTTCAATAATTATAGTAAAGAGAGAGAGGGCGAGGAGCTCTAATCCTGTGTTCCAAGAGGAGGAGCAGAGTCCGGTGTTGCCATTAAGCACAAATAGGCTTAGCAAGTCCTGTATAAAGGGAGCTTTCATTCTTCCTTGTGTGTGTGAGACTGAGGATTGGTCCAGGGACATTCTCCCTTTGAGCTACACCTTCAGTTTTCTTTTTTCTTTTTTGTTTTGCAAAGGATCTTGCTAGGTTGATGAGAGTCTCACTACATGATGGTACTGGGAATTAAACCCAGGGGCATTCTACCTCCAAGTTACATCTCCAGCACTTTTCATTTTATAATTTGAAACAGAGTCTCAGTAAGTTGCTGAGGCTGGCCTTGAACCTATGATCCTCCTGTCTCAACTTTCCAAGTACTAGGATTACATGCATATGCCACTCTGCCTGGCTTTGTGGTGTCTTAATGTTTTCTTTCATTCAAAACTTTTTTTTTTGCGGTATTGGGGATTGAACCCAGAAGCATTCTACCTCTGAGCTACACCCCCGCCATATTTTTTATTCCTTGTTTTGAAGTAGGGTCTCACTAAGTTGTGGAAGGCCTCACTAAGTAGCTGGAGCTGGCTGCGAACCTGCGATCCTCCGGTCTCAGCCTCCCAAGTACTGGAATTACAAGCGTGCGCCACCACTCCTGGCTCAACACATATTAAAAGTTGGGCATGATGGTAATGCCTGTAATCCAGTACGTGGGAGGTTGAGGTACAATCACAGCCTCAACAATTTAGTGTGAGCCTGTTTCTAACAAGGGCTGGGGGAGTAAATCGGGGTAGAATCCCCAGTACCAAGAAACACAACACAACAAACAGAACATGCTTGGACACCTTCTCCGCGCACCTTACTTACATAATTAGATGTTTGCATATCTTATATTAGTTTAAAAATCTAGCACATATAGTTCAGTGCTTTGAAGGTGGTGTTCCTTTGGAAGAATACCTAAACTGTTGTACTAAGTTGAAACAAAACCATGCACACCATGAGTATTTTGAAAACTTTGAAACTTGCTGCAGAATTTGAGTAAATTTCTAGAGATTCTTCATGTTTTGTTTATAGAACGGGGATCCTACCTTGAGCTACACCCTCGGCTCTCTTTTTTATTCTGTGTCTCACGAGTTACCACTCACTAGCTCCAGCCCCTCAGCCTGTGATCCCCCTGCCTCTCCCTCCAGGACCGTGCCCGGCCGAGATTCCTACTGAATGGTATTAGTTAGAGAGGGTGATTTTCAAAATATTTTCTGTTTCTCTGGATCATTAACTTTTGGGGCTGTGCAAAAGGAGTATAAGTGGCTCATTTGCAAATGATCAGCACTTATAGAGAGAGCATGTGACTTGGGACCAAAAGGAGTAAGAATGCAGGTAAAACGGCATTAGTGGAATAGAGAAAGGAAAGATCATATGGGTTGGAATAGTCAGAGAACGTCCCAAGCCCTGGGCTTACAGATGTGTGCCACCACGCTCTGGAGGGATGCTATTTAGTTCATTTGCTCACTTATTGACTGTGAGGGTTTTTTTTTTTTTTTTGGTCTTAAGTTTTTTGAGCTTTTTAAAAAATGTATTCTGGATATTAATCCTGTCAGAGGAATAGCTGGCAGAGATCCCAGGTAGCTTTCTTTTCTTCTCTTTTTTTGTGTGCGGTACTGGGGACTGAATCCAGGAGTATTCTACTTCCAAGCTACATCCCAGCCCTATTTTTAATTCTTTATTTGGAAACAAGGTCTCACTAAGTTGTGGAGGGCCTCACCAAGTATCTAAGGCTGGTCGCGAACCTGCGACCCTCCCGTCTCAGCCTCCCCGGTACCGGCCTTACGGGTGTGCGCCACCAGGCCTGGCTCTGGCAGCTTTCTTCATCACTGTCATCCTTGTTCCTCTGGCAAAGCTGGGAGGATGCTTCTACTGCAGCCCATGCCAGGAGAGGGTGCTGAAGTTGGCGGGCTGTCACCTCCGTACCTTGATAGAGTGCGTGTATTTATAAAGTTGGCTACAGTAAGAACTTAAGAATCATGAATATTGAAATGGATTCGTTTGATATTCTATAGGTAAAAAAAAAAAAAAAAAGAAGTTGCACCACACGTGCCCCTGCTTGCTGTCCTTACACGCTGTCTTGTTTTTCCCCAGCGGGCTGGCACGTTGCTGCGTTTTGGTCTTGCATGCTGGTTCCTCAAGGAGCTCTGCCCCTGCCTGTCAGCCCCTCATCCTGGCGTTAAACCCAGGCCTCCGACGTTCCCAGTGTGAAGCCGGCCCGTCTGGCTGTCACTTCACTGGCTAATTTTAGTCAGAGCACTTACCACCAGCCGGAATTGTTTTACTTTTCGGTTTTTGTTTTTCCCCTGCCGAGCGTAAGCTGCTTGCCAGCCGTTGGCCTGCCCTCCGTGCTGGGGCAGCGCCGGGGAGTCAGGAGGAGCTGCAGCCGACGCAGCCCAGCGCAGGGAGGCCGCGCCCGCTCACTCTTCTCTCTCTTCCCGAGTAGCCCAGTCCACCTCCGGGCGAGGCCAGTGCCTGAAACGCATCCGCTACCACGGCAGGGGCCGCTTCGGCATCATGGAGAAGGTCTACTGCCATTACTTCGTGAAGCTGGTGGAAGGCCCCCCGCCTCCGGCCGAGCCGCCCAGGACGGCGGTGGACCACGCCAAGGAGTACATCCAGGAGCTGCGCAACCGCACCATCATCCACACCCTGTGAGGAGGCGGGCTCCGTGTATATATTTCACCATTTATTTTTAAAAATAAAAAATGAAAGACAACTGTTGTTTAAGATTCTTCATTGAATTAGCAAGACATGGCATGTTACTGCCAACTCTCGGTGAGTACTTATGAGGCTTCGCCCATTCTTTGAGCCCTGTGTATATTTGTATGCGTTTGCAGTTGGAAGGGGAACTCAGCTCTAACCCTGGTGACTGCAATCCGGAAGGGTTTGAGTGTCTTCTGATACGCTCACCTCCCAGCTCGTGCCCTGCAGGCGCAGATTGGATGTGGGGCTTCCCGGTGCCAGGAGGATGCCAGTCCTAATCTCCCCAGCTTCCTCCTGAGGCCGGAGCCAGCACAGCGCGGGGGTTTCCTGCGGTGTTTTAGGGTTTTCTTTTTCTTTTTTTTCTTTTTTTTTTGGTGGTGGTACTGGGGGGGTGGAACCCAGAGGCTTTCTACCTCCGGGCTATACTCCCAGACCGTTTTTATTTTTATATTTTATTTGGAAACAGGGTCTCACTAAGTTGCTGAGAGCCTCACTAAGTAGCTGAGGCTGGCTGAGAACCTGTGTGATCCTCCTGTCTCAGCCTCTCAAGCGCGGGGATTACAAGCGTGCGCCACCACGCCCAGCTTTTAAGGGCTTTCAAGAGTTTGCTCTCCTCTCACTTTTGCCACAGGCCAGAGGGATTATATTTGCCTTTACTGTTTTAGCAGTAACTTGAAATCAAAGGAGCTAATCTAAAACTCCCAAGCCCCTTCACTTTCAAAGTTTCCTTTTAGGTAAGTAGAACCCGTTTTTGTACCCTGTCAACAGTGCTTTCAGTCATTTCTTTATCTTTTTCAGCATCGATTCAGTTTTCAAGGTGAATTCAGTTACTGAGAGGTCTTGGATCCGCCTCAGCCTTGCATTCTAAAGCGAGGCAGTAGGTGGCGCTCACTCGCTTCTTGCCGCAGAAGACTGCGTGGAATGCGGTCTCATCCTCAGCTGGCCCCTCCAGGGTTTCATTGACAAGAAACACTCGGTCCACAGCCTTAGTCCAGAGGGTCTCACGCTTCTGTACACAGAGGGGGAACCTGGGGTGTTTGCTTCTTAATGCGCCCCAGTGATTCTGCTCCACTAGGTCTCGTGAGGGGCGAGTTCTGGGAATCCAATACCCCTCCTGCACAGTGAAGAATGCAGGTGTGGCGCCTCGTTTGAAGATGGGTCAGTGCCTCCAGACCGCGTTACCTGCCAAGCTTTGTGCTAGTATTTTATGTGGTGTGATTCTTTACCAACACGTGGCAAACGGTAAGTATGGTTTTGCCACTTTACAAAGAAGAGCCAAAGCACACGAGACTCCAAGGAGTATCTCAGTGGCACATAGCATGTCATTATTGGTGCTGTGATTTAAGAGGTTCCCAAAGTTCCTCACAAGTAGAAGCGGGGATTTTCTATCTCTCCAGTTCACGGCTCTCCTGATAATCTATTTCATGGGCAAAAAGGCATCAGGGGTCGGGGATAAGCCCGAGTTTGGGAGGGTTTCCTTTTGGGTCCTAAGCTACTGAGTCATGGAGGTAACACTGCAGTGCTAAAAAGCGGCCTTCATTCGAGTCCTTAGCTAGAAGAAAGCCCTGGGCAGGACCCTTCCTGACGGGCCTCCAGAATTCACCTGTAAGACGAGGCTCAGTGTTCTCCGAGGACAATCTTCTTCAGCATCACTTGAAGGATTTGTTACAAAATGTGAATTCCTGGAACCTGCCCTTAGGCTAAGTGAATCAGAATCTCCAGTGTGGGAGACGAGCATGGTGGTGCATGCTTGTAATTCCAGCATTTGGGAGGCTGAGACAGGAGGATCATAGTTCTTGGACAGGCTCAACTACTTAGGCCCTTTGCACTTAGACTCTGTTTCAAAATAACATAAAAATTATGGCTGGGAGTGTAACTCGGAGGTAGAATGTCCCTGGCATCCATCTCCAGTACCGCAAAAAAAAAAAAAAAAAAAAAAAAGTAGCACATGCCTATAATCTCATAATCCAAGTACTTGGGAGGCTGAGACGAGAAGAGGGCAGGTTTGAAGTCATCCTCAGTAATTTAGTGACCCCTTGTTTCAAAAAAAAATAGGGCTGGGGGTATAGCTCACAGATAGAATGCCCCTGGTTTCAATCTTTGATGCCAAAAAGAAGAACCAAACAACAAAACAAAAAGGATTTGCATGGAGAATCTGCGTTAGCCACGGAGTTCTGATGGCGCAGGTCTGACTAAAGCCAGGTGGTGGTGGAATGCCTTAGCTAAGGCAAACGAAGCTTTTGCCTCCACTGGGCTATGGAAGCTATTTTAAAAGAGGGAAACACTGGTGTTGGGTTATTTTTTCCTCTTTGGGTGCTGGGGAATGCACGCTAAGCACGCGCTCTACCCCTGAGCGTCTCCCCTGGATTCTAGTGAAGACCTGGCCTCGGAGCCTGAGGGAGAGGCTCTGCTGGTGACCGCAGGCGAAGCTTCCTCTGGAGCTGCTCATGTGTCAGAAGTGAAACAACGGGTATGTGGCACCTGCTGTTTGCCTGGAACCTCATATACACCATCTCCATTACTGAGCCTTCCCTATTAGTGATTATGGTGCAGAAACATCTTGTGGGTTCCACGGCCAGGAGTCAGTCCTTCCTTCCTTCCTTCCTTCCTTCCTTCCTTCCTTCCTCTGAGGATGGAACCCAGGTGCACTCTACCTCTGAGCTACACCTCCAGCCCAATTTTTTTATTCTTTATTTTTTAAATTTTTATTTATTTATTTACTTTGGTGGTACTGGGGTTCCTGGAAGCCCTTCTACCTCTGGACTATACTCCCAGACCTATTATATATATACACACACATATGTATTTATATATATTTATATATATTATATATTATATATAAAATATATAAATATATATTTATTAAATATATAAATATATATTTTATATATTTGGAAACAGGGTCTCTTAAGCCAGTAAGGCTGGCTCCGAACCAGCGTGATCCTCCTGCCTCTGCCTCCCAAGTGCAGGGATTACAAGCGTGCGCCACCACGCCCAGCTTATTCTTTATTTTGAAACAGGGTCTTACTACGTTGCAGAGCCCCTCACTAAGTAGCTGAGGCTGGCCTCAAACCTACGATCTGATCTTCCTGTCTCAGCCTCCCAAGTACTGGGATTACAAGTGTACCACACGCCCGGCTTCCCCGCCCTTTTTGAAGTAGGGTCTCACTAAGTTGCTGGCCTAGAAGCTGGGATCCGCCCATCTTCCAGTTGTGAGCCTCCCGATTCCGGAGGTGACAGGTGTGTGCCTTATCTTGCTGCTTTCTCGGACCTCTGCCTCTGTGGTGTAAATATGCCCAGGCTGACCTGCGAGGCAAGAGAGGCCGCACGGCAGAGGACTGTGGGCTCTCGCCGACAGCCAGCCGTGCCTCAGCGTGAGAGCCCAGCCTACCCAACCACAAGTACACTACAGAAAAGGAAAAGCCCAGTCGAGACTAGAAAAACCTCTGCACACTGACCTGTAGACTTGTGAACAATAATAAGAGCTTATTGTTTAAGCCACGGAGATTTGAGGTGGTTTGTTAAGCAGGAAGAGCTCTGATAAATATTTCAAAGTTTATACCCTACAGAAAATGCCTATCCTTTTCAAATGTCTGTAAGAGTTTGTAAAATTGATTCTAGGCTTACCACACAGAAGACTTTAGTAGAATGTACCAAATAGAAATTATATAAATTTTATTTTAAAATTAAGACTGCCTTAAAACTTTTATTTTCTTTTACTTTTTTGTAGCACCGGGGATTTTTGAACCCAGAGGCATTCTACCTCTGGGCTAAACCCCCAGCCTGATTTTATTTCTTATTTGGAAACAAAGTCCCACTAAGTTGCAGAGGACCTCGCTAAATTGTCGAGGCTGGCTTCAAACCTGCGATCCTCCTATCTTAGCCTCCCCAGTACTGGGATTACAAGTGTGTGCCATCACGCTGCACTGCTCTTTATTTTATGAGTGTGAACATAATTCAAACTACTTGATATTAGAATACTTCTTTTTGTGTGTGTGGTACTGGGGTTCTACCTCTGGGCTACACTCCCAGACCTATTTTTATATTTTTATTTGGAAACAGGGTCTCTTAAGCCAGCAAGGCTGGCTTTGAACCGGCGCGATCCTTCTGTCTCTGCCTCCCAAGCCCGGGATTACAAGCGCGCGCCACCACGCCCGGCTATAATACTTCTCATTCTTAGTTTTTTGGGAGGGGAGGGATTATTGAAATGAACAGATTCTATGAAATCCAAGAAATACAAATGAAAACACTAGGTATGGGGGGAAGGGCATCCAGCCTTCAGGAAATGGAGACTACCATGTAAGAAGTGCTGGGTCATCATTGCCAACATGGTTGACCTGGAGGAACATTTCCCAGAACCCCCTTTTTTCCAGTATGGTTCTGGGTTAAAATTGGCCAGAAAATGAGCTTGAACAAGATTTAGGAGTTGCGCTGGGTGGTGGTGCACGCTTGTAATCCCAGCCCTTGGGGGTCCGCAGGCTTGCAGGTTCAAAGCGGTCCTCCACTGTGTAGCAAGGCTCTCAGCAACCTAGTGAGACCCTGCTTCCAAATAAGATATGAAAAAATCGGGCTGGGGGTGTAGCCCCAGACCCTCCCCACCCAAAAAAAAAAAAAGATTTAGGAGTTGGAAGTGATGCCCTCCCTATTATTCTGGCATCCTGCTATTATAGATAAAGCCAAAGAGACCAGGGCATCGTTAAGTTGCCAAGAGTTGCTGAGAGCCTCAGTAAGTTGCTTAAGCTGGCCTTGAGCCTGTGCTCTTTCTGTCTCAGCCTCCCAACTACTGGGATTACAGTTGTACGCCACCATGTTTGGCCAGGAAGAGAAAATACTAAAGCAGCATAATTTGGGGGGTAAGCATAAAAATAGCTCCCAAGACAGAATAAAGTAAGGTGGAATTTATTTTTTTCTGGTGGTACTGGGGATGGAACCCTTCTACCTCCGGGCTATACTCTCAGACCTATTTTATATTTTTATTTGGAAACAGCGTCTCTTAAACCAGCGAGGCTGGCTTCGAACCTGCGCGATCCTCCTGTCTCCGCCTCCCAAGCGCGGGGATTACAAGCGTGCCCACCACGCCCGGCGTAAGGTAGAATTTAGACATACACATCTATTTAGGGTGCAGAAAGCTGCAAAACATCTCCCTCTCCCCGGAACAATGACGAAATGAAAACAAATAACAGGATTGTGACTTGATTATGGAGTCTTCCGGATAGAGGAGGTTGTGAAGCAGGCAGGTAACCTAACTCCAGAGAGGCCGAGAAGAGGGGCCGTCACATACAAGTGGGCGAGAAGAAGTGAGCTCACTTGTAACACGCAGTCAAAGTCCACGTGCTATTAGCGCGTGAATCTGGGCCAGCTGAGGTAGTGGGCGAGTTTGCACTCAGCTGCAGACCCTTTGCCAAAGATTTCTACACGCTCTTCACGAGAAATCCCGGAGACGGAGCAGAAGGGCTCGTTCCAGCCCACGGCCCGGTGCAGGCAGGTGCTGGCCCCGATGTTTGGTGAGGACACAGAATGCAGGTAATTTCCTAGGTTCTTTTCTCAAAGGCATTCAAAGACTTAAGCCACAGGTAAGACAGCAAACTCACACTCCCACAGAGCTCAAAGTGGTTGGTGGGTGCGTGGGGGGGGGGGCACAAAGCCGTGCTCACATCCCCTGCCAGTTTTCTCTGGAAAAAGACTGAAGCCTCAGGTCGCTAGGATGCAGAGTCGATGACCAGGGCGGACTGGCGAGGACGCAAAGCTCAACAGAGGCAGGAAAAGAATTTTCTTTCTTTTTTTCTTCCTTCTTTCTTCCTTCTTTTGTGCCTATGGTGTATGTGGCACTAGGGATTGAGCCCAAGCCTCACTACTTTGCTGCCCTCCTCAAACCTGAAATCCTCCTGTCTCAACCTCCGCAATACCAAGATCACAGGCATGTGCCACGTGCCAAGACAGCTGAGGCTGGCCGCACACCCGGATCCTCCCGTCTCAGCCTCCCGAGTGCTGGGATTACAAGCGTGCGCCACCGCGCCCGGCCCACTCTTGTTTGGATTCCTGACGCGTGCCATTGTAACTGGGGTTAGATGGAATCTCAGTGTAGTTTTGATTCACATTTCCCTGATTGCCTGTGAAGTCACCATCTTTTTCACATATCTGTTGGCAATTTGCATTTCTTCTTGTGAGAAGTGTCTGTTTGCATGTTTTTTCTTTTTCTTTTCTTTTTTTCTTTTTTTATTTTGGTACTGGGGTTCCTGGAAAGCCTTCTACCTCTGGGCTACATTCCCAGACCTATTTTATATTTTTATTTGGAAACAGGGTCTCTTAAGCCAGCGAGGCTGGCTCCGAACCAGCGCGATCCTCCTGTCTCTGCCTCCCAAGCGTGGAAATTACAGGCGTGCGCCCCACGCCGGCGTCTGTTTGCATTTTACATGCAGGTGGGTTTAGGCATAGGGAGACAGAGCCTGTTGGCAAAGATCAGCTTCTCCGTGTTCCTGTCCAGTTTTCCCTGCCGTCTCCCATACGCTCACAGAGAAAGCAGCCCCACGCTAGAGCAGAAGTTAACAGACCTGGAACTTCTTTTCTTTGACACTGGGGATTGAATGCAGGGGCATTATACCACTGAGCTACATCCCAAGCCCCTTTTATTTTATTTTGAGACAGAATCTTGCTAAGTTGCCCAAGCTGACCTTGAACTTGTGATCCTCCTGCCTCAGCCTCCCAAGATGCTGGGATTACAGGTGCTGACTTTAAATCCAGGCCAGTTTAAAAGGACCTAGGTGGCTGATATGAGATATCTAATAAAAAATAAATATGGATGAAATCTAACTCATTTGAGATGGAGGAATCCTTTTTATAAAGCCAAGGCGAAGCCATGAAGGATAAGGCTGATGTTTTAAGAATATTGAGAGTGAAAAGATTAAGGGTGATAAGGTTATGGGCAACTTTTAATTTTACTTTGTGTGTATTTTTTAGATTTTTCTAGTTTCTCAGTGGAATATATATTACCTAGGTAATAAAAAAACTCTAGTAAAATTAAAAATAAATCTTATCCAGGTGTGATGGTATACTCCTGTAATCCCAGTAATTGGGAGGATAAACAGGAGGAGCCCACGTTTGAGGGCAGCCTCAGCAACTCGGTGAGACTCTGTTTCAAATAAAAAAAATAGCCGGGCGTGGTGGCGCACGCTTGTCATCCCCGCGCCTTGGAGGCTGAGACAGGAGGATCGCGCAGGTTCGAAGCCAGCCTCAGCTACTTAGTGAGGCTCTCAGCAACTCAGTGAGACCCTGTTTCCAAATAAAGTATATAAAAGGTCTGAGAGTGTAGCCCGGAGGTAGAAAGCCTCTGGGTTCCACCCCCAGTACCCCACACAAAAATAAAAATAAAAAATAAAAATAAATAGGGTGTGGCTCAGAGCTACAGTGCCTCTGGATTCAATCACCAATACAGAAAAAAAAAAAGTTTCATTTTGAGGATAGTGAGCAGAAGCTTCTGGAAGCCGAAGAATGGAGCTAGCCTAGCAGAAAGGTGTGCTCTGGGCTATTCTCTTACCTCTAGTTTGCATGTGGACCTCGCAACAGAACAATCAGAACCGTGAGTGACTAAAGGACATGACGGTAGGGCGGTGAGAACGCGACCGCGTTAGGATGTCGGGACAAGATGGGCTTGTGGCGCAGACTGTCCTTGGACGCACGGGTTGTAAACTGAGCAAAGCTATTCTCTGACCCGGCCTTGTTCATCAGAGATGCTAAGGCCCGAGGAAGGCCTGGCGCGGAACAGAAAGCAGGCGGAGAGCCCTGTGGGGAGCCCGGACTGAGTCCCACAAGCAAGGGAAGCCTCAGCCCCCGCCGTGACTTATAGCAGAAGGTGAGAGGCGGGCTGTGGAGTTCCCGCTTAGACCTCACTTGACTCCGAGCTCCCTGGGCTGAGAAGGTGTTGGTGCTGAGTGCGATGTTAAATGTGGCATTTGTCTGGGCTATTTGTTTTCCTTTAAGCCAGTGGTGCTACTTACCTGTGCTGATGGGAAGGAGAAAACCCTGTCCTCTTTGCTAAGAGTTCACTGCAGGCTCACACCATTCCCGCGGCCCCCACGGGCTCCAGGACAGCATTGCTTTTGTCACGGCCTGGGAGGACCTGCTTTTCATGTAAAAGCCTGTGTTCCCACCCTCTGCTTGTTTGATAAATGGATGAACTTTTAGTTTTACAAAAGTAGTAAGTATACTTAGTTTAAGATGTCAGCTAGTACGCACAGGTGCATGGAGACTGCACGGCGCCCACCCCCCACTCCCACCCCATATGGGGTCCCTGATGTTATCCCCGGTGTCAGGAGCACTCCTCATTGTACTTAGGCTGTTTTTCCTCAAAAGAAATAATGGAGCTATTTCCTATAACCAGATCACTACCACAACGGTCATATAAGAAAGATTGCCTGTTTCAAGATGATGAGACCACTTAAAGAAAAAGGAATATATTTTTTTTTGGTGCTGGGGATTGAGCCCAGGGACATTCTTTCAAGTCTTTTCTACCTTTTCATTTGAAACAGCATCTCACGGAGTTTCTGGGGTCTCGCTAAGTTGCCGTGGTTGGCCTTGAACCTTAGATCCTCCTATGCAAGCCTCCCATGTTCTGTGATTACAGAGGCATGTGCCACCACCGCTGGCTTAAAAAGAAATGTTTTTATTTGGGGGGGAGGGGAAACAGTTTCAAACTCACACGTTGTAAGAACAGTACAGCCCACTCTGGCCTATCCCTCTTCAACGAGATCCCACTGAAGTTTTGCCAGTTGTCCCAGGGACGTTCCTGACGACCAGAGATCCCACCCACGGTTCTGTGTTAGAGTCAGCTGTCCTACCCCTCAAGTTCCTGCCAACCTGGAGCACTACCGCAGTCCTCCTGAGCCTTGCTCACCTGGACGGGTGAAGACTGTAGGCTCACCATTTTGTAGACGCTCCTTCAACTTGGTCTCGTCCCGTTTTCTCATGGAAATCACCCAGTCATGAGTTTGGGCTGGAATATCATGGATGCTGTGTTTCCCCCGAAAGTACATCCTGGTCGGCAGCACAGGACGGTCACTTGGCTACAGGTGATTCTCACTCTTGGTTATGTATTAGGCTGGTACCCAACAGGTGTCTCTACTGTAAAGTTACCCTTTATTCTCTTAATGATTTGTAATTGTCTCGTGAGGAGATACTCTCAGACTGCGAATCTGTCTTTCCTCATCAACGTCTCATACACCAGAGCTTTAACATTTATTGATTCTCTGGACCAGTGTAATGACTGAAATCATGGCTGCTGAAGGGCCGTTTTCTAATGTTACCATCATCCTTCTGCTTCTCTGAGTTGGTTGTCTTTCTACAATAAAAAACTTACTCCTGCCGGGCGTGGTGGAGTACGCTTATAATCCCAGCATTTGAGAAGCTGAACCAGAGGATTGTGGTTCACAGACAGCCTCAGCTTAGTGAGGCCCTTTGCAATGCAGCGAGACCTTGTTTCCAAAAATAAAAAGACTAAAAAATATGACTCGGAGGTAGAATGCCCCTGGGTTCCATCCTCAGTACTTCAAAAAACAGAACAAAACAAACATTCTCCGTTTAATTATTTCTTCACTTATTTCTTTTTTTAATGCATTTATTGGTGCATTGTAATTATACATCATAGCGGTATATAAAGACGTGCACAGAACACATTTCTTCATTTACTTTTAACAGTATGGGTTCATGATACTCAATTTAATTGATTTTAATATGCTACTGCCTTTATTAATTTTTTTGGTACTGGAGATCGAACCCAGGAGCATTCTGCCTTAGAGCTATACATCCAGGTCTTCTTCTTCTCCTTTTTTTAAATTTTTTATTATTTTTTTTGGTGGTACTAGGGGTGGAACTCAGAGGCTTCCTACCTGCGGGCTATACTCCCAGACCTATTTTATATTTTATTTGGAAACAGGGTCTCACTAAGTAGTCGAGGCTGGCTTCGAACCTGTGCGATCCTCCTGTCTCAGCCTCCCAAGCGCAGGGATTATAAGCGTGTACCACCACGCCCGGCTTCTCCTTTTTTAAAAAATTTTGAAACAGGGTCTTGCTATGTTGCTGAGAGTTTTGCTGAATTGCAGAGGCTGGCCTTGAACCTACAACCTTCCTGTTCCAGTCACCACGCCTGGCTGCCATTATTTATGTTAATGCTCGATATTTCCTAACTTGGCCAGTGGGAGCCGATTTGAGCTGGTTCCCATGTCCGTTCAACTCTCTACATCATGATTTGAGTACTTCTTCACTTCGGGGCCTGGAAAGATGCTCCAGGCTCATCGGATTCTTTCTCTGGATTCAGCAATTTGAAGGGAGCACATTTATTGGTGAAGGAGCATGACCCCGACCCCTAAATGTTTAAAGTGTAAAGGCAGAGCTGCTTCCCGTGCGCACCCCAATGCCCAGGCAGGTTGAAGATTTTACCCCCGGTCTGTTACCAGATTCACCCAGTATCAACCTCCAAAGAGGAAATGTGTGTTTTATGGCCAAGTATTAGTTATAAACAGGAGCACCCCATAGAAGCGACTCAGAAAAGAGTTAACACAGATCTGTACTGCAGGGTTTGGGGTTCTCTGTTCTCAGACACCCAGGGCCTGTCAGCATGGGAGTTCTGTCTAGAACGAAAATAATATATATATGTCTCTCTATATAAATATTCTTAAATATATATCTATTTCAATATATAAGAATATATAAAATATAGTTTTATATATTTATATAAATATTCTTAAATATGTATCTCTCTATATAAGAATATATAAAATATATGTTTTATATATTTATATACATACATACATACATATATATATAAAATATATATGCATTTTTTTCTCTAGTGGCAACAGAAGCAAAACCATCATTGTGAAAAGACACCAGGTTTGCGCTACACCATATGGCACAGGGAGGTGCTGATCGCTAGAGCCCCTGATGGCTGAACTCAGAACAGCCCATATTTCTGCCTTGATGGAGAATTAGCCACTGACTGCTAGGAAATACCCATTGTAGCAGCTCTTCAGCCATGTAATTTAAAATAATTACTAATTAAATGAAAATAAAATAGAGTCCGTAATAACAATAATCATCGCTGCAGCTCTGGTCATTACCCAAGCACTGTTTGTGGGAGTGTTAGCTGGGGAGGCGGCTGGCAGGAGGAGGACTGCCAGGGAGCCGGCGCCCGTCACTGCTGCTGAGCGAGGGGCAGGGATGCTGCGGGCCCTTGGCAACATCGCCCGTCGTCCATCTATATTGCCGGTCCTGCGGCGTTTCAAGGATCTGTTTACCGGCACAAAAGGCAGCATACCATTGAAAACCAAGAAGCAGGGACGCCGCGGGGCCTTGCCAGCCGATTTATATCATGGCAGAAAATTCTCCAGCAATTACCTTGTCTTTGATGAGTATTGCTCTGGTTCCTGGCTCAGGAAAGGCCCTTTTGTAAGAGGGCTGTCGAGTGGATGTGTCCAACATCAAGTGGCCATGAGCAGGGGGATGGAATAGGGCCTGGGAAGTTTTTATTTTTTTCTGGTATTAGGGATGGAACCCAGGGGCAGTCTACCTCCAAGCTACACCCCCAACCCTATTTTTTATTCTTTATTTTGACACAGGGTCTCACTGAGTTGCAGAGGGCCTCACTAAGCAGTAGCTGAGGCTGTTTGTGAATTGTGATCCTCCTGTCTCAGACTCCCAATGCTGAGATTATAAGTGTGCGCCACCACACCCGGCTCAGGGAGCAGTTTTAATGACTGTACAGAGGTCTGTCTGTGGGCCTCCGGGAAGCAAAAGGTGGAGGCTGTCTGGGCTAACGGCAGGTTTTCTTTTGTTGTTTGGGCAACCTGAAAGAAGGCACCTTCCTTCCTTCCTTTATTTATTTATTTATGTATTTATTTATTTATTTTTGTGGTACTGGGAATGGAACCCACGGGCATTCCACCTCTGAACTACACCCCTAGTCCTATTTTTTTATTCTTTAGTTTGAAACAGGGTCTCACTGAGTTGTAGAGGGCCTCACTAAGTAGCTGAGGCTGGCCACGAACCTGCAATCCTCCTGTCTCAGCCTCCCCAGTACTGGGATTACACGCGTGCCCACCACGCCCGGCTTGCACCTCCCTTTATTTATGCAGCATCCAGTAGGTGTTTAGCGAGGGCCTACTGTGTATCAGACATTGTGCTGAGTGCTGGGATTATTAATCAAGGTGGGCATGTTATTGACCTTAGGGAATCCCACAGTCTACTGGATAGGGAGGAACCGGTTAACATGAAGTATAAAAAGTATCATAGAGGAAAATTAGAGTGTGCTTGAGAGGAGAGCAGAAGGGCACTCACAGCCGTGTGGGACCCTGAGGGACCCCACGGGAAAGCTCCATTCCTGCTAGGCCTGAGGTCCAAGGAGAGCTTGGCCAGGCTGCTGCTGGGGGAGGATGCTCCAGGCAGCGGGAGCACTATGAGCAAAGCCCCAGGGAGTGCAAAACCTAGCTCATTTGAGAAAGGAAAGTAGGAGGGTCTGGAGAAGCTCTCGAGTGTGGCAGGAGGGAGAATGCCACCGTGGTGTGTAGAGGCCATGGCTTCAGGGACAGGGTGGTTTAGAGAGGCCCAGGTTTCATTCCAAGAGCAGTAAAGAGCTTTGAAGCTGGGAAGAGGTGGCACCTACCTTATACCTGTCCAAGCCAGTCTGGTTGCCTGTGAAGAGTGGGCCTGGGCAGGTACAGGAAAGCCAGGTAGTCAGTCACGTAAGAATTCAGGCTGGGCTTGGTGGCACACGCCCGTGATCCCAGGACTTAGGAGGCTGAGACAGGAGGATCACAGGTTGAACAACAGCCTCAGCTACTTTACAAGAACCTTAGAGCAAGAGCATTTCAAAACAAAAGGAAAAACAAAAAATAAAAAGGGCTTGGAGTACCCAGTACCCCCCCCCCCCCACATGTACGTTCAGATAAGGGCCAGGCTTGTAATTTCAGTATATGGGATGCTGAGACAGGAGAACTGCAGGTTTCAGACCCTCAGCAACTTATTAAGACCCTGTTTCAAAATTACAAAGAGCTGGGGGTTGTAGCTCAGAGGTAGAATGTCCTTGGTTAGTAGCTCAGAGGTAGAATGTCCTTGGTTAGTTCAGTCCCCAGGACTACCTCCTCCCCTACCCCTGCCATAACATTCAGGTGAAAGATGAAGGTCACTTGGACCAGAAAGATGGCGGGGACGATGGGAAGCAGGGTAGGGACATGGATTGTGGTGGTAAAATGGACCGGCGGTGGCCGGCAGTAGGGAGGGCTCTGGGCAGGTTCCAGATTCCTGGCTTGAGCACTCGTGTGAGAGTTTGTGTGGTATACTCAGGTGCGAAATATTAGAGGACAAATAAATCTGGGGTTAAATTATTTAGATTTCTAAAGTACATAACATTAAACTGACCATTTTAGCTGTCTCTCCACGCACAGCTCAGTTGCACTGACTGTATGACCATCTCCACCACCAAACTTCAGAATCTTATCTTCAGCCGGGCGCGAGGAGCACTTTGTAATCCCAGTACTTGGGAGGCTGAGACAGGAGGGTCACAGGTTCAAGGCCAGCCTCAGCTACTTAGTGAGATGCCCGTGTCAAAGAATGAAAAAACCAGGCTGGGGGTGTAGCTTTGAGGTAGAGTGCCCCTGGGTTCTATCCCCAGTACCGCAAAAAAAAAAAAAAAAAAAAAAAAAAAAAATCTTCTTACCAACCAGACTCTTTTTAAAATTTTCCCTTTTTTAAATTTTGAAACAGGGTCTCACTGAGTTGCAAAAGGCCTCACTAAGTAGCTGAGGCTGTCCGCGAACCCGGATTCTCCCGTCTCAGCCTCCTGAATGTTGGGATAGCAAGTGTGCGCCACCACGCCCGGCTAAAGCATCATTTCTTCACCGGAAGGGAACCCAACACCTACACGCTGACATCCTCAATCAATCCATTAAACACTAAGGTCCCCTCCTCGCCTCCCTGGGCCCTGGCAACCACTATTTTGTGTTCAGAGGTGGGGATCACGTGGGGCACACTGGTCAGGATTTCAGAAGAGGTGCCTTCTCAGTTTGCATCCTATTGGCCAAGGAGCGCAGCGAACTCTTAAGAGTAATTCATCACGGTGGACCTGCCGCGTTTGTTTTAAAGCTTCCTGAACTGCCGGCGTGCGCGCTCTTTGAGAATGTCAGCGTGTAGGTGTTGGGTTCCCTTCCGGTGAAGAAATGATGCTTTAGCCGGGCGTGGTGGCGCACACTTGCTATCCCAGCATTCAGGAGGCTGAGACAGGAGAATCCGGGTTCGCGGACAGCCTCAGCTACTTAGCGAGGCCCTTTGCAACTCAGTGAGACCCTGTTTCAAAATTCAAAAAAGGGAAAAAGATAGGGCTGGTGGTGTAGCTCGGAGGTAGGATATATATCCCCGGTACTGCAAAAAAAAAAAAAAAAAAGAAACAAAGAAATGGTGCTTCGCATTGGTTCTCCCCTTTCTAATCCTTCTGTTGTTCTAGTGGAAGTAAATGAAAAATATTGAAATATAAACTTTGAATAAAAGTGATAGAGCTGGGTGTGGCGGCACATGCCTCGAATCTCGGCACTTGGAAGGCTGAGACAGGAGGATCGCAGCTTTGAGGCCAGCCTCAGCAACTCAGTGAGATCTGGTTTCAAAAAAATAAAATAAAATGGTCTGGGGGTAGTAGTTGGGTGTGGTGGTATTCCTAATACTTGGGAGGTTGAGAGAGGAGGATTGCAGGTTTAAGGCCAGTCTCAGCAACTTAGGCCTTCTGCAACTTACGAGACCCTGTTTCAAAATTTAAAAAACTAATATAGGGATGGCGGTGTAGCGCAGAGGTAAAATTTGATCTCCGGTACCACAAAATAAATAAATAAATAAATAAACAGGTGTGAAAAGCTTCATCAAGAGGGAGTCTATTGTCATCTTCTTGGAAGGTATATCTAGTGGAAGTTAAATAGTTAAGTAGTGTTGGCTAGCTGTGGAGTGAAAGGAAGACATTTTGTTTGCTTTTCCTTTACTGTAACAAAAAAAACACTTTTAAAGTGTTTTTTTTTTTTATTTATCTCCAGCTTCTTTTCATTCTGTTTTCTTCATTCCTAATGCGATAACACAAACCAGTTTTCTGTCGCCTATGATTCCTCGAAGCTGTCGATTTACCCTACACACAACGCAAGCAAAGATGTTATTAAAATAAAACCACTCCCAACGGAGCCGCGCTAATAAATGCCGAACCGCCCGCGTCTCCATTTTGCCTTGATTATCTCCTGCCGACGAAGACGAACCCTAGTTGTGCGGCGCGCAGCCCGTGGAAATGAAAGATTCAATCAGATGAAAACCGAGTGAACCGCAGACCCACCGCACCCGGCCATCAGGCGACTGTTATTCATAATTGGCTCTTTGAAACGTCCCCGCTTCCTGAGCCTTTTTCACTTAAAAAATCCCCTACCGTGCATCAAGACGAGCACATCATTAGAGAATCCCCCCCTGTGCATTTTTACCAGCTCAAGGCTGTGGACGCGAATGAGCCCCACCAGGCCACAAATCGGGCATCATAGAACATCTTGAAATGGAGAATTAGCGAATCAGAGCAGGGAGATGGCTTCCTCCCCGGCTCAGGCCCCTCTCCAGACGCTGAAGGTGGGAGAAGAGGTGTTGATGTAAGGTGGAAGAGAAGCTCCATAAATTCGGAGAGTGGAGTTCTTTAGAACTCTCCAGCTCTCTAAGTGTCTGCGTTTAAAGCTTAGTGGCCGGTAACCGCGCAGTTTCGCGATGGGAGTGTATTAAAAGGTTGGTTACTCTCTGCGCAGGGACGTGTGAAACACCCATCGGGGACGCTGCTTTTCAGAGCAGTGGGTTAAAGAAACATGGACTCATTGCTCCCAGCAGCCAGGTGGTACCCGCCTGCTCAGGTCCTCCTGCTTGGGACCCCAGGCAGGTTATTGACCTTGAAGGCTTTGGTTTCCGTGTTCAGTGGAGGGGTGGAGTGTACCCATCTTGTGGGTTTGTCACGAGGATGGAATGAGCTGATACAGGGAAAGCTTTTAGCTCAGTAAAGAGGAGCCCAGTAAGCCCTAAGTGACAGTCGCCAGCAGCCGCCTTCCACCTCCGCCCGCCCTGAGGACATGAGAGCAGTGCTGCCCCCAGCGTGTCCTGGCAGGAGTCCTGGACTCCTGCTCTCCATCCTGATTTCCCTCTGAATTACAGGAAGTGTTAATGTCTCAGCATTTAGAGTCATAGAGATTCAGATGGGAGTAGACAGTCATTTAAATGTGCATTTAATGTCTTTAATTTTTAATATTTTTTTGCAGTACTAGAGATGAAACCCAGGGCTATTCTACCTCTGAGCTACACTCCCAGCTCTATTTTTTATTCTTTATTTGGAAACAGGGTCTCTCTTAGTTGCAAAGGGCTTCACTAAGTAGTTGAGGCTGTCCTTGAATTGTGATCCTCCCGTCTCAGCCTCCCAAGTGGGGGGGATTACAAGTGTGCGCCACCATGCCCGGCTTTAATTTTTTTTTTTTTTTGTGGTTTTCTGGAAACCCTTCTACCTCTGGGCTACACTCCCAGACCTATTTTATATTTTTATTTGAAAACAGGGTCTCTTACGCCAGCGCGCGTGGCTTTGGGATTACATGCGTGCGCCACCACGCCCGGCTCTGACTTTAATATTTTTTTAAAAAATTAACATTATTTTTTTTTTTTTAGTTACAAAGCAGTAACAGGTGCAAAGCATAGGTAAAAGCCAGGTGTGGTGGTGTACATCTGTAATCCCAGCACTTGGGAGGCTGAGACAGGAGAATCACAGGGTTGGAGGCCAGCCTCAGCAACATAGTGAGGCCTCAGTATCTTAGCGAGATCCTCTTTCAAAATAAACAGTAACATAGGACTGAGTGTAACTCAGAAGTGGAACGCCCCTCGTTCAATCCCTAGCACCACAAAAACAAAACAAAAAACCAAATGTACAGGAATGTGTGGGCCAGACTACTGACACACAGTCCTGGTCTCCTCCACCCGATGCAATGACTGGACTTTATGGTGACGATTACATTAGCCAGTCCATAGATAGCACTTGGAACAGGGCCTGGGGCCCAATATGTGCTCAGTAAGTGTTAACTGGTATTGAGAACACAGCAGAAGGCACCAAAGAGGACACTCATTCTTATGACCTTGAGATAACTGCTGGTGAGTATTGATAGTGTACTGTGCGATTGATGTCGTGTAGGCATTGTGGGACATATATTAATAGCTCATCTGTTGAGCTCTTAATGCCACCAGGCTCGTGCTCAGTGCTCTGCACACATCATCACATTTAATTCACACTATAGAGCCGGGCGTGGTGGCACCCACTTGCAATCCCAGCATTTGGGAGGTTGAGACAGGAGGATCACGGTTCACAGCCAGCCTCAGCTATGTACTGAGGCCCTTTGCAACTCAGTGAGACCCCGTTTGAAAAATAAAAAGAGTAAAAAATAGGACTAAGGGTGTAGCTTGGAGGTGCATTGCCCCTGGGTTCCATCCCCAGTACTGCAAAAAACAAAAACAAAAACAAAAACAAAACAACTTTTAAAGCTGGGCATGGTGGCCCATATTTGTAATCCCAGCGTTTGGGAAGCTAGGCTAGGAGGATACTGTTTGTGGACACTCTCAAGCCACTTAGGGCCTTTGTAACTTAGACCCTGTTTCAAATAAAGAATTAAGAAAACAGGGCTGGGGTTGTAGCTCAGAGGTAGATAGAATGCCCCTGGGTTTAATCCTCAGAACCGCAAAAACAAAATAAAACAAAAAATAAAAAAAAAGCCCTTTGTTGGTGCAATGTAATTACGCATCGCCGTGAGGTTCGAAGGGAGACGCCCACACGTGCACACAGCACTTGGTGTGATTCCTCCGTGTCCCGCCTGCTCCCCCATACGTGTTAGTGAGGTTGGTAGTAATCCTTCATGTCTGGACTCATTTGAACGGCTCCTTCCTTCAGTCCTCGTTTTCCTCCCCTTCCCTCTCTCCCCAGCCCCTTCCGTTATTCTCCTAAGCTCCCTTTGGTTCCTCTTTTCTCTCTAGCTTCCTCATATGAGAGAAAATACACGACCCTCGCCTCGCTAATCTCAGTATGGTCTCCTCACGCTCCACCCTTTTCTCTGCAAATAACATAACTTTGCTCTTCTTCCTGGCCGAGGAAGCGTCCACCGTGGATACCGACCACGTTTTCATCATCCACTCACCAGTGACGGGCAGCTAGGCTGGCCCCACGATTTGGCTGTTGTGAATTGTGCTCCTCTCCACATGGATGTTCAGGTATCACGACAGGGATACATGCAGTATTCTGACTTCAGTTTCTTTTATATAAGAGTTTCTGTTTCATATTTCCCTCTACCCTCACCAACATTTATTATTGTTTGTATTCTTGATGATTGCCATTCCAACTGGAGTTACATGGAATTTCAGTACAGTTTTTTTTTTTAGATACTAGGAATGAACCCAGGGACATTCTACCTCTGAGTTACACTCCCAGCCCTGTTTTTTTATTTTTATTTTTATTTTTGGTGGTACTGGAGGTGGAACTCAGAGGCTTTCTACCTCCGGGCTATACTCCCAGACCCATTCTATATTTTATTTGGAAACAGGGTCTCACTTAAGTTGCTAAGAGCCTCACTAAGTAGCTGAGGCTGGCTGAGAACCTGCGCGATCCTCCAGTCTGGTCTTCACAAACACTGGGATTAGAAGTGTGCGCCACCACACCCGGCTCAGTATTATTACTATTATTCCCTATTACTGAGGATGTTAAACATTTTTTCATATATTTATTGGCCATTTGTATTTCTTCTTTTGAGGACTATTCAGTTCAATTGCCCATTTTAATTTTTTTTTAGTATTAAGATTTTTGTTTTTTGAAGCTGGGTGTGGTGGTGCACGCTTGTAATCCCAGCATTTGGGAGGCTGAGACAGGAGGATTGCGGTTTGCGGACAGCCTCAGCTACTTACTGAGGCCCTCTGCAACTCAGTGAGACCCAGTTTCAAAATAAAGAATAAAAAATAGGGCAGGGGGTGTAGCTCAGAGGTCTAATGCCTCTTGGTTCCGTCCTCCAAAAAAAAAAAAAAAAAAGATTTTTGTTTTTTTAATTTTTTGGTGGTACTGGGGTTCCTGGAAACCCTTCTACCTCCGGGCTACACTACCAGACCTATTATATGTGTATGTGTATATATATATATATATTTTTTTTTTTTTTTAAATTTGGAACAGGGTCTCTTAAGCCAGCGTGGCTGGCTTCAAACCTGCACGATCCTCCTGTCTCCGCCTCCCAAGCGCGGGGATTACAAGCGTGCGCCACCACATCTGGCAGTATTAAGATTTTTAAGTTCTTAATATATTCTAGATATCAGTCCTCTATCGGAGGAGTAGCTGGAAAATATTTCTCTCCATTTAATAGCTTCTTTCTTTCTTTTTTGTCCAAATGGGACATATGCATATTAAAAAATTATTGGACTTTTATTTGGGGACATATTTCTAGTAACACATTATTGGCTCTTTATCTGAAATTTAAATTGCACCAAACATCCTGTTTTTACCTGACAGCTCTGTTTGTAGCCTGGTCACACGCGCCCCTGTCTCTCCGCTGGCTGCTGACTGTTCTACAGCTGGCATGCCAATTATTTTGAAGGAAGAAAAGAATAATCAATACTAAGGACAATGGGCAGTCTTCGCCATTTGTTTATTCATTCATCCTACTAGTATTTATTAAGTACATCTCAAATAGCAAATATGAAATGAACAAGACAGAAAGGGCTCCTTTTACAGAGCTTAGATTTTAGCCAAAGAGGCAGTAATATCACAACATATGCAGAATTTCAGATAGTACTAAATGTTTTAAGAAATTGGGCTAGCAAGGCCCTCAACTTATTAGGGAAGCTGCTTTTTAAGTGGGAGAGTCACAGGAAGCCTCCCTGGGGAGAAGACACATGAGCCGAGGCCCACATGGTTGGCATGGTTTTTCAAAAGATCCCTGTGCTCTCTGGGTAGACCATGGCTGTGGAAGGAGACGCGCCAGGCAGCTCCCGCAGTCCCTTGGGTTTGGAGCGGGCCAAGCATGGCTGGAAGGAGGAGTGGAGGACTGAGGATGTCTGAGGTGGCTGCTTGTGTCCTCACCTTATGGAAGAGATTGGCCTCCACGACTGACGTCCAGGTCTGTGTCACTGTGGTATTCTGCCAGGAGGTGCTGGGGCAGGCCGCTTGTGGGCAAAGGTTTTTTTAGCATTGAGAGATGGCAGGAACCATCCTTCTCTGATTCTTACATTGCAATAGGAGCAAGAGACAGCCAAGGGCGAAGAGGATGGCTTCCTCCCCTCTGGCCTCAAGTGATTGGCTCTGAGGCTCTGGGTCAAAGGTCGTCTTATCTGCTATTGGCTTCCTTAGAGCCTTAGTCTCTATGGAGAAAGCCTTGGTCTCTTTCGGAACCAAGAGAACTGTCACCTCCAGGAAGAGGAAGGTGACCGTTTCATCCTTTGTGGTCCTCAGGCCACAGGGGTGTAGAGGTTAGAAGCTTCGAAACCAGCCACGCCAGGTTCCGAAACTCATTGGCCAGCGGAACCTTGGGTTTTTGCATCTGCAGAGGGGGACCGTAGCACAGTGGCTCCACAAGACTGCGGAGCACTTTACGAAGTGAACTGAAGTAGTAGCATCCATGAACATAGTCTAGCTTCCTGGACTTCTGCCTACCAACGTAGCTGTGGGAACATTTGATGGACTGTGGTCACTTTGGCTTCAGCTTGCTCTCAGGACTATGCTTTATCTTTGCTCCAGCTTCTTAACTGACCCTAATCTTTTCAACACTTGTGGCCCTTTCTCTTTCTGGCTTCTATCATATCATGAGCCCCAGACCACATGGCCTTTTTGGAGAATGAAATGAAATACAGAGGAAGATTTCCTGGAAGAGGGGTCAGGAAGGATTGAAGGCTCTTGCCTTAGCCTGTTCTCTTCAAAAGGAATGTGAAATATTAATTTCAATGAAAGCCATTATGAACTTGGTGTTTCCTCTTGATTCTAGACACACGCTGCTGATGAGATTTTAAAAATGTAAGTGTTTAGCACGACATGGTGGCACACACCTGTAGTCCCAGCACTTGGGAGGCTGAGACAGAAGGATCGTAGGTTCAAGGCCAGCCTCAGCAACCTAGCAAGACTCTTAGCAACCTAATGAGACCCTGTTTCTAAAAAATAAAAAGGTCTGGGGGTGTAGCTCTGGGATAGAAAGCCCCTCGGTTCAATCCCTAGTAACACACACACACACACACACACACACACACACACACACACACACGTTTCTCCCCAAGTGCCGTGAAGGCAGAGCTGAGCATCTGCGGGTACTCCATAGGGAACATTCGGCAGATTAGAAATTAGTTTCTACTTCCTTACTTGTAAGATGGTGTTTAATAATAGTCCTTACTTCATGGGGTGAGTATGAGGATTAACAAACCCCTGTCAAGTAGTCAGCGTACTGCTTACCACTTGGCCAAGTAAATATTGTGGGTTTTTGGTGAGGTTGATGATACATATTTTGTGGTGTGAGGAATTGGCCAATAGAAAAATCTTTCTTTGTTAACATGCCACAAAACTCTGGTTTGGTCCCTATTATTTTACTTTAATATATATATGTATATATTTTATTTATTGGTGCATTGTAACCATCCATCTTTATGAGGTACAGGTTGGTAGAGGTTGGTAGAGGCAGATGCACTCATATCACTCATTTAGCCCTTCCTCATTTCCTTTCCCATCCCCTCCTTCCCCCTTCTCCAGCTTGGCTTAGTGACTGACTTGGGTATGTTTATGAATGTATATCATGTGCATTAGGGTGCTTGGGTCCTTATTAAAGGGCACTGTGGGCTAATTTGTGTTCCCTTAAAAGATATGTTCAGGTCCTAACTCCTGGCACCTGTGCAAGTATTTGGAAACTTTGCAGATATAATCGAGTTAATTTGAGATATACTAGAGTAGGAGGGATCCCAACCCGGTGACTGGTGTTAGATTTCTCTCTTTTTTTATAAGAAGAGAACTTAGACTCTGACACACAGGGGGAACCAACCCCATGTGACACAGAAACATAGACGCTGCTGCCACAAACCAAGGCTATTGGTATTAACCAGAAGCTAGAAGAAACAGGGACGGATTCTGCCCTAGAGACAGGACGTGTGGCTCTGTGGACAGCCTGGATTTGAGCTCCTAACCTCCAGCTCTGAGAAACAATAACTTTCTGTTGTTTTAAGCTACCTGGTTTATGGTAATGTGTTATATGTCAATCCTAAGAAACTAATACCAAGAATATCAGCTAAAAAGGCATTGTTTGGGGCTCCCACTGACGCCCAAAGCTAGTGGATACTAAATGCATTTATTTTCTTTTTTCTGAGTACAGCCACAGAGAAATCACTTTCTGTAGATACCCCTGGGATTTGCCTGCCTACTTAGTGATGCTGGAGGTGTGTGTATGAATGTGTGCAAGCCTGGGTGTGCAAACGTGTAGAGTACGTGTGGATGCGTCTAGGTGTACATGGGCATGCACACATGTGTGCAGGAGTGTGTATACATGTGCATGCATGTATGAATGCATATACAAATATGCATAGATGCATGTATGTATGCATGCGTGTCAGCCCGTGTTTGCATAGGTGCACACATGGGTGTCTGCATGTGTGTGTGTGTTGTGGGGCCCACAGCAGAGGGGAGCCAGCAGTCTTCACAGTTGTGCGTGGATATTCAAGATCACAGAATGCCAAGGACACACTTGGAAATGACAGGAGGGTACGCTGCAGGACAGAGGCCCAAATCTGCTGGGGCTACTTTGTTGTAGTTCACCTGTGAACTCTCCCTCCTCTTTCCAGTCATGTGAAGGGAGTTTGTTTTGTTCTTGGGATGAGATGCGGAGACATTGGAACAGATTTGGGAAGTTTCTGGGGTTTAGAAAGTCTTGGAGATGCCTCTTTCTTTGAGTGAGATAAAAACCGGGAGGCCATCATCCTACCCACGCCGTGAAGGATGCGCCATGTGCCCATAACTTCCCAAGGAGCCAGGTGGTCCGAGGGACAGAGCTCCTCCATCCTTTGTTGGCCACTGGCCACCTGCTACTTTTCCTCTGCCTCTTTTATTTTCAGTGCTGAGGATTGAACCAGGGTCTCACACATGCGTGGCAAGCCCTCTACCACTGAGCTACCCCAGCGCCTCTTCCACTCTGCACCTGGCAAGACCGTTTTGAGCAGCTCTAAAGTTCTCCCCTGCCCTCTCCAACCAGAAGGGGATTAACAATTTCACAGAAGCCGGGCATGGTGGCGCACGCTTGTAATCCCAGCATTTGGGAGGCTGAGACAGGAGGATCACAGTTTGTGGACAGCCTCAGCTATTTAGTGAGGCCCTCTGCAACTCAGTGAGACCCTGTTTCAAAATAAAGAATCAAATAATAGGCCTGGGGGTGGAGATCAGACATAGAATGCCCCTGGGTTCCATCCCCAGTACCAAAAAAGAAAATAAATAAATAAACATTCACAGAAATGAAGCATCTGCCTGGTGTTCACTGCCAAAGTTACTGCTGTGTAAGTACTAGGATTAGTGTTTTTCCTTTTTTGGTACTGGGGATGGAACCCAGGGGCATTCTCCCTTTGAGCTACACCTCAGTCCTATTTTTTTAGTCTTTATTTTAAAACAGGGTCTCACTGAGTGGCAAAGAGCCTCTCTCTAAGTAGCGGAGACTGGCTGAGAACCCGAATCCTCCTGTCTCAGCCTCCCAAGTGCTGGAATTACAAGCGCGCACTACCACGCTTGGCTTAGAATTCATTCTGAAAGAAGAGATAACATATTATAAGGACATATGCTGTTACCAGAGCTCCTGTCCTGGAGGGGGTGGAGGACCATGGGGGTGGGGACCAGGGAGACAGTTCAAGGATGTCATCATCCACCCAAGACTTCTGTGCCTGGGCCAGAGGTTGCTGTGGAGACTGCTGGACTCCCATCAGTACCATTTTGGTCCTGACTTTGCAGGCGAGAGTCACAGGCTTGGATCCTTGGGATTCCTAGGCCCTCTTTCTGTGTGGTAGAAAGACGCTCCTAGCCGGGCGTGGTGGCACACGCTTGTAATCCCCGCGCTTGGGAGGTGGAGACAGGAGGATCATGCAGGTTCAAAGCCAGCCGCGCTGGCATAAGAGACCCTGTTTCAAAAATATAAAATAGGTCTGGGAGTGTAGCCCGGAGGTAGAAGGGCTTCCAGGAACCCCAGTACCACCCCCCCCCCAAAAAAAAAGAAAGATGCTCCTAGCTCATCACCTGGGAGTGCGGTGGGTTGGGGAGGGCTGGCTGGCCAAGGCGAGAAGATCCAGGAGCTGCACGTAGCGGGGCGGGAAGTCGGATGGCATGGAGGTATGAAGTCCCTACCCTGTGCTTTGAGAATGGGTTCCCCTGCCCAAGGCGGAGGAGCCTGGGAAGTGACTCCCAGAAGAGAGGCCATTCTTATGGATATCCAGAATAGGTCATTCCACAGAGACAGGAGTGGTTGGAGGAGTAGTTGGAGGAGCGGTTGCTAGAGGCTGGGGAGAAAGAAGAATGGGGAGGACTGGCAGCACAACGGAGTTTCCTTTTAGGGTGATGGAAATAGAGGAAATTGAAACTAGATAGATGGGGTGGCTGTAGGACATCATGAAGATACTAACTACTCCTAAATTGCAGGATTTAAAACAGCAAGTATCATGGAATGCGAATTTTACCTCCCAGAACGAACAAACAGACAAACCAGAAACTACAAGTAAACAGAGTTCCCTCTGGGGTGTGGAAAGATAAGGATGGGTGGGGAGCCTGACGCAGGGCCTGCGCTGAGCTTGGGGTGTGGCATCCTCCTCTGACCCTCCCCTCTCCTTTCCACTCCCAGGACCTCCCGGCTGCCTCCACCAGCCCCGGTGGGAACTGGTCACGAGTTACATCTCACACCTTCCCCTAAGAGTTAGTCCTGACCCGGCTCCTGTGGACAGTGTGGTCTGGGTGTTGCAGAACCTCTCTGAGCCTCGGGTTCCTTGCTTGTTAGATGGGGTGCTCTTACTCCCTCGTGAGGCTTTGTTCGTGTGAAGAAGTGTGTGATGTGTTTGTCACAATGCCAGGCACATTATTGTCACTGGGTAAATGAAAGTGGCTTTAATAAGTAACAGTTCTCTGCTGGGCGTGGTGGCGCACGCTTGTAATCCCAGCATTCGGGGGGCTGAGACAGGAGAATCTGGGTTCGCAGACAGCCTCAGCTACTTCGTGAGGCCTTCAGCAACTTAGTGAGACCCTGTTTCAAAATAAAGAATAAAAAATAGGGCTGGGGCATATAGCTTGGGGGTAGAATGCCTGTAGGTTCAATCCCCAGCACCACACACACACACACACACACAAAAACAATTCTCTGATCTGTCCTATCTGCCCCAGCATAGTATGGATGGCCAAGATCCAGATGTAGAGACAATTGTTTCTTTAGCTATGTTCTCTTTTTAGGGGTGGGGGTTTACTGGGGATTAAACCCAGGGGCATGGTGCCCCAACCCTTTTTATTTTTTAGCTTGAAGCAGGGTGTAAGTTGCCAAGGCTGACCTCGAGCCTATGAACCTCCTGTGTCAGCCTCGCAAGAACTTGGATTACAGGCGTACACCATTGCACACAGCAGCTGAATTCTCTAGACAGAATCCCTATGCCCTGTGGCATTATTCTTCCCTGCTGGAGAGAGCCTCGGACCAACTGAGAAATAAGAGGCCCCAGGAGATAGGTTACAGATATATCACCTTGATACGTATCAAACTGATTCCGGAGTGAAAGGGATTTCTTACAGCTGAACCCCAGTGTGAGACTTCTCATCTCACCACAGACAAGACCAGAGGGTCACGGGGCTGTGCAGACTGGGTCTGCTCCTGGAAACGTCCCCTTTACGGCTTGGAGGAACAGAGGGGCATCTTAGCCCCGAGCCAGGGACCTGTTCCCATGCCCGCCACCCAAGGCAGGCTCTGCAGCTCCAGGGGGCCAGGGACACAGCTGGGGACAGCCCTCCAGGAGGCAGAGGAGTCCTGCGGGGGAGGGCATCGCCTGGCGGTATTTGCCAACTATGGATCCAGGAGTCTTCACAGTGGGGCAAGGGCTTCCCAGACCATGGGGCACGGTCCCCATCTGGCCCATGGATAGACACTAACTGCCCGGACTTGGCTTGTCTAAGATCCATCCGGCCAATGGAATGTAAGACATGACTTACAGGGGCTGCTTACAACATGTGTGTCAGGACGCGGTAATTCTGTAGCATTTCGTTATGATACCAAGTGTAAAAAAAGAAAACATGATAGACAATTTTATGTAGAATGCAAACTTTGTTATATTAAGACTTCCTAAGATTATACCTAGAAAGCTGGAACATTTGGGAGGAAATTGCCAAAATATTCCCAGTGGCCGTCTTTTTAGTTTTTTCTCCCCCACGGCTTACAAATGCTTCTGTAATGAGCCTCTATTTCTTTTGCAATGGAAAAACCCAACTTCGCTTAAAACATAGAACTATTTTTACAACAGCAAGGGTTACACATGATCAGCCAAAGCCTCAATTGAGAACCCCGTGGCTTCATGAGAGTAAAGATTGTTAATGCTGCAAGAAATTTTCCTAGCCTGGGATCCCAGTACTTGGGAGGAGACAAGAGAATCACAGATTCAAAGCCAGCCTCAGCGATTTAGTGAGGTTCTAAGCAACCCAGCAAGACCCTGTTTCCACATGAGATTTTAAAAACCGGGCTGGGAGTGTAGCTCAGAGTTAAAATGCTTCTGGGTTCAATACCCAGTGCCACAAACAAACAAACAAACAAACAAACACAAAACAATAAAAATAAAAAAAAGAAATTTTTCTAGTTTAAGTTTTTTTTTTTTTTTTTTTTTTTTGGTGGTACTGGGGTTCCTGGAAGCCCTTCTACCTCCGGGCTACACTCCCAGACCTATTTTATATGTTTTTTTATTTGGAAACAGGGTCTCTTAAGCCAGCGAGGCTGGCTCCGAGCCAGTGCGATCCTCCTGTCTCCACCTCCCAAGCGCAGGGATTAGAAGCGTGCGCCACCACGCCCGGCTAGTTTAAGATTTTTAAATATAACTTTTTAGGTCACAGATGTCTTTGAGGATCTTCTAAAAACTATAGCTTCTTTCCTTAAAACATATCATATATGCATATGTATGCATGTATGTGTTCATATATACACATACAGTTTTAAGTAACATAGAGCTCTAATCAGAGCATCTTTTTTTTAAGGGAACATAAATTTTTTTTTAACTTAAAAAATTTTTTTTCTTTAAATTTTTTTTATTGGTGCATTATATTCATACAACATATTGGGGTAACAAACTTGTGTGTACAAACATGTACTCATCGTTGATTTAATCCCTACCCAGTTCCCACCCCATTCCCTCCCCATCCCTCCCTCCCTTGCTTGGCTTAGTGATTTAATCAGAGCATCTTGAACAATGGAGAGAATTATTGGCTCGTACAGTTAAGCTCTCTAGGGGAATCAGTTGAAGCTTGATCCAGCACTTGACCAGCTTCACAAGACTTGCTCTGTCTCTCTGCCTCCACCGTCCCAGCTTCCTCCAAGCCTGGCTCACCTGTGGGCTCCACGGTGACTGGCAGAAGTTTTGGGCATTTCGTTCTTGACATTCATGTCCAGCAGGAGAGAGAGTGCCTCTGTTTCAGGGTTCCCAGCAAATGCCATAATATTTGATCTGATCCTAAAGTTTAGACACAGCTTAACCCTGAACCGATACTTCAGCCAGGAAATGGAACCGATTGCCTTGCTAGATCCCTTGATCTGCCTTGAAGTTGAAATGGAATGTGTGTTCCTGGGAACCACAGTGATTCCCCAGATAGAAACCGAGGGCATGAATGTTCCTATACTACGCACCGGTCTGCATATGATCTGTCCTCTCTTTTCAACGGAGGGTTCATCTCAGGGGCTTTCTACCACTGACCTACATTCCCCAGCCCCTTTTCATTTTCTTTTTTGAAACAGGGTCTTGCTAAGTTGCCCAGGCTGCCTTAAACTAGCGGCCCTCTTGCCTCAGCCTCCCTTATGCCTGGGATTGCAGGTGTGCACCACTGCGTGGCTCTAGCTTATCTTTAAACTCCTGAAAGCCTGACCCTTACTGCAGGTTAAGACTTTCCAGTCTTGTCTAGTCCTCCCAGTTCAGAAGTGAGGATGCAGAGACCCTGAAAGAGCTCATGGATGTCCAAAACCACACAGTCCACTGTCAGCCTGCTCTTCCTCTCCCAAATTCATGTGCCATAATAAATCAGTTAAATAAATAACAAGCAGGACACTTCATGGATCCCTGAGCTCCCTGAAGACCCAGGACAGATGCATTCTGGTGAAGAGACAGGGAGGGCCTTATGTCAGGGGGTGAAAGGGCTCAGAGGGGGAGGGCCGGTGGCACTGCCCCTCTGCTAGAAGCTCCCATGTAAGTCAGCGCGGGAGGAAATGATCAAAACAGGGAGAGAAGAGCCATGATTCTATTATTCATGCCTGTATCTTGAAAATGATCATTGTAATTTTCCTTCTAAAACCCCTGCTTGCTCAGAGGAAACGACTGTATTCTAATAAGCACTTGTTTATGGAACTCGCGGTAATTGGATTGGAATGTGAATTATTAAACTGTATGTGGGGCGGCATTTCTTGCCAGGAGTTTAATGATTATGTTCAAATGTGTGGGGCTGGCCTGTTGGCTGGGAAGATAACACTTCCAGGAAGAAATGTGCTCGGCTCTGGGTCAGGGCGAAGGCGTCTCTCACTGGTTTCTGAATTAGCTGTGTGGGAGAGGTGCTTAGAAGTCGCAGAGACCTGCTGCCTCATTTTATTTTATTTCATTTTATTTATTTATTTATTTATTTATTTATTTATTTATTTATTTATTTTTGTGGTACTGGGGTTCCTGGAAGCCCTTCTACCTCCGGGCTACACTCCCAGACCTATTTTTACATTTTTATTTGGAAACAGGGTCTCTTAAGCCAGCGCGGCTGGCTTCGAACCTGCGCGATCCTCCTGTCTCCGCCTCCCAAGCGCGGGGATTACAAGCGTGCCCACCATGCCCGGCTCTGCTGCCTCATTTTAGAGCTGGGGAAATTGAGGCTGTGCAGTGGTCCTGCTGACTGTCCAGTGGGGGCGATCTACTGTGCAGTGGTCCTGCTGACTGTCCAGTGGGGGCGATCTACTGTGCAGTGATCCTGCTGACTGTCCAGTGGGGGCGATCTACTGTGCAGTGGTCCTGCTGACTGTCCAGTGGGGGCGATCCACTCCTCAGAGTGTACCGTTCACACGCCCCTGTGGCAGAGTCCTTGCCTTGGCTTTCCAACCCCCTTTCCTCTTCCTTTACCCGGAGAGGTTGGAAAGTGAACCTCTGTTCCAGTTGCAAGCCAAGTCCCACCCTCGGCTGCCTCGCACGGGCTCGCCCTGCGGCCCCGGCTATGGAGTCAGGCTAGCGGGGATAGGGCTTCTAGGTGGCAGCCTCTGCGTTCCTCTGACCTGTTACCAGTCCACAGCCTTCTAAGCGGCAGAAATAGCAGCAGCTTGCTAGTCTCCAGACTGAATCAGCTGAGCGTGGTGGCACATACTTGTAATCCCAGCATTTGGGAGGCCGAGACTGGAAATGTTCTGTGTGTTGTCCCAATCAGCTATTAAATCAAAATCTGTTGTCCAGGGTTTCTCAGGGGGATGTATATCCTATTTGGCCACCGCTAACCATCACCACTGCAGCCGTGGTCGCCGCTGCAGCTGTAACTGTAGCCGCCGCCATCTTCTTCCCTCTTCAATATTTTTTAATAAAAGAAAACAGTGAGTGTCTTTTGCAGGAGTTGGGGCCCAAGTACTTAGTAGCAATGTGTTTTATCTCCCTGCCAAGAGCGGAGGCCCATAGCTTCAGCGTGGAGAGCGGGTTGCACACCCTGTCCCAGCGCTGCGCAGAGGAGCCCGGCGGCCAGGAGCACCCTTGGCTCCCGGGACACCTGGCGCCGGACGACCTGACTATGTGGGGCTTCATCTGATGCACCACGAAAATTTTTCTTACTTGGTATATTGTCCAGAGTTACTGAGCATGTGGGGCAGGTGCAATCTACTTTTGGGGAGATTTCCTCAAAAGTTCAGGGTGGATTAGAATGAATCTACCTGACTCCTCCAATACTGACCGCTGCCGCCGCTGCCATCTTGGCCCTTCTCCCGAGCATTTTTCTTACATAGTATGCTGTCCAGAATTCCTGAGCATGTGGGGGAGGAGCAGTCTTTTTTGGGGGAGATTTCTCCAACAGTTCAAGGCGGGTTGGATTGGTTTTATCTACCTCTTCCAAACACTGGCCGCTGCCGCCACCATCTTGGTCCGTCTCTTCTTTTTATATTTTAGTTAGGAAGTCATAGCTATAAATGTCTCTCTATATTGTCCCAATCAGATATTAAACCAAAATCTGATGTCCGGGGTTTCTCAGACAACAGCTTGGCCGCTGCCAGATACTGTTGCTGCGACCGCAGCCGCCGCCATCTCCTCCCCTTCTTATTCTTTGTTTTTTGGAAATGGGGTCATTCTAGGTTGCTGAGTCTCACTACATTGCTGAGGTTGTTCTTGAACCTGAAATCGTCCTGTCTCAGCCTCCCAAGTGCCACCATGCACTTGGGTGCAAGTGTACAGGAATAGACTTTTCTTGAGGATGTACCCTGAAAAATCAGTTTGTTGTATAGTATTGAGTTTAATTCCAAGTGGATTTCTTATTGGGTCTTTCCGCAGCCTCTTTGGTTGGGTTTAGCGGGCTTGGGCACACTGTGCGCTGTGTCAGAACCCGAGCGAAGCATCGCATCTGCAGGTCTGTGAGAGCGCTGACCCTGTGGAAGTTCAAGCAGGTGTATTGTAGACAGCAGAGCCGGTGGTCTGCACTCAGAGGTGACTCCTCCAGGCTTGTCAGGAGTGTGCAGAGTGACCTATGCTGAGGCCTCTCATCGGTGTGGTTTCTACAGCAGTTGTGTTATTTCTCTCTGCTGTTGCTATGGGGATGAATACCCAGAATTTGAATACCCAGGATTTCAGCTCCTGAACCCCTAGCTGTGCCTGCTTGGGGCCAGATCACCAGCTGGGGGCTTTTGTTTCATTTTTTAATTGCAGTGTCTGTCAAGGTTGGAGTGGGCTGGCTCATGGCTGGATTGAGGTGTGACTTCTTGGACTGGGTGGGGGTTTAGCTCAGCAGGAAAGCATTTGCCCCGCATGCTCGAGGTGCAGGCTAAGAAGCGCTCGAGGGTCTTCTTTCTTAGGACTGCTAAGAAAGACGAGATCAACAGTGGCAACCACAATGAAAACCAAACAAGATACGGCAGTATTGTAATAACCAAGTGTAAGCTACCACCATCACAACAGCTGGATCAATAGAAAAGAGAGTATAAAATTTTATAGAATGAGCTGGGCATGGGGGTGTGCGTGGGTAATCTCAGCATGTGGGAGGCCGAGGCAGGGGAATGGTGGGTTTGAGGACAGCCTCAGCAGGCAGTGAGCATCGATCTAGCGAGACCCTGTTTCCAAATAAAAAATAAAATTGGGCTGAGGATATGGTTCAAAGATAGAATGCCTCTGGGTTCAATCCTTAGTAACACACACATACACACACACACACACACACACACACACACACACACACACACAGAATTAACTAAAATGTTAATAATAAAGGTAAGCCGGGCGTGGTGGCGCACGCTTGTAATCCCCACGCTTAGGAGGCTGAGACAGGAGGATCGCATGGGTTTGAAGCCAGCCTTAGCTACTAAGTGAGGCTCTCGGCAACTTAGTGAGACCCTGTTTCCAAATAAAATATAAAAAGGTCTGGGAGTATAGCCCGGAGGTAGAAAGCCCCTGGGTTCCACCCCCAGTACCATAAAAAAATATATAATAATAAAGGTAAGCCAGGCATGGTGGTGCATGCTTATAATCCCAGTACTTGGGAGGCTGAGACAGGAGGATCTGGGTTCTCGGCCAGCTTCAGCCACTTAGTGAGCCTGTTTCAAAATAAAGAAAAAAAATCAGTCTGGAGGTGTTTCTTGGAGGCATAATGGCCCTGGATTCCATCCCCAGTACTGAAAAAAAAAAAAAAAAAAAAAAAAAAGGTGAGCCAGGTGTGTTGGTGCACGCTTGTAATCCCAGTACTTGGGAGGCTGAGACAGGAGGATCTGGGTTATTGGTCAGCCTCAGCTACTTAGGCCCTTCTCAACTTACTGAGACCCTGTTTCAAATAAAGAATAAATGGGTTGAGGGTGTATATTGGAGATAGAATGCCCCTGGGTTCAATCCCTAGTACTGCAAAAAAAAAAAAAAAAAAAAAAAGGTAAAATAGTTTTTGAAAAGAAGAGGAAATGCAATCAATAAAAGAAAGAGAAAGTAGAAGAAATTAAAAAAAACATAAAATCATTAAAAGAAGAGAAGAGGGGGAGAGATAAAGGAAAATGCAAGAAAAGACAATTCGAACAGGTGTAGCCCAAAAAGTCTCAATGAAAAACGACTTCCTCTCCTCCAAGGTGGTTGATCCTGTGGGGAGGGCAGATGTTTGCAGCGCACCCTCAGCAGCTGTTTCTGTGTCCTCTTGGGCTCTGTGCCCTTGGAGGGAGCACAGGCTGTAGCCACTCGCTCTTTTCTTTGCTCTGTGTAACCAGCGACCAGCAAGTGGTTTGCGACCAGGGCCGGTTGTCACACCTCCCAGATGCCCGGCGCTCTAACACGGTGTTCTTTGCTCTGCACATTTCCAGGGCAGGGCTGGTGCCGGTCTCTGGCACCGTGGTAGATGCAATGGGGCCATGACTTTTCCCACTGACTGGGGGCAGGCCATTCCCTCTCCACCTGCCGTGCCTCTGGTGTTCCTGGACTCAGGTCCCTGGTGCAGGCACACACTGCCACCCGAACCCCTGGCTCCTGCGGCTGGCTGGCTCCCTGAGCTCTCTGTCCTAGAGACAAAGTGACCTCAGTTGCCCTCTGCATCCCAGATCAGATTCCCTCCATACGGGCTTCTCAGCAGTTCTGTTTTGAAGGCTCTATCCCAGAGCCAAGCTAGCTCTGGGGCCAGATGCCTGTCCTGCTGGTTCAGGGCACCGATACTGCTGCAGGCAAACACAGGGGCTTTTGTTACCCAGTAGGGTACAAGGAAATCCCCAGGAGGAAAACAGGACTTGAACTTGGCTCTGGAAGGCTCTTGATTTGCACCACAGAAAGGATTTTCAAGATGCCTCAGAGGAGGCATATGCAAAGATTTATTCAGAAAAGCTGAACACGGCAGGATCAGCTCTCAAAGCCATCTCTGGAGAGCCAGGGTCATTTTTGGGGTCTTGGGCTTCTTATAAAGGAAATTTTGGAAATGGTGAGTATGAGAGGTACACAGGGTAGCGTCAACTTAATGAGTTTGGTTCTTTTGATTGTGGGGCACAGAACAGGTCACAGTGGCCAGTTTTTTTTCCCCCGCAGAATCTTTAAGGTTGACATTATATAGCTCATAGATGGTGCTTGGATTGAACCCATGTCATAGGTTTTTAATCCTCTGTCTCTCTCTCTTTTGGGTTATTTCCACTTGACATTGGCCATCAGGCTGAGAAGTGACTCTTGTTGCTTCTTTTAATCAGTCTAAAAATACCTTCTGTAAGTGAGCAAGGTATATAAATACAGATTAACTGGACTTCCAGTATTATATGATTTATTGAACTTTTTTTTTTTATTGGGGATGGAACCTAGGGGCCTTCTACCTCCGGGCTACACTCCCAGACCTATTTTATATTTATTATTTGGTAACAGGGTCTCTTAAGCGCGGCTGGCTTCGAACCTGCGCGCTCCTCCTGTCTCCACCTCCCAAGTGCAGGGATTACAAGCATGCGCCACCATGCCCAGCTTATTGGACCTTTTAACAGTCCAGGGCTAGAGGGAAATAGGTCTGGAAATGAAGGGAGGGTGTTCATGGGGCGTTTAGATTTAAAGTTGTAGTCTCTCTTTCCCTCTTACCATCTCCATGCCATCCCAGTTACCAGGCCTTGTGGTTTTCAGAAGAGGGCTTTGGGGAAGATTCCCCAGACACCCCAAAGAGGAAGCCTCATCCCTGCACCCTTACCGCCCACCCTCCTGGCTGTTTGTCCTGGGAGACTGCGGCAGGCGCTGTTGTTTTCTCTGTGCCTCTGTCTCTCATCCACACCCACACCCTGCAGCGGCTTCACCTCCTCCATCACCAGCAGCCCACACAGTCTCAGCTTTACAGACAGGGAGAAAATCTTATGGAAGTGAAATTGGCTGATGAGAGAAATTGACCAGCGACTGTAGGTCTTATGAGCGCAAGAAGTTAATGAATAAGACATGTTTAACACAGAAAATTTAGAAAACAAAGATAAAACCGAGAACTAAATTCATTCAATGTCTAATAAATTTTTCTTCTCCTTCTTCTCCTACTTCTCCTTCTTTTTTTTGGAATTGAAAAAGAAAAAAGGTGTTCTACCTCTGAGCTATACCCCAGCCTGATTTTATTTATTTCTTATTTTAAAACAGGGTCTGCAAGCCGGGCGTGGTGGCGCACGATTATAATCCCTGCACTTGGGAGGCTGAGACAGGAGGATCGCACAGGTTCGAAGCCAGCCTCAGCTACTTAGTGAGACCCTGTTTCCAAATAAAATATAAAATAGGTCTGGGAGTATATCCCGGAGGTAGAAAGCCCTGGGTTCCACCCCTAGTACCACCAAAAAAAAAAAAAAAAAAAAAAAAATATATATATATATATATATATATATATATATATATATATATATATAAGAAACAGGGTCTGCCCTCATCATGCGATCCTTTTGTCTCAGCCTCCCAGGTACTGTGATTATAATAATAATTTAAAAAACTGTCTTTTTAAAATTGAAAGAGTAATCTCTGAATAGGAAAAGAATTATTCAAACACTTCTAAAGGGCCTGAAGCAAAGGGTAAGATCTCTCGTGACTGGGTTTTCGAACTTTTTCTCTTTGAGATAGAACATTCCAAACATTTCCCTTTTCTGTACAAATGCATATCTTACTACATATGATGTTAAAACACAAATGAAAACATTAGTGTACACATTGTCCTGTGCCCTACTTTTCAAATGAAAGCCTTCATATAAAAATATATATGCATAGCCGGGCGTGGTGGCGCACGCTTGTAATCCCCGTGCTTGGGAGGCGGAGACAGGAGGATCGCGCAGGCTCGAAGCCAGCCTCAGCTGGCTTAAGAGACCCTGTTTCCAAATAAAAATATAAAATAGGTCTGGGAGTGTAGCCCAGAGGTAGAAGGGCTTCCAGGAACCCCAGTACCACCAAAACAAAAACAAAAACAAAAATAAAAATATATATGCATATATATTTCTTTTTTATTTGGTGGTACTGGGGATGGAACCCAGGGACATTCTTCCTCTGGGCTATATTCCCAGACCTATTTTATATTTTATTTGGAAACAGGGTCTCTTAAGCCAGCTGAGGCTGGCTTTGAACCTGCGTGATCCTCCTGTCTCAGCCTCCCAAACACAGGGATTACAAGCATGCGCCAACACGCCCGGCATACGTATATATTTATGTATTAGTTATTTTATTTTTGTGGTATTGGGATTGAGCCCAGGAGTATTTTACCTCAAAGCTACATTTGCAGCCATTTTTTCTTTTGGTTTGGAACAGGGTCTTGCTAGATTGCTGAAAGCCTCACTACATTGCTGAGGCTGGTCTCAAAGCTGCAAGTCTCCTGTCTCAGCCTCCCAAGTACTGTAGTTACAGGTGTGAACTGCCATGCCTGGCTCACACATTTATTCCATAACCAACCTACTAGTGCAGAGAATAGAAAGAAAGAGAGAGAAAAATATCACACTCCTCATAAAATACATCCAACTGCCCAGATAGGGGTGACATTTTTCTTTCCAATTCAGCACGACGATAGTGACCTTGGCATGGGGCATGCATGTGTGTGCTGCCGGGTGCGGTGACCCATCAGCATGAAGGTACCAAAGCATCTGAGAACATCCTGCTAGATGCACAGACAACGTCAAGGTGTGTGACCCCAGGCTTGGGGGCAGGCTCGGGGCCAGGCAGAAGCTGTGCAAGCCCAGCAGCACCTTTGCCTACAGTGCCCCAAACTACAGACACGAGGAGTATGACGACCCCGCTACGGACGTCTGGAGCCTGGGGGTCACTCTCCACTACATATTCACGGGGTCTCCCATTTAAGGGGAAAACATTTGCACAGCTGAAGGAGGAAATCTTCCACTGGAGGTAGGAAATGCCTTCCCATGTGTCAGCCAAGGCCCAGAGCCTCATCAATCACTTGTTAACTGTGGACCCACGACACATCTTGGGGCACCCGTGGCTGAAGCTGGAGGGAAAAAGCATTCTCCTGGGCATCACAGCCAGTCTCTCCCCACCCTTCCTAAACCTACAATATGGAGGACAATGTTTAAAATGGGTTTCAAGCTCTGTGACAACTGTGTGTCTCTGGGACAAAGAAAGTTTGTGCCCTGCACCTCCCGCCCTAGGAGAAAGGGCCAGAGAGCCCGGCCTCAGCCCCATCCGCTTCCTGTCTGTTCAGCCTCAGCTGCCCGAGGAGGACAAGAAGTCACAGCAGACGGGTGGCCAAGGAGCCAGCCTGCCTTCCGTTCCCCTGTGTGGCCTGAAGGTGAGGCCTCTCATTCCGCGCTTTGATGCCCCCCAGCATGTCCTTGAGCCTCTCATGCCCAGTCCCTGCATGAGAAGTCATGTCAGGGAGCCCGAGAGCAGCAAGTCCCGCCAGGACACACCTTCCAAAGCCAGTGGCTCTCCAGTGGGCCTCCCCAGGTGTGCACCTGCCAACCGCGGGACCGGAGGAAGGTTACCAGGACCATTGCCAACTGGCCTCTGAAGGGTTGCTGTGTGACAGCCCCGAGACAGGACTCGCCCTCCATGACAAAGTGTCCCCAGTGAAAGCGGGCCCAAAGCGCCCAGGACTCTTCAGAAGGAACGTTGCCCCACTGAGGACACCAGGCAGCTGAGGCCGTCTGAACCACGTGGGTGGGCAGGCGGCGTTTTATTTTCCTTATGCTTTTATGGCATCATTTCCAATGGGCAAGTCAGTTGTGTGCATTTTTGGGATACAGTGTGATGTTTAGATTAATCTAGACACCATATGATGATTGTCTTGCTAATCACCATTTCTCTGGACATCAGCCAGACCTGGACTGAAACAGCTGCGAGGGTGCTCAAGCTGCTGGGGGCGGGGGGCTTCTCTGTGTGGATTGCCATCTCCGGGGGATCAGGTCTCCTCCACTCCCACCCGGGAGAAACCTCAGACTGGTTTACCTGGGCTGCCTTCCCTTCCCTGAGACGGTGCTGCATAAATTTCTGTTTAGCATGAATCTTATAATAACATTGGTCCTGCTGAAGGATGACCACAGATGTCTGTTTGCGTCCTCCCCACACAGAACTGGGGCTGGGCACACTTCTGTTTGAGCAGTGGGTAGTGATGGAACTCAGAAAGTTAATTCATAAAGTTAAAGGGAAACGTGACTTCAGAAACCCAAAGATGTTTCCCAACAGCAGAATTGGTTCAAGTGTCTGTCCCTGAAGGGACAGGGCTCTGAGCTGCCTGTGGGGCAGGAAGGCAGATCCTGTCTGGGACAGAGTGACGCTGACGTTACCTGGTTACCTTTCTCAGAAGGACCGAAGGGAACATGAGGTGCATCCTCTCTCTGCTGAGACACCCACAGTGGTGCAAGGGAGTCCTGTGGGGCAGACTGTGTTGGGGTCTGGGAAGTGGTGGCATGTGATCCCCACAGTGGCTTAGGAGACACTTTACTGATGCTCAGCTGTGAGTCTACACGACTTTAGTCAAGGTCAAATCTTCAATAGCCCACCCTTCGCCTTCCTCCCTGCCTGAGGAGCTTGGATGTGGGTACCTCCAGATTCACATAATGGTTACGCCAGAGCTTCAGTTTATCCCCTTTACCCCCAAATGTATTACGTGTGTGTGTGTGTGTGTGTGTGTGTGTGTGTGTGTGTGTGTGTGTTATGTGGTACTGGGGATTAAACCCAGGTGCCTTCTATCTTCAAAGCTATACCATCCTGGCCCTTTTAATATTTTATTTGGAAACAGAGTCTCACTAGGTTGCAGATTCTCACTATGCTGTTGATGCTGGCCTTGAACCTGTGATCCTTTTGTCTCAGCCTCTCAAGTACTGGCATCACAGGTGTGTGCCACCATACCCAGTCAACATCATGCCCTTTTTAAAAAACTAAATGATCAAAGGAAAGGGCTATCAATGATCCTTATTTTCCTCTCTTAGTTGAATACAAGTAGCAAGGTGGATGAGAATCAGGGGCTAAGCGGTTTGCTGCCTTGACGGTTGAAGTCATCTATGGAACGGACAAGAGAGAACCCACTCAATGCTCACAGACACCTGCTGGGAAATGTTTTTTTTTCTGCATGAGTTGCAAACTGCATTAAAACAATTTTCTTGCCTCTAACAAAACAGGAGGGTTTATAAGAGGGCAGCAGTGTTTTGACGAGCTTTCATCGTCAAACAGAACCACAGAGAATCCAAAACCACAGGGGCAGAGGAAGATGGCGGGGTTGCTGGCTGACTCCAGGCAGGACTGACCCTTGTTCTGCGGCTCTGCAGGGTGCTGCTGGCTCGGGGCATGCACCCCCTTGGCTTCCCTCATTTCTAAGCCTGGGGGGACTTTGGCGAGCCCCTCAGTTTCACTCCCTCTCACAGCTCTGCTTGGCAAATGCATCTCACTGGGTATTAGGGTGAAGCAAAGGTGTTTGCAGTCTCCTCCACAGAAGGAGACTTCCCTCCCCTCCTCTCCCTCTGGCCTGGTCCAGCTTGTGAACATCTGTCAGCAGAAGTATTACAGGCCACCTCATCATAGTTTCCCCTTGTTCCATCAGTCCTCCATGCTGCTGTACCAACACTTATAGTGATACTGGTCCTATCTCTGACTTCCTTTTGGTTAGAGAGTGAAGTCCTCACTTCTCTGCTCTGCACCCCAGGCTCTCCACGATCCGACTCCAACTCGCCAACCCGTCTTGACGTCTTCCATCGTGGGCACAACGTGAACCCACACCCCTCAGGGCAGGTCCCCGTGGGCCCCCTCCTCTGAGCCTTTGCTCTCACTATTTTCTCTCCCAGGGGAGCCTGTGCTCAGAGGAGAATCTAAACTCCAGGCCCTAAGAGATGAAGAACAATGATATTATGGTATAAATCGGGTTTCTGGAAAGTAACAGGTGCAGGTTTGCATAGCGTTGAGTTTGAGAGGTGCTAGAACTTCCACAACCCTGCTCAAGTGATGGGGAATGATCGACAGATCCAAGCAGGAGAGTCGAGGCTGGGGCTCTAGACACAGGAGCCTGCATCTCTGTTATAGCAAAGGGCTAAGGCATGAATTCTCCGCTTCTGAGATGATTTATGTCTCTCAGAGATTCTCTTCTGTAAGTAAAGCTCTAATTTCACATATCATTTTCCTGAAATCCTTCAGACTCATTGGGACCTCAAAAGAACCTGAATCATGCGTTGATGAAGAGAGAGCGGCAGAGGAACAGCCATGCTGGGGAGAACTGCACCAGTCGCGCTGGCCCTCGTGTTCTGAGGTGAGTCCTCTGTGGGGCACTTACAGGGTGTGGTGCCAGTCACCGCTGTGGCTGCAAATTTTATTTTGCTGCATATCTGTTCCCAAGAACACCACACTGAACTTTTCTTCCTTCTTAAAATGCCATGATTTCAGTGAAAGTAAAATACTAGATGGTTTTGCTGAACTCATCCAAGCTAGTTGAGTTTTAAAACATGTAAAGGATCCCGGTGGTGGGCACACACCTGTAATCCCACTACATGAGAGGCTGAGATAGGAGGATGACAGTTTCAAGACCAGTCTCAGCAAGTTAGACTCTTGGCAATTTAGTGAGATCCTATTTTATTTTATTTTATTTTATATTTATTTATTTTTGGACAAGGTTCCATGAGCAGCTGAGAAGAATGTATATTTAGCTGTTGTTATTTGGAATATTCTGTGTATGTCTGTTGGGTCCATTTGATTTATAATGTTCTTTACTGATATTTTGTCTGGAAAGTCAATCTAGTGGTATGAGAGGTGTGTTGAAGCTTCCTAGTATTGTATTAGGGTCTGTCTGAGTCTTAATATCTTGAAGAGTTTGTTTTATAAAAGTGTGTGCACTTGTATTTGGGACATAAATGTTTATTGTCATTTTATCTTCTTTAAAAAATTTTTTATTGGTGCATTATATTCATACATCATATTGGGGTAAAAAACTTGTGTGGACATACATGTACACATCACCAATTTAACCCCTACCCAATTCCCACCCCATTCCATCCCCATCCCTCCTTTCCTTGCTAGGCTTAGTGGTTGACTCCGATATGTTTAAGTACATTGTGTATTTTAGAGAATTTTCCTCTTCCCCCCTCCCATTCCCCCATTTAGGTTGTCTTGTTTGCTCCTCTATAGGATTTCCGTTTTCATCTAGAGTTCCTCCTATGACCCATTTCTCCCTAACTCTCACATATTAGGGAAAGCATCTGATTTCTTATATTTTGTGACCGACTAATCTCACTTAGCATAATGTCCTCCAGTTCCATCCTTTTCCCTGAAAATGATGTATTTGAGTTTTTTTTTTTAATGGCTGAGTAAAATTCCATTGTGTACATATCCCACAGTTTTGTAATCCATTCATCTGTTGATGGACATCTTGGCTGGTTCCATAGTTTGGCTATGGTGAATTGTGCAGCTATGAACATAGATACACATGCATTAGTTTGGTAGTTTGGTTTCTTTTCTTTTGGGTAGATACCCAGACGTGGTATTGCTGGATCAAATGGTAGATTTGTTCCCATTCTTCTGAGGATTCTCCATACTGTTTTCCAAAGTGGCTGCACTAATTTGCAATCCCACCAACAATGTTTTAGAGTTCCCACTTCTCCACATCCTCGCCAGCATCTGTTGTTGTTTGTGTTTTGAATGATTGCCATTCTAGTTGGAGTTAGGTGAAATCTCAGGGTAGTTTTGATTTGCATCTCTCTGATTGCCAATGATGTTGAGCATTTCTTCATGCATTTATTGGCCATTTGAATTTCTTCTTTCATGAAGTGTCTATTTAGTTCACTTGCCCATTTTGTTATTGGATGATCTGTTTTTTTAGTGTTAAGTTGCTTGCGTTCTCTGTATATTCTAGATATCAGGGTTGGGGTAGGTGGCAAAATTCTTCTCCCATTCTGTTGGCTCTCGGTTGAGGTTCTTGACAGTTTCCTTTGCTGAACAGAAACTCTTCAGTTTCATGCAATCCCACGTATTGATTCGCCTTTTAATTTGTTGTGCCTTTCGGGTCTTGTTGAGAAAGTGTTTATCTGTGCCAGGCACAAACTCTGCTGGCTGAATGAGCGTTGGGTTCCTAGCCTTTGGTGTGGATATTTGAGTCAAATTGCCCCAGGAACACTGCTGTTACTCTGCTAGCTGTGATCTTGTGAAACACTGCTGGCCATTGGCCTCCCTACTTTCAGGGCCCAAACATTGTGAGGAAAAGACTGTACTGTTCTGAGCCTGGGGCTTAGGTGGCTGAGTTATTTAGCATCAATACAAAATCTATTTAAGGGCTGAGGTCTTGTTGAGAAAGTTTTAAACCTGTGCCTGTGTGTTGCAGTGTTGGGCCTATGCCCTCTTCAAGGAGCTGCAAGGTCTCTGGTTTAATTTCCAAGTCTTTGATCCATCTTGAATTGACTCTTGTGCAGGGTTATAAAGTTCGCAGTTTATACCTGGGTATTGGGTTCAATATTTTGTTTTTAGTACTAGGAACTGAACCCAGGGCATTATACACAATAGAGAAAGTCTTCAGCACTGAGCTGTTTCCCCAGCCCAAGTTTCACTTTTTTTTTTCCAGTGCTGGGTATTGAACTCAGAGGTATTCTGCCTTCAAACCACACCCCCATCCCTGTTTAATTTTTTAATTGAAGCAGGATCTTACTAAGTTTTAGAAGCTAGCTTTGAACCTGTAATCCTCCTGTCTCAGTCTTCCCCAGGGTTTTTGTTTTGTTTTTGGTACTTTTCATTGAATCCAGGAGCAGTCTCTTCCTAGAACTTTTAAAAATTTTTCTTCTTTTGCAGTACTGGGGATGGAACGCAGGGGAATTCTACTTCCAAGTATCACCCCCTGGCCCTATTTTTTATTCATTACTTTGAAACAGGGTCTCACTAAATTGCAAAGGTCCTCACTACGTAGCTGAGGCTGTCCTCGAACCATGATCCTCCTGTCTCAGTCAGCCTCCCAAATGCTGGATGACAAGTGTGTGTCAGTGTGCTCGGCTTCATTTTTTTTTTTTTGCTTTATGTTTTAGTACTGGGGATGGAACCCTTCTACCTCCGGGCTACACTCCCAGACCTATTTTATATTTTTATTTGGAAACAGGGTCTCTTAATCCAGCAAGGGGCTTCGAACCTGCGCAATCCTCCTGTCTCCACCTCCTAAGTGGGGGGATTACAAGCGTGCGCCACCACAGCCGGCTTTGTTTTTGTTTTGAAACAGAGTCTTGATAGGTTGCGGACCTCTGTGCTCTACCTGCCATTCATTCTTCTTCCCAACAGCATGGCAGCCACTGAGGTTTTACTGACTCCATAGTTTTGCCTTTTCCAGAATATTATGTAGTTGGAATCCAGCAGTATGTAGACTTTTTAGATTACATTCTTTTACTTAGTAATATGTATTTAAGTTTCAACTATGAATTTTTATGGAATGTTTTTCTATTACTAGATCATTTTTTAGGGCTGAATAATATTCTACTGTTTTATGCACTGTAGTTTTATCCGTTCACTTACCAAAGTACATCTTGGTTGCTTCAACATTTAATTATGAGTAAAGCTTCTATACTATGGGTTTTTGTGTGGACATGTTTCCGGCTCTTTTAAATAAATAACAGCATGTGATTGCGGGCTGGTATTGTAAGAATATGTTTAGTTGTGTGAGAAATTGCCAAGCTGTCTTCCCAAGTGGCTGTACCCACTTGCAGCCTCACTGGCAGTGAATGGGAGTGCCTGCCGCTTCACATCCCTGCCAGTATCTGATTCTAGCTTCTCCCTGTCTTATCAACCACATGGTATCCTCAGTTTTTCTAATATTAGCCTTTTTAATAGATCAAAATAATGTGTTATTATAGTTTAATTTGCATTTCTGTAATGATATCAAGCACAGTTCCATGTGCTTATTAACTACTTATAAATTTTCTTTTTTGGTGGTACTGGGGGGTGAAACCCAGGGGCCTTCTACTTCTGGGCTACACTCCCAGACCTATTTTATACTTTATTTGGAAACAGGGTCTCACTAAGTTGCCGAGAGCCTCACTAAGTAGCTGAGGCTGGCTTTGAACCTGAGCGATCCTCCTGTCTCTGCCTCTCAAGCGTGGGGATTACAAGCGTGCGCCACCGCGCCCGGCATAAATCTTTTCTAAAGTAAGTGTCTATTCACATCTTTTGTCCATTTGAAGCCAACTTGAGTGATTTGGTACTTCAAATGAAAGAATTCTCATAAGGACAAAATTTATGAGTGAGTATGCAGATACTCTAACTGACCCTGGTTAGCTAACAGGGCAAGTGTTTATTATTTAGATAAAATGTAGAAGGTGGCTCCAGGTAGAGGGAGCAGTGTAAGAAAAACTACCGAAGTGTATTCCTTTAACAGCTGAGCTGTAGGTGGTGGCTAATGATTGGGAATGGGATGTTGATATCAGAGAGTAGTTTTAAGACAGTGAGACATGGGGCTAGACATCTCTCTAGATTAGAGTCTAGCCATAGTGAGCTATCTATCATGGTGTCTCAGTGTGCCCTGTAACTCTGTATTGACATTCCTTACATACAGTGCTAAGGAATCTGGGCTTTTTTCCAAAGTTGGTATGGAATGATTTGTTTTATGCAGTGTAATGGCACGACTGAATGTGTTACAAATTCACAAAAGTACCTACTTTATATATACCAATATACTGAGTTGTGGAAGATCACTGGGATGATATCTTTCGTGGAGCCCGAGACACTTATTGCTAGCATGTGATAATTTTTCTTTCCTGTAAGAACATATAGGTTTAGAAGACAATAGTGACTGTAGTCAAGTCATGTATGCTAAAGTCTTGATGTCCCTTGTAAGACATAGACTTGCATTCTTAAAATAGGGGCTGGATTACACAATTTTTGAGAATTTATTATTTAAAGACTCAGTACTAGGTCTGGGGATGTAGCTCAGTGGTAGGGTGTCTGTCTATCACATAGAAGTCCCTGCACTGCAAACAAATGAACAAATAAAGCCTCAGTACTTAGAAATTATGCATACTTGATATTATGTCTTTATTATAAAAATGTCTTTCAGTTTTGTTGGGGGAATGCTAACATGGTTCCAACTAGTTTTCATGAGGAAAACAACAAAAGAAATTAGAACAGCCCTATTACCTGCATCCAATGTAAACCATCCAGCTCAGAGTCTCAGGACAGTCTAGTTGGTGGAAGAATTCTGCCTTCAAGCAGAAGGTACGGCCAATGCCAGAAGTATCTTGTATAGGGGTCTTAGTTGCAAACAACAAAATTTACTTCTGCTGATTTATTCAAGGACGGAATTCATTAATGGATCTAGGAGGCCCACAGAGTGTCAGGGAAGGCCAGAGATGGAGCTCATGAGTATTTACTGAAAAACAAGTAAAACTCATGCTGTGAGGTCATCATCACAGGAACAGCTCTACCGCTCAGCAGAAATGCTGGTTCTCTACTGATAATCTGGGAACTAGACCACAGAAGCTCTGTCTCTTGCCTCCTAACCGAGATACTTTCATTACTTCATTTATTAAAATATGGACACGCAAAGTGCCTGCTTCCTCACATGGTTTATTTCCAAACTGAAAACTTTTATACATCTGATAGGTTGGGCTGGATCACATGCTTAAACCTGAGTCACAAAGGAGGCTGGAGGAGGGAATTCTGGCTTCTCCTGGAGGAGACAGACTTACGTTCACGGATTCCCGATGGCTATGATGTGTCTACTGTTTAATTAAGACAAATGCATATATGACATCACTAAGCATCGCAGATGTCATTAAAAGGCAAGAGAAAACACGTTGATTAGCTTGTCTCTCTGTATGTAGGAAAATTAAAAACAAAACAATGGTTTTAAGAAGGAGGACAGACCTCCCTAATTTGGGAAACATGGCACAATGACAGAGCAGGGGCAACATCAGAACAAGACTTCTCACTTTCCTGATGCAGCCCTAGCCATGCTGGCTACAAAAAGTTCCTGGCAGGATAACAGAGTCCTCTCTGGCATGGTAAAAACCCTGAGGTTGCAATAAACAGGACCAGTTCAAGCTAACTTATCCCAGAGAGGAAAGTTTATTGCAAGCCTACAGAGGTATCTGTTGGCACTCAAAGTTAGCAAGCGCAAACTGGTCCCATGAAGGACTGAGCCAGCGCTCTGCAAACACAGACACCAAGGCCGTGTCTCTGCCTCTCTTTGTCTGTCTGTCTCTCCATCTGTTGCAGAACACTTTACATAATTTGTCATCACTGCTTTTCTTTAACCATCTGCTTAATTCTTGTCCTCTCTGCAGACTGATTTTCTCAGCTTTTGTAGAAAATGTCTGCTTCAGGTTCTTACATGTCTTTTTTTTTATGGTACTGGGGATGGAACCCAGGGGCATTCTACCTCTGAGCTATACCCCCAGTCCTATTTTATTTTTTATTTTGAAACAAGGTCTCGCTAAGTTGCAGAGGGCCTCGCTATAAGTTGCTGAGGCTGGCCACAAACCTGTGGACATAGGTTCAACACTTCAACACAGAGGCACAGGTAAAAACTTTCTCAGCAAGATTCCAAAGGCACAATAATTAAAAGGAGAATAAATATGTGGGATTACATTAAACTGCAGAGCTTTTGTACCGCAAAGGAAACTATCAAGAACCTTAACAGAGAGCCAAAAGAATGAGAGAAAATTTTTGTCAACTATTCCTCCGAATATCTAGAATATCTCTAATATCTAGAATATACAGAGAACTCAAGAAACTCAGGACTAAGAAAACAAATAAACCAAAAAATGGGCAAGTGAACTAAATAGACACTTCACAAAAGAAGAAATTTAAATTGCTAATAAATATATGAAAAATACTCAACATCATTAGCAATCAGAGAGATGCAAATAAAAATTACCCTGAGATTTTACCTAACTCCAACTAGAATGGCAATCATTCTAAACATGAACAACAACAAATGCTGGTGAGAATATGAAGGAGTGGGAACTCTAATACATTGCTGGTGGGATTGCAAATTACTACAACAACTTTGGAAAACTGTATGGAAAATCCTTAGGAGAATGGGAACAAACCTACCATATGATCCAGCAATGCCACTTCTGGGTATCTACACAAAAGAATGGAAACCAAACTACCAAGCGAATGCATGCGTATCTATGTTCATAGCTGCACAATTCACAATTACCAAACTATGGAACCAGCAAAGATGTCCATCAGATGAATGGGTTACAAAACTATGGGATATGTACACAATGGAATTTTACTCAGCCATAAAGAACAAAATTATGTCATTTACAGGGAAATGGATGGAACTGGAGGACATTATGCTAAGTGGGATTAGTCAGTCACAAAAAGTAAGAAATCAGATCCTCTCCCTAATATATGGAAGCTAGGGAGAAAAAGGGTCATAGGAGGAACTCTAGACAAAGAAGGAGAATCTATAGAGGAGCAAATAAGGTGAGCTAACAGGGGGATGGAAGGGGGAGAGAGGAATTTTATCAAAGTCAATCAGTAAATTAAACATGAGAAGGAGGGAGGGGGAGGGAATTGGGGAAGGGCTAAATAAGTGATGTGTGCATGTGTGCCTCTACCATCTTGTGCCCCATAAGATGTATGATTACAATGCATCAATTAAAAAATTAAAAAAAGAATAACAAGCCAGGCGTGGTGGCGCACGCTTGTAATCCCTGCGTTTGGGAGGCGGAGACAGGAGGATCCCGCAGGTTCGAAGCCAGCCACACTGGTTTAAGAGACCCTGTTTCCAAATAAAAATATATAAAAAAATAGGTCTGGGAGTGTAGCCCGGAGGTAGAAGGGTTTCCAGGAACCCCATTACCACACACACACACACACACACACACACACACACACACAAAACAGAATAACAAAAGGCATCCAAATTGAGAAAGAAGAAGCAAAATATCTGTTTGTAGATGACAGGATCTTACAGAAACCCTAAAGACTATAGTAAAATACTTTTAGAATAAGCCAGTTTAGTAAAGTTGCAGGATACAAATTCAACTTACAAAAATAAACTGTTTTGTATATATTGACAATGACCCAAATACAGAGAAGGTAATTAGGAAAAAAAATGTCACTTGTAATATCACCAAAGAGAACAGGATATTTAGAAATAAACTTAACTAGGAATATTAAAGAGTTATACACTGAAACCTGCAAAACATTGATGAAAGAAATCAAGACACAGATGGAAAAACGTCTCATGTTTATGGATTGGAGGACTTAATATTGTTCCATTGAGGAACAATATATTCCATGGAGGAATATCCATCCATATTCCTCAATGTGATTTACAGATTTGTGCAATCCCTATCAAAATCCTAGTGATATTTTTATATAAATAGAAAAAAATAACTAAAATTAATATGAAACCACAAGGGCCCCCAGATAGTCAAACCAATATCAAGAAAGAAGAACAAAGCTGGAGGCATCATATTTTCTGATTTCAAATTTTATTATAATTATACAGTAATTAAAACAGTTATGGGACTGGCATAAAGTGAGGTCTATGCCAGTGGAACAGAATAGACATCCCAGAAAGAAATCCATCCATACATGATGAACTCATGAGATTAGATGAAGTACCCAAAATATACCAATAGGATACGATGGTCTCTTTAACAAATAGTGCTGGGATAACCATATATTTACATGCCAAGGAAGGAAATTGGGCTTTTGCCTTCCACCATGCACAAAAATTAACTCTAAATGGATGAAAGGCTTGAATGTAAGACCTGAAACTATAACACTTCCAGGAGAAAATGTAGAGGAAAATCTTTATTTGTGAATTCAGTGATTTATGGATAGGACATCATAAACCCAAGTAATAAGAGCAAAAATAGACAAGTGAGACTATATCAAAGCAACATGCTTTTTTACAGCCAAGGAGATGATCAACATAGTGGAAAGGCAGGCTATAAAGAGAGAGAAGATATCTGAGAGAAATTAATCGGTCATCGGAGGACATGGTTTCACTGGTGTTAGGTATCTAAAATAGTTAAACTCATCGGAGCAGAAAGGGGGATGAAAATTGCTAACCAACAGGCATGAAGTTCTGGTTATACAAGATGAGTTAGCTGTAGAGAACTGCTTAATGACATTGTGCCTCTAGTTAATAATACTATATTGTTTAATTTGTTAAGACTAGGTTTTGTATTGTGTTCTCATCACAATAAAATAAAAAGCAATGTCTAATTTAAAGAGAAGCTCCAAATTTATCCCTTGTCAAGGTCACACGCTGTAGCGAGCAGCACCCATGAATTGTCACAGCTGTTTGGAACTCGCTTTCCTCTGAAGGTCCAACAGAGCACAAGTCCCTCACTAAATGGCTCGGAAAGGAGGACAAAGACTGGAGACAAATTGTCTGCAGCAGTTTCTAACCTTCTGTCAGCCAGTCTGTGGAGCTCGTGGTGTGGGGCTTTGTTTATTTTTTGGCCTGTGGAGAATGTGGTGTCTCCCATTGTTCGCAGAGTTCTATTAATACTGAGAGGCTATTTACTCGGCCGGTATTGACTGTCAGCCGGTTCTCCGACGTCAGCCCCTGGCTCGATTCTGCAGAGGTTTTTGGTCTAAACAAAAAGCATTTTCTTTGTTCATTTGCAAACTGAGGATTAGCTCGACTTTTTCTGAAACAGGCTGGGCAAGAATGAATGTTTAGAAAAGAGGGGAGAGGAAAGTTGCGGGCAGTGGTGCGAGTTGGTGAGCAGAGGCCTGGAAGAAACCTTTGAGGGCTTTTGGAATTAGAAGCACCTCTCATCCAGCTGGGGTCCTGGGAGCATCCAGATGGAAACCCCTTGGTTTGGTGAATCTACATTTTATCAGCAGATGCAAAAGCCATGTTTCTTTCTTGAAAACTTTGCCATTTCTCTGAGGAAGGAGCCTTGCCCTGAAAGTATTACAGAGAAATGCCAAAGATGCGCCGACCTCCTGATGTGTAACTTCTCATTTAATCCTTTCAGCTTCCCTGGAGCTGGGAGCTATTGTTATCTTTTTTGTAATATGGAGACATGGATAATGAAGGTGCACAGGGTCTGTCAGCTGGTACATGGCAGGGTGGGACTTGAACTCTTCATTCCAATGTTCCTTTCTTTAAAAATTTTATTCTTTTAGCCGGACGTGGTGGCACATGCTTGTAATCCCAGTACTTGGGAGGCTGAGACAGAAGGATGACAGGTTTGTGGACAGCCTCAGCTACTTAGTGAAGCTTTCAGCAACTTAGTGAAGCTTTCAGCAACTTAGTGAGACCCTGTTTCAAAATAAAGAATAAAATAATCTGGCTGGGGGTGTAGCTCAGAGGTAGAATGACCCTGAGTTCAATCCCTAGCACCAAACACACAAATTATTCTTTTTTTCCCCAGACTCCAAATTCTTTATGGAATATGACCAAATTCCACTAATCATAAAAACAAAGACACCTGTCTGTCATGTTGCTATCTAAACTATATACCTACATATAATGACTGCAAAAAATATTATGCTTAATAAAAATAATTCTCAATAATTAGGTTTATTATTATTACTTTTTTTCTTTTTTGGTGGTACTGGGGTTCCTGGAAGCCCTTCTACCTCCGGGCTACACTCCCAGACCTATTTTTTTATATGTTTTTTATTTGGAAACAGGGTCTCTTAAGCCAGCGAGGCTGGCTCCGAACCAGCGCGATCCTCCTGTCTCCGCCTCCCAAGCACGGGGATTACAAGCGTGCGCCACCACGCCCGGCTATTATTATTACTTTTTTTTTATGAACAAAATACTGTAGTCAACTCTGCAAAGCGCCTAGAGATAGGAAAAAAAAATGGTCTTAGTCCTTAAGGAACACATACACAAAATATCTGGAATAATTGCAAGATCAGGTTTCATCATAACCATCTGTATGACTTTGGAGAAGTGACCTGGGCTTGCTGAGGGTCAGGTCTCAGGCCACCAAAGTGGAATTGTAATCTCTGTACAGGCTCAAGGATCATTGAGAAGATTTAGTGAGAAACTAGATCATGCACTCACTCAACCTACATATGTGCACCAGGTTCTAACCATGTGCCAGGCTTTGAGCTGCATGTCCATCTAAGGGGGAACCATGTGCCCCTGGTCCACCATGGAGCTTCCAGTTCAGAGATGGGGATAGAAAATGAGGACTTACCCAACACAGTGTGAGAGACACTGTAATAACGAAACTGATGGGGAATGTGCCGGTATTGGAAAATTGCTTTGGTGCTATTTTCAAAATGTAAAATGTAGAACCTGGGTGCTGTGCAGGCACTCAGGCAGCTCATTATAATGCAGAGTTCAGCCGGGCGTGGTGGCGCACGCTTGTCATCCCCGCGCTTTGGGAGGCAGAGACAGGATGATTGCGCAGGTTCGAAGCCAGCCGCGCGCGCTGGCTTAGGAGACCCTGTTTCCAAATATAAAATGTAAAAAGAGGTCTGGGAGTGTAGCCCTGAGGTAGAAGGGCTTCCAGGAACCCCAGTATCACACACACACACACACACACACACACACACACACACACACACAAAAATGCAGAGTTCCCTCACCAAAAGTGATTACCAACTTGGGCGTGGTGGCGCACGCTTGTAATCCCTGTGCTTGGGAGGCTGAGACAGGAGGATCGCGCAGGTTCGAAGCCAGCCACGCTGGCTTAAGAGACCCTATTTCCAAATTTAAAAAAGTATAAAAATAGGTCTGGGAGTGTAGTCCGGAGGTAGAAAGGCTTCCAGGAACCCCAGTACCACAAAAAAAAAAAAAAGTGATTACCAAGTACACAAAAGAGTTGTAGCCCAGGGCCTTCATATTTTAAAGAAAAGCTTATATAATAAATAACTTCTAGTAGATAGGCTAAAACTCAGGCGTTCCCCAAAGAGGGCATAGACCTTGTGACCCCTGACTTTGTTAACCAAGCAACACATCTTGGTCTTAACAAAGACTTGCACTGGAGATGAGGGGTCGGCCCACACCTGCATCAGGGCAGGAAGAAGGCTTTTGGTCAAGCAGGATGGGAGATAGTACATCCTCATAATTATATCAAAAGGCTTGCACTAGAGATAATGGGTGGGCCCACACCTAGTTGGGTCAGGAGCAGATAGAATGACTATTGGTTAAGCAAGACAGGAGATAATGAATCTTTATGAAAACTGTTCTAGGTTTAAAAACTTGTGTCTTATTTTAAAGCACTCCTCCACGTCCCTCTGATGCAGTGCTTTAATAATTCTTTTTTTTTCATACTTATTTTTAATTGGTGCACTGTATTCATACATCATAGTGGGATACATACTTTTGTAGACATACATGCACACATTGCCCAGTCAGCCCCCACCCGATCCCCACCCCGTTCTCTCCCTATCCCCCCCTCCTATGCTTGGCTTAGTAGTTGACATCTAGTATTATAGCAATTTATCCAAAATTAAAAATGATAATCTCTCATAACAGTTTCATTTGTCTCCCAGAACAAAGGAGTCAAGTCCCTTATAAGAGTTAGTGCTTCAGGGTCACACCGCTGTGCTTGTGAGAGGGACACAATTCAGGTCTAAGTCTTCCTTGAGTTGGTTCCTTCTCAGACTCACAGGTACCAGGTCGTCATCCCTTCCCTTGGGTCAGTAAACTGGTGAAGTGATGGGGAGGACAAAAGAAGGGAGGAGGTAGAATGTCAGCTTTGAAACAGTCCCCCTGTTCACTGCTAGTGTCAGGAGCAGACCCCAGTTACAGGTTGGTTCCAAAGTTCTGCAAAGATCCCATCCTAAGAGGCTGAACTCTGTGAATTCCCATCTCTTTGAAAAAGTGAGATCCACAGGAAAATAAAAATTAAAAAAAAACATGCCAGGCCAGGGCTTTTCTGGTGGGAATCAGTTCTTTCATCCTCTAATGGTCTCCTACTATTTGGACTGACCAGTCCACACCTCAAAGGCAGAAGCTGAATCCCATCCCTTTTCATACTTTTTTTTTTCTTTTCATATTTATTTTTAATTGGTGCACTGTATTCATACATCATAGTGGGATACATACTTTTGTAAACATACATGCACACATTGCCCAGTCAGCCCCCACCCGATCCCCACCCCGTTCTCTCCCTATCCCCCCCTCCCATGCTTGGCTTAGTGGTTGACATCTAGTATTATAGCAATTTATCCAAAATTAAAAATGATAATCTCTCATAACAGTTTCATTTGTCTGATACCAAGCTTTTGATGACTTAAAGATAACATTTCAATATTTCTTTTTGCTTTCTTTCTTACCAGAGAATCTATTTTTTTCTATTTTTTAGGTGAAACTATCATATATTTATATATTTATTTTTCAGAAAAAAAATCTATCCTAATATGGAATATGGACTGTAGGTACCCACATCGATCTTGAAAAAGAACAAAGCTAGAAGATGTATATTTTCTGATTTCAAACCATATAAAGCTACAATAATTGAAACAGTGTAGTACTATTCTAAAGGCAGATATATAAACCATTGGAGTTAAATAAAAGCCTAGACCTAAATTCTTCCCTATATTGTCGTTATTTTTGACAAGGTTTCCACGAATATTTGGTGGTGGAAATAATAATCTTTTAACTAAATATTGTTGAAACATAATAATTACATGGAAAAGAATAAAATTGGACCCTTACCTAATCCCATATACAAGTATTAACTCAAAATAGATAAAAGACCTAAATATAAATCTTAAGACTATAAACTTTTAGGAGAAAATCTGGGTCATAGAACCTCACAACATTGAAATTGGCAGTGATTTCTTGGTTATGATTTCAATGGCACAGGCAACAGAAGAGTATACAAACTCCCTAAAAAATAAAAAACATATTGTATATCCAAAGACAATGTAACCAGAGTTAAGAGTTACTAATAGAATGGGATAAAATATTTCCAAATGCTATATCTGAAGGTATATTAATATTCCAACTAGAAATCCTAAAAATTAACAACAATAAAGGCAAACAATACCCTTTAGAGATAGGTAACAGACTAACATAAATAATGAATCTCCACAGATAACCAATCTTAGTTGTCTGTTGGATGGAAAATCTTGTTTCTCTAGTTCTGATGTGTGTTACCTATTTCTTCTTTGTAGTTAATCTCTTTGAGTATTTTCTCTAGTGCTGGTTTTGAAGACATAAATTCCTTCAGTTTCTGTTTGTCATGGAAGCTTCTTATTTCTCCATCTAATTTGATAGAAAGTTTTGCTGGGTAGGAAATTTTTGGCTGGAAGTTGTTTTCTTTCAAAATTGGGAATATGTTACTCCAAGCCCTTCTGGCTCTCATAACTTGGTTTGGGAAGTCTGGAGTGATTCTAATTGGTTTGCCTCTGAATGTCACTTGGCCCTTTGCTTTTGTTGCCTTTAAGATTCTCTGCTTGGCTTCCACATTGGTCATTTTGACAATTATGTGGCGTGGGGATCCTCTTCTCCGATCCTGTCTAAAGGGAGTTCTATAAGTTTCCTGGACCTGCGTATCGACCTCTTGCTCTATGTCTGGAAAATTTTCTGCTATTACTTCCTTGAAGAGATTGTTGATCCCTTTGGTTTCACTTTATTTTCCCTCCTCTATTCCAATTATTCTTAGGTTAGCTCTCTTCAAATGGGCCCATATTTCTTCAATATCAGATTCCTGCTGTCGGATATTTTTTCCTAGGTTAGAAACTATGCGTTCATTTTTGGAATGATCATCTTCTAAGAGCGAGATTCTGTTCTCCATGTGGTCTAATCGATTGTTTGTGCTTTGAATTGAGGCCTTTACTTCATTAATTGCATCCTTTATCTCTTTTTGGCTCTCTCTGAGTTCTTTTTGAAGCACCTCTATTATTTCTACAGTTATTTTCCTGATTTGATCTTCTAGAAATCTCTGATTTTCTGTTTTATCGGGTTCTGATGTTGTGGGGTTGTGAGCATTCATTGCTCCAGTATTATTCCTCTTTCCCATGATTTCGGAAGTTTGTGCCTTCCCTGGGTTCTTCCCTTGGGTCACTATGACTTCACTTAACGTGCTCTGGATCTCGAGTCAGTAGTATCTCAGACCCCACCACTCCTTTACTGGGTTGTATCACAGAGTCTCCGACCCAGAGAGTCGATAGAGGCTGCTTTAGACCGTGGGGGGTGCCAGGTTGCACATTCTCCTATGGTGTGATATCACTGCCACCGCCCCTCTCCCACTGGGTCAAGTCCCAGTGAGTACAGTACTGGGATTTCTCCGCTGTGGCCCGCAATTTGACTCACTGTTCTTGAGTACGCAGATGTAGCTGTAGTGAATTCTGTGCTGCTGCCGCCGGTGGCAATATGGCGCCGCTGCTACGCCCTCGGCTGTTGGGCTGGCGTTTTTTTTTTTTTTTCTTGGTTTTGATTTCCACTCTGAATCCCTGCAGCGTGTGCTGAGCTCAGACACTGGGAGCTTTAGATGTCCTCTGTGCCGAGAAATCCCGCCTGGCTGTTCCGCAGCGGCTCCCCTCGGCTTGCTGTGGCCGTCCTGTGAATTTGCCGGCAGTATGGCGCTGCTGCCGAGTCTGCCGCGTCCTCGGGCGTGAGGATCTCCTCTGTGGCTCTGTTCTCAGTCTGCTTTCTCTCTGGAGCCTGGTGATTTTTTTTGTTTCTCTGTTGATGTTGTTTTCTGGCTTTGAAAGGCGCTGATTTTGTGGTAATGGATATTTGTTGTTAGCGGGGCTCTTAAGCCCTGCTTTTCTCGGTCGCCATCTTCCCGGAAGTCTAATAATTCTGTCCCTTCTTTCTGCCTTTGTAATAATAAAACTTGCTTGAGCTTGCAGCAGTATAGTTCTGGCTATTTTTTTTTCTCTAAAATTAGCTAAGAACAAAAACCCACAGCTCCATCTCACACTGTTACAGAACCATCGCGTACTACGGAAGGTGTAGCATGGATACCCCAAAGGATTCCCCTTACAACTGTAAACTTGGTAGCATTACACACATTATAAGGCTTATTGCTTATAGTCCACACATCAAATTGTCTAATCTCATTAGGTAGGCTGAAGCCCACTGTGGTCAACCCAGAGCAACTTGAGGGTCAGAAATATGTATTTCTATGAAAGAGTTAGAGATGAGGCAGAACTGAAGGCTACTGGGCAAAACCTGGGAAGGTAATATTACCATGAGTGTGACCCAGACTGTGAGGTGAACCAAGGTGTCTGATCACGGAGTATAGGTTAGCGATTCAAGCCCAGGCCCAGACATTGGGTGACCAGCTTTGTCACACACCTGGAGCATTACCTGGACCAGTCACTCCCTGTACTAAGATGTGAGTGCCATGAAAACAGGGATTCTTTCTGTTGTTCTTTTTTATGTTTGTGTGTGGTACTGGGCATTGAGCCCAGGGTTGTTCTACCTCTGAGCTATACCCCTAGCCCTACTTTATTTTTTATTTTGAAATTGGGTCTTGATAAGTTCCCAAGAGTCTTGCTAAGTTGCTGAAGCCGGCCTCGAATTTGTAATCCTCCTGTCTCAGCCTTTCAAGTACTGGGATTACGGGCTTGTTCCACCCTGCCTACTCTGCTGTCCTTTTGTTGGCTGAGGTATCCCAAAAACCTGGAACAGAGCCTAGCAGATACTACATGATCCATAGCTAATCCATCAGCTGGATAGATTCTTGAGCTCTTGTCTTTCTATTCTGAACAAGGGAACTGGGGCTAGAGGGGATTGGACTGGTTGGTGTCTAGGAGCTCTTCTGATGCTACAGTTGAATTCTTACACTTGATAAAGTTGTAAGGGCTATTCATGTGGTCATGGGAATAAAGTAATCAACTCCTGGGGCTTGGTGGAACCTATAGTTGGAAAATATATGGTTATAAAATCCTCATTTTGGGGCTCTTTTCAAGAATATATCTCTCTCATGAATGTATTTTTTAAATTTGTTATTTGTGGGATCTTATACAAGCTACTGAATTTGTGAGAAACAAAATGCATTTAGATAAATAATGCATCTATTATTAGTATTGCTATTGGAGTGAACAACCCAGAAGATATAAAATGACATTTTAAAAAAGATGACACAAGCCGGGCGTGGTGGCGCACGCTTGTAATCCGTGCACTTGGGAGGCTGAGACAGGAGAATCATGCAGGTTCAAAGCCAGCCTCAGCTGGTTTAAGAGTCCCTGTTTCCAAATAAAAAAATATAAAATAGGTCTGGGAGTGTAGCACGGAGGTAGAAGGCCCCTGGGTTCTATCCCCAGTACCATAAAAAAAAAAAAGACAAAACACAAATCTGCTGTCTGTATGCACCTGCCTCTTGGTTTATAATGGGCAAAACCCAACATGGGGTGGTGGGAGGAACCCTGGATTGAATCCCAAGGAGAGTGGGAAGAAAGAGGCTTTAGAGATACACTTCCTGGGTTCAAGATAAAGATCAGTCCTTCCCTGGTCTGTTAGTTTGGGAGAATCACTTAAACTCTTGGAGGCTCTTGTTCCTTTCCTGTAAAAAGGACTCTTAATGATAATTAAGCAGAATACCATGAGTGAGGAGCTGGGCGTGGTGGTGCACACCTGTAATGCAGTACTTGGGAGACTGGGACACAAGGATCACAGGTTCGGGGACAGCTTTGGCAACTTAATAAGACCCTGTTTTAATATAAAAAAATAAGATAGGGCTGAGAGTTTAGCTCAGAGGTAGAATGTGCTTCGGTTTAATCTCTAGTGCCAAACAAACAAACAAACAAACAAGAAAAATATGAGATATGCAGCAAGGTACCCAGGTATAATAAATTCTCAGCCAATGTTAACTACAAAAATAAATAAAATTCAGCGTTTTTTCATTTTTTAGAGTGTTGTTTTGGGGAAAGCTGCTTCCTTTCTCTGAAACTCAGATTTTTCAGACATAAGATAGTTGGAATAAAGACTCCTTCTTCTTGGATAGTCTATGATTTCAGTCTAACCTGGTCCTGCATTTGGGCCTCTCTTATGATACATCTCCCATTCTCTGGTTATAATTATTTTCATCTGTTCCCCCTGAAGAGCATATTTAAAAAAATTTTTTTATTGGTGCATTATATTCATACATCATATTGGGGTAAAAAAGCTTGTGTGTACATACATGTACACATCACTGATTTAGCCCCTACCCAATTCCCACCCCATTCCCTCCCCGTCCCTCCCTCCCTTGCTCGGCTTAGTGGTTGACTTGATATGTTTAAGAACATTGTGTGTTTTAGAGATTTTCCTCCCCGCCCCTTCCTCCTCCTTTAGGTTATCTTTATCCCAGTGACTTGTTCACAGTTAATGCTTTATAAATATTTGTTGAATAGTTGGATGATTGTTATTGTTTCTGGTCCCAATACATTTCAGAGCAAGTAGTCAGGTAGCTTTGTTCAGCCTTTTTACTATTACTAATTTTAAATATATACATAAAAGCCGGGCGTGGTGGCGCACGCTTGTAATCTCCGTACTTGGGAGGCTGAGACAGGAGGATTGCACAGTTTCGAAGCCAGCCGTGCTGGCTTAAGAGACCCTGTTTCCAAATAAAAAATAAAAAATAGGTCTGGGAGTGTAGCCTGGAGGTAGAAGGACCCTGGGTTCCATCCCTAGTACCACACACACACACACACACACAATATATATATATATATATATATATATATATATATATATATATATATATATATATATATATATACATACATACATACATACATACATACATAAAAAGAGAGAATGATAAAATGGAGTACCAGGGACCCATCAGTCAGTATGATTATAAACTCACAACTAAACTTGTTTCATCTATTATCCATGCTCTTTCCAACCCCCTTCAGTTTTTTTTGAAGCAAATAATACATACATCTTATAAAGTTATCTTAAAATTTCAGAATGTACTTTTAAAAGCAAGGGAGTATTTTTTTCTTTTCATTTTTTGAGGAACTGGGGATTGAACCCAGAGGTATTTCACCTCCAAGCTACACCCCTAGCCCTATATTTTATTCTTTACTTTGAAACAGAGTCTCACTAAGTTGTGAAGGGCCTCCCTATGTAGCCGAGGCTGGCTGTGAACCTATAATCCTCCTGTCTCAGCTTCCCAAGTGTTGGTATTACAAGTGTGTGCCACCATGCCTGGCTTGTATTTTTTCTTAGATGTAATAAAATTGTAAAATGTTCTTCTTTGTCTCAAGCAACAATTTTTGTCCTAAGGTCTATTTTTTGATATAGTATAACAACTCCAGCAGCCATATTTTGGTTGTGGTTTGCATGGTATATTTTTTTTCCAGTCTTTTAAAAATATACTTTTATTGGTGCATTATAGCCTCACATCCTAATATTTGTAGTGATAGTGACATACCTGTACACAGTACTTGGTAAGCTTTTCCCCAGCTTCTTCTCTACTCCCGCCTTGCTGCTTACATGATACTGAGATTGGTATTGGTATTCTCACATATGTGGGTGTTTCCCAGTCTTTTTATTTTCAACTTACCTGTGTTTTTGAACGTAATGTGTATCTTCATAGACAGCATATGGTTGGATCATTTAAAAAATTAACTCTGCTTTTTTATGATAAGTTTTGATCTATTTACATTTAATACATTTACTGATAAAGTGAGATTTATATATGTAACTATACTATTTATTTTCTAAAAATTTATATTTTTTTGTTCATCTCTCATCAGTCACTGCCTTCTTTTGCGTTATATTTTCTGCCATATCATTTAGATCTGTTGTTTTTATTATAGCTTTGAATTTTTACTTTTTTGGGGTTTCAGTTAACACCTTTATTTATAGCAGTCTGGTTGGGATTGGTACCAATTTAATTTTAGCAGCATTGTTCCTATAAAGTTCCATTTCCTTGTTTCTCCTTTGTGCTATTAATGCCATCCAAATGAAATCTTTATACAGTGCATGCTCATCAACACAGATTTATAATTATAACTGTATGCAGTTATATTTTATGTCAGTTTGGAGAAAGAATGACAAAGAAACAACATTTTTCTATGCAGTTATCTTTACTGGCTGGTACTCTTCATTTTGTTTTATATTATTTTATTTATTTTTATGCATATGTACTTATGTATTTTTGGTGCTGGGGATTGAATTTAGGGCCTCGTGCATAAACTATACCAATGAGCTACACTCCAGTCCACACTTTGTCTATTAATGTTAGTTCAAAATATTGTCTAATATGTTTTCTCTAGTCTGCCCAAACTAGGGACTATTAGGAATCCCAGAGGGACTCCAGATAATGGAAGGGAAACCTCAGCAAAGCTGAAAGGGAAGGATAGGAGATGAATAAGGCTGAGGTTGATTAATAGGAGAGCTACATACAAATATGTGTAAGAGTATGAATGTAGCATGTTCACCTGGACACTGATTGCTGGGAAGGAGAGAAGGGGTATTGTAGTGGGGGAGAGGGCACCAAGCACAGTCTAAATGTATGCCGTTTTCAATCTGATCCACATAAAAATAAAACAAACAAACAAACAACCCAAAATACTGTCTAGTGTCCTTTCATTTAAGCCTGAAGTATTCTGTCAGGGTTGTTTGTTGGATAGGACTGCTAGCAACAAATTCTATGTTTTTGTTTATTTGGGAACGTATCAATTTTCCTTAATATTTGAAGGACTTGGTATAATTTCTTTCAGCACCTTGTACATCTCATCTCCATAGTGGTTGTACTAATTTACAATCCCACCAACGGTGTATAAGAGTTTCTATTTTTCCACATCCTCAACAGAATGTATCTTTCAATGGTTTGACTGTGATGAATATATGTGTGGATATCTCTGAATTCATCCCACTCAGAGTTTGTTGAGATTTTTGGATGTATGTATTAATATTTTCATCAGATTTGGCAAGTTTTGGCCATTATTTCTTCAAACATTCTATTCCTTTCTTTTGTCTAAGACTCCCTTTATGCATACATGTTACAGTTGATGGTGTCTATAGTTTTCTGAGTCTCAGTTCATTTTTCTTAGCTTTTTTCCCCTTTTGTTCCTCAGACTAGATAATCTTAACTAATTTATCTTCAAATTTAATACGTTTTTTTTAGCTAGCTCAAATCTTCTGTTGAATCTTGTAAAGAATTTTTTGTGTAAGTTATTATTTGCTTCTCTGTAATTTTATCTTTTTAAAATGATATTTTCTCTGTATTGATACCCTATTCAGTGAGACATAATTCTCATAGATTTATTTTTCAAATTGGTTTCCTTCAGTTCCTTATTAATACTTTAAATAGCTAATTAAAGATTTTATCTAATAAGCCCAACATCTGGGTTTCCATGCAGGTAGTTTTTACTGCTTTGCATTTTTCCCTGTATATAGGCCATGTTTTTTCTTTCATTTTGGAATTTTTTTGTGTGTGATACTGGGGATAGAACCCAGGGCGTTTTACCTTTAAGCTCTACCTCCAGGTCCATTTTATTCTTTATTTTGAAACAGGGTCTCACTAAGCTGTGGAGGGCCTCACTAAGTAGCTGAGACTGGCTGCAAACTTGAGATCCTCCTGTCTCAGACTCCCAAGTACTGGGATTACACGTGCTTGCCACCACACCCAGCTGAGCCATATTTTCTTATTTATTGCATAATAAATTTTCTTTTTTGAAAGCTGAATATCTTAAGTAATATAATGTATAATTCTTCTTATTGCAAGAGGAAGATTTGGTGTTACTGTTTATTAGTTGACTTATTTATTTATTTATTTATTGCCCTGGGGATTAGGCCCAGGGACATTCTATCTCTGAGCCATATCCCCAACCATTTTTTATTTTTTATTTTGACACAGGGTCTTGCTAAGTTGTTGATGATCTCACTGAGTTGATGAGGCTGGCCTGTGATCTTTCTATTTCAGCCTCCCAAGTAATGAGATTACAGGAATGTGCTACCATGCCTGGCCTGTTTTTTTTTTTTTTTTTTTTTTCGGTACTGGGGATGGAACTCAGGGGCATTATACCTCTGAGCTGCACCCCCAGCCCTATTTTTTGTTCTTTGTTTTGAAACAGGGTCTCACTGAGATGCAAAGGGCCTCACTAAGTAGCTGAGGCTGTCTGTGAACCGTGATCCTCCTGTCTCAGCCTCCCAAATGCTGGGATTACAAGCATGCACACTACGCCTGACTATTTAGTGATTTTTAAAGATGAATTCTCTATATTTTTTATTCTTTGTCATGGATGACCACCAAAGTCTGTGCTTAGTTAGCTTAATGATTATGATTGGACAGAGATTTTCATAAATGCCTGGAAGAAATACGTCTTCCAGTTTTTGATGAGGTGCTGTGTTTTTGTTGGGGCACATCTTCAGTGCTCAGCTGGGCAGTTTACAGCTTTTCTTTAGCCTTAACTTATAGTTTGAAAAATGCCTCAATGTTAAGTAAAGAAGAGAACTTAGGACCTGCCTGGGTCTTTTTTCAACATACACACAATTTTATATTTGCGTGTAACCTTCTAAATATGGAGCGATATGGTAGAGCTTTTCAAAGTTATCCATAGACATCTTATTTCTTATTTCTTACTTTTGAACTTTTTTGTGTAGCCCATTGTTGTTCAAACTGAGTAAGATCCAATATAGGCAGGCTTAAGAAAGACAGACCTTCAGATCCTTTCAGAAAACCACCAAACAGGTTAATAATGATCATTCCCTGGGCCAGGGGCTTTGGAAGAACTTCCACACATTCTGTTCCCTTCAGTATTTTTCCAGGGTTTTAATTTTCATCAGAATTGCTTGCTCTTGGTTTTCAGGTACTGCTGAAGTGATATATGTGTGTGGGGAAAGGGTGGAATAAAGTAACTTAAAATACTGCAAATATGACGCTATTCTTGCTAAGATCCAGACCTATTTCTGAGTAAATGCTCAGATTGCTCCAAGCCTTTGACTGATTTTTAGAGTTCTGAAAGGGTTAATTTTGATGTTTTTTTTCTTTTGCCATTTTCCTCATTGCTTTTTTGGTGTTCCTTACTATGCTGAAGTCAGCTCCCTCTTAAATTTCTTTTAGTCTGTTATCTCTTTTATCATTACCATTTGAAATATTTTCATTGATAAAACCGGATTATTTCCTTTAGACAATCTGGATTTGCTAATTGCATCCAGTTAGTGTCTCTTAACATGTTCCTCTGTCCCTGAATTTCCTATAAATCAGAAGCTAGACGTGTGATCACGTTTATATTTGATTTGTCTTTGCAAGACTACATCATAAATTTATATTCTTCCAAAAGGAGGCACATGAACCTAATATTTTAAAAATCATTTTAGTAGCAGTAATGGATCATTGCATCTATCTTTCAAACTTATTAGAAGTTACAAAGTGGTGATATTCAATTATTTTATTTCTTCATAATTTAATAATGAAAAGTCTTATATAATAGGAAACTTTTCATCAAGTAATGCAATATTCTGAGGTATCGTTTATGAAGATAAGCATAAGCTACTTGGGAGACTCAGGCAGGAGAATTGTGAGTTTGAGGCCCCTCTGGGCAACATAGTGAGGTCCTGCCTAGAAAAAAAAGCATAATAAATTAAGACTTTTACAAAATGAAAATATGGATACATGATGTTGATTTAATCATGTAAGCATTGGGCATAATCTCTGGCATATGTGTTATGTTGGCTATTTTAGATTATATAGGGCAGTTAAGTATCTTATTATTTGTCCCTGTAGCTTCTTCTTGAGAATGAATTATTTTAATTTAGGGGATATAATCTGACAGGTGAAGTGAAATTCCAAGGCTGCAGATCATCACAGCAGATGGAGAAACTCTTTTACATTTAAATAGTGATGAGGAATAGAGGTGATTGCTCAGGGGCTATAGCAACTTGGAGTAGGATTAGTAGTGGTAAAAGAAAACACATGTATCAGAGCTTTTAATAAACTCAAAAGGTATTTATGTCATGTGTAAAGGGATGCAGTAGGGTGATGTTATCAGGGATCTAGGTTCCTTTGATTTTATTCCAAGGTCACTAGTTCTAAATTCAAATGACCGCTCTAAACTTCTGGCTATTTTATCTACATTCTATCTAGCAGGAAGTAGGAAGGAGAGCATACCTCCCTCATTAAGGACATTTCCCAGAAACCATACACTCAAACTATTGCTCTTTCATACCATTGGCCAGAATGAATATATATATTCATATATATATATAAAAAATATATATATTTTTTCTTCCTCTGACTGCATGGAAAGTTGAGAATTGCCTTTATTTAGATCATATGCCCAGATAAAAATCTGGGGTTCTAACTCCATACACTGTTGGCGGGATTGCAAATTAGTACAACCATTATGGAGATTAGTGTGGAGATTCTTCAAAAGACTGGGGATGGAGCCACCATATTACCTAGCTCTACCACTCCTTTGTATCTTATAAAAAAGAATTAAAATTAGAATACTAGGGTGACACATGCATGCTTATGTTTGTAGAGCACCATTTGAAAGAGTCAAGTTATGGAACTAAACCGGGTGTCTGTCAACAGATGGATGGATAAAGATAATGAGGTGTATACACCCAGTGGAGTTTGACTCAGCCATACAAACAAAGTTATGTCACTTGTAGGAAAATGGATGGAACTAGAGAAAATCATGCTAAGTGAGATCAGCTAAGCTCAGAAAATCAAGGACCACATGTTTTCTTTCATATGTGGAAGCTGGAGAGAAAATAGAAAAGGGGCTTCATAAAAATGAGGAGAAAGACCAGCAGAATAGTGGAAGCGGACTGGGCAAGTGAGAAGCGGAGGGGAAGAAAGAGGCTTGAGAAAGGAAACAGACCAAATAATGCTATGTTTGTGTATTAATTCTTCACTACCAGTCATACTAGCATGCACAGGGAGGGAGGAAGAGGATGGACAGTGGTCTGCAGAGGGAAAAGCACCAAGAGATTTTGTGTTCAATCATAAATAGACCACTTTGAATTTCTTTCTTTTCTTTGTTACTGAGGATTGAACCCAGGGGTATGCTACCTCTGGGCTATATCCTAGCCTCATATTTATTTATTTATTTATTATCTTGAAACAGAGTCTCATTAAATTGCCAAGACTGGCCTTGAACCTGAGATCCTCCTGTCTCAGCCTCCCAATCACCGGGATTACAGGTGTGTGTACCAGATCACTTTGAAGTTCATTATGATATGTAACTATGACGCACCAATAAAAAAAACCCTAAGGGTTTTATTACTGAGCAAGATGAGAGAACAGATATTGAGAGGAACCAGCAATCCTTGCCATAAAGCGAGCAGCACGGAGGCCATGGGATGGTAGGAAGCTGGTGTAAATGGCCAGTAAGAATTTTCTAGAAATGTGGTGCACATGAACAAAGATGTCTTAAGTTGGACTCCTCCAGAAGTATGTCTTGAGGACAAGTAGTTTATTTAGGATGTGATTCTAGGACACATCAGTAGGGGAGTGGAAAAGTGAAAGAAGAGAGGGAGGATTGTGGATATGAGGTGCTATTTAAGTCACTTTGACCAGTATGGAAAACTAAAACATTTCTGTTGGTGAACTCTGGAATTTATTATAGAACATGTGCCTTGGAATTATCCCAGCTGAGAAGGGAGGTATCTGGAGCATTTGTATACCAAATCCTGGCAATTATTGCTTGGAGACTACTTGTAGAAAGTGCTTCTGCCCTCCTGTGGGAATAGGCAAAGCTGCCTCTATTATTAGAGGAAGCCTTATGACCAAAGGAAGCTGAGCCATCTTGTACTATGATGTAAGGTCCGATGGAATTGAGCGGGACAACAGTGGTCTATAGATTTGTAAGTTTTTTTTTTTTTTTGTGTGTGTGTATGGTACTAGGCATTCATTGAACTCAAAGGCATTCTAGCTCTGAGCCACACCCCCAGCCTTATTTTACTTTTTCAGTTTAGAAACAGGATTTCACTAAGTTGTGGAGGGCCTCGCTAAGTTGCTGAGGTTGACTGTGAAACTGTGAGGAGTCAGCCTCCCAAGTACTGGGATTGCAGATGTGACCATTGCGCCTGGCGTAGGATTCTCCTTGAACTTGTTTGTTCTGCCAAACTGTAATGGCCTCTTTAGCTTTCAGAAATTAGTTCATAGCAGGATTAAGAGAGTAGGGTTGAAAAGAGGAACAGGACTTCCAAGAAGATGGCGCCGGAGAAAAGCGGGGCTTACGAGCCTCGCTAACAACTAATATCTATTACTACAAAATCAGTACCTTTCATAGTCAGAACACACCATCAGCAGAGAAACAAAAAATGTAATTACAAGGGACAGAGAAAAAGAGGGCTGGAAAAACGAGACACCAGAAAGAAACCAGATCGCAGTGCTGCGGCCGGAGCTGCGGCGTGGAGTGGCGGGCGCCATCTTTCCTTGCAGCACCAGGCCCCAGAGAGAAGGGGGACTCAGAACGGAGCTCAGAGCCACAGAGGAGATACACCGGCCTCACGCCCGAGGACGTGGCAGCAGTGCCTTACTGCCGGTGGCAGTGGCGAGTTCATCAGATGGCACCAGACCAACGCACTCAACAGCCCACCAGGCTCCAGAGAGGAGTGGCGGACAGCGAGGCGAGGTGAGCCGCTGCGGAACAGCTGTGCGGAATTTGGCAGATTTTTCAGCGCAGGGGGCATCTAAAGCTCCCAGGGGCTAGGCTCAGCACACCCTGCAGGGACTCAGAGCGGAGCGCAAAAACAGAGAAGAAATACACCAGCCTCATGGCCGAGGGTGTGGCAGTGGTGCCATATTGCCACCGGCGGCAGCAGCAGCGAGTTCACCGAGTCCACTACAGCTCCATCGGCACACTCAACAACAGTGAGTCAAATTGCGGCCCCCTAGAGGAGAAATCCCAGTACTGTACTCCCAGGGACTTGACCCAGTGGGGGAGTGGCGGTGGCAGAGATATCACACCATAGGAGAATGCCCAACCTGGCACCCCCCCATGGTCTAAAGCAGCCTCGATTGACTCCCTGGGTCTGAGACTCTGCCATACAACCTAGTAAAGGAGTAGTGGGGACTGAGATACCACAGACTCGAGATCCAGAGCACCTTAAGTGAAGTCTTAGTGACCCAGGATTTCTAGTTGGAATATTAATATACCTTCAGATATAGCATTTGGAAATATTTTATCCCATTCTATCAGTAACTTTTAACTCTGTTTACATTGTCTTCGGATATACAATTTTTTTTTTATTTTTTAGGGAGTTTGTTTACCCTTCTGTTGCCTATGCCATTGAAATTGTATCCAAGAAATCACTGCCAATTTCAATGTTGTGAGTTTTTATGACCCAGATTTTCTTCTAAAAGTTTATAGTCTTAAGATTTATATATAGGTCCTTTATTTATTTTGAGTTAATATTTGTATATGGTGTTAGGTAAGGTTCCAATTTTATTCTTTTTCATGTAATTATTATTTTTCAACAACATTTAGTTAAAAGATTAGTATTTCCTCCACCAAATGTTTGTGGAAACCTTGTCAAAAATAACTTGACAATATATGGAAGAATTTATCTCTAGCTTTTATTTAACTCCAATGGTTTATATATCTGCCTTTAGAACAGTACTACACTGTTTCAATTAATGTAGCTTTATATGGTTTGAAATCAGAAAAATATACATCTTCTAGCTTTGTTCTTCGAGATCGTTTTGGGTATCTAGAGTCCATATTCCACATTAGGATAGTTTTTTTCTGAAACATAAATAAATGTATGATAGTTTTACCTAAAAAAAAAAAGAAAAATATTCTCTGGTAAGAAAGAAAGCAAAAGGAAATATTGAAATGTTATCTTTAAGTCATCAAAAGCTTGGTATCAGACAAATGAAACTGTTCTGTGAGATTATCGTTATTAATTTTGGATAAATTGCTATAATACTAGATGTTAACTACTAAGCCAAGCATGGGAGGGAGGGATGGGGAGGGAACGGGGTGGGGATCGGGTAGGGGCTAATTGGGTGATGTGTGCATGCATGTCTACAAACATTTTTTTTTATCCCATTATGATGTATGAATACAGTGCACCAATAAAAAGAAAAGAAAAAAAGAAAAAAAGAAAAAAAAAAAAAGAAAAGAGGAACAGTGGAATGGTCCATAAAACCAAACTCGGGATTGGAATCCAGAAGGAAACATGAGAAAGAACCCTAGCAGACTGTGATTTGCAAAGATTTTGGGGAAGATTTTATATTTCTAGGCTGTAATGGCACACACCAGTTATCTGTTGCTATGCAACAGAGTACTCCAAAACTTAAAGCAAAACAGGGTTCTTATCTTTTACTTTTATAGCTTAGGAACTAAAGCAAGGCTTTTATCTGGATCTACTGCTTTAGAGGGGTCATCTGTAGCCAAGGGGTCAGCCATGGCTAGAGTCTCAGCTGAAGGCTGAACAGAGGAAGGGTGTGGTCCAAACTCGTTTACATGGTTTTTGGTAAAATGCAAAGTTCCCCAGAGGTTGCTGGCTAGAGGTCTGCTTTTCCCCTAGCTGTTAACTGAAGGCTGTCCTCAGGCCCTGGCCACATGGGCAGCTCCAGCATGGCGTCTTCCTTCACCAAAGCCATCGAGAGAGAGAATGCTAGCAAGGCAGAAGACACGGTTATCATCTGTGTTACTCAGTTTTTTGCTGCTATGACAGAATATACATAATACCAAATATCTGAAAAACAAAGGTGGAGAGGTTTATTTTGGCTCAGTTTCTGAGGTCTTAGTCCATGGTTGGATGGCTCCAGTGTTTCTGGACCTGATTTTTGTCAGGACATCATGATGGAAGTGTGGTATGGAGGAAAGCTCAGTTCATGGTAGCCAGTGGAGTGGTGGGGAGAGAAATAAAGAGAAAAGAAGGGGTCGAGGACAGGGAAAGCCCCCAGTGACCTACTTCCTATGGTAAGTCTCCACTCACTACAGTTTCTACCACCTATCAATTCCGAATGAGTCAGTGGATTAGTCCACTGATGAGGTCAGAGCCCTCAGGATCCAATCACTTCCCCCCAAGCCCTACCTCTGGACATTCCTGCATTGGGAACCAAACCTTCCACACACTTTAGGGGACATTCCAGATACAACTCATGACGCCATTCTTTGGAACCTCATCCATCAGAGAAGTGATGTCCCACCATTTTCCCCATACTCTTTTGGTCAAAACCAAGTTGCTAGACAAAACCCATACTCAAGGGAAGGTTTGATTCCACAAAGACGGGCCTACGCAGAAGTAGGAATCTTCTAAGATGTCTTGTAGGTCTGCCTGCCACAGAAGACCTGCAGGTTGTGTGTATGTGTGCACATGTGTGCACATGTGTGTGTGTTGCAATGGACTCAGACTACTTCTAGGCACTTCAGAGGCAGTGGTGGAAAAAAAACAACAACAAACGACTGAATGTCTGCCCTAATGGAGTTTGTATACTGTCCTCTCTGGTAATAAGGACAGGTGGTCCCAGCTGAAAGCTGGGTTATAATGGGTTCTAAGAAACTGGTTGTTCTTTTCTGTTCTTGGAAACATGCTTAATCTGATGTGGGATTAAAAAAAAAGTCCTTTTCTGTTTCTGAGATGCATATGTACAAACTTTTCTTTTTGTTCTCATAGAGGACTAAATTTTGGGCTGTTTTCATTTTCTTTTTTGGGGGCAATTTCTTTTTTTTTTGTCTTTTTTTCTATCAATAACCTTGAGAATTTAAGGACAAGAGGAAAGGCATTCACTGTGAAACACAAAGTGAGTGATTCTGATCAGCAGAGAGATCAGGAAGCAGAAAAGGTTTCAAAGAGGTTTCATAAACGTATCAGAAAGCTCCCTCTCTGGGTCTTGGAGACAAACATTTCCCATTGCAGTCCCAGAAACACCAGACCCTAAGGCCGGGCGTGGTGGCGCACGCTTGTAATCCCTGCGCTTGGGAGGCGGAGACAGGAGGATCGGCAGGTTCGAAGCTAGCCGCGCTGGCTTAAGAGACCCTGTTTCAAAAATATAAAATAGGTCTGGGAGTGTAGCCCAGAGGTAGAAGGGCTTCCAAGAACCCCAGTACCACCAAAAAAGAAAAAAAGAAACACCAGACCCTACACTCAGATACCAACTCCACTCCCCGTTTCCCTTGGCGTATCTCAGACTTGTGTTTTTGAAAGTCTCTGGGCATGATGATGGGCTATGATTTAGTCAGCCTGCATCTCAGAGCCCTGTGTACTTGGCGGGCTGGTTGGCTGCGGAGGTCATCCGGGGTTCAGCTTCTTGTTCAGCTTTCGGGATCCTTCTGAGGATCCTCCTGAAAATAGCTCTAAAGGATCTGAAAATGGGTTAGGAGATAATTTGTGGGGATAAGGAGGGGTCGAGAAGGCAGAGTTCCAAGAGAGCCCCGTGAAGAGCTCATGTATTAAACGCAGGGTTGATAGGTAATGGGTTTATCTGGCTGATGGGCCAGGCTGGTAGGGTGCGGCTGGAGCACCTGGGTCCCTGAGCGTGTGGCCTTGAGGATTACATATGGTTCTTCCTTCCCTTGCTGGCCTTCATGATGTGAGGACGAAGCCCTGTGCCTGCTGTCCTGCCCAGAAATCCGCGGTCCCCGGCCTCACATGGACTGAACCCAGAACTTCTAAGGAAACCGTGAGCGAATAAATCTTCCTTCCTCTGAGCCATGTGGCCAGTATTTGAGACTAGAGTAGCCAAGGAAATTGGGTTTAATGCTGGTGGGTTATGAAAACACAGTGCTGGCCCCATCCTTCGCTCTCCTCCCAGCTGCTCCAACCCTCCCATAGAGAAGGTGAAGAAAGCTAGTAACTGAGTGAATGGGACTTGGAAAGTGACAGTTCTCCCACTTGCTAGCTATGGGGACCAGCTTTTGGAATCTCAGTTTTGTCAGTTGTAAAATGGGGACAGTTATCTCTTTCTGATAATGTTCTCTTAAAAAAATAATGCATCCACGTGGATAGCACACTGCCTAGCACATAAAGCATGCTCCATGAATCGTGTCTGTTTCTAGGCAGGGCAGATTTGAGAGTCCCAACTTCCCAGATGGGTGAACTAGAGTCTGAGTGGCCTGGGCACCTTGCTTCCCCAGCTCTCCATTGGGTCCCCGTTAGGATCCTGGATCTTCCCCAGTGCTGCAGGCGTGAAGCTCTGGCCATCCTTCCAGGGCTCTTCTTGACCATCCCGAGGAGCTAAGGGCTGCTGGCAGGGGTTGTGCACACCTGTGTCAACCTGGACCAAAGTCCTTGCTCTCCTGGGCCTGGCAGGGAGCAGGCTGGAAGAGAAAGAAAAAGGCCCCTGAATAGGGTCCCCCAGGGAGGCGCCTGGTGGGTAAGTGCTGACCTGCTGGTGCAAAGCATTTCGAGTGATTCGCTGGCATTACCCTAAGAGCATTCATATGCAATCCAGGGTGGGTAAATTTTCTAAAAGGCAGATAGAAATGCTTCCCTGCTGTGTTCAGGAGGCCAAATTTGGAAGGCTTCTTGTCCAATTAAAGTATTACAGCACCCAACTGCTTCTCAAGGTTATTTCTGAAGGAGGAAAAGTTGATTTTTTTTTCTTTTACTTTTAGGGTAGAACAGAAAGGTCAGTGCTTGCAAATAGAGGAGAGCTGGGCCTGTATCCTGTTTAAGTCTGTGTGTGTGTGTGTGTGTGTGTGTGTGTGTGTGTGTGTGTGTTTCCTTCTATCTCTCTTGTCTGTCTGTGGGCTGAGAAGTTAGACTACCTATGTGTCTGAGATCTGTGCATTCTTGCATAGGAACAATAACAGTACCTGCCTCTTAGGGTTGTCAGAGGAAGTGTATATAAAGCCCGCTGCAGGATGGCTGGCACGTAGTAGATTTTCAAGAAATTGCACATTTTTCTTCTGCCTTCCTTTCTACATGTGGATTTCTCTATCCCGGGCCACAAGAATCCTAGATGCTTTGCAGAGAGCAGAGCTGGCTGCAGGTGAGCTTTGTGGCATCCAGGAGGGGACTGTCTTGTTCACCATCATGAGAAGCATCCCTTGGTTCAGAGCTAGTGTTCAATACATAGTTGGTGAATGAAGAAGTGAGAGGAACCAAATAGCTAACATAGGGCGGGTGAGCCGGGCGTGGTGGCGCGCACTTGTAATCCCAGCATTTGGGAGGCTGAGACCAGAGGATCACGGTTCACGTACAGCCTCAGCTACTTAGCGAGGCCCTATGCAATTTAGTGAGACCCTGTTTAAAAGTAAAGAATAAAAAAATAGGGCTGGGTGTAGCTCAGAGGTAGAATGCCCCTGGGTTCCACCCCCAGGCCCACCCCACCAAAAAAAAAATCCAAATAAAGTGGGGCAGGTGCAGTAGTGATGGTGCAAAATGTCACCTAGGGTGGGGATAGGGCCTGGAAAGTCCTCGGAAGAAGCTACAGGCCAGGGTTTGCAATGCTATGGGGATGCACTTAGCATCTCCCCTCACCTATGCACAGCAACGCTGTTTTTTTATTTTTTTCTCTCTACAGACTACGTTCCTCCGACCCTCAGGCTAGCTGGGGAATTCAGCCCACCCCCTAACTATTACTTCAGCTAATTGTTGACACTGGCTGGAATCCCATGATCAGATTCCCTGGAATTAATATAATTAATTAGCTGGGGCTGGGTCAAAGTCTTCACTTCTGTGGGATCAGAAATGTTACGGGAACAGGGCTGCACAGTGGCACCCTTCCCTCTCGTGTACCAGGTGGAGTTTCTGGCGAAGGGACCAGAGAGCTGGCACTTGTGCAGTTCAGTGGCTGCCTCGCCCAGTGAGTGTGGAAACGGAGTCTGTAGAAGCGATGTGGATGAGTCGAGGGCATCTTCAGGGTGTGGGTGGAGAACAGGTGTGTGTAGAATTTATAAGACAGATGAATTCCCTGGAATGCCTATGGAAATTTCCTGGGCATCGGCCATCTAACATTTTAGTGGGAATAATGAATGTTAATAAATGTAAGCTCTTAAGCAAGTTATAACAAAGATCACTGTGTCCTTTCAGGTAAGCCTACCCCAAGGGGATTGAGTTACATATGCAAATTCCTTGTCTTGGTTGAGAGTTCTGGCTGGGCTTCCTTACTAGAGAGCCCTCCCTTTCCCCAACAGTGCTTCCCAGAGCAACCTCCTACCTGGTACCTCTTAGACAGCAAATCCATGGTGGCCTTCAGATCTACAGAATCAGCTCTCAGATGCTGTGTGTGGGGCTGGAGGGTAGAGAGGGATTTATAACTCCCCATAGCCCTATCAGGCTAGAAGAAGGCTCCCCTGGTGTAGGAGGCAAGGCAGGAGGTGGTGGGAGTAGTAGCTTTTGGGGCCTCTCTGGATCTGCATCCTGTCACCTGGGCTTAGACCCAGACAGGGAACAGCAAGAGAATAACAGGGTATGTCCAGTCTTAGAGGAAGGCAGCGGGGTCAACAATTAGCTGAAGCAATAGTTAGGAAGTGGGCTGAATTCCCCAGCTAGCCTGAGGGACAGAGGAACGTAGTCTGGAGAGATTGAGAGAGAGAGAGAGAGAGAGAGAGAGAGAGAGAGAGAAGAGAAGAGAAGAGAAGAGAAGAGAAGAGAAGAGAAGAGAAGAGAAGGGAAGGGAAGGGAAGGGAAGGGAAGGGAAGGGAAGGGAAGGGAAGGGAAGGGAAGGGGAGAGAAGAGAAAAGAGAGGAGAGGAGAGAAGAGAGAAAACTAAAGTGTTGCTGTGCATAGGTGAGGGGAGATGCTAAATGCATCTCCATAGCATTGCAAACCCTGGCCTGTACCTTTTTCTCTGTACCTTTTTCTGAGTTGGGTCAGAAGGAATCAACTGCAAAGCCTGACCAAGGCTTCTTGAGCCAACTTTAGCTGGGCTTATCCAAGCTCCCATGCCCTGGCGTTGGTCTCCATTCTCACTCTGCTGAGTCTTGTTTTAGCAAAATTCCTGCTGAGTCAGATTAGCAAAAATCTTCTGCTCTTGCTATTTGACCACTCTTGAAATCCGATCTGATTCCTGATCCTCCACCTGTAAGATCACCTTGCCCAGCCCAGATCTGCCTCCATCGGGAACCCCGTGTTGTCTGTCCCAACAAGAGTCCTCCCGGCCTCCCTGGTTCATTCCTGAGTCCTTCCCCATCCATGGACCTGCCTCCTCCTTGCTCCTCAGCCATAAATCCCCACTTGTCCTTGTGGTTTTTTGGGTTTGAGCCTAATCTCTCTTTCCCGCTGCAGAATTCTGCCATGGTAATCCTGAACGAAGCCCGCCTCGCCATCCTTCACAAGCATCTGCATAATTTAACTTCAACAGGGTACAGGGACATCCCACCCCAGACCCGAGTCCCTGTCCCTAGGATGCTGGTTCTGAGACCCCTCCCTGTGCTGAATGCTAGCACAGTTCTGTGTCATACGTGTAAATGTGTGAAGAGCTGGGAGGCCAAAGGGGGCAGGTGGTAACAATGTTGCCTGAAAGCAAGTTTCTATCACCTTGATGGAGTAAGAGTCCGAAACAGAATTTTGGTTGAGTTAAAAAAAAAAATTGTGTTTCTCGTACAACTGAGTGTGCAAACTGGAAAAGGAAGCGTAGTCTCTGCAAACAGCTTGTTCATTTTTCTCCCCGACGTCCCGGTGAGGCAAACAAGGACCCCCTTTTTTGTCCCTAGTCCTGGTATTTAGCTATTGAAATCCATACATTTTCCCTCTTTTTGTGAAAAAAAAAAAAAGTGTATTTTTCTACTAACAGCTTGGCCCTTAAATTGACCTGTGCTTGCCACTAGATGGGGTTATAAATTGCAAGATGCCTGGGGGCTTGTTGGAAATGTTTGGAGACTCTAGTGTGAGTGGGTTTAAAATGACAGGAAGTGCAGGCTGACTAGCTTCTGCGTTATGCTTAGAAATTGAGCATTCTTCTTCCTCTGCCAGTGTTTAATACGCCTTTTGTTTTTATTAAATTGGGTTTTCAACATGACACGAGTAGTATTAATTGCAGATAGTTCAAAAGGCTGTCGGTTAAAACCACGCATTTCAGTTCTCAGGTCACTGCTAACAGTTTGGTCTACATCCTTCCTGATGTTTTTTGTCTTTAAATAGGTGCACTTAGCCGGGCGTGGTGGCGCACGCTTGTAATCCCCGCGCTTGGGAGGCAGAGACAGGAGGATCGCGCAGGTTCGAAGCCAGCTGTGCGTGCTGGCTTAGGAGACCCTGTTTCCAAATAAAAATGTTAAAATAGGTCTGGAGTGTAGCCCGGAGGCAGAAGGGCTTCCAGGAACCCCAGTACCACCAATAAATAAATAAATAAATAATTAAATAAATAAATAGGTGCACTTACATGTATATCGATGTCCATCTAGGTACCTCCATGTTTCCTAGTACATAGCTATGCATAACATACACACTGCTTTCCCGCTTGCTTGTCCCCACTTGGCCTATTTTATAAACATCTCCTCAATTAGGACACATGAAGTTGTTATTGGAGTCCTAGGCAGAGGCCCAACAAACTGTATCCGACCACTTGCCCCATGAACCATGCGGAAAGGTAATGGGGAAGAACAGGAGAGGGGCTCTGGTCCATCTGGGTGCATGAAGATGGTAACTCAAGGTTGAGCCCTGTTTTCCAGGCACTGACCTGACCCTAGGTTTACACAGAGGGAGAGCTGGGGTGGGATTGGTATCTCAGGGCTGGTCACTAAGGTGGCTCTGGAGAAGCCCTCATCCACTGAGGGGCAATCTGAACCGTGGCTCAAGGTGTTTGTCTATCAGAACTGTGCCGTGAATGGGGGCATCTGGGTTTCTATGAGATGACTGGCCTTGCAGAGGGGGCAGGCTCATGATGGGGTGATGCATCTTCAAGACTCTGCTGTCCCTGGAAGGTGTCGGGAAGTGCCTGGAACCTTCTAGGTGGCCGTCCCGGGGATCTGGAGCAGGATGCTCTAAATGGGTGCTGTGAATGCTGACACCAAATGTTCCTGCAAATCTTGCCTCAGTATTGAAGGGGGGCGAGGCAGGTTAGGGAAAACGAGGGCTAAAAAAGCTTGTATTTTCAGTTTTTAGATGAACACTCCTTAAACGATTAGCATGCCCATATGCAGGGCTGAGAAAGGTCGCAAAGTTCAAGGTAGTCAAGGAGACAGGTACAAAGTAAGGGCAGAGGGGCCAAGGTTTCCTTGCTTTTTGTTACCTGTGGGGCATCTGTAGGGGTGAAGGGACAGTGCTTTTAATAGAAGCAGCCTCTCTAAGTACCTGCTGTAGATATGTTGCCTCTATTAATCGACTACATAGTGTTTCCTGGTATGAATGTACAATATACAATAGTGAGTGAGTGTGTGTGTGTGTGTGTGTGTGTGTGTGTGTGTGTGTGTGTGTTACTGGGGATGGAACCCAGGGGCATTCTACCTCTGAGCTACACCCTCAGTCCATTTTATTTTTTACTTTTGAAACAGGGTCTTCCTAAGTTGCTGAGGGGCTCACTGAAATCCTGAGGCTAGCCTTGAACCCGTGATCCTCCTGTTTCAGCCTCCCAAGTACTGGGATTATAGGCATGCCCCTGGCTGTTTCATGCATTTTTAAGCCACACTGCTCTGGAGGAGTACTTGAGTACCCCTGCCCCTCCCTCCCTCCCTTGTTATTATTCACAAATTACTTACTTGAGAAACCATTAGGCTGAGCTGGCTTTGGAGCCTTGTGTTATATAAAAGCAAACAGAACCCCCAAATTAAGCCTAACCACTCCCAAAACAAAAACTAACTTCTAACGAGGAGCTTTCCACTCCAACCAACCAGACAGAATTCTTTTGTCTAGCTTCCTCCAACTTATAAGAGTCTCCCCCCCTCTCCCTTGGGGGAGCACCCAGCTGCCTGAGGCCGGGTGCTCCCAGATTCATGAATGGCTGAGTGCTCAAGTGAACTGTTCAACATTTTTATGTGTCCATCTTTATTCTTCAATACTCCTTTCCTTCCTCTCTCTTCCTTTCCCTTTTTTTCTGGCTATGTAGAAACGACTGTATTATTATTATTATTTTTTACCTATAACTTTATGCCCTTGCTTTGTTATTTACTGTTTTAGCTTTTACGTCTTTGCATCTGCTGGATCTGAAGTCATATCTGTTTACGATTTTGATATTCACTGCCGAATTGCCCTTCGAAAAGGTTGCACTATTTTGAACTCCCACCAACAGCGCTGCAAAGAACAATGTTTGTAAATTCTGTGCTTCCTGGCTAATGACCATTATCCCACCAGACTGTAAGACTCCCTGAGGGCAGGAACCCGCAGGCCTCTCCTCAGCTGTGTTCTTAGCGTTCAACACAGTGCCTGGCCCGCAGCAAGAGCTCAGCGAACATGTGTTGAGTGAGAAAAGTAGGTGTACAATGAACACTGGCCAAGGGCTGGTTCTTAGAAGTTTGCCTGGGAAAATTTTAAAAAAAACTTTTAACTGACAAGAAAAAAATCTTGGGCTCGGAAGACTGTAATTTCCTAAATTTACCTGGGACTATGAAGCTAAAAATAACATAAATCAAAACACCAACACCTGTGTTGTTTTAGTTAAAAGTCTTAATAGTCATTGCTTTGATTCAATGGAAATAGCAAGATGAAAAAAAATATGAAAACACAACCGACTTTGACCTCTCTGGTTGTGCTCAAATTGGTTATTATATTGCACAGTAATGGGCCTCCTCTGGAAGGCTGGGCGTCCTCTCTGTGGGGCCCCAAGCAATTCCCCCCAGTTTATGGCCGCCATCAGATGTTCTAACATGCACGGCCGACGTGTGGCCTGGTTCTTGGGGCTGAGAGATAGTGAGTGGGTCTGGTCTGGGGCACAGGATGCTTGGCTGGAGTTTGGCCTTTTTATTCTGTGACCTTGAGCAAGTCCCTTTAGTTTTGGGGGCCTCAGTGCCTTCATTTCTACAGTGGTGGGGGGAATCATTTATTCCTACAGTTCCTGCCTCTTGGCCAGTTGTGAATCCTCCAAACAGGATGGCAGTGTGCTACGCTAACGTGAGATGTCAGTTGCCGAAGAAACTTACTGGCTTCCTGACAAGACAGTGTAGAAGAAAAGTAATATCCTTTCCACCCTTCTTCATCCTTAGCTGGGGCTCCTTGTAACAAATAGACAGACCAACAAGAGAAACACAGTAGTCTAAAAACAAGCACACCTCTCTTATCCGTGGGAGATACAGCAGTCCCCTGCCCCTACTATTCTCGGGGGAAATGTTGCCAGTGATTGCCTGACACTGTGGATAGTACCAAGCTCAAGATCTATAGTACCATATTTCATATACACAAATATCTGTGATAAAGTGGGTTAATTTATAAAGTAGACATGATTGACACCAATACAAATAGAATAATTATAACAATATACTGTAATAATAAAAGCTATATAAATGGCCTGATATCACTTGCTCAGGCGATCCCTTTCTGAGGTCTTGGCATGTGCTCAAGGTCAAGGCATTGCCATCAGTGGAAACAATTTTGGAAAATTGGGATCAATTTTCTGTTCCTTTCTTCCACCTACACGTATAAGACCTTTCCATCTTAACTAAGCACTTACCATGAATGGTGGCTGTAATTTTTGCAGTATGAGATAGGACAGAAAAAACGAACATATCTTTCTTTTTCCTTCACAATTTCATGGCCAGAAGATTTGTTTTTATCATATGTATTTTAACAATCTCAGCTTGAGTTTTTTTTTCCTTTTTGTATTAAGTTTAGAGCTTTTGCCCTTTTGCTTTAAGGAAGCATTGTTTTATGACTTCTCTTTGGGATGTTTGAGTTGTTAACATCCCAACTCTTGTGCTTTGGGGCCATTATTACGTAAAATAAGGGTTACCTGAACACAAAACCCCATGATATTTCAACAGTCATTTGGTAACTGAGCTAGCTATTGTGACTAATGGGTAGGTGATGCATACAGGGTGGATACGCTGACCAAAGGAGTGATTCATGTGAGTTCAGGACAGAGCACGGGCGGCACTAGATGTCATCATACTGCTCAGAGGAGCTCACCATTTAAAACTTACGAATTGCTTCTGGGAGTTTCCATTTAATATTTGTGTACAAACTGAGACCACCAAAAGCAAAACTACAGATCAGCAAGCATTACTGTATTCAGGGAAATCTCAGAGTTCAGTCTCAAGAGTAGATTGCTCTCCAATAGTCGTCTTAGCTTCCAGGCTTAAATACCATCATCCTCCGCACAAAACCAGAAGGGAATTATGGAAAGGTCAGGTCATGGGGTGACGTTCGAAAAAGTACCTTAGAAAGGGGTAAGGTTTATGATGCAGGTTTAAGTCAGTGCCTTCTACATTGAGAGAGTAGCTTAATAATTTAGTCATCCCTCCTTTCACGGACAGACAGAGACAGACACAGATCTTCTAAAGGAGATTTCCCTTTCCCTTATAGATGTCAATTTTCCTTAACAAGGGCAACTGCTACTTATTTTCAGGGCTACTCCAGTGTCTGCTTTCCCCCCAAATGACTGGCTCAAAATAATCCTTATGTCATCGAGGCATGTTTTGGGGTGGTATATTCTGTATATCCTGCAGTCCTATGGGGGTGTTTCTTGAACCTGAACAGTGAGGTTCTCAGTGAGATGATGGAGTGTGTATGTGTGTGTGTGTGTGTGATGATGGAGTGTGTGTGTGTGTGTGTGTGTGTGTGTGTGGTGTGAAGAGCTGCCTTATACTTGAAGGGCCATAGACACACAACCGTAAGTGGCAGGAAAGAGAAGCTGGGTCAGGGTCTGGGGTGGAGCGGGCGCTGAGGACCAAAGCCAAGCCTTCTGGGGACTTGAAGGACTTGGCTCTTTCATCTCCACAAAGCAGGGACCTGTCTCCTTGGGACTGTCTCAGTTTTATATGTTGTGTTATTAACCTTTGCTCAGCACCAGGCTGGGTTAACTTGGGGCCATAGGCAGGGGAAGAAGGTCACAACAGATTTAGTGGGAGGCATTTTAAGTACTCAAGGCAATAAATTCACATGGACCTGGAGCCCGCCCAGGCTTCCCCGAACCCAGGAATTCAATTCTGTGCAGCGTACACAGTTTGCCAAGCATGCCAAGTCACCGGGGGAACAACTTGATATATTGCTGTGGGAAGAAAAAAAAAATCTCCGTGTCCCTCTCTTCATTCAAATTAGCACCTTTTCATACTGGGCTGACAAGTGACTGATCAGCTGCATATATCCTGGCTTTGAGTGATTTGATAAGTCTTCCTTCTCTGTTTCCCTATCTTTATTTTAATGCCCTACAAAGTAGTAAGGAGGAAATCTTATTATTGTTGCTATAGAATCTGTACCTTATTCATAAGCCCCCAATCCTAGGGCCTGGCATATGGTAGAGATTAATAAATGATGAGTAAATAAATTACTATATTTGGTTGATGTCTGCAGGTTGCAGATTGCCCTACTTCCTTACTGGAAGGTCAGAGGAAGCTTTAAAAAAAATTTTTTTTATTGGTACGCTGTAATCATACATCTTAATGGAGTCCAAGATGGTAGAGACAGACATGCAGACATCACTCATTTAGCCCTTCCCCAATTCCCACCCTTCCCCATCCCTCCTTCTCATGTTTGACTTAGTGATGTCTTCGATACATTTGTGAATGTCTATCATAAACATTAGGGAGGTTCCCTCTTCCCCTCCCATCCCCCTCAGTTAGGTCGCCTAATTTGCTCACCTATGGGTTTCTCTTCTTTTGTCTGGAGTTCCTCCTATAACCCTTTTTTCCCCCTAACTTCCACATATTAGGGAGAGCATTCAATATTTTACTTTTTATGACTAACTAACCTCACTTAGCATAATGTTCTCCAGTTCCATCCATTTTCTCACAAATGACATAATTTTGTTCTTTATGGCTGAGTAAAATTCCATTGTGTACATATTCCTTAGTTTTGTAACTCATCCATCTGTTGATAGGCATCTTGGCTGTTCCCATAGTTTGGCAATTGTGAATTGTGAGGCTATGAACACAGATACAATGCATTATTTGGTAGTTTGGTTTCTATTCTTTTGGGTAGATACCCAGAAGTGGTCTTGCTGGCTCATATGGTAGGTTTGTTCCCATTCTTCTGAGGATCCCCCATACTGTTTGCAAGCTTTTATTTTCTTTTTTATTTATTCTTTGCCTTTTTATGGTGGATTTTGTGTACTGGACATTGCACACTACCTGTCCAGACTCCCCCTGAATGAGGGTCATGTTGTCATAGCTGCTGGGAGTGCTGGGGCCATTGGGGAACTGCCTGAGTTACAGAGAGTCAGCTCACCCAAGGTCAGGTCTGTGTGAAGTTGCAAAGCCCTGGATGGATTTCTCTCCCAGCCAGGTTCAGTTCTTTTTTTTTTTTTTTTTTTAATTTTATTTTATTGGTGCACTGTATTCATACATCATAGTGGGATACAAACTTTTGTAGACATACATGCACACATCGCCCAGTCAGCCCCCACCCGATCCCCACCCCATTCTCTCCCCATCCCTCCCTCCCATGCTTGGCTTAGTGGTTGACATCTAGTATTATAGCAATTTATCCAAAATTAAAAATGATAATCTCACATAACAGTTTCATTTGTCTGATACCAAGCTTTTGATGACTTAAAGATAACATTTCAATATTTCTTTTTGCTTTCTTTCTTACCAGAGAATATTTTTTTCTTTTTTTTAGGTGAAACTATCATATATTTATTTTTCAGAAAAAAATCTATCCTGATATGGAATATGGACTCTAGATACCCAAAACAATCTCAAAGCAAAAACAAAGCTAGAAGATGTATATTTTCTGATTTCAAACCATATAAAGCTACAATAATTGAAACAGTGTAGTACTGTTCTAAAGGCAGATATATAGACCATTGGAGTTAAATACAAGCCTAGAGCTAACTTCTTCCCTATATTGTCAAGTTATTTTTGACAAGGTTTCCACGAAGATTTGGTGGTGGAAATAATAATCTTTTAACTAAATATTGTTGAAAAATAATAATTACATGGAAAAGAATAAAATTGGACCCTTACCTAATCCCACATACAAGTATTAACTCAAACTAGATAAAAGACCTAAATATAAATCTTAAGACTATAAACTTTTAGGAGAAAATCTGGGTCATAAAACCTCACAACATTGAAGTTAGCAGTGATTTCTTGGATATGATTTCAATGGCACAGGCAACAGAAGAATATACAAACTCCCTAAAAAATAAAAGAAAATATTGTATATCCAAAGACAATGTAAACAGAGTTAAAAGTTACTAATAGAATTGGATAAAATATTTCCAAATGCTATATCTGAAGGTATATTAATATTCCAACTAGAAATCCTAAAAATTAACAACAATAAAGGCAAACAATACAATTTAGAGATAGGTAAAAGACTAACATAAATGATGAACCTCCACAGATAACCAATCTTAGTTGTCTGTTGGATGGAAACTCTTGTTTCTCTGGTTCTGGTGAGTGTTACCTATTTCTTCTTTGTAGTTAATCTCTTTGAGTATTTTCTCTAGCGCTGGTTTTGAAGACATAAATTCCTTCAGTTTCTGTTTGTCATGGAAGCTTCTTATTTCTCCATCTAATTTGATAGAAAGTTTTGCTGGATAGGAAATTTTTGGCTGGAAGTTGTTTTCTTTCAGAGTTTGGAATGTGTTACTCCAAGCCCTTCTGGCTCTCATGACTTGGTTTGGGAAGTCTGGAGTGATTCTAATTGGTTTGCCTCTGAATGTCACTTGGCCCTTTGTTTTTGTTGCCTTTAAGATTCTCTGCTTGGCTTCCACATTGGTCATTTTGACAATTATATGGCGTGGGGATCCTCTTCTCGGATCCTGTCTAAAGGGAGTTCTATAAGTTTCCTGGATCTGTGTATCAACCTCTTGCTCTATATTTGGAAAATTTTCTGCTATTACTTCCTTGAAGAGATTGTTGATCCCTTTGGTATCACTTTCTTTTCCCTCCTCTATTCCAATTATTCTTAGGTTAGCTCTCTTAAGATGGGCCCATATTTCTTCAATGTCAGATTCCTGCTGTTGGATATCTTTTTCTAGATTAGAAACTATGCATTCATTTTTGGATTGCTCATCTTCTAAGAGCGAGATTCTGTTCTCCATGTGGTCTAATCGGTTGTTTGTGCTTTGAATTGAGGCCTTTACTTCATTAATTGCATCCTTTATCTCTTTTTGGCTCTCTCTGAGTTCTTTTCGAAGCACCTCTATTATTTCTACAGTTATTTTCCTGATTTGATCTTCTAGAAATCTCTGATTTTCTGTTTTATCAGGTTCTGATGTTGTGAGGTTGTGCACATTCATTACTTCAGTGTTATTCCTCTTTCCCATGATTTAGGAAGTTTGTGCCTTCTCTGGGTTCTTCCCTTGGGTCACTATGGCTTCACTTTGGTGCTCTGGATCTCGACTCTGTATTATCTCAGACCCTACTACTCCTTTACTGGGTTGTATCATAGAGTCTCCGACCCAGGGAGTCGATAGAGGCTGCTTAAAACTATGGGGGGTGCCAGGTTGCACGCTCTCCTATGGTGTGATATCTCTGCCACCACCACTCCCTCACTGGGTCAAGTCCCAGGAGGCACAATACTGGGATTTTTCCTCTGTGGCCCGCAATTTGACTCACTGTTCTTGAGTACGTAGATGTAGCTGTACTGGACTCGGTGAATTCACTGCTGCTGCCGCCGCCGGTGGCAATATGGCGCCTCTGCCACGCCCTCGGCCATGAGGCTGGCGTATTTTTTCTTCTCTGGTTTTGATTTTCACTCTGAATCCCTGCAGCGTGTGCTGAGCTCAGCCACTGGGAGCTTTAAATGCTGTCTGCGCCGAAAGATCCCGCCTGGCTGTTCCGCAGCGGCTCACCTGGCTTGCTGTAGCCGTCTGCTGAGTTCGCCGCTGCTGCCGGCAGTATGGCGCTGCTGCCGCGTCCTCGGGCGCGTGTGTCTCCTCTGTGGCCCTGCGCTCTGTTCTCAGTCCGCTTTCTCTCTGGAGCCTGGTGGTTTTTTTGTTTTTCTGGTGATGGTGTTTTCTGGCTATGAAAGGCGCTCTTTTTGTGGTAATGGAGATTGGTTGTTAGCGGGACTCTTAAGCCCCGCTTTTCTCGGTCGCCATCTTCCCGGAACTCCCCAGGTTCAGTTCTGAAGGTCAGTCTAGCTCTGGATATTTTAGGGTGATAGAATGACACCAGGCTGCATCCACTTCTACTTTCTCTTCTGTCCCCTCCCTTCCACAGGTGTTTACCCCAAGGATACTTCTCCGTAAAGCTCCTACCTGCTAAACTCTGTCTCAGAACCTGCTCCTCATCCCAGTGAGTCATACCCATAGCATTTTGTTTTGTTTTTAGGTTTTACTCTGACCTTCGTCCCCATTGGCAGAAATACCAGCTAGCTTTGACTGAACGCTTAGTATGAGCAAGGCTCTCTGCCTGCCTTGTTTCATTGGTCCCGTGGCAATCCTAAGAGAGGCCCTGTTAGCATCTGCGCATTATAGGTGAGGGAGCGAGGCTGGGGATTCCATGACCTCTACTGGGCCAGGAAGTACTGGAGCTAGTACTTGTACCCAGTTAGACTCCAGATGTTAAGATTTTAACAACTCATGCTAGTATCTGGATAAACCTAAAGTCAGGCAGTTGAGGAGCCCAGGCAAGTATTTCCCAAAAGGTTTTGTAGAACACAGATGCTCCTTATTAAGCGGGCTTTGGGGACAAAAAGGCAGGCATTATTTTATATCCTGAAACCTCTGGGAAGTTGACCAAATGCATTAATGCATTTCCCTACCATAGGGAAATCTATTGATGTCTCCCAAGCTTGTATTAAATAAAATTTATACTCACCATTGGTTTGTCTAAGCTCCTGTGTTGGGCCCAACAGACCACATCAAAATGGAGTCACTCGTGCTAAAATTTCACATCACCAAACCCCCACTGAGCTATTTATCTGACCTCCTGAGAAATCAGGACAATGAGACATAATCGCCAAATTCCCAAATGGGCCAGTTCCAGTCAACATGATAATCATGCTTCAGTCCCTTCTATTTTAATCTTTACAAAAATGTAAAGTGAAGTAACCCGATGTTAGCCAGTTAGTTATTTTCCTATTGTTTTATTTCCCTGTCTTCCCATTCACAAGGAATGCAGCTTTGAAATGACTAGTCCACTCTTTTTTGTTTGTTTTTGTTTTCTTTGGCTTTTCTCTCTCTATAAAACTAACCTCCTCTGCCCAGCTCCTCACTGCAACACTCATTCTACTTTATGGGATAAAGTGTTGCCCAGTTCTAGAATCTCAAATAAACCCAATTCAGATCTTTAAGCTAAATTGTTATGATTTTATTTTTGACACTTATTTAATAACAAAACTACATACACTGTAGCCCTATTAATATCCCGATAGTATGTAGAAAGAAGTTTTGGGAAACACTAGTACTAGAATCACTTAAGTGATTATTTTATTTAATAGAGGATTGGCAAGTATTTGGGCTTACTTATTCTGGTCCTGACTAATCATTATACTATTCTGAATAAGTGGTTTCATTCTTTATTTTGAAACAGAGTCTCACTGAGTTGCAAAGGGCCTCACAAGTAGCTGAGGCTGGCTGCGAACTGTGATCCTCCAGTATCAGCCTCCTGAATGCTGGGATTACAAGCATGTGCCACTGCACCCAGCTTGAATAAGTGGTTTCAAACGTGCATATTGGAGGAACTTCTGGGAAGAAGGTGACTGAGAAAAGCAGTGTTTACAAGCCCTGCTAACACTTGATCTCTATCGCCACAAAAGCAGCGCTTTTCATAGCCAGAAAACACTATCAACAGAAAAATAAAAAATGTAAACACAAAGGACAGAGAAAAAGAAGACTAGAAGAACAACCAGAGACCAGAAAAGAAATCAGCCTGAATTGCGGAGCTGCACAGGTGCCATCTTCCCTCATAGCACCAGGCTCCAGAGAGGAAAGGTAAACAAGGAGCTGAAGTGAGCAGCTGTGGATCATTTGGGTGTAATTCAGCAGTTCTTTCAGTGCAAAGAATGTCTAAAACTCCCAGTGGTCAAGCTCATCACGCCTTCAAGGGACTCAGAATGGAGCTCAAAAGCAGAAAAGAAATATGCCAGCCTCATAGCTTAGGGCATGGCAGCGGCTCCATATTGCCAGCAGAGGCAATGAGTTCACCACACCCATGGTAGCTCCAGATCAGCATGCACAATAACTGTAAGTGAAATTGCACCCCCTACAGGAGAAGCCCCAGTACTGCACCCCCAGGGACTGGAGCAGCTTTGATAATCTCCCTGGGTCTGAGATTTTGCAGTCCAACTCATTGAAGGAATAGTGGTGGTAAAGATACCATACCCTAGTTGCAGCTCCCTGTGGGAAAACGCCCAGCTCAGCACCCCCATGGTCTCGCACAGCCTTGATTAACTCCCTGGGTCTGAGACTTTACGATACAACCCAGTAAAGGAGTAGTGGTGGATGAGATTACCACAAACTCGAGATCCAGAGCACCCTAAGTGAAGTCATGGTGACCCGGGAAAGAACCCAGAGAAGGCACAAACTTCTGAAATCATGGGAAAGAGGAACAACAATAGAGCAATGAATACCCCAAATCCCATAATATCCGAACCTGGTAACACAGAAATTCAGAGATCTCCAGATCAAATCAGGAATATAACTGTAGAAATAATACAGGACTTTTGAAAAGAATTTAGAGAGAGTCTAAAAGAAATAAAGGATGTAATTATTGAAGTAAAGGCATCAATTCAAACTATAAACAATCAGTTAGGCCATATGGAAAATAGAATCTCGCTCTTAGAAGTTGATCACTCCAAAAACGAACGCATAATTTATAACTTAGAAAAAAATTCGACAGCAGGAATCTGACATTGAAGAAATATGGGCCCATTTTAAGAGAGCTAACCTAAGAATAATTGGAATAGAGGAAGGAAAGGAAGGTGAAACCAAAGGGATCAACAATATCTTCAAGGAAGTAATAGCAGAAAATTTTCCAAACATAGAGCAAGAGGTTGATACACAGGCCCAGGAAACTTATAGAACTCCCTTTAGACAGGATCAGAGAAGAGGATCCCCACGCCACATAATTGTCAAAATGACCAATGTAGAATCCAAGCAGAGAATCTTAAAGGCAACAAAAACAAAAGGCCAAGTGACATTCAGAGGTAAACCAATTAGAATCACTCCAGACTTCCCAAACCAAGTCATGAAAGCCAGAAGGGCTTGGAGTAACATATTCCAAACTCTGAAAGAAAACAACTTCCAGCCAAAAATTTCCTACCCGGCAAAACTATCAAATTAGATGGGGAAATAAGAAGCTTCCATGACAAAGAGATACTGAAGGAATTTATGTCTGCAAAACCAGCGCTAGAGAAAATACTCAGTGAGATTAACTACAAAGAAGAAATAGGTAATACACACCAGAACCAGAGAAACAAGTTTTTTTATCCAGCAGACAACTAAGCAAAGAAGAATAAACAGTATTTCAAACAGAAATAAAATCTTAACATGTTAGGAATTAAAAGTTATCTCTCAATAATCACACTGAATGTAAATGGCCTTAACTCCCCAATAAAAAGGCATAAAGTGGAAAAATGGATTAAAAACCAGAATCCATCCATCTGCTGCTTACAAGAAACACACCTTACAAGTAAAGATAGTAACAAACTCAAGGTAAAGGGCTGGAGCAAGGTAATTCATGTTACATAGCCATCCTAATAAGTGTGAAGTAGTATTTCACTATAGTTTTTATTTGTATTTCCTTAATGATTAGTTATATTATGATAATGATGAGTGATATTCATGTGTTTATTAGTTATATAAAGATCTTTGGAGATTCATTATCTATTTCAGTCTTTTACCTATTTCTAAATTGTATTGTTTGCTTTTATTGTTAATTTTTAGGATTTATATTTGGAATATTAATATAGCTTCAGATATAGCATTTGGAAATATTTTATCACATTCGATCAGTAACTTTTAATTCTGTTTACATTGTCTTTGGATGTACAATATTACTCTATTTTTTTTTTATGAACTTTGTTTCTTTATTGTTTTGTTGCCTGTGCCTTTGTAATCATATCCAAGAAATCACTGCCAATTTCAATGTTGTATTTTTATGACCCTGGTTTCCTTCTAAAAGTTTATAGTATTAAGATTTACATTTAGGTCTTTTATCTACTTGGAGTTAATATTTGTATATGGTGTTAGGTAAGGGCCCAATTTTATTCTTTTTCATGTAGTTAATATTTTTCAACAATATTTAGTGAAAAGATTATTATTTCCTTCACCAAACATTCTTGAGAACCTTGTCAAAAATAACTTGACCATATATGGAAGAAAAAAAAAGAATCAAAAATATCAAAGTTAATCAGGAAACCAAGCATGGGAAGGAGGGAGGGGAAGGGAAGGGTTAGGGATCGGGTAGGGACTCTTTGGGTGATGTGTGTGTATATCTCCACAAGTTTTTTTTTTAATCTCATTAAGATGTATGACTACAATGCACCAATAAAAATTTATTTAACAAAAAAACACAAATGTGCATACTGGGAATAATGTTTTACCTCACAAAGGCCATGTAGTAATCAAATGGGGCACTAGATATAAAAACTTTGAAATTTATTAATAAGTGCACGGAGATAAAGCGTTATTAAGGTATTTATATGATTCAGATACATTAGAGAGCTGATGTATCAAAAGCCATTTCTTCTATAAAATCTAGCTTTGGGAGATTTCTGGTTGGAGTCAGTTCTACACAAGGATATGTGCAGGGCTCTTTGAAAATAAACTCATCAGACTTCCGGGAAGATGGCGACCGAGAAAAGTGGGGCTTAAGAGTCCCGCTAACAACCAATCTCCATTACCACAAAAAGAGCGCCTTTCATAGCCAGAAAAAAAAATCACCAGAAAAACAAAAAAACCCACCAGGCTCCAGAGAGAAAGCGGACTGAGAACAGAGCTCGGGGCCACAGAGGAGACACACGAGCCCGAGGACGCGGCAGCAGCGCCATACTGCCGGCGGCAGCGGCGAACTCAATGGACGGCTACAGCAAGCCAGGTGAGCTGCTGCGGAACAGCCAGGCGGGATCTTTCGGCGCAGACAGCATTTAAAGCTCCCAGTGGCTGAGCTCAGCACACGCTGCAGGGATTCAGAGTGGAAATCAAAACCAGAGAAGAAAAAATACGCCAGCCTCATGGCCGAGGGTGTGGCAGAGGCGCCATATTGCCACCGGCGGCGGCAGCAGCAGTGAATTCACCGAGTCCAGTACAGCTACATCTGCGTACTCAAGAACAGTGAGTCAAATTGCGGGCCACAGAGGAGAAATCGCAGTATTGGGCCTCCTGGGACTTGACCCAGTGAGGGAGTGGTGGTGGCAGAGATATCACACCATAGGAGAACGTGCAACCTGGCACCCCCCATAGTTTAAAGCAGCCTCTATCGACTCCCTGGGTCGGAGACTCTGTGATACAACCCAGTAAAGGAGTAGTGGGGTCTGAGATAATACAGACTCGAGATCCAGAGCACCTTAAGTGAAGCCATAGTGACCCAAGGGAAGAACCCAGAGAAGGCACAAACCTCCGAAATCATGGGAAAGAGGAATAACACTGGAGTAATGAATGTGCACAACCCCACAACATCAGAACCTGATAAAACAGAAAATCAGAGATTTCTAGAAGATCAAATCAGGAAAATAACTGTAGAAATAATAGAGGTGCTTCGAAAAGAACTCAGAGAGAGCCAAAAAGAGATAAAGGATGCAATTAATGAAGTAAAGGCCTCAATTCAAAGCACAAACAACCGATTAGACCACATGGAGAACAGAATCTCGCTCTTAGAAGATGAGCAATCCAAAAATGAATGCATAGTTTCTAACCTAGAAAAAAATATCCAACAGCAGGAATCTGACATTGAAGAAATATGGGCCCATCTTAAGAGAGCTAACCTAAGAATAATTGGAATAGAGGAGGGAAAAGAAAGTGATACCAAGGGGATCAACAATCTCTTCAAGGAAGTAATAGCAGAAAATTTTCCAAATATAGAGCAAGAGGTTGATACACAGATCCAGGAAACTTATAGAACTCCCTTTAGACAGGATCGGAGAAGAGGATCCCCACGCCATATAATTGTCAAAATGACCAATGTGGAAGCCAAGCAGAGAATCTTAAAGGCAACAAAAACAAAGGGCCAAGTGACATTCAGAGGCAAACCAATTAGAATCACTCCAGACTTCCCAAACCAAGTCATGAGAGCCAGAAGGGCTTGGAGTAACATATTCCAAACTCTGAAAGAAAACAACTTCCGGCCAAAAATTTCCTATTCAGCAAAACTTTCTATCAAATTAGATGGAGAAATAAAAAGCTTCCATTACAAACAGAAACTGAAGGAATTTATGTCTTCAAAACCAGCGCTAGAGAAAATACTCAATGAGATTAACTACAAAGAAGAAATAGGTAACACTCACCAGAACCAGAGAAACAAGAGTTTCCATCCAACAGACAACTAAGATTGGTTATCTGTGGAGATTCATTATTTATGTTAGTCTTTTACCTATCTCTAAGTTGTATTGTTTGCCTTTATTGTTGTTAATTTTTAGGATTTCTAGTTGGAATATTAATATACCTTCAGATATAGCATTTGGAAATATTTTATCCAATTCTATTAGTAACTTTTAACTCTGTTTACATTGTCTTTGGATATACAATATTTTCTTTTATTTTTTAGGGAGTTTGTATATTCTTCTGTTGCCTGTGCCATTGAAATCATATCCAAGAAATCACTGCCAATTTCAATGTTGTGAGGTTTTATGACCCAGATTTTCTCCTAAAAGTTTATAGTCTTAAGATTTATATTTAGGTCTTTTATCTATTTTGAGTTAATACTTGTATGTGGGATTAGGTAAAGGTCCAATTTTATTCTTTTCCATGTAATTATTATTTTTCAACAATATTTAGTTAAAAGATTATTATTTCCACCACCAAATGTTCGTGGAAACCTTGTCAAAAATAACTTGACAATATAGGGAAGAAGTTAGCTCTAGGCTTGTATTTAACTCCAATGGTCTATATATCTGCCTTTAGAACAGTACTACACTTTTTCAATTATTGTAGCTTTAGATGGTTTGAAATCAGAAAATATATAGCTGCTAATTTTGTTCTTTTTCAAGATCGTTTTGGGTATCTAGAATTCATATTCCATATTAGGATAGATTTTTTTCTGAAAAATAAATATATAAATATATGATAGTTTCACCTAAAAAAACAGAAAAAAATATGCTCTAGTAAGAAAGAAAGCAAAAAGAAATATTGAAATGCTATCTTTAAATCATCAAACGCTTGGTATCAGACAAATGAAACTGTTATGTGAGATTATCATTTTTAATTTTGGATAAATTGCTATAATACTAGATGTCAACCACTAAGCCAAGCATGGGAAGGAGGGATGGGGAGAGAATGGGGTGGGGATCGGGTGGGGGCTGAATGGGCGATGTGTGCATGTATGTCTACAAAAGTTTGTATCCCACTATGATGTATGAATACAGTGCACCAATAAAATAAAATTAAAAAAAGAAAATAAACTCATCATTGGAACATATATAATTATTTGCATTAGGTTGTTTTCACAAGGAGAGATATTTACTCATCAAATAATTTTTGAGCATACCCTATGTGCTTGGGAATGTTCTTAGGAACATAAGTAAGTCATTTTATATACTATTTTTATACCTTTATCAATACAGTAAAATAAAAGATCACAGTGAGATTCAAAGCAATACCAACACACCTGCCCACATCACTGGGTGTGTTTCTGTCTATATCCCACCCTACTCTCTTCTCTCCCTCCCCATACTTGTTAGTGACACTGGCAGTAAGACCTTCATGTATGGACATCGCCTTATTTGAACTCTTGCTTTTCTCAATCTTTTTTTCCTTATCAACTTGCTCCCCCAAACCCATTCCAGCATCCTACTGGTTTCTCTTCTCATTTGGCTGAAATTCCTCTTGTTTCCTGTTTCCTCTCCAGCTTCCACAAACAAAACAAACAAAATGAAACATTTCCTTTGACTTTCTAAGACTGGCTGATCTCACCTGGCAGGATATTCTCTAGTTCCATCAATTTTCCTGCAAATGATATACTCTTGTTATTTTTTATGGCCGAGTAAAATTCCACTGTGTGTACAGACCACACTTTTATTATCTATGCACCTGTTGACAGACACCTAGGATGGTTTTATAATTTGACTGTTGTGAATTGTGCTGCTATAAACATGGGTATGCACGTATCACTATAGTATCCTGACTCTCTTTTGGAAAGAAAGAAGTGCTATGACTGGGTCATATGGTGGCTCCATTCCTAATCTTTTGAGGAACCTCCATACTGGTCTACGAACCTTAATGTTAGATAATTTACTCTATATAGTAACATTCTCCTTTTTTCACCTGCCATATCCATTGCAGACCTTACTAATGGATCACTGCACACCTAACCATTAACTCAGCCACAAAATTCTCACTGTATCCTTCTAGACAGCCACAACAAATTGAAAGTTGCAAACAGGAAGATTATATGCCAAGAGAAAATAAGTACCAAAAGAACTATAAAGTCAGTCTGTACAATATACAGCAGAGGCTAGGGAGTCAGGGAGAACTTCACAGAAGAGGCAGAAATTAAACTTGGCTTAGAAAGATAAGAGAAAATTGGATGGTATCCAGGGTAAAGGAGGATATGCCAGGATACCCCAAAGATGAATTAAATCTCAAATATACAAACTGAATATAAAATGTCCCCCAGAGATGCTCCTGTTAGGCTGTGTAGCCAGGTTCTGATCTGGGATGTAGCTGGAGGAGGGAGATCTCTGGGGACATGGCCTTGGGGACTGTATCTGTCCCTGGTCCCCTCCTCTTCTGCCTTTGAGCTGGCTAATTATGGACTGGCCTCTGCAACCGGGAGCCCCAAATAAACCTTTCTTACTCTACATTGTGCTTATCAAGTATTTTGGTTGTAGTGACAAAAAAGTGACTAAAACAGTAGCCTCTATCTAAGGCTTTCCTGATGTCCTCACCGCTGTGTGGATAATGATGTTTCCTTCTTCTGGGTTCTAGAAGATTGAACACTTTCCCTGAGTCACTTTGACCTTCTGACTGACAGCCAGCATCTGGATTGTGATTTCATTCTCTTGCCAAGTCAGTGACAGAGAACCTACAATTCTGGGGGTCCATAAATTACTTCTAGTTATTGTAATGACAAAAGGCCTCTTTGAAGGTGACTTGCTCAGTCCCCGTTTTATGGCCTCATATATCAAAGAGGAAGATGGAGTAGAGTCAGTTACTGCGAGGACATCCAGGCTGCAGGAGAGACGGGTTACAGCTGTCTGTGAAACTGAGCACTTTTCCATCCAAACTTAAATAGGCCCCAGTTCTATAAATAATAGAACAAGTTTCTCTTCCCACACTTTGCCAGACCCCCGTGCCTTCTGCCTCTTGAGAAAATTCAGTTCTGCGTGTATCGTCCCGGGTAGACTGTCTGCAAAGAGTAGGCAATGACTGCTTGGATTCAGCCCTTGTGTTAATGTGCAGAAGCAGGGTTAGCTGCAGGTCAGAAGAGGCAGCCAGAGCTGCAAAGGACGAACTGGATGGCATGCCAGGTTGGAGCCTCACCCTCTCTGGGCCTCTGAGGAGCCAATTCTGCGAGGCTTGACAGTTCGCTTTCCTTTGGGGTCCTCGGTATCACCATCCAGGTACTGCGTGAGGCTCTGTGCCAGCCAGCATAGCCCTCATGGTGGCTTCTGTCACCACCCAGGCTTCCTTTTAAGTCCTGTCACATGTCTGTGGTGGGCCACGGAGGCTCACACCCTGTCCCCTTACTCTGGGGCTCAGGCCAATGGAGCAACTACTACTTTACAGATGGCTATGCAAAGGAAAGGAATGCTCTGCAGGGTCTAATGTCGGCAGTCAGCTGGCCTACAGGCGACCTGGGTCTTGTCTTCTCACAGCTCACTGGATAGAATGAATCCCATCATCCCACATCAGTGTGAGGGGCGGAACTGCATTAGTGAACCACCCAGGCCTCTCCCAATACTAGCATTTCAAAATTCTCTAATTTCCATGAAACTTGGAATTTTCTTTCCTATCTTTCATTTTGATTAGGATTCCTGGGTGGGTCAGGTTTTGATTGGACTTCCTTCATCCTCCAAGTGCTAACTGATAATTCCTTGATTTCCCTGTATTAGGGCTCCTATACCTGTATGGTTCTATGAGCCATGTGATCCTGGATGTGTGACTCAGTTTTTTTTTTAATTTTTTTAATTTTTATCCAGCAGTATGATAGGAATAGCAAAGGGCCCTACCTAACGAGGGGTCTGTGAGTCGGTAATTAGAATGGTGTTTGGTATACATTGAACTCTCAGAAAGTATTAGATATTTTGTGAAGAAGTCAATAAAGCATAGAAACTGGAAGGGCTAGCTCTGGAGCAAGGCTGCCCGCTGCCACCACTGAAAACCAGAGCAGAGGAGTTTCTGTAGTAGTATCTGTAAAGTAGGGACATTATTACTAATCAGCTCTCAAGAGGGACTTTACTGTCTCTCTTGAGATTGTTGTGAGGATTAAGTGAACCAATATTCATAAAATAGAACAGTACTTAGTATGTAGTAAGTTATCGTCCCCTAAGACTCTGACCCGCAGGGGCTTAGAGAATGACACAGACACCTCTTCAGCTGAAACATGAATTCTTCTTTAATGGATCCTTAATATGTCTCAATATGTCTCTAATATGTCTCTGAATATTTCTGACAATGCGTACAGCAAGCACAATATATATCAGCATCATAATCCCTCCCTCTATTCCCTACCAACCCCAAGCTTTCCACAGCTAGGGCATGCACATTTCTGACTCTCTCATAGGCAGGCTGGTGGTAGCATGAGGTGCTGCGTCACTGATCATTCTGCAGGCACGTAGCATGGCACACTGCGCATGCTCAAGGAGACGTCCATCTTGTGAGTCTCATGACTTGGCTGCAAGCCTAGGCGCCATCTTGAGTCCACGCTGGCAACAAGTCTGGGTGCCATCTCGGTCCAGCCGAGTGAGCTCCAACAGTAAGTGTTTGAAAAATATTTAACTTTTGTATATTCTAGATATTAGGCTTCTATCGGAGGAGTAGTTGGCAAAAATCTTCTCCCATTATGTTGGCTCTCAATTGATGGTATTCTTGATAGTTTCCTTTGCTGCACAGAAGCTCTTCAGTTTCATGCAATCCCATGTATTAATTCACCTTTTAGTTTGTTGTGCCTTTGGGGTCTTGTTGAGAAAGTGTTTATCTGTGCCTATGTGTTGCAGTGTTGAACCTATGCTCTCATCAAACAGCCTCAAAGCTTCTGTTATAATTTCCAAGTCTTTGATCCATCTTGAATTGACTCTTGTGCAGGATGAGAAAGTGGGATTTATTTACATTTTTCTGCGTATGGTTAACCAGTTTTGTCAACACCATTTGTTGAACAGGCTATCTTTCTTCCACTGTATATTTTTGGCTCCTTTGTAAAAAATTAATTGGCTGTGTGTGGATTTGTTTCTGAGTTTTCAATTCTGCTCCATTGGTCTCTGTATGTGTTTTTGTGTCAGTACCATGCTGTTTGTATTACTATGGTTTTGTAGTATAGTTTAAAGTTAGGTATTGTGAATCCTCCTGCATGTTTTTTGTTGCTGAGAACTACATTAGCTATTGTTTTTTTTTTTTTTTTGTTCCAAATGAATTTGAGGACTGATTCTTCTTTGTCTGTGAGGAATGATGTTGGTAATTTAATGGGTATTGTGTTGAATCTGTAGATCACCTTTGGAAGGATGGCCATTTTGATGATATTTATTCTGCCTATCCATGAACACAGAAAAATTTTCATTCTTCTCAGGTGTTTTTCGGTTTCTTTTCTCAGTGTTTTATTTATTTATTTATTTATTTATTTATTTATTTATTTATTTATTTTTGTTTTTGGTGGTACTGGGGTTCCTGGAAGCCCTTCTACCTCTGGGCTACACTCCCAGACCTATTTTATATTTTTGAAACAGGGTCTCTTACGCCAGCGCGGCTGGCTTCGAACCTGCGTGCTCCTCCTGTCTCCGCCTCCCAAGCGCGGGGATTACAAGCGTGCGCCACCACGCCCGGCTCTCAGTGTTTTATAATTTTCTTTGTAGAGGTCTTTTACCTCCTTGGCTAAGTTTATTCGCAAGTATTTTTTTGTGTGGGAAATCCTGAGTGGAAGTGTTTTCTGGATTTCTTTTTCAGTGGATTTATGGTTGGTATACAGAAAAGCTTCCAATTTTTTAAGATTGATTTTGTATTCAGACACTTTGCTAAATTTGTTGATTAGTTCTATAAGCCTTTTGATTGAGTTTGTTGGGTATTCTAAGTATATTATCATGTCATCTGCAAATAATAAAAGTTTGAGTTCTTCTTTTTCTATTTGTACTCCTTTGATTTTCTTTTCTTGCCTTATTGCTCTGGCTAGAGTCTCAAGTAATATAGTGAAAAGAAGTGGTGATAATGGATATCCTTGTTTTTTCCTGTTTTTAGGGGAAATTCTCAAAGTTTTTCCCCATTTAATATGATGTTGGCTGTGGGCCTATTGTAGATTGCCTTTGATGTTGAGATATGTTCCTTCTATTCCGATTCTATGCAGTGGTTTTATCATAAATGGATGTTATATTTTGTCAATTTTTTTTTAGCATCTATTGAAATGATCATGTGATTTTTGTCTGTGGTTCTGTTTATGTGATGAATTACATGGATTGATTTTCATATACTGAACCAGCCTTGCATTCCTGGGATGAACCCTACCTGTTCATGGCGTATGATTTTCTTGATGTGGTTTTGAATGAGTGTTGCTAGTATTTTGTTTAGCAGTTTTGCATCCAAGTTCATCAAGGATATAGGCCTGTAGTTTTTCTTCTTTGCTGTCTTTATTTGGTTTTGTATTAATGTGAGTTTAGCTTCATAGACTGTATTTGGGAGAGTTCCATTTTTTTCTATTTCACAAAATAGATTGAGGAGTATCAGGATTAGCTCTTCAATAAAGGATTTATAAAATTCAATCAGGAAACTATCTAGTCCTGGGCTTTTCTTTGATGGTAGGCACTTTATTGCTGTTTCAATCTCTTTGATTGCAATTGGTTTGTTTAAATTTTCTATATCTTCCTGACTCAGTTTTAGGGAGGTTATATTTATCTAGCAAATTGTCAGTATCTCCCAGATTTTCCATCTTGTTGGAGTATAGTTTTTCAAAGTAGTATCTAGAAATTATCTTCATAATTTGGGTTGATTTTTTTTTTGCTTGGGTTATCTAGTGGCTTATCTATCTTTTTGTTTTTTTGAGAAATCAGCTTTTGATTTTGTTGATTTTCTATATTTTTATTCCTCTACATTTATTTTTGCTTTGATTTTAATAATTTTATGTCTTTTACTGGATTTGGGGCTAGATTGTTTCTGTTTTTCAATGGCTTTGAGGTGTGCTATTAGGTTATTTATTTGGTGATTTTCTGTTCTTCTTATGTGAGCATTCAGTACTATGAATTTTCCTCTTAATACTGTCTTCAGAGTCCCAGAGGTTTTGATATGTTATATGTCTATTTTCATTTGTTTATAGAAATTTCTTGATTTTACCTCTTACTTGTTCTATGACCCATTCTTCATTCAGCAGTATGGTGTTCAGTCTCCACATGTTTATGTGGTTTCTCTGGGTCTTCTTATAGTTGATTTATATTTTCATCCCATTATGGTCTAAAAAGACACATGGATGTATGTCACAGTTTTTTAATTTTCTGGTGCTCACTTTGTGGCTCAGGATATGATCTATTTGGAGAAGGTTCTGTGAGCAGCTGAGAAAAATGTGAACTCTTCTGTAGTTGGTGGAATATTCTATATGTGTCTAACAGGCCCATTTGGTTGATGGTGTTCTTTAGGTGTGAGGCATCTTTACTGACCTTTTTTTCTAGAAGATCAGTCTAATGATGTGAGAGGGATATTGAAGTCTCCCATTATTATTGTATTGGGATTTATGTGTGACTTGATGTCACAAAGAGTTTGTTTTATGAAAGTAGCTGCACCAATGTTTGGGGCATAAATGTTGACTGTTGTTATTTCCTCTTGCTGGATTGTTTCTTATACTGATAAAAAATGACCTGCTTTGTCTCTTCTAATAAGCTTGTGCTTGAAGTCTAACTTGTCTGATATCATAGTTGCTACTACTTCTTGTCTGAGTTTTTTTTTTTTTTTGTGGTACTGGATGTGGAACTCAGGGGCTTTTCTACCTCCAGGCTATACTCCCAGACCTATATTATACTTTATTTGGAAACATGGTCTTACTAAGTTGCTGAGAGCCTCACTCAGAAGCTGAGGTTGGCTTCAAAATTGTGTGATTCTCCTGTCTCAGCCTCCCAAGAGCTGGAATTACAAGTGTGCGCCATCACACCCGGCTCACTAATGGCTTCTGATGGCTCACCTTCAATGTCCACCTTCCTCCATGTTTACTGGCTTTGCCTTTCTGGATATTCTGTATTTCTGTAACTGAATTCTTTATTTTCCTTATCATCACCACCACCATCATCATTATCATCATCATCGTCCTCATATAGCCACCCACAACCTTTTTGATCCTTAGCATGATAGCTTGGCAGATGAGCTTGGAAGTTACATGAGTCTAAGTTGAAATCACTGCCACACACTGGATGTGTGACCTTGGATAAGTGACCCAATTTTCTAGCTCAGAAAGGGGGATAAAAATAATGCCTATCTCAGGTTCAGTTTGAACATTGGATGGGGTCGCTGTGCAAATCACTAGAATAGTATATGCACATAATAAATTTTCAGTAAATGGTAGTGACTACTAATGCAGTCATGTGCCACATGGTAATGTTTTGTCTCTTGATGGGTCACATATACAGTGATGGTCCCATAAGATATCACCTAGTGTTGTCATAGTCATCTGTCTGTGTAAGTATACTCTAGGATGTTCATGGAATCACTTAGTGAAGCATTTCTTAGCATTGTCTGACTGTTACCAAAATGATGACGATGTTGATATTCTCCATGGCTCAGGTGCATCTGCCTTACTTAGGCATTATTTTCTCCCACCTGGATAATTACAATAGCTTCCTAACTTATTCACCTCCCTCCCTCCTTCAGTCTTATTCACCTCCACTGACTCTTGTTTCCAGCAGAATTTTTCTTGTTAAACATAGCTCTGATCACATCATTCCGTCGCTTAGGACTTTCAAATAGCTCCTTGTTGCCTAAGGATAAAAGCCAAATGTCACAGCTTTCTGTGCCCCCAGTAGCGTTAACTTAGAGAAGTGCCCAATAAATGTCCATGGGTCGCTAATTGATTGACTTACCTGTACTCCACAAGTGGCAGAGGAGAGGTTGGTGCAGGAGGTTGCAGCTCTCCGGAAGGGGCAAGTCACTTAGTAGCTGTGAGTGGAAGGGGAAGAGCAGCAAGGTCTAAATTGCTTATTCTTGCAGCAGTGGGGTAAGAGCAGGCTCTTGAATGTGGAAAATGTGGAAGGGTTTATAAGCCATCTCCCAGGAATGCTCCTGCTGTCACTGCCACTACACAGAACTCAACCTTCCACAGTCATTTTCCAAGATAAAAGCCCTGTTATGAGCGGTGGGCATGTGGAAGGCCCAAGGAGATTATTTATTTATAATTGAAATGACTGTGTTTTTCTTATTTTTTACAGCAATCCTCCTATGGCAAAAATAATAGTCAAGCAAAAAAGGAGAAAATAAAAACAACTATTATCCCACCCACACAGAAGCACATTATTAATTCTTTTTTATATTTCCATCTAAAATCTTTCCTGAGCATATGTGGCATTCCCATTATTTTATAGCATGCTTCATGCCCCCTCATTTAATATACCACAGTCCTCTCTTCACATTTATAAATGTGCCTTCATGGTATGGTTATTAATGGCTGCATGTTATTCCAGCATGAGGATACTCTAATTTATTTAACCAACACATTTCTGCTGGCATTTAGGTTAATTCTTACTTTTCTCTGTTACAAATGAGCTACAGGGAACATCCTGGTAGCTAAATTTGTTTGCATCGCCTTCCCTTTTTCTTCAGGTAAAAATCATAGAAATAGAATTACAGGGCCAAAGAAATAGGCATATTTTTAAAAAAAGTTTTTTGCAAGGAACTGTCTGTCAATGGCCCTCTAGTAAGATTGTATGCTCAATTGAATTTTGAAAGTCATTTCTATCTAATAGTGCAGTGTGCAAAATAATAAACTTCGAACTCTCAAATGGAATTAATCTTATCTTGTCTGTAATAAGGGTTTGGTCAGAATTGTTTAGGATTCTAGCTGGGGAATGCTGCTCAGTGACAGAACAGCAGGAAACGTACACCATATTAATAAGTCTTTGGATCTCCTCTTCATTGGGTTTTTTAATATTTAAGAATTGGAGTATAATTTATATAAGGATATAGTTATATTTTAATTGACTTCAGTATAGGAGCCCATAAGGTTCACGGAGTTGCAAAGGGCTTCACTAAGTAGCTAAAGCTGACTGGGAACCACGATCCTCCTCAGCCTCCCAAATGCCGAGATTACAAGCATGTACCACCATGCCTGGCTTCCCCAGCCCTATTTTATTTTTTACTTTGAAGTGGGGGTCTCACTAAGTTGCTGAGGCTATCGTGGAACCTGTGATCCTCCTGTTTCAGCCTCCCACATACTGGGATTATAAGCATGTTCTACCATGCCAGTGCCATGTATATTTTATTTTATTGCTTTAAAATTTTTTTATTGGTGCATTGTATTCATATATCTTAATGGGATGCAAGATAGTGGAGACATACATGGACTCATCACCCAATTAGCCTTTACCTATTTCTCAACCCATTACCTCCTCCCCCCTCATGTTTGGCTTTGTACATTGATATGTTTGTTGAAGTACATCATGTGCATTAGAGAATTTCCCTCTTCTTCCCTCCCATCCCCTCAGTTAGGTCACCTTATTTGCTCATCTATAGAATCTCCTTCTTTGTCTAGAGTTCCTCCTATAATGCATTTTCTCCTTAGCTTCCACATATTAGGGAGAGTATCCAATTTTTTATCTTTGTGACTAAACTCACTTAATATAATGTTCTCCAGTTCCATCTATTTCCCTGTAAATAACATAATTTTGTTCTTCTTTATGGTTGAGTAAAATTCCATTGTGTACATATCCCGCAGTTTTGTAATCCATTCATCTGTTGATGGACATCTTGGCTGGTTCCATAGTTTGGCAATGGTGAATTGTGCAGCTATGAACAAAAATACACATTCATTAGTCTGGAAGTTTGGTCTCCTTTCTTTTGGGTAGATACTCAGAAGTAGTATTTCTGGATCATATGGTAAGTTCATTTCCATTCTTCTGAGGATTCTCCATACTGTTTTCCAAAGTGGTTGCACTAATTTTCAGTCACACCAACAATGTTTTAGAGTTCTCACTTCTCCACATCCTCACCAAGATTTGTTGTTGTTTGTGTTTTGAATGTTTGCAATTCTAGTTGGAGTTAGGTAGAATCTCAGGGTAGTTTTAATTTACACATCTCTGATTGCTAGTGATGTTGAACATTTTTTCATGATTTATTGGACATTTAAATTTCTTCCTTCATGAAGTGTCTATTTAGTTCACTTGCCCATTTTTTGACTGAGTTATTTATTTTCTTAGTGCTGAGTTTCTTGAGTTCTCCGTATATTCTAGATATTAGTCCTCTATTGGAGTGGTAGTTGGCAAAAATCTTCTCCCATTCTGTTGGTTCTCAATTGATAGTGTCCTTGACAGTTTCCTTTGCTGTACAGGAGCTCTTCAGTTTCATGCAATCCCACATATTAATTCACCTTTTAGTTTGTTGTGCCTTTGGGGTCTTGTTGAGAGTGTTTATCTGTGCCTATGTGTTGCAGTGTTGGACCTATGCCCTCTTCACATAGCCTCAAGGTCTCTGGTCTAATTTCCAAGTCTTTGATCCATCTTGAATTGACTCTTGTGCAGGGTGAGAAAATGGGATTCATTTCTGTTTTTCTGCATATGGTTAACCAGTTTTGCCAACACCATTTTGTTGAACAGGCTATCTGTATATTTTTGGCCCCTTTGTAAACAATTAATTGGCTGTGTGTGGATTTATTTCTGGGTCTTCAATTTTGCTCCATTGGTCTATGTATCTGTTTTTGTGTCAGTGTCATGCTGTTTGTATTACTATGGCTTTGTAGTATAGTTTAAAGTTAGGTATTGTGATTCCTCCTGCATGGTTTTTGTTGCTGAGAACTACTTTGGCTATTCTGGTTTTTTTTTTGTTGTTTCAAATGAATTTGAGAACTGATTTTTCTATGTCTGTGAGGAATGATCTTGGTAACTTAATGGGCATTGCATTGAATCTGTAGATTACTTTTGGAAGGATGGCCATTTTGATGATATTTATTCTGCCTATCCATGAACACAGAAGATTTTCCTATCTTCTAAGGTCTTTTTTGATTTGTTTTTTCAATGTTTTATAATTTTATTTATAGAGGTCTTTTACCTCCTTGGTTAAGTTTATTCTCAAGTATTTTATTTTTTTTGGTGGGAAATCCTGAGTGGAAGTGTTTTCTGAATTTTTTTCCCAGTGGATTTATGGTTGGTATACAGAAAACCTTCCAATTTTTAAAGATTGAATTGTATTCAGACACTTTGCTGAATTTGTTAATCAGTTCTATAAGCCTTTTGTTTGAATTTGTTGGGTCTTCTTAGTATCATGTCATCCACAAATAATGAAAAGTTTGAGTTCTTCTTTTTCTATTTGTACTCCTTTGATTTTCTTTTCTTTTCTTGCCTTATTGCTCTGGCTAGAGTCTCAAGTACTATATTGAAGAGAAGTGGTGATGATGGTCATTCTTGTCTTTTTCCTATTTTTAGGGAAAATTCTTGAAATTTTTTTCCATTTAATATGATGTTGGCTGGGGTCCTATTGTAGATTGCCTTTATGATGCTGAGATATGTTCCTTCTATTTTGATTCTCTGCAGTGCTTTAGCATAAATGGATGTTGGATTTTGTCAAATGCTTCTTTAGCATCTATTTAAATGATAACGTGATTTTTATCTTTGGTTCTTTTAAAATAATGAATAACACAATTTATTTTCATATATTGAAGCAGCCTTGCATCCCTGGGATGAACCCTACATGGTCATGGTGTATGATTTTCTTTTTTTCTTTTTCTTTTCTTTTTGGTGGTACTGGGGATGGAATCTAGGGGCCCTCAACCTCTGGGCTATACTTCCAGACCTATTTTATAATTTTTATTTGGAAACAGGGTCTCTTAAGCCAGCTGCGGCTGGCTTTGAACCTGCGTGATCCTCCTGCCTCAGCCTCTCAAGTGCGGGGATTACAAGCATGCACCATCATGCCCGGCTTATGATTTTCTTTTTCTTTGTTTTTTTTAAAATGCAAGCGAGGTTTATTGTGCTGCAGCTCTGTCCCGGCAAGCCAGAGGTCGAGACCCAGACACTATGGTCGAGTTTCGACCCCGAGCTCACTTCAGTCTGACTTTATAGCCCCAAGAGGGAGTGGTTACACACGTCAGGGCCCGCCAAAAGTCCGAGCCTGCCAACCTTAGAATACAACCAATCAGATACAAGGACAAACAAGTACAACCAATAATTTTAAAACATGTGATTTCCTTGATGTGGTTTTAAATGCGTGCTGCTAGTATTTTGTTTAGCAGTTTTACATCCAAGTTCATCAAAGATATAGCCCTGTAATTTTCTTTCCTTGAGCTGTCTTTATCTGGTTTGGTATTAATGTGGGTTTGGCTTTATAGACTGTATTTGGGAGAGTCCCATTTTTTTCTATTTCACAAAATAGATTGAGGAGTATTGGGATTAGCTCTTCTATAAAGTTTTTATAAAATTCACTTGGGAAACCATCTGGTCCTGGGCTTTTCTTTGATGGGAGACTCTTTATTGCTATTTCAATCTCTTAAATTGCTATTGGTTTGTTTAAATTTTCTATATCTTCTAGACTCAGTTATTGCTTTCTTTTCAATCAGGGAAACTTGGAGAAGCCCTCAGTCTCTCTGGTGATCTGGCCACAGAGCCAATGCTTGCCAGTTGCTGAGGGTGTTTGCAGACTTGTGTTAGCTGCATGTGACTGACTGAGCTCTCAGGTAGAGCCTGAAGCAGAGGGGAGGCTTAGGTGGGAGACAGCAACTCAACACAGGCGCTGGCTACATGTGGGCCTAGGCAGCAAGCTCCTTGGCATTATGCTAATGGCATTCTTGGAACAGGAGCCAGTGGCCCCTGGGGGAAGCAGGGATTCTTGAAGGTCTCTTGGAAGTCTTTGCACCATCAGTTTGAAGGCTCAGGACTCCTGTACTGGGTGCCTACTAACTGATTTTTATTTCTCATGTGTATAGAGAGCATTGCTCCATTAAAGGCCAGGGCGCTTGCAGCTCCAACACAAGCTTAATAGAAGTCAGTGTAATAGCGGTGGCAGTCGAGGATGGATGGTAGGCTCCAGAGACAGACTGTCCAGGTTTGATCCCCGGATTCGATTTTGGCCTTTGGCTTTCATGGCTGTGCAGTTAGCAGGTGACCTGGCTGCCCTGCTTGCTTTTCTTCATCTGTCAAGTCGGGGTGATTGTAATACTTCCTCCCCAGAGGGTTGTGAGACATATAAAATAAATTAATCCACAGAAAATACTTTGATCCCATTGGACAGTTATCCTGTGCCTGGTCAATGGAGAGAAAACTTTGGGGAAGATGGATGCCTGCATGTGAAACAGAGGCGCCCTCCTTCAGCCTTGATTCAGCACTGGGTAGCAGGGCGACCTGGCCCAAATCACTCTGCTCTTTTTGCCCTTGGATGAAATGTGACTGTGTTGGAAGCACCTTACGTGGTGAAGCTCGGCCCACCAGAAGCACCTGGGAAATGGGACTTTCTTTTTCTCTGGGTCTGTCTTCCCCTCTGTAAAGGGGAGGGGTTGAGATCTTTTATGTCTGTGATTGCCTAGTAACTTGAGTCTGATATCAGAGGTCCTGACTGGAGAAGGTGTCCTTGTTGGAACCAGCCGTGTAGGGTGTGGCTCCTGGTGGCCTCTCTGACCCTGTGCCCTCTCTCTCCCTTGTTTCTCCTGCACTTTCTTCCTCACACCAGGCAGGCTTTGGCCTCGTATGGCTCTCGCGGCATCCTACTGGCTTCCTGTCCTTGAGTTCTTCCCCACGTCCCCTTCTCAGGAAGGCCACCCCAACACTTGATCTCCCTCCCCCTCTATGTCGGATGATCTCTGTTCCTGTTAAATTTCTTTCTTTAGCCCTTGTTGCTGTCTGGCATCTGATCAATTTGACTTGTTAACTCTATTTCATTTGTCTCCCTCACTAGAGTCTAAACCTCCAAGAGAATAGGGACTTGGTTGTTTGATGCTGTGTCCTCAGTACTTAGAACAGCATCTGGCTTGGGGAAGGTGCTCTATAAATATTCATGGATTCATTTATATACTGAATAGGTGAAAAGGAGTGTGTGTGGGGGCTCTCAAGGTGTCTGGGAATCTCTCCTGGTCATGGAATTGGGGGGCTTCTGTGTTGAAGACCCCTGGTGCTCCAGCATCAAGCTGTCAGAGAAGCCTGGGTAAGGGGGATGGGATTCCAGACCCTGGAGAGTGCTGTCCCAGGGGAGGGAGGAGGACTGCTCAGTGGTCAAGGAATATGGTCCAGGTGGTGTTGAGTTTTCCCTGCTGTGATGAAGGAGATGGAAGATACTGGAGGTTCTCACCCCATAAGGAAACCATTTTATAAGATAAAAGGGAACTCAGAGCTTCCAAAGTTCTCATATTTCCATTTTCTGGAGTAGAAAATTGGAGCCCAGAGACCTTCCCAAATCCCAGAGCTCTGCAATCTCTTCTCTGCCTCTTATCAGCTGCGTGCTCTTGGGGAACTTACTCAGACAGAGGCTCTTTAAACTTGACTTTTCTCATCTAAATCAAGGGTGACATTAAAAATACTCACTTCCTCTAATGCTCTCAATGTAGGCAAGTCATGAGTCATCAACTGAATGGCAGTCATTGCCTGGCAGCGGTGACCAGAGGCAGTGTCTTGACCCCGCCTCCTCTTTTCCAGGGCTTGGACACTTTCCTCCATGTTGAAGTGCTTTGGAGAACTCGTGGCCTTTAGAACTTAGACCCATTTTCTTCAAGCCAATTAGCGGCCACTCTACAAAAACACTGCCTTGTTTTCCCATATTCCACCCCAATTTCAAGGTGTCTAGACCCCAACACTTGACTCCGCCTTACCCTCTCAGACCATAGGAACTGCCTGGGCACTGCTATTTTGTCTGGGGAGTGGTCTCTGTGGTTCTTCATCAGGTCCCTCTCCCTAATGACTCTTAGAGAGCGGCATCTTTGTGTCTTTGTGTAGACTATAAACTGGTGGCTGCTGGCTGAAGGTGGCCTCTTGGAAGAATAGGTACCAGTATACAAAGTTCTTTTGGCTTTAGATGGGATGTGAAATCTCTGGTTTTTCTTTTCAGAGCCCTTTTTGGGTTTTCACCCACCCATTTCACACCCACCCTATTCACACTCACCCAACTCATACGCATCCAGTTCACACCCAATTCATTTTTTAAAAAAAATTTTTATTGGTGCACTGTATTCATACATCATAGTGGGATACAAACTTTTGTAGAGATACATGCACACATCACCCAGTCAGCCCCTACCCGATCCCCACCCCATTTCTTCCCTATCCCTCCTTCCCATGCTTGGCTTAGTGGTTGACATCTAGTAATATAGCAATTTATCCAAAATTAAAAATGATAATCTCACATAACAGTTTAATTTGTCTGATACCAAGCTTTTGATAACTTAAAGATAACATTTCAATATTTCTTTTTGCTTTCTTTCTTACCAGAGAATATTTTTTCTTTTTTTTTTGGTGAAACTATCATATATTTATATATTTATTTTTCAGAAAAAAAATCTATCCTAATATGGAATATGGACTCTAGATACCCAAAACGATCTTGAAAAAGAACAAAGCTAGAAGATATATATTTTCTGATTTCAAACCATATAAATCTACAATAATTGAAACAGTGTAGTACTGTTCTAAAGGCAGATATATAAACAATTGGAGTTAAATAAAAGCCTAGAGATAAATTCTTCCATATATTGTCAAGTTATTTTTGACAAGGTTTCCACAAACATTTGGTGGGGGAAAAATAATCTTTTAACTAAATATTGTTGAAAAATAATAATCACATGAAAAAGAATAAAATTGGAACCTTACCTAACACCATATACAAATATTAACTCAAAATAGATAAAAGGCCTAAATATTAATCTTAAGATTATAAACTTTTAGAAGAAAATCTGGGTCATAAAACCTCACAACATTGAATTTGGCAGTGATTTCTTGGATATGATTTCAATGGCACAGGCAACAGAAGAGTATACAAACTCCCTAAAAAATAAAAAAATATTGTATATCCAAAGACAATGTAAACAGAGTTAAAAGTTACTGATAGAATGGGATAAAATATTTCCAAATGCTATATCTGAAGGTATATTAATGTTCCAACTAGAAATCCTAAAAATTAACAACAATCAAAGCAAACTATACAATTTAGAGATAGGTAAAAGACTAACATAAATAATGGATCTCCACAGATAACCAATCTTAGTTGTCTGTTGGATGGAAAATCTTCTTTCTCTGGTTCTGGTGTGTGTTACCTATTTCTTCTTTGTAGTTAATCTCTTTGAGTATTTTCTCTAGCGCTGATTTTGAAGACATAAATTCCTTCAGTTTTTGTTTGTCATGGAAGCTTCTTATTTCTCCATCTAATGTGATAGAAAGTTTTGCTGGGTAGGAAATTTTTGGCTGGAAGTTGTTTTCTTTCAGAATTTGGAATATGTTACTCCAAGCCCTTCTGGCTCTCATGACTTGGTTTGGGAAATCTGGAGCGATTCTAATTGGTTTGCCTCTGAATGTCACTTGGCCCTTTGTTTTTGTTGCCTTTAAGATTCTCTGCTTGGCTTCCACATTGGTCATTTTGACAATTATGTGGCGTGGGGATCCTCTTCTCTGATCCTGTCTAAAGGGAGTTCTATAAGTTTCCTGGACCTTTGTATCAACCTCTTGCTCTATGTTTGGAAAATTTTCTGCTATTACTTCCTTGAAAAGATTGTTGATCCCTTTGGTTTCACCTTCTTTTCCCTCCTCTATTCCAATTATTCTTAGGTTAGCTCTCTTAAAATGGGCCCATATTTCTTCAATGTCAAATTCCTGCTGTCGGATATTTTTTTCTAGATTAGAAACTATGCGTTCATTTTTGGATTGATCATCTTCTAAGAGTGAGATTCTATTCTCCATGTGGTCTAATCAGTTGTTTGTACTTTGAATTGAGGCCTTTACTTCATTAATTGCATCCTTTATCTCTTTTTGGCTCTCTCTGAATTCTTTTTGAAACACCTCTATTATTTCTACAGTTATTTTCCTGATTTGATCTTCTAGAAATCTCTGAATTTCTGTTTTATCAGGTTCTGATGTTGTGGGGTTGTGGGCATTTATTGCTCCATTGTTATTCCTCTTTCCCATGGTTTTTGGAAGTTTGTGCCTTCTCTGGGTTCTTCCCTTGGGTCACTATGACTTCACTTAAGGTGCTCTGGAACTCGAGTCGGTGGTATCTCAGACCCCACTACTCCTTTATTGGGTTGTATCACAGAGTCTCTGACCCAGAGAGTTGATAGAGGCTGCTTTAGACTATGGGGGGTGCCAGGTTGGGCGTTCTCCTATGGTGTGATATCTCTGCCACCGCCACTCCCCCACTGGGTCAAGTCCCTGGGAGTGCAGTACTGGGATTTCTCCTCTGGGGCCCACAATTTGACTCACTGTTCTTGAGTATGCAGATGTAGCTGTAATGGACTCGGTGAATTTGCTGCTGCTGTCCCCGGTGGCAATATGGCGCCGCTGCCACACCCTCGGCCGTGAGGCTGGCGTATTTCTTCTCTGGTTTTGAGCTCTGCTCTGAGTCCCTGCAGCGTGTGCTGAGCCCAGCCACTGGGAGCTTTAGATGCTCCCTTGTCACGGACTAATCTCAGTCGGTTTGTAATTGTCCGTTCCCGGTCAAAATCTCAGATGGGGCAAAAGGCAGGTGGAGTTCTGCAGATTCTTATCTGCAGCGATTCTTTCTCCTTTAGGGACTGAATTTTCTTTAGGTCCCTAAATGACGACGCTTTGGAAAGAATCTGAGGTGGACAAAGGCTTCTTGAGCCAATGACACTTTATTACGAAAACCCCAAGAAATTTATACACTTCACCAGTAAAGTTAAGTGAAAGGGGGGCGGGTGTCTTTCAGCTGGCTGTTGGCCTTTGAAGAATTAACTTCTGTTCCTCTCCAAGGTCCCAAGGTCTTGTAGATAAGCAGTTGCAGGTGGCAGCCTCCCAGGATAGTCAAGGCTTGGGAGCTTCTCGGGGGAATCTTTTTTAACTTTTCCTGGAACTTTTCCATCTTTTGGGCTCAGTTCATATAGCAAGTGTGGGGAAATGTGGTGATTCAGGTGGATGTGATGGAATTTCTTCAGGTGTTGGTATCTTATCTTCTAAGTCTGAAAGCTTAAGCATACTCACAACACAGTTTGGCAGACAAAATATCACAAACAACACCACAAGGTTCTTAGTTTTAATTGTTAGATGTATTTCCTTAACTGCTGAGCACTCTTCTTTAGATAACAAGCCTATTAAAAGTCTACTTATCTTTAATGATCCACTTCTCTGTCACAAACTCTCTGCAGTCTGCTTCTAACTTTCTAATTTCTTTCTTTCCCAGTTGGGACTTTCTTATGATAAGCTCTTTTTCATGCAAAAATGCTTTTCTTATTCTTACGGTATTTCTTTTCCTTCATACATATATATTTAAAATGTAATTTATTTTGTAATATTTATTTCTAATTATGCGGCCAGTTTTTCTATCTCCTGGAATGCTCACACTGAGGTAAAAGTTAACAGTCTTTTTCTTTGGGTCTATTGTATTTGGGCAGCTAAGTTGTTTCTTTAAGGTCACACACAAAGTTTTTCTCTGTCTCTAGGCAGGATTTGCCGGAGTTAACGATGAAGGTCGGAGGCCATTTGTGATTGCTGCAGCTGGGGTGCTTATCACAGTACCTGAATTCTGGCCAGTTTCTCATTATTGTTGAGCAGAGCCAAGGACGTTTAGACAGATTATTAGAGAGTTTATTTCCACGGACTCAGTTTCTTTTTATAGTTCTAATTTTACATCACTGGAGCAATTCGTGTAGAAAGTTAAAAGGAATAATAGTGAAGGGTATCTAAAAGTGGGGGGTACTTTGGCCAGAGACGACACCTTCTTCTCGGGGCGTTTTTGACGATTTAACTATGTGGAGTGGGGTCTCAACACATAGATGCCGAGGCAGCAGGATGTCTTGGCACTCCCTGCACTGAAAAATCCCGCCTGGCTGTTTGCAGCGGCTCACCTCGGCTCGCTGTAGCCATCTGGTGAATTCGCTGCTGCCGCCGGTAGTAAGATGCTGCTGCTGCATCATTGAGCGTGAGGCCAGTGTATCTCCTCTGTGGCTCTGAGCTCTGTTCTGAGTCCCCTTCCTCTCTGGAGCCTGGTGATTTTTTTTGTTTCTCTGGCGATGGTGTTTTCTGGCTATGAAAGGTGCTGATTTTGTGGTAATAGAGATTGGTTGTTAGCGGGGCTCTTAAGCCCCGCTTTTCTCAGTCGCCATCTTCCTGGAAGTCCCCGGCCAATTCATATATTGTATTTAACTGTTTGGCCTCGTTGATGAGGTTCTAACTTCTGTTTGAGCCCAATATCGCAGCTCTGTAATTGGAAAGACTTGGGTACAAAGCCCAGCTCTACCTTTACGAGTTGCATGATCTTGAACAAGTGATTTAACCTCTTTTAATTTAGTATATTAGCCTAGGGTCTAGCTATAATATGCCCTCAGAAACACTATTGCTTATAGTATGCCCTCAGAAACATTATTAGCAACTTGAAATCCCCCCTGTTTGGAGATGCACAAGTCCTGTGACTTCATGGCTACTGTTTTCATTAGTCTTCTTGAAGTGAACATTCTATGTATCTTTCTGGCCAGACTTTCACATGGTCTTCTTATTTTGGAAGATTACTATTGTTCCATTTCTACAGGGGGTAAAGGTGATCTATAGACAGACTCTGCGTATAAGATGCCATGATATTAGATCCAGGTTTACTGATTCCTAGTCCAGTGCCCTCTCTTACAAATATTTACTGAGCCCTTATGAGATATATGCTATTAAACCCAATTTGCAGATGAAAAAACTGATTTTCAGATGTCAAAATTGGGCTAAATGTCAGAATAGCTGGATATGATATAAAAATTGGCAAAAATGGGGCCTTATAAGTTTGAAACAGCCCAGCCTGTGAAATGGGAGATTTTTAAGAGATTGCCTCTAAGTCTTTTTATCTCTAGAAGTCCTAGAAACCTCTCTCTGTCTCTCAGACTCACCTCTGTTGTCTTTCAAAGAACAGAGTTGAACTTGGCAAAGTTTCTCCCTAAGGGCCCCATGTCCTTACCACTTTTTGAAGACAATGTGTAAAAATTGCTTTTACTGCTGGATAGGGAGGTTTGTAATAAAAGGCAACTCCTTGGGTGCCCTAATTCCACTTTAGGAAGAATGAACATATTGTTTTAATTAATCATATGAAAGCCAAATTAGCATGATTGTGTGATAGGTGTTGTAAATCATCTGGACCCGCATCATTGAGCAGAGAGCATTTAGTTATTCCGAAGTTGTTAAAGATTTTATCTACCCAAGTGAAAATTCAATTAGGACTAGCTTCAGCTTATATAAAGCCAGAGATTTTCAACTGTGGGAAAATACCATTTGTGTGTGTGTGTGAATACCACCTTATGCCACTTTGATAAATTACTGTAATTAACTGTATCCTACGCAAGCTAAACAAAATTTACTGAACTGTTGTCGTATAAAAGGGATATCGTTTCTTCTCTTGTTGTGGAGATTACTCTAATCTCTACATGATATTGCCTTGAATGTCCTGCTTTTTATGCTGAGCTCTGGAAATAGCTGCAGAATTCATAGCTGGCTCTGGAGAGTGGGGTATGGTTCTGAGCACACCCCACCTTTCTCCCTCTGGGTGTAGAGGCAACAGCTATGGGTTTCACTGTGATTCCATTAAATGGGCTAGGTTTAATTAGCTAGCTGGGGAAATACCACAAGCAGAAGCAATGTGGAACACCCTAATAACTTAGCCAAAGGAGCTGAATTACTTTGAGAAGGGCACAGGATGACGGACGAGGCAAGGTGACTCGCTCGCAGCTCTCTGGCACAAATTCTCCTCTCCACACTTTCCTTCTTCTGTATACCTGACTCTGCCCCATCTCATCTCTACCTCAAGGCCAACCCTTCCTCTTTTCAGAAACCTTCCAAGGAGATTTGTGGGTATGTTCTTATAAATGTTTGCCAAGCAATCTCTCCTAATCCATCAACATATCTCTTTATGGGTTCTCTGACCTTTTCTCCTTTTCTACCCACCATGTGGTCTAATTCTCAATGAAAGTAAACCCTGGACACTGGCAGGCTTTCTACTGGAATGGTCCAGCTGCACCCTGAACATCTACATGCCACCTGTCCAACTCCTCATTGCGGGCAAAACTCTTGGAACAAGGTTACGCTGAACCACACAGCTCGCCTGGTGTTGTGACCATTTTAGAAGGGTTTTTCAAGTTATCCTCACTATTCTTAGCTAACACTTACTGAATGCATGCTGCATGGGCTGCAATGAGCTTTGTAGGTATTAGCATCTTTAGTCTTTTCTTTGGACCTCTGATGGGTGTTTTTATCTCTAATGTACAGATGAGAAAACTGAAGCCCAAGAGTTCTATGAACTTGCTTCAGCTCACTTGGCTAGAATAAGTTAGAACTAATATTTGAAATTGTGTCCTATCCGCCAATGAAGACTTTGCCCTTAGCCTTTGTACAAAACTGTTACCTGTGTTGAGAGTCATTATGCTAAGTGAGTTAGTCACAAAAATATAAGAAGTCGGATGCTCTCCCTAATATGCAAAAGCTAGGGAGAAAATGGGTCATAGGAGGAACTCTAGATAAAGAAGGGGATACTATAGATGAGCAAATAAGGAGACCTAAGGGGATAGGAGGGGGGAAGAGGGAGATTCCAATGTTCATGATGTACATTCACAAACATATCAAAGTCAGTCACTAAGCCAAACATGAGGAGGGAGGGGGAGAGAATGGGGTGAGAATTGGGTAAGGGCTAACTGGGTGATGTGTGCATGTATCCCCCCACCATCTTGTATTCTATTAAGAAGTATGACTACAATCCACCAATAAAAAGTTAGAAGATTCGTGAAAATACAAAAGTATTTATCACTGTGTCATAGGATGTCTCTCTGACCAAGTGAGAAAGTCATGCTTTCTTTTGGCTTTTGTAGTCTTCCCTCCATCTGGAATACTCTTCAGCTGGATATTTGCACTAGATCTTTCAATATCCCTTTTTTTGTGTACTGGTATTGGGAAATGGCTTTGATACTAATTTCAAAATATATTGAAAAATAGTTTGGTATTAATTTCCAAAATATAGAAAGTAGTCAGAATTTGGGTGCTGCGCAGACACTCAGGCAGGGAGGGGGAAGCAGATGTTACCCTGCAGAGTTCCCTGACCAAGAGTGATTAGCAAGAACACAGCAGAGTTTGTAGCCCAGGGCCTTTGTATTTAAAGACAAGTTTAGCCAGGCGTGGTGGCGCACGCTTGTAATCCCCGCACATGGGAGGCGGAGACAGGAGGATCGCGCAGGTTCGAAGCCAGCTGCTTGCTCTGGCTTAAGAGACCCTGTTTCCAAATAAAATATAAATATAGGTCTGGGAGTGTAGCCTGGGCTTCCAGGAACCCCAGTACCACCAAAAAAAAAAAAAAGACAAGTTTATATAATAAATAACTTCTAGCAGATAGGCTAAAACTCCTCCAGGACCAGGAGGATAGTACAGGCCTTCTTCAAAGAGGGCAGATACCATGGGATCCCTGACATTGTTAACCAATTAACATTTAGTTTTAACAAATACTTGCACTGGAGACAGGGCTGGGCCCACACCTGCATCAGAATAGGAAGAAGGCTTTTGGTCAAGCAGGAAATCCTCCTAATCCTATCAAAAGCCTTGCACCAGAGTTAATGAGTAGGCCCACACCTAGTCAGGTCAGGAAGGCTATTGGTTAGACAAAGTGGGAGATAATAAATCTTTATAAAAATTGTTCTATATTCAAAAACTTCAGTGTTTTACCTTCAAGGAACTCCACGATGTCTTTCTCTCTGATATAATGCTTTAATAATTTCTCTTCCTTTTTTTCTACCTTTGTAATAATAAAAATTGCTTAAGCTTGCAGCAGTATAGCTCTGGTTATTTTTTTTCCTAAAAATTAGCTAAGTATAAGAACCTGTGGCTCCATCTCACACCATTACAGTTTTGGCGCCCACGTGGGGCACCAGTACAGTTTTGGCACCCTTACACTTTGCTCCCCCTTTTCCCCCAAGGCACTTGTTGTCTCACACACAGTCTTCACTTGTGTCATGGTTGATAGTGTTTATCTCTGGCTAAAATTTAAGTTCCAAGAGGGCAGGGGTTTTTGTCTTTTGTGTTCAATGTTATATTTTAAGCACCGTCAACAGTGCCTGGCACAGAGTTGTTGAATGAATATGTGAAAGAGGCCCATGAAGAGTCAAGATGAGTGTTGGAGGCAGAGGCATCTGTGTGCACAGGTAGCTCAGAGTTAAGGAAGAGCTCGGGCGGCTCACACATAGGAAGGTGGACAGCCGAGGAGGAGTGAGGTTGGACGGAGGCAGGAGCCAGATCTTTGCTTATCTCGGATTCTTAGTATTTCACCTTCTTATACTGGAAATCTTTCCAATAATCTCCTTGTAGCCATCACCCCTGTTCTTTATTCTGCACCTTGGAGTGTCACCGAGAAATCTTTTAACATATGTTGGCCCATCTGAGACTGAAGTTAGATATCATAACCATTCTCCTGGGTATTTTCTCCAGGCCAATAGTTCCAGTTTCTTTGACAAGGATGTCCCTAAAACAAAACAAAACCACTTAAATTCTAGTATTTCTCACTCACAGAAAGTTTTTTTTTTTTTTTAATGAGTCTGGGGATGGAACCCAGGGTCATTCGACCTCTGAGCTACACCCCCCTACCCTATTTTTTATTCTTTATTTTGAGACAGGGTCTCACTAAATTGCAGAGGGCCTCACTAAGTAGCTAAGGCTGGTCACAAACCGTGATCCTCTAGTCTCAGCCTCCTGAATGCTAGGATTACAAGCATGCGCCATCATGCCCAGCACAGAAAATGTTTTTAATTGTCAGGAAGCTCATCTCCAAGCTGCCATTCAGAGAGTAGCCTCCGTCCATTTTGCGATTCTGCTATGTTCAGTAAATGGTTACCCTGGAAGGGAAAGAACATGAGAAAGGACACCTGGGCGCCATGAAGGTGTCTAACATCACTTCTACCGTCTCACATTGGCTAGAACTCACTCATGGCCATACGGACTGCAAAGACCACTGAAAAATGTGGTCCAGCTGTGTGTGCCGGCGCCAGGGAGACAGGTGAGGGATGAGCAGTACTCTCTGATAGATGTGTTTGTCCATCCAGCTGCATCCTTCCTGGCTTGATTTTTTTTAATTTAAGCATCAGCGAATCTTCCTTCTCGACTCAGGCAACACTTTGTCTATGTTTCTCTAACTATATAATCTCCAGAACTGAGCATGGAGACATTGGTAGGGAGGCGTTTTGAACATAGGCATCCCATGCCCAGCCCTCAGGCCCAGGGGGAGAATGGTTGATCCATCTCCATTTCGTCTGTCTTGTGGATTTCTTGGAGAGAATTATTGGCAACTATCTTGAGGACAGACTTCTCCCTTTCCAGCCATGCTGTGACCTCCCCCATGAAGCCAGGGGTGATGTGTTAACAGCCCTCAGCGCATGGGCGTCAGTATCTGATGGACTTGGGTAGAGTCCTGCATGTGTGTTCTGGCTGTGCAGCTTTGAGCCAATATCTGAAGCCTTTTAAGCCACACTTTCCTTCTCTGTGAAGGAAGATGGGGATGATAACAATAGTGATACAGGATTTCTGTAAAGAGTCAGTGGGCTGACTTAAAAGGCTTAGCATAGACCCTAGCATAGGTGAGGTGTTTGGTAAGTGGTGGCTAGTGATGATGACAATAATTAGCAATTCTTCTCCAGAGAACAGATATACCCACAGTTCTTTAAAGGTTCTTTCTTTCTTCTGTTCATTCCGTCCCAGTTTCCCATCACCCCTGCCATCATTCTTATACTCTCCTTCAATCCAGTCCCGCTGGGATTCCCCACTGGACTTTCTGTCTTCCTGACTCACGCCTTACCTTTGTTGAAAAATGAGTGAGAGCAGACTCTCTTAGGGCATTTGGGGGAAATACAGTGCATAGGCTTGGCCTGAACCCTCTCTCCTCTCACCTAGAAACTACTGGAAATGCTTTATCCATGAGGATAAATTGGGGCTTCCCAACTCTTCTCTACTGTACACCCAAGACTCCCTTTATTTTGGGAAAGAACAGCTCCTGTGGACAGGGCCACAGCCTGACAGGCCATGGCTGAGTGTATTTGGCCAGCCACTTTTCTGCTTTCCATAACGATGGATATGTTGAAACAGTGAGGGAAGCCAACAGCAAAACACTACATTCTGTGGCTTTCCCTTTCATGCAGAGGATCTCGATTCATACAAGTGGGTCTCTGGCTCAGTTGTGCGCTGGAGAAGCTGGTGCCTGTCCACGCCCATCCTGGGGGCCAGTCATGAGCATCCCTCTGCTCTCTGTTCAGTGACAACACCTTGGTAGCTCAGAATTGTTCCCTGTGGCAACTAGCAAATGCTGGTTCTACCAGAGCTGATTGTTAAACATTTGCCAGCACACCATTGCTCTGGCTAACAGAGGGACCCAGCTGTCCTAGAGGGTCACACATTTACATCAGACATCCTTTTGACAAATACAATGTCTTTAAAGAGGACCTTTTCCCTCTTGGGTCTCGATGCTCCTGTGAGCATCTAACACAGAGAATTTTGCTTTGGGGGAAGAGACTGGACACTGGATTAGAGGATGGCTGATTACATGGCAACCTGGGTAGGGAGTGAGGCTGGGGGGCATTTTTAAAGCAGCACCTGTCACATTGTAACGTGCAGGGGAATCACTTGGGCATCTTGTTATAATGCAGATTCTGATTTAGTAGCTCTGGGTGGCACTGGAGAATCTTTATTTCTAATAAGCTCCCAGAGGTGCCAGGGCTGCTATGCACCACTCCACAGGTAGCAAGAATAATAGACAATTTGAGAGTGGACAGAACAATTGAAAATCTTGTAAAGATTCCTCATATGTTAAACCCATCGAAGCCCAGAGACTTGTGTTTCTCTTGCTCCAGCTTCAGACTTGCCAGTTTAGAGGGAAAAGGGTAGAAATGGCAGATCAGGGCTAGGTAGAGCTGGATTCAAATTCCATCCCCACCGGGCAGTGGAACTTGGACAGATTGCTGACCTCTGAGCCTCAGTGTTTCCAGCTGAGGGATGGGCTGTCACTTTTTGTGTTGTGTGGGATTAAAGGAGAGAAAGTTTGCTGCTCCACCATGTAAGCACCTTTCCCCCTCAACCCTGTGATTAACTTCTAGTCTAGAGCCAAATGACTTTCTTTTTTCTTTCTCTTTTCCTTCCTTCCTTCCTTCCTTCCTTCCTTCCTTCCTTCCTTCCTTCCTTCCTTCCTTCCTTGTGCTGGGGATTGAACCCAGAGGCATTCTACCTCTGAGCTATATTCCTAGGTCTTTATAGTTATTATTTTAATTTTGAAACAGTCTTGCTAAGTTTCTGAGGGACCTTCTAAGTTGCTGAGGCTGGCTTAAAATCTCAGATCCTCTTGTCTCAGTCTCCCAAATACTAAATTACAGGCATGTGCCACCACACCTGGTTCAAAATGACCTTTTTGAGCAAACAAGTCAATGGTTTATCCCAAGCTAATGTTTATACATTATAAAAATTATGGATTATCTTCATAAAATTGTAAAAGAAAATTTTTAAATATAGAAAAGAAAATGAAAACACCTATGTTCTTCCTACTCAGGTATTATGCAGTTAACATCTTTGTTTCCTACTAGATTTTTTATATGTATTTTAACTTAAAGTAGAATTATAGTCAGCATATTGTTTTGTCATCTGTCTTTTCATTTAATAATATGCTACTGGTAGGTTTCACGTTTCTATATAGTCTGTATGGAGAGACCACTTATCATTTGTTTTTAAATGGCTGCACATTTAAAATAGCCTTCGAAAGACTTGAGACAAGACGCTCCTGGTGGACTAGGTCCGTCTCTCCATAAGCACCACGTCAGGCTTCCTTATGGAGCCTCCCTCCTGGTCGCCTCAGGAGTCTGGCTCTCTCATTCCTCCAGGTGACCTTGTGTGAAAGAGGTCAAAGACCAACCTGCTAGACTTCAGGAAGCCCAGAGGAATCGGAGGGATGGCGGGAGCTTGCTCTGGGGACAGCTCAAAATCTACATCTGGTCCAAAGTCCATCTGGGACTGGAATACATTCCAGGGAACCTGTAATCACCCATCTACAGATGGGGCCATGAAAGGAAAAATGTGGACTGGAGGGAAAAACCAAGGAGGCAGAAGATGAACTCCCCTCTCTTCAGCTTTTTCTAGAAGGAGCCCCAAATGATTTACGAGGCTCCTTAATTGTGGTTCTTTGTGCTCTTTTAATGCCTAAAGCTTCACAGGGAAACGGCTTTTGGTTACTCATTCCTTCCTTTAGTTGGTACTAGGGCTGGGATGTTGACTGTCTTCCCAAGGCCTGTGTGTTAAAGCTTGGTCTCCAGGGTGGTGCCATTGGGTGTGGTAGAGCCTTTGTTAAATGAGGTCTTGTGGGAGGTCCTTAGGCCTTTGGGGTTGTATGCAAAGGGGGTTGTGGGACTCCGCTCTTTCCTCTTTCTCATTGCTTCCCGACCCTGAGGTGAGCAACTTACCTCTACCACACACTCCCCTTGTCACAGGACCAGAGCAACAGTGCCAATCAGTCATGGAGTGGGACCTCCAAAACTGTGAGCCAAAATGAACCTTATTTCTTTATAAGCTGATTATCTCTGGTGTTTTGTGATAGTGACAAAAAGTTGACTAACACAGAGAGCAAATATTTATAGAACTCCTACTATGTGCCCCAAACCTTTCTGGTTACTGGAATGTTATAGTGAACAAGATAAATAAGATCCTAATGGCACAGATGTGCTTAAGCAGAAAGAGGACAGTGCTCGCTGACAAGAAATGCAAAGAAGAGAATGAAGTAGGGTAAAGTGGTGCAAATTGACTGGGACTGGGCAGGTTTCTTGGAGAAGGGGCATTTCAGCTGAGCTAGGAAAGATAGCCTTAGAACCTTCTGGAGCAACCTCCTCGGAGACACCTCATTTTGGTGGGATCAAGGCCGTCAAGTATTACAAGCATCAGTGTGCTCTTTAGGCCTTCAGTCTCTTCTTTCCCTTCCCTTTCACTCCCCTCTTCTCTTTTCCTCTCATTTTCTCTCCTCTCCTCTTTCTTTCCTCTCCTTTCTTCTCTTCCTCAATAAGCATCCTTAGTTCTTTCAACTACTGTTGTTGAAATTGGGTATACATATGTATTTTAATCATATATGATTTTATATATATATATATATTTAATCTGGTATCCAGAATAAAACATCAGGTATGACCAGGATGAGAGGGCTATTATTCCTCTTGTCCTGGTTGCTGCATATTTCCCCCTATAGCCAAAGTAGCAAAAGCTTTTATTTTTGGTTGAGTATGTCATGTTTTAGTAACTGAGCTTGCAGTCAAATAAATCATGGAAGTCCTTTATACTTCTTATACTTGCACCATGGAATTTTGGAACATAAATACAGAGATGTCCGTTCACTTATATTAAATTTAATCTTGTTTTTTTTCGGCCTATTTCCTCCAGGCTCTCTGGATCCCGATGCTTTCTGCTTCTGTCAGTCGATGTCTTTTATTGATTCCCTAAGGAGGCGTAGTGGTGTCCCTGGGAGAGAGGGCGGCAGCTTGGCTTGTGGCAGTAGGAATAAAAATGGAAACAAGGCAGATTCAAGATGCACTGGAGGCTGAGCTGAGGGGCTGCAGGCAGTACCATGGTCAGACAGAGCGAGCCCCTGAAGAGCTCATGTATTAGTATTCAGGGCTGATATGGTTCAGTCATGGGGTTGTAATCTCCTGAGTAGGCAGATGGGGTGTGGCTAGAGGAGTGGGTTCCTGGGAGTATGGCCTTGGGGATGGTGTTTCTGTCTTTGAATTCTTGATCGCTTGTTCTCTCTCTGGCTTCCTGCCTCCATGATATGCGATCAGAACCCTTGCTCTCTCCCTTTCTCCACGTTACAACGCCAAGCTGAGCTTCAGACCCTAGTATCACATGGACTGAACCCAAATCTCCAAACACCATCGAAGCAAGTCTTCCGTCCTCTAGGGTGTGTTTGCAGTCATTTGTATTATAGCAGTGAGAGAGTTGACTGAGATAGTGAGAAAAGGAGGAGCAGAGCCCAGTGACTGCGTTTGGGGCTTGGGTAATGGGATGGTATAATACCATTGATTAATATGGGGGGAAGATTAAGAAAAAAAATTTCACTTGGTGGGATTATAGTAATTATTGTTTTCTCCTTCCTATTTCCTGTATTTTCTAGTATTAACAATGACATTTGGGGACAAGTGAAAGGTTTGGAAGGTGATCACTGACATTGGAAGAAAACATGGCAGACAAAGTGGAGAGGTGAGGGCTGTGTAAAACGTGTGGGGCCATAGATGCCAGTTCTGCATTTCTTGTAAAACAGAGTCACAGAGGTGACCCTGTGGAGCCACCCTACCCCTATTTTTTTTTTTTTAAAAAGAACAAAGCTAGAAGATGTATATTTTCTGATTTCAAACCATATAAAGCTACAATAATTGAAATAGTGTAGTACTGTTATAAAGGCAGATATATAAACAATTGGAGTTAAATAAAAGCCTAGAGATAAATTCTTCCATATATTGTCAAGTTATTTTTGACAAGGTTTCCACGAACATTTGGTGAAGGAAATAATAATCTCTTAACTGAATATTGTTGAAAAATAATAATTACATGAAAAAGAATAAAATTGGAACCTTACCTAACACCATATACAAATATTAACTCAAAATAGATAAAAGACCTAAATATAAATCTTAAGACTATAAACTTTTAGAAGAAAATCTGGGTTATTAAACCTCACAACATTGAAATTGGCAGTGACTTCTTGGATATGACTTCAATGGCACAGGCAACAGAAGGGTAAACAAACTCCCTAAAAAATAAAAAAATATTCTATATCCAAAGACAATGTAAACAGAGTTAAAAGTTACTGATAGAATGGGATAAAATATTTCCAAATGCTATGTCTGAAGGTATATTAATATTCCAACTAGAAATCCTAAAAATTAGCAACAATAAAAGCAAACAATACAATTTAGAGATAGGTAAAAGACTAACATAAATAATGAATATCCAAAGATAACCAATCTTAGTTGTCTGTTGGATGGAAACTCTTGTTTCTCTGGTTCTGGTGTGTGTTACCTATTTCTTCTTTGTAGTTAATCTCTTTGAGTATTTTCTCTAGCGCTGGTTTTGAAGACATAAATTCCTTGGTTTTCTGTTTGTCATGGAAGCTTCTTATTTCCCCATCTAATTTGATAGAAAGTTTTGCTGGGTAGGAAATTTTTGGCTGGAAGTTGTTTTCTTTCAGAGTTTGGAATATGTTACTCCAAGCCCTTCTGGCTCTCATGACTTGGTTTGGGAAGTCTGGAGTGATTCTAATTGGTTTGCCTCTGAATGTCACTGCATAATCCAGACTAAAGAAGGACTGAGCCCCAAGGAGCGGGGCGAGCTTGTTAACCAGGAGCAGTCAATCCTTGTAATACACTTGTAGCAGCGGGCAATAAAAGCATAAATGCTTTTGAAATAAATTTCATATTTAGAAAACAGAAACCTGTGACATGGTATCACTTTTAATCTCCGGCTCTCACCTTTATTTTGCTTTGGGACCTTTGCCAAGAGATTTTCTGGTGAGTTAAAGGGAAGGGATTTCAGCAGTTTATCCTGTGTGGGGGTTTTAACCAGGGATGCACACAGGAGTCATTTGGAGAGTTTTCTTTTCTCAGCATTTGTTTATACCAGGATTTTACTGTGTAGGATTTTGCTATGGAGTTAGGTGCACTGTTTTGGAAAAGGTTTGCATGTCCTTTGATACATAATGCCACCAAGCATCTTTGATCTAGGGTAACACCATCACTAAAGAGAGGAAGAAACCAGGAGTAGAGAGATGAAGAGGTCGGCCCAGTGTCTTGTGGAGAAGTGTGACAATTACCCCGGCAGTCATCTTCTTTAGTGGAAAAAAATTTAACAGAATGAGACTATTGAATGATTTCTGTATGCTGTGTTTTATTTTTATTTTTTTATTATTTTTTAAACAAGTTTTTATTGAACATAAATGGTATATATTTAAACTAGGTGCCCTCTCCCCTGCACCCCCATTTTCCCTTCCCCCCTCCCACCAATGGTTGTCCAGGGTAACCATGCCATATTCATAATTTTACACATATTCAGATGTAGACCCTCATTAATCAAGTTCAGCCTTCCTCCTCTCTTATCTTTCCATTCAAACTTTGCTGGTATTTCCCCTCCATTATCTGGAGTCCCACTGGTATCCTTTGTGTTTCCTAGTTTGGGCATATTAGAGGAAACATATGTACCTTCTCCTTCTGTGCTTGGCTGATCTCACTTAACATAATGTTCTCCAGGGCTTTCCATCTTCTTGCAAATGATATAATTTTGTTCTTCTTTATGGCTAAATAGAATTCCATTGTGTGTATTTCCCAAAGTTTTGCTATCCATTCATCTGTTGATGGAGATCTGGGTTGGTTCCATATTTTGGCTATTACAAATTGTGCTGCTATGAACATAGGTATGCATATGTTGCTGTAGTTCTTTGAATTCAACACCTTTGGAAAGATACCCAGGAGTGGTATAGCTGGATCATATGGTGGATCTATTCCCACCTTTCTTAGGAATCTCCACACAGATCTCCATAGTGGCTGAACTAGTTTGCACTTCCACCAACAGTGTAAAAGAGTTCCTCTTTCCCCACATCCTCGCCAGCATTTGTTGTTATTTGATTACTTTATGCTTGCCACTCTCACTGGGGTTAGATGGAATCTCAGTGTAGTTTTGATTTTGTATGCTGTGTTTTAAAGAAAACATTAAATAATAATAACTAACTAGTGTTAGTGATATGTATAGATCTGAAGACAGACTTAAGTGCAAAAGTAAGAAATAGAGTGATATTTAAGTACATTAAATTTGTATAAATTAAAACAATATACACAGTTATGCATTTGACAAACCTTTATGCATATTTTTGTAAATATCTACATCAAACACCCCAGAATGGGTGTCTGTTGTAAGAGAGGGCCTGGGAAAATCTTCTGGATGAAAAAAAATTAAAAAACTTCAAGAGAGGGGGCCTGTCTTGACAGATAATCAAGTATGCTGTGAATAAAGGTACAGAAATTCTCAATTCTCTGCATTCAAAGTATCTTAAAAATAAATCTATCAGCATCAGAAAAGTGGATAAAGTAAATGCAGTATATACACATAATAAAATATGATTACAACATGGGTGAGCCTTGAAGACTAAGCCAGCCATTTCTACTTAGAGGTACACCTGTCCCTCCTCCTCATCAAGGGTGCATCCCAAGACCCCCAGTTGATGCCTAAAACCATGGACAACTTATCTCGCTATATAAAATACATACGTACCCATGGTACATTTTATATACTAGGAACAGTTAAGAGTCTAACAACACCTAAAAGTAAAATAAGGTAAACACAATAATCTACTGTAATAAAAATTATGTGAATATGGTCTCTCCCCCCCCCCTCTCTCCGTCAAGTGTAATTCCTCATGACACTGTAGTAATATTTTCTGACTTCAGTTGACTATAGTTAACTGAAACTGTGGAAAGTGAAACTGTGAAGAAGAGGGAACTTCTATATTTAGAACAGGGCAGATTCACAGAGATGGGGTAGAAGTTAGAGGTTGCCAGTGGCTTGGTGGATGTGAGATGGAGATTTGCTGTTTAATGGTTACAGAATTTCTGTTTAGAAATGGTTATTGGTGGTTCTCACACATAATAAATGCTACTAAATTGTACATTTAAAGCTGCTAAATATTTGCCATCACCGTTTTCCTTTGCTTTTAAGTTTTTTTTTCCTTGTGGGAAAAAATGGAAGAACTTAAGTGGAAAGAAAATAGTGCTTTCTCAGGTAGGTACTGTGCTAGGTACAGCCATTGTATTTTCTTCTTTAAAGCACTGGGGATGTTTAGGGTCAGCTTCTGTGTTGAACTCTTGGGGCCCCTTGACATTTTTTTTTTGGCACTGTAAAATTTGACAAGGGTTGGGAACTGGGAATTTGTTATCTAACTGTTCACTATTATTAAATACTTTAATCTGGTATTCACTTGGGACAGGACAGGACTCCATTGCCCATCTTATTTGAATAGCAGAATGAACATGCCTGCTTTCCTTCCATATTAGCTTCTGGCAGGTAATGATCTTGGCTGGAGGAGGGTGTATGGTATGTACAAAATTTGAGTTTTATGCAATAAGGTTATTTGAAAGATACAAGGGAGGAGGAACAGATACCTAAAGAGTTACCCATCCATTATTCTGACAACTTCAGAAGGCCCTTACATTTCTTTTAGCCATTTCCTCCCATTAGTCCTAAAAGTAAGTTGAGAAATAAGTTAAATATTATCAATCTTTCAGACCTCTAGTCTGTGGAGAATAGGAAGGGCAGTAGATAGCTTTTTTTTTTTAATTGGCAAGAAAAGTTTAAGTGAGCTTTTTCAGCCCCTGAAAATAAATTTGGTCTGTATAGGTTGAAATCGGTTCCTACTTCATCCACACTCTTTTCATCCAGTCTTAATTATATCCCTATATCTCACAGAGGCGCATCTTCTGGTTTGGTAGCATTATCATTCCAGCTAAAAGTGTGGGTGAGAACTGCCATTCCAAGTGATTGACAAAGGAAAGTCCCCTTGTCGTCTTGCCTCGCCCAGCGATAAGCTCGTGGCCCAGTTACTACTGGTCATTTGCATGCACAGTGAACCATTTCATTAAGAATTTCATTAAGATGGTAATGTTTAATGTTTCCTGGGAAAAATGAGTTTTGGGCTTGTTCAATTATATAATTAAAGTCAGAGAATTAGGCGAGATTGCAAACTGCTTGCATAATGTGGGCCGGTATAATGATAAAACTTGTAAATAAGTTCAGAGGAGTGGAGTTCTGCAAGAATCCTGATGCCGAATTTGGTAAGGACAGGGGGCATGGAGAAAATGTAGGCTGGTAAGTTCACCAGAGATTATGAGCTGAGCTTCTTGTTTCCTGGGACCCCACAGGAAGATGGATGGTAGAACAGAGTGAGAGCTGCAGGCTGGCCGTCCAGGTTTCTAGAAAGCTCCAAGGACATACCTCTTCACTTTTCTAAAGGCAGTGACTTCCTATATAGGAACAATAACATTATGTAGGTTCAGAAGATTTATTAACTGTTAGCCACAGTCCTCTGGTTTTCTTTCAATTAATTTTTTTGGGGTGTGTGTGTGTGTGTGTTGTGTGTATGTCTGTATTGCTGGAGATGGAACCTTTGGCTTCATGCATGTTAGGCAAGCACTCTACCACTAAAGCACACCCCCAGCTCTTTTTATTTCCTTGCCTGTCAGTGTCTTTTCCTGCCAGTGTCTAGACATGGACAACGAGCCTGAAACAGTCTCTTTAATAAAGCAGTCACAGGCTGCTGTTGTACGATTCAGGTCCATCTGTTTTAAAATGTGCCTGGTAATGCTGGCCTGCCTCTTTTCTCAGATTGTCTTCCCTCTTTACCCTGGGACATAGGTAGAATTTGCCCAACATTTGTACATGTCTGGTTCTCTAGTAGGTAAACTCCTACTAACAGAGGCAGGCTCCAAGTAATACTTTTTGTATCCACACCAACCTGAAGGCCAAGTGCTCAAAAAATAAAGAAATAAAACATGAGAAGATGAGGACCCTGCCTCCAATGCAGAGGTATTATAATATAAAAATATTTCAAAGAAATATTTTTAGCCTCAGTAAAGATGAGGTGTTGGATTTTAATATTGTTCCTGAGAACCTTTTTTTCCTATTCAATCTAAAATGCTAATCATTACTTTAATTGATTGAATAACCAACTTTTCTATTCAATTTGTGGCACCATCCTGACCCTCTTCCTGCCTTTCTTACTAGCCTATGAAACAGGAAGTTCCACCATTTTTTAAAGTGTGAAGAAAGTTCCTTCTGCCTTTCTTCTAATTTTTTACTTATTTACGAGGGAAAAGTGACTTGATAGTTCAGTGGAATGGAGCTAACTTTCCTGAAAGACTGAGGACGTAGAAAAATTTTTTTTTTAATTTTATTTTATTGGTGCACTGTATTCATACATCATAGTGGGATACAAACTTTTGTAGACATACATGCACACATCGCCCAGTCAGCCCCCACCCGATCCCCACCCCATTCTCTCCCCATCCCTCCCTCCCATGCTTGGCTTAGTGGTTGACATCTAGTATTATAGCAATTTATCCAAAATTAAAAATGATAATCTCACATAACAGTTTCATTTGTCTGATACCAAGCTTTTGATGACTTAAAGATAACATTTCAATATTTCTTTTTGTTTTCTTTCTTACCAGAGAATATTTTTTTCTTTTTTTTTAGGTGAAACTATCATATATTTATTTTTCAGAAAAAAATCTATCCTGATATGGAATATGGACTCTAGATACCCAAAACAATCTCGAAGCAAAAACAAAGCTAGAAGATGTATATTTTCTGATTTCAAACCATATAAAGCTACAATAATTGAAACACTATAGTACTGTTCTAAAGGCAGATATATAGACCATTGGAGTTAAATACAAGCCTAGAGCTAACTTATTCCCTATATTGTCAAGTTATTTTTGACAAGGTTTCCACGAAGATTTGGTGGTGGAAATAATAATCTTTTAACTAAATATTGTTGAAAAATAATAATTACATGGAAAAGAATAAAATTGGACCCTTACCTAATCCCACATACAAGTATTAACTCAAACTAGATAAAAGACCTAAATATAAATCTTAAGACTATAAACTTTTAGGAGAAAATCTGGGTCATAAAACCTCACAACATTGAAATTGGCAGTGATTTCGTGGATATGATTTCAATGGCACAGGCAACAGAAGAATATACAAACTCCCTAAAAAATAAAAGAAAATATTGTATATCCAAAGACAATGTAAACAGAGTTAAAAGTTACTAATAGAATTGGATAAAATATTTCCAAATGCTATATCTAAAGGTATATTAATATTCCAACTAGAAATCCTAAAAATTAACAACAATAAAGGCAAACAATACAATTTAGAGATAGGTAAAAGACTAACATAAATAATGAATCTCCACAGATAACCAATCTTAGTTGTCTGTTGGATGGAAACTCTTGTTTCTCTGGTTCTGGTGAGTGTTACCTATTTCTTCTTTGTAGTTAATCTCTTTGAGTATTTTCTCTAGCGCTGGTTTTGAAGACATAAATTCCTTCAGTTTCTGTTTGTCATGGAAGCTTCTTATTTCCCCATCTAATTTGATAGAAAGTTTTGCTGGATAGGAAATTTTTGGCTGGAAGTTGTTTTCTTTCAGAGTTTGGAATATGTTACTCCAAGCCCTTCTGGCTCTCATGACTTGGTTTGGGAAGTCTGGAGTGATTCTAATTGGTTTGCCTCTGAATGTCAGTTGGCCCTTTGTTTTTGTTGCCTTTAAGATTCTCTGCTTGGCTTCCACATTGGTCATTTTGACAATTATATGGCGTGGGGATCCTCTTCTCTGATCCTGTCTAAAGGGAGTTCTATAAGTTTCCTGGATCTGTGTATCAACCTCTTGCTCTATATTTGGAAAATTTTCTGCTATTACTTCCTTGAAGAGATTGTTGATCCCTTTGGTATCACTTTCTTTTCCCTCCTCTATTCCAATTATTCTTAGGTTAGCTCTCTTAAGATGGGCCCATATTTCTTCAATGTCAGATTCCTGCTGTTGGATATCTTTTTCTAGATTAGAAACTATACATTCATTTTTGGATTGCTCATCTTCTAAGAGCGAGATTCTGTTCTCCATGTGGTCTAATCGGTTGTTTGTGCTTTGAATTGAGGCCTTTACTTCATTAATTGCATCCTTTATCTCTTTTTGGCTCTCTCTGAGTTCTTTTCGAAGCACCTCTATTATTTCTACAGTTATTTTCCTGATTTGATCTTCTAGAAATCTCTGATTTTCTGTTTTATCAGGTTCTGATGTTGTGGGGTTGTGCACATTCATTACTTCAGTGTTATTCCTCTTTCCCATGATTTCGGAGGTTTGTGCCTTCTCTGGGTTCTTCCCTTGGGTCACTATGGCTTCATTTAAGGTGCTCTGGATCTCGAGTCTGTATTATCTCAGACCCTACTACTCCTTTACTGGGTTGTATCATAGAGTCTCCGACCCAGGGAGTCGATAGAGGCTGCTTTAAACTATGGGGGGTGCCAGGTTGCACGTTCTCCTATGGTGTGATATCTCTGCCACCACCACTCCCTCACTGGGTCAAGTCCCAGGAGGCACAATACTGGGATTTCTCCTCTGTGGCCCGCAATTTGACTCACTGTTCTTGAGTACGTAGATGTAGCTGTACTGGACTCGGTGAATTCACTGCTGCTGCCGCCGCCGGTGGCAATATGGCGCCTCTGCCACACCCTCGGCCATGAGGCTGGCGTATTTTTTCTTCTCTGGTTTTGATTTCCACTCTGAATCCCTGCAGCGTGTGCTGAGCTCAGCCACTGGGAGCTTTAAATGCTGTCTGCGCCGAAAGATCCCGCCTGGCTGTTCCGCAGCGGCTCACCTGGCTTGCTGTAGCCGTCCGTTGAGTTCGCCGCTGCCGCCGGCAGTATGGCGCTGCTGCCGCGTCCTCGGGCTCGTGTGTCTCCTCTGTGGCCCTGAGCTCTGTTCTCAGTCCGCTTTCTCTCTGGATCCTGGTGGTTTTTTTGTTTTTCTGGTGATGGTGTTTTCTGGCTATGAAAGGCGCTCTTTTTGTGGTAATGGAGATTGGTTGTTAGCGGGACTCTTAAGCCCCGCTTTTCTCGGTCGCCATCTTCCCGGAAGTTCTAATTCTAGAAAATTTAATATAGCAACACATATGGTTTATATGCAAATATTGGATATGCCTATTCTATAAAAATGTGCTCTAAACCATGTGTGTTCACAGCGGTCCCAGCCGTCCCTTTTTCCCCCTCTAAGCTGCTCTTCTAATGAAGTAAGGAATTACTTTCATGTTATTATGCAGATCAGTTAGGTTTTTTTAGCTTCTGTTTCCTAACTATACTGGGGACTAAGTTTCAACATGAATCTTGGAGTCAACACAGACTTTAAAGCCATGGCCCCTAGAAATGTTGGTCTTTCTTTCTTATGATCCCTGCAAGGCCTGTATTAAGAAGGTGGATTGAGGTGGGTGGGTGCAGTCTGTGTGAGTTTGGTCTATACAGATGTGCTCTTAAAGGGCACTGGTATGGCTGGGAACTGGAAAACCTATCACACAAAGGAGAATGTGTTATATTCTCATCTCTGATCTAGTAGCTTTCAAAACCCAAATACTAGTAGGTCATCTTTTTCAAAACCATGTGTTTTAAAGCTGGGTGTGGTGGTACATACTTGGAACCCCAGTACTTGGGAGGCTGAGACAGGAGGATCTGGGTTCTATGCCAGCCTCAGCTACTTAGTGAGGCATTCTACAACTTAGTGAGACCCTGTTTCAAAGTAAAGAATAAAAAAATTGGGCTGGGTATGTAGCTCGGAGGTAGAATGCCCCTGGGTTCAAGGTTCAGTCCTCTAATACACACACACACACACACACACACACACACACACACACACACACGTTTTGATCAGTTCCATGACCCCATTTGAGATGGCCAAAGAGGACGTATGTTAATTTCGCTTTCTGTTTCTTAGACTTAATCAACCTTCTGAAATCTGGGTCATGTCACAGGAGCCAAAACAAAAAGGCTCAAGCCTGGTTTAGAGAACCAGTCAGATAATTGTTTAAATTCGGTTTCTCTATTTCTTAGATGTGCTTCATCTGAGTTCTCTCACATGTAAAAATAGAGACAGTGGTTCCCATTTACGAGGGCTCCTGAGAGGATCAAATGAGATCATGCGCATAAAGTACAGAGCAAGGCAAGGATATTCCAACAAACTAGTGCTTGGGATCACCTAAACAAGGCTTATCTAAAAGAAACAGAAATTCCTCTTCCCACTCTTCCATCTCCCTGCCCTCCTGATTCCAACCTTTTCCAGTGACCAGAACAACAATGGGTTCAACTGTGTCTGTGGGTCATTTTCTTTTCTTTTTTTTTTTTTTTTTGTCACTGTGACCAAAATACTTGACAAGAACACCTTAGAGGTGAGAAAGTTTACTTTCGCTCATGGTTTCAGTCCATGATTGGATTCTAAGGCAGAAGCATCGTGGCAGCAGGGTGTGGGGGAGAAGAGTTGCTCAGCTCATTACCATGAGGAAGGAGAGAGAGAGAAGAGAGAGAGGAGAGAGGAGAGAGGAGCCAGTGACAGAAATAGTCCTCAAAGCCACACCTCTGTGACTCACCTCCCCCAGCCATTCCCTACCTGTGAACCTTGCTGCATTGAGGACCAGGCAGTCAATGTATCAGTGTTTGGGAGAATATTTTGGCTCTACATCATTACACTGGGAGCAGCTGGCCTGCCACTAGGACCCTGCCTCCAATGCAGAGGTATTCATCTTCTCATGTTTTATTCTTTATTTTTTGAGCACTTGGCCTTCAGGTTGGTGTGGATACAATAAGTATTACTTGGAGCCTGCCTCTGTTAGTAGAAGTTTACCTACTAGAGAACCAGACATGTACAAATGTTGTGCAAATTTTACATATGTCCCAGGGTAAAGATGAAAGACAATCTGAGAAAAGAGGCAGGCCAGCATTACCAGGCACATTTTAAAACAGATGGACCTGAATCGTACAACAGCAGCCTGTGACTGCTTTATTAAAGAGACTGTTTCAGGCTCGTTGTCCATGTCTAGACACTGGCAGGAAAAGTTAGTACAGGATAAAATGACTTGAATTTTATATAATGATTTCAAGGTGTACTCAATTTGAGTTCTTTTAAGTCTTCTCCCCACATGTCCAACCTTATACTTGGTGGGGGTAAGGGTGGTGTTTCACTGATGTTTTGACGGTGATATCAAAAGTTGATACTCAAAGCGATAATGATGATACTTTTACCTCTTTTTCTTATGTTACTTGGGCTGTAATTAAGAGCTGAATTTGGGTGATTACTGGGTCAGTACCAAGGTATTTTAGAGTGAACCCAGTGAAGTCGATTAACAAATTGAACAGAAAAGTTGGTTATTCAATCAATTAAAGGAATGATTAGCATTTTAGATTGAATAGGAAAAAAAGGTTCTCAGGAACAATATTAAAACCCAACACCTCATCTTTACTGAGGCTAAAAATATTTCTTTGAAGATGTGCCCTGTACACACTGACACCAACTTGGCAGCAGCAAGCAAGACAGAATGTTCACGTCCTTTCTACACTGAGGCTCTGGCTATTTTAGATTGGATGCTTTTTTCCCCCAGAATTTAAGAGAATATAGGAAACCAAATTATTTATTAACTCATAGCATTCCCAGGACTTTCAAAAACAACAACTGCAATAATAAAGTATGCTCAAAGCCTTGAAAGTTCCCATCCCAATTACCTGTTCTATCAACTTGTCAACTTTTAGCCCCCTTGTGACAATTGGCCATGTATATGAGAGGATATAAAAAACATTATAGGTGATCCTTTGTTATTTCTGGATCAGGAAACAGATGGAAATATTTAAGAAAGATTCTTACATCCCCATCTGTGATTCTTCCAAAGGTAAGTCTTGGATATCAGAGGTATAGAACTATACTTTGTGCCTGGAATTGGGCTAAACCCAAGTAGGAGAGGAAGCTATACTAGGCAATGATGTTGGTGGAGAAAAGGAAAACAACATATATGAGAAGATGAGGGAGGCAGTGACAGAATTTTAATTTTCCCCCCATCAACTTGTATAATTTACTAGAGTCCCCAAATTTATATTATTAAACAAATTATTTTTTTTGAAACAGGGTCTTACTATGTTGTAGAGGGTCTAGCTAAGTTGTTGAGGGTGGTTTCTAACCTGAGAGCCTACTGTCTCAGCTTCCCAAGTACTGAGATTAGAGGCATATACCACCATGCGTAGCTCCATAATCTTTTTTTTTTTATACCTGATGGGAGTGTTATCAATAGTATACAGTTTAAAATGGGATTACCTAAAGTTGCTAACACTTATTGGTGGGCTAATACATGAGTTACAGAATCCAAAATACAAAAAATTTTTCTGAGAAACTGACCCTCGTTACAAAAGCCTCTGTAACAACACAGAGACAAGTCCAGCCCAACATGCTGTTTTTGCTGTTGTTACTAATGACATATGGAGAGAGAAGAGGAGTCCTCAAAACCAGAGCCAGGAGCAAGGGATATCCTACTTGAAGGCTGAACAGAAAACCAGTTTCAAACTCAGTTTCCCCCACATTTTCATAGCGTATGTCTGATGCCAGAATTTTGAGGGTCACTGTTCTCTCTGCTGTGACCCCCCAAAACAAACCATACAACTTAAAGGAAGGAAGATCTATTTGCTTACAGTTCTGGATATTTCAGGGATTCAGTCCATGTTAGGCCAGGTTACATCAGTGGAGCTTAGGGCAGGGTGGCGGGAGCAGAGAGAGAGAGAGAGAGAGAGAGAGAGAGAGAGAGAGAGAGAGAGAGAGAGAGAGAGAGAGATAGATAAGGGAACTTCTCTTACATTAGGAGGCCAGAAGCCTGAGAGAGCAAGCAAGGGGATTCAGGGATACAAACACAGTCTTCAAGGCCAGACCCCAGTGGCCCACCTTCTCCAGCCACACTCTACCTGCCTAGGTGACCACCCAACAAATCCATTTTCATGGATTTATCCACTGATCACAATCATCACATTTCATCATATCAACTCTGAACATCAACACACGAACTCTTTCAGGGCACATTCTATATCTAAGACACAAGGGTCTTCCCCCTCCAACTAAGCAAGCAATGTTAACATGGTGGACAGCAGCTGGTTGTCCTCTAACCCACTTTAAACTGACATTGTCCACTTAGAGATGACATCAAATCTCATGAGTTGAGGGCTCAGTCCTTTAAGACTGCTCCCGACTGGAAGGCCTCTAGAACTTCTGACCAACCAGCTATAAATTGGGGTTCCCATGACTTCTCGAGTGCAGTGAATTTGCTGGGGTGGCTCACAGAACCTTTTTATTACAAGGGATATCACAAAAGATACAGATGAAGACATTCACAGGGAGATGTGAGAGAAGAAAGCAGGGAGCCTCATGCCCTCCCCGAGGAGCCCCTCCAGAAACTTGTGTTCACTATACATAGCTAATACAGCCATGACATTTTTGGGGTTTTATGGGAGTATCATCTCATAGGTATGATAATAATCAACCAGCCTGACTTTCCACTCCGACTCCCTTCTCTCCTTGGAAGGTGAAGGGCAGGGATGAAAGTTCCAGCCTTTTAGTTTTGCCTTGCCCCTCTCAGTGCCTGCCAGACATCAGTGAACTCACGGGCACAGGACAAGTTATAAATTTGGAGATTGCAAAGATTTTGGGGCTTATATACCAGAAAATGAGGACAACGACCAAACATCTATAAATATATATATATTTATATTTCATACTATCACAAAGGTCCTTTGAGACCATTTTTTTTTGATGGTGCTGGGGATTGAATCCAGGGGCATTCTATCTTAGAGCCATACCCCTAGAGCTACTTCATTTTTTTTTTTTTTGTGGTACTGGGGTTCCTGAAAACACTTCTACCTCCGGGCTACACTCCCAGACCTATTTTTATACTTTTTAATTTGGAAACAGGGTCTCTTAAGCCAGTGCGGCTGGCTTTGAACCTGCGTGATCCTCCTGTCTCCACCTCCCAAGCGCGGGGATTACAAGTGAGCGCCACCACACCCGGCTAGCCAATGGTTTTCTGACAATTCCTGTAGATAAATTTCTTTATCTTATAGATGGGAACATAGTTGAATCAATGTATATTTAAAGTACTGCTTTGGTGGTTGAACTGACTTACAATCTCATCAATGGTATAAAGTGTTTCTTTCCCCTATCCCCTCACCCACATTTATTATTCTTTGTGTTCTTCAAGAATGCCACTCTAACTGGAGTGAGATAAAAATCTCAATGTATCCAAGAATGGTGGTGCATTCCTGCAATCCCAGTGTTGGGGAGACTGAGCCAGGAGGATTGTTAGCGTGAGGCCGGCCTTAGCAAGGTACAGAGACCTTGTTTCAAAATAAAATAAAAAATAAAAATTAGGCCTGGGATGTAGCTTATAGGTAAAACGCCCTTGTGTTCAATCCCTGCTGCTACTACTAGTGTTATTATGATATTTTAACATTATTACTACTATTATTATACGATAAGATAAAGTTATATTAGAATAAAAATATTATATAGTTTAAATATAATTTTCTCCACCAAAACTTGCATTGAGGCTTGGTGGCCACTGTGCTGGTATTGAGAAATTTCATGATCTTTTTAAAGAGATGATTAGGGGCCGGGCGTGGTGGCGCACGCTTGTAATCCCCGCGCTTGGGAGGTGGAGACAGGAGGATCACGCAGGTTCAAAGCCAGCCATGCTGGTTTAAGAGACCCTGTTTCCAAATTTAAAAAAAAGTATAAAAATAGGTCTGGGAGCGTAGCCCGGAGGTAGAAGGGTTTCCAGGAACCCCAGTACCACCAAAAAAAAAAAAAAAAAAAGGTGATTAGGTCATTACAAGGGATTGATGGTTTTTTATTGGAGTGAGTTCTTTCTCCCAGGTAACTGCAGTGATGACCAGTGAGTGGTTGTTATACAGTGAGCCTGCTCTTCCCTAGCCCCACACCCAGCCCTGCTTCTCTTTCTCACTCTCTCTCCTTCACACATTTCTCTTCCTCATGCACCTGCTTGCTTTTTGGTTTCTGTCATGAGTTTCAGCTGTCCAAGACCCTCACCAGAATCTGAGCAGTTGCTGACACTTTCTCAGCCCCCAAAGCTAGGAACTAAAATAACCTCTTTTTTTAAAAAAATAAATTACCCAGTCTCTGGAATTTTTTTCTAGCAACAGAAAACAGACTAAGATAAATACTTAGCATGGTAGCTACCACATAGTAAAAATTCAACAAATGGTAGTTTTTTTTAATCATTTGGATAGTCTTTGCCTGAGAAAAATGATTCAAGGGAGAGGCAAGATAGGAATGTATTGCCAAAGCCAACCACTATTTTGAGCATGGGTAGGTGGGAGGAAGCGGAAGTGGGTGGGCACTGGGGGAGAGGCCAGTGAGTGTTCTGTGCATGCATGTCTCTGTCACTGGAACTTCATCAAGATGTGTCCTTACAGTGCACAATAATGTTAGATGTAGGTACTCACTATACTCGAGGTTTTTTTTTTTTTTTTTGGTACTGGGGGTTAAACCCAGGGGCACTTTACCTTGAGCTACAGCCCCAGCCCTTTATATTTATTTATTTATTTATTTATTTATTTATTTATTTATTTATTTATTTTTTTGGTGGTACTGGGGTTCCTGGAAGCCCTTCTACCTCCGGGCTACACTCCCAGACCTATTTTTGCATTTTTATTTGGAAACAGGGTCTCCTAAGCCAGCGCGCGGGGCTAGCTTCGAACCTGCGCGATCCTCCTGTCTCTGCCTCCCAAGCGCGGGGATTACAAGCGTGCGCCACCACGCCCGGCTTATATATTTATTTATTTTTGAAACAGGGTCTCAATTAGGTTGCTGAGTGTTTTGCTAAGTTGCTGAGGTTGTCCTCAAACCTACAATCCTCCTGTCTCAGCCTTCCAAGTACTGAAACTTCAGGTGTGTGTGTGTGTGTGTGTGTGTGTGTGTGTGTGTGTGTGTGTGTTTTATTGTTAAGTAATATTTCCCCTTCTAGGAGCAATTTTGATCCTTTCCCTGTTTTTCTAAAAATTTTTATTATTATTATTTTTATTTTTTTATTGGTGCACTGTATTCATACATCATAATGGGATAAAAAACTTTAGACATACATGCACACATCGCCTAGTTAGCCCCTACCCCACACCATTCCCTCCTTCTCCCTCCTTCCCATGCTTGGCTTAGTGGTTGACATCTGATATTATAGCAATTTATCCAAAAGTAACAATGATAATCTCACATAACAGATTCATTTGTCTGATAACAAACTTTTGATCACTTAGAGATAACATTTCAATATTTCTTTTTGCTTTCTTTCTTACCAGAGGATATTTTTTTCTTTTTTCTTTTTTAAGGTGAAACTATCATACTTTTTTTTCAGAAAAAAATCTATCCTAACATGAAATATGAACTCTAAATACCCAAAACAATCTCAAAAAAGAACAAAGTTAGAAGATGTACATTTTCTGATTTAAAACCTTATAAAGCTACATTAATTGAAACAGGGTAGTACTGTTATAAAGGCAGATATATAAACCAGTGGAGTAAAATAAAAATCCTAGAAATAAATTCTTCCATATATGGTCAAGTTATTTTTCACAATGTTTCCAAGAAAATTTGGTGAAGGAAATAATGATCCTTTCACTAAATATTGCTGAAAAATAATAATTACATGAAAAAGAATAAAGTTGGACCCTTACCTAACACCATATACAAATATTAACTCAAAATAGATAAAAGACCTAAATGTAAATCTTAAGTCTATAAACTTTTAGAAGAAAACTTGGGTCATAATACTTCACAACATTGAATTGGCAGTGATTTCTTGGATATGATTTCAAAGGCACAGGCAACAACAGAATAAACGAACTTCCTAAAAAACAAAAAAAAAATATACATACAAAGACAATGTAAACAGAGTTAAAAGTTACTGATAGAATGGGATATAATATTTCCAAATGCTATATCTAAAGGTATATTAATATTCCAAATAGAAATCCTAAAAATTAGCAACAAAAAAGCAAACAATACAATTTAGAAATAGGTAAAAGACTAAAATAAATAATGAATCTCCAAAGATTTTAACCAATAAACACATGAATATATTCTTTTTTGCTTAGTTGTCTGCTAGATGGAAAATCTTGTTTTTCTGGTTCTGGTGCATATTACCTATTTCTTCTTTGTAGTTAATCTCTTTGAGTATTTTCTCTAGCGCTGGTTTTGAAGACATAAATTCCTTCAGTTCTGTTTGTCATGGAAGATTCTTATTTTCCCATCTAATTTGATAGATAGTTTTGCTGGGTAGGAAATTTTTGGCTGGAAGTTGTTTTCTTTCAGAGTTTGGAATATGTTACTCCAAGCCCTTCTGGCTCTCATGACTTGGTTTGGGAAGTCTGGAGTGATTCTAATTGGTTTGCTTCTGTATGTCACTTGGTCCTTTATTTTTGTTGCCTTTAAGATTCTCTGCTTGGCTTCCACATTGGTCATTTTGACAATTATGTGGCGTGGGGAACCTCTTCTCTGATCCTGTTTAAAAGGAGTTCTATAAGTTTCCTGGACCTGTGTATCGACCTCTTACTCTATGTTTGGAAAATTTTCTATTATTTCTTTGAAGAGATTATCGATCCCTTTGTTTTCACCTTCTTTTCCCTCCTCTATTCCAATTATTCTTAGATTAGCTCTCTTAAAATGGGCCCATATTTCTTCAATGTCAGATTCCTGCTGTCTGATTTTTTTTCTAAGTTATAAATTATGCATTTGTTTTTGAAGTGATCCTCTTTTAGGAGTGAGATTCTATTCTCCATGTGGTGTAATCAATTGTTTATACTTTGAATGAGGACTTTACCTCAATGATTGCTTCCTTTATTTCTTTTAGACTCTCTCTAAATTCTTTTCGAAGGTCCTGTATTATTTCTACAGTTATATTCCTGATTTGACCTTATGGAGATCTCTGAATTTCTGTGTTATCAGGTTCTGATAATATGGGGTTGGGGGCATTCATTACTCTATTGTTGTTCCTCTTTCCCATGATTTCAGAAGTTTGTGCCTTCCCTGGGTCACTACGACCTCACTTTGGGTGCTCTGTATCTCAAGTCTGTGGTAATCTCAGCTACTACTACTCCTTTACTGGGTTGTATCGCAAAGTCTCAGACACAGGAAGTTAATCGAGGCTGCGTGAGACCATGGGGGGTGCCAGGCTGGGCGTTTTCCCACTGGGAGCTGCGACTAAGGTGTGGTATCTCTGCCACCACTACTCCTTCACTGGGTTGGACTGCAAAATCTCAGACCCAGGGAGATTATCAAAGTCTGTGGGCATGCAGTACAGGGATTTCTCCTTTAGGGGCCACAATTTCACTCACAGTTATTGTGCATGTTGATCAGGAGCTGTCGAGGGCGCGGTGAATTCACTGTCACTGCTGGCAATATGGCGCCGCTGCCATGCCCTCAGCCGTGAGGCTGGAGCTGCTGGCAATATGGTGCCGCTGCCATGCCCTCGGCCGTGAGGCTGGTGTATTTCTTTTCTTGTTTTGAGCTCTGTTCTGAGTCTCTGGGAGGTGAGATGAGCTTGACCACTGGGAGTTTTAGACTTTCTTTGCACCGAAAGAACTGCTGAATTATACCTGAATAATCCACAGGTGCTCACTTCAGCTCCTTGTTTACCTTTCCTCTCTGGATCCTGGTGCTGTGAGGGAAGATGGTGCTGGCGCGGCTCCGCTACTGCATTGTGGGCTTGATTTCTGGTCCCTGGTTGTTCTATTCTTTTTTTCTCTGTCCCTTGTGTTTACATTTTTTATTTCTCTGCTGATGGCATTTTCTGGCTATGAAAAGCGCTGATTTTGTGGCAATAGAGATCGAATTTTAGTAGGGCTCATAAACGCTGCTTTTCTCAGTCACCATCTTCCCGGAAGTCCCTGTTTTTCTAAAATTTTTAAAGCTACAAACTGTAATATGCTAAGCATAACATGGACTCTTGAAAATTTAGTTATGCCATTTGACTCACTAACTATTCCAGTTCCATGTTTTAATTCACAGGATATATCCCTAGAATCACACATAGGCTTCTGAGATAGAGCTGTTATTTTACAGTGGGACCTCTTTTCCTCCCTTCTCTCTTCTTAACCTTCCTATGTTCAATCAGGTGAAAACATAGACTCTGGGGTGCACTGTATCATTTTGAGAGACAATGAATGTCACCAAAGCTACTGCAAAATTATAGGGCCATCTCTGACTTTCTCTTTGCAGTTAACGTAGTAAAATCCTACAGTTAATGTTTATGGAAAGAATGATGGAGATATTGAGTGGTATCTAAGTGCTCAATGTTATTACTCAGAAAAGGGGACGTGGAATGATTCTTTTTATATGCGTCCTTAGACACCCCATCCTAAACCTAATATAGATGTGGAGCTTAATAACCTGCACAGTCCTTTAATAACATTCAATCAAATACAAAGTTAAGAAAAGGAGGCTCACTGGCTGCTTCCACTCTGCCTGCACCAATAATTTCAGCAAAGTATTGATAATATTCCAGTTGTCATGGAGCTGACTAAGGAAAGGGTATGAGAAGTTCTTTAGTCCTGGCCAGGTAGGGACTGCTGAAGAACAATGACAATCAGTAAGAAAAATAGGTATGAATGAGAGAAAGCTTTGGTGGGGACTCTGTTTACTAAAGGTATGTTCTAAATTACTAGGACCATTGGGAACCTCCCAGGGAAAAAGTAAGATCTTCTTTCTCTATCCCCACCTTTTTAAATTGTGGGTTGGACCAGGGACATTCTACTTCCAAGTTACACTCCCTGTACCTTTTCCATTTTTTTTCTTTGAAAAGAGTCTCACTAAATTGCTGAGGCTGGCCTCAAACTTGTGATCTTCCTATGTGAGCCTCCCAAGTGCTAGGATTACAGAAGTGTGCCAATCATGCTTGGATCTCATTGGGTTTTAAGGAAGTCTGACAATGTGAATTCTGTCCAGGCCAGAATTTTAGTCCTTTTGAGTAGATTATGATCCAAATAGTTGTAACTTCTACAACATATCAACATTAAAGGCAACCAGCAATGTGGTCTTAATTACCAGGGTATAGAAAAGGTAAAGTTATTTCAAGGTCAAATTTACTTGGGCATAAAGGGTTTCTGACATCTCAGTTTTTTTAATTCTACAGAAGATGTTTTTCCAGCTGATCCTATAGTCATTTTAATTATGCACAAGCCGTCTGAGTTCCACTTTAATGATCATAATTGCAAATCTAACCTGCATTCTTTGTAATTTAAATGTACCCTCCTAAGACTGGTTCTGAAGGCATTTTTTTTTTGGTGGGTTTTGCCAGTGCTTGTGGCCTCTGAGAATATTGCTAGAGCCCTGGCATGAAAACCTTAAAGATGTGCTATGAGCAAGCCAAAGATATTGAGAAGAGAAACTCAAGTTTAGATTCTGGGTGTGGCACTGGGGACCCAGGACTTCTGTCTCTTTGGTATCCATGAGAAAATAGTTGCCATATATTGGTAATATTGGAGATGCTGTGTGTTTGTTGGACAACTTTGTTTTGATTGCCTGCTATGTGCGAAGCTCCACTTTATGATACAGCAGATATGATGACTAGCGCATACTTAGAAACTCAAATTCATGAACGATAATGGAAGCCAAGCAAGATGGCAGCCGAGTAAAGCCCTCTAGCTATTGTATCCACAGAGAAACATCAATTTGAACAGTTATTCATGCATGAAACTATCTTCACAAGAGCTAAGGAAACCAGATGAGAGAGCACAGCATCTAATTTTAGCATAATAATAGGAAAAGACACTTTGAAGAGAGCAGGAAGGGGAGAGTTGGCAGAGTGTGCTCCCTCCGTGTACTCCCTCCTCCATCTCCAAGCAGTGCAGCATGAGAAGGATGCTCCCTGCTTGGGGAAGAAAAAGGGAAGTAATTTCAGGCTTAAGACTGCCACGGTGAAACCTAACATTGGGTAGAGCCCTATGGCCATTGCCCCAAGGCCAGTGACAGCAAATGAGCCTCTGGCTTGAGTTAGTATGATGGACAAGGGACGACCTCCACCCTTCATCCAAACCTCAGGCAGCGCTGCACAGAGTCAGACACCATCTGCTGAGGCATAGAGCTCTGCCTTACAGCTCAGAACTCGGCCTGCTGCTGTGAAGGACAGCACCCAAGCCTGCTGCAGTGCGGCCCCTGGTCTATCCCTGTGCTTGCAGACAGAGCTTCTAGCCAAGCCCCAGCACCCAGAAGAAAACTGTGCCTCAGTGGGACAAAGTTGTGTTTTGGCTTACATCACTATCAGCTACAGTGTGGGCCTGGACCACACCCCTGAGACTATATAGATCTCAGTGGCCATAAGACTTAGGGTGACTCAGTTTAACGTCAGTCTTGGCAGCCAAGAAACTGCCTTCATGTCTCTCCCACAACCTCACATAGCTCACACAGGGCAAGACCCCATTTTTAAAGCGTAGGACAGGGAAATGAGTGTAGGCCTTTGTCTTGGAACTCTGTGCCAGCCAAGTGAAACCCAACACTGGTTGGGTCCCAGTGGTCTCTGTGCCTGAGATGGTATCCATGGATGGAAACTCTGAAACTCTGCTGGTGCCAGGCAGAGCTCCCTGGTTCCATTTGCCTAAATTTCTTTTTCTGGCCAGTGTCGAGGTATGGCTGGTTGCCATGGTCTCAGGCCATTTGCACATCACAGTAGCAGGTGACCCATAGCAGCATGGGTCTTGGTACTGCCCCTGTGCTGGACTGGTCTCAGCAGGCTGAGGGCTCTGAGTACAACCTACCATTGCACCAGAAGTACCCTGATGGCTATGGTGGCCAGGGTATGTCTCCTTTATTTCTTCTCCAACTTCAAGAAGAATAACAGAGACAGAGAAATTTTCTGTTGGGGGAAAGAGGAGGAAGATAAGTGCCAAGTTTCTGTAGAAGAGCCTGGGGCCAGTCTCTTCCCTGTGGGGCTCAGAGCCCAGCAGTGTCCTGCAGTGGCTGTCCATAGGCTGGTGACTGAGTTAATTTTTTGGGTCAAGCCCCAGACCCAGGTGGAGGTTGGGGATGATCTACCCTCTTTAGCCACTCCTACAGTTCATTCTGAACAGACATCAACTATGGATTTGAGACAAACTTAGGTGTGAGGCACCTTGTAGTGCTGAAATGGTAGAAAACATCCAATCACCAGGTTCCTTCTAATGATGAATTAGCAGAATTGACCACAGACTCAGCAAAAATAAGCATCCTGCTAGAAATTTCTGAGAGGACAGGCAAAAGGAAGCCTGATGATGAAAACTGGATTAAATACCCAATCCTTCAGTGTTCAGATGATGTTGGATGCAAAAAACCATCACAAACTTTCAGGGCACCATAATCTCACTTAAAAGGCAAAATAAGGCACCAGAAACTGACTGTATAGCAACCAATATGTGTGAACTCCCAGAGAAGTCAAAATAGCTGTTTTAAGGAAATGTGAGAGAATACAGAGAAACAAGCCAGTACTCTAGCAAAAAAAAAAAAAATTAATGATAAAAATTTAAGTAAATAAACACATTTAAAATTTTTGAGGAGACTTCTGAGAAGATGGCGACGGAGAAAAGTGGGGCTTATGAGCCCCACTAACAACCAATCTCTATTACCACAAAATTAGCACCTTTCATAGCGAGAAAACACCATCAGCAGAGAAACAAAAAATGTAAATACAAGGGACAGAGAAAAAGAGGGCTAGGAAAATGAGACAGTGGAAAGAAACCAGACCACAGTGTTGCTTCTGGAGCCGTGGCGTGGAGCTGCGCGGGCGCCATCTTCCCTCGCAGCACTAGGCTCCAGAGAGGAGGGGGACTCAGAATGGAGCTCAGAGCCACAGAGGAGATATGCCGGCCTCATGCCCGAGGACGCAGCAGCAGCGCCCTACTGCTGGTGGCAGTGGCGAGTTCACTGGACGGTACTAGACCAACACACTCCAGGCTCCAGAGAGGAGCGGCGGACAGCGAGCCGAGGTGAGCCGCTGCGGTTCAGCCGGGAAGAATGCAGCATATTTTTCAGTGCAGGGAGCATCTAAAGATCCCAGGGTCTGGGCTCAGCACACCCTGAAGGGACTCAGAGCAGAGCTCAAAACAAGAAAAGAAATATGCCATCCTCACAGCTGAGGCTGTGGCAGCGGCGCCATATTGCCACCAGTGGCAGCAGCAGCAAATTCATGGAGTCCACTACAGTTCCATCAACGCACTCAACAACAGTGAGTCAAATTGCGGCCCCTAGAGGAGAAATCCCAGTACTGCACTCCCAGGGACTTGACCCAGTGGGGGAGTGGCAGTGGCAGAGATATCACACCAAAGTCACACCTCTCTGCAGGAGAACGCCCAACCTGCCCCCCCCCCATGGTCTAAAGCAGCCTCGATTGACTCCCTGGGTCTGAGACTTTGCGATACAACCCAGTAAAGGAGTAGTGGTGACTGAGATACCACAGACTCGAGATCCAGAGCACCTTAAGTGAATTCGTAGTAACCCAAGGGAAGAACCCAGAGAAGGCACAAACTTCTGAAATCATGGGAAAGAGGAATAACAATGGAGCAATGAATGCCCACAACATCAGAACCTGATAAAACAGAAATTCAGAGATTTCTAGAATATCAAATCAGGAAAATAACTGTAGAAATAATAAAATGTATTTCGAAAGAATTCAGAGAGCCAAAAAGAGATAAAGGATGCAATTAATGAAGTAAAGGCCTCAATTCAAAGTATAAACAACAGATTAGACCACATGGAGAATAGAATCTCACTCCTAGAAGATGATCACTCCAAAAATGAACGCATAGTTTCTAATTTCGAAAAAAAATCTGACAGCAGGAATCTGACATTGAAGAAATATGGGCCCATTTTAAGAAAGCTAACCTAAGAATAATTGGAATAGAGGAGGGAAAAGAAGGTGAAACCAAAGGGATCAACAATCTCTTCAAGGAAGTAATAGCAGAAAATTTTCCAAACAAAGAGCAAGAGGTCGATACACAGGTCCAGGAAACTTATAGAACTCCCTTTAGACAGGATCAGAGAAGAGGATCCCCACGCCACATAATTGTCAAAATGACCAATGTGGAAGCCAAGCAGAGAATCTTAAAAGGCAACAAAAACAAAGGGCCAAGTGACATTCAGAGGCAAACCAATTAGAATCACTCCAGACTTCCCAAACCAAGTCATGAGAGCCAGAAGGCTTGAAGTAACATATTCCAAACTCTGAAAGAAAACAACTTCCAGCCAAAAATTTCCTACCCAGCAAAACTTTCTATCAAATTAGATGGGGAAATAAGAAACTTCCATGACAAACAGAAACTCAAGGAATTTATGTCTTCAAAACCAGCGCTAGAGAAAATACTCAAAGAGATTAACTACAAAGAAGAAATAGGTAACACACACCAGAACCAGAGAAACAAGATTTTCCATCCAACAGACAACTAAGATTGGTTATCTTTGGATATTCATTATTTATGTTAGTCTTTTACCTATTTCTAAATTGTATTATTCACTTTTATTGTTGCTAATTTTTAGGATTTCTATTTGGAATATTAATATACCTTCAGATATAGCATTTGGAAATATTTTATCCCATTCTATCAGTAACTTTTAACTCTGTTTACATTGTCTTTGGGAATACAATATTTTTTTATTTTTTAGGGAGTTTGTTTACCCTTCTGTTGCCTATGCCATTGAAATCATATCCAAGAAATCACTGCCAATTTCAATATTGTGAGGTTTTATGACCCAGATTTTCTTCTAAAAGTTTATAGTCTTAAGATTTACATTTAGGTCTTTTATCTATTTTGAGTTAATATTTGTATATGGTGTTAGGTAAGGGTCCAATTTTATTCTTTTTCATGTAATTATTTTTTTCAACAATATTTAGTTAAAATATTATTATTTTCTCCACTAAATGTTCATGGAAACCTTGTAAAAAATAACAATATATGGAAGAATTTATCTCTAGGCTTTTATTTAACTCCAATGGTTTATATATTTGCCTTTATAACAGTAGTACACTCTTTCAATTATTGTAGCTTTATAAGATTTGAAATAAAAAAATACATCTTCTAGCTTTGTTCTTTTTCGAGATTGTTTTGAGTATCTAGAGTCCATATTTCATATTAGGATAGATTTTTTTCTGAAAAATATGTATGATAGTTTCACCTAAAGAAAAGAAAAAAATATTCTCTGGTAAGAAAGAAAGCAAAAAGAAATATTGAAATGTTATCTTTAAGTCATCAAAAGCTTGATATCAGACAAATGAAACTGTTATGTGAGATTATCATTGTTAATTTTGGATAAATTGCTATAAAACTAGATGTCAATCACTAAGCCAAGCATGGGAAGGAGGGATGGGGAGGGAACGGGGTGGGGATCTGGTAGGGGCTAACTGGGTGATGTGTGCATGTATGTCTACAATTTTGAGCTAAAATGTACACTAAAACAAAGCAAAAAATGTGAAACAGACATCAGTAGTAAAATAGGTCAAGAAAAAAATCAATAAACTAAAAATAGGTTATTTTTCATTTTTACTGGTGCATTATAGTCATACATCTTAACAGAGTACAAGATGGTAGAGGCATACATGCACACATCACTCATGTAGCCCTCCCCCAGTTCCCACCCCATTCCCTCCCCCTCCCTCCTTTTCATGTTTGGCTTAGTGATTGATTTTGATATGATTGTGAATGTACGTCATGAACATAAGGGGATTTCCCTATTCCCCCTCCCATCCCCGAGGTCTTATTTGTTCATCTATAGTTTCTCCTCTTTCCTCTACAGTTCCTACTATGACTCATTTTCTCCCTAGCTTCTGCATATAAGGGAGAGTATTTGATGTTTTACTTTTTGTGACTGACTAATCTCACTTAGTTTAATGTTCTGTAGTTCCATCCATTTTCCCACAAATGATGTAATTTGTTCTTCTTTATGGCTGAGTAAAATTATATTGTGTACATATCCCATAGTTTTGTAACCATTCATTTGTTGATGGACATCTTGGTTGGTTCCATAGTTGGGCGATTGTGCAGCTATGACCATAGATACACATGCATTAGTTTGGTAGTTTGGATTCTATTCTTTTGGGTAGATACCCAGAAGTGGTATTGCTGTATCATATGGTAAATTTGTTCCCATCTTCTGAGGATCCTCTATACTGTTTTCCAACGTGGTTGCACTAATTTGCAATCCCACCAACAATGTATTAGAATTTCCACTTTTCCACATCCTTGCCAGCATTTGTTGTTTTTGTTTGAATAATTGCCATTCTATTTGTAATTAGGTGAAATCTCAGGATAGTTTTGATTTGCATCTCTCTAATTGCTAATGATGTTGAGCATTTTTTCATGTATTTATGGGCCATTGAATTTCTTCTTTTATGAAGTGTCTATTTAGTTTACCTGCCCAGTGTTGATTGGGGTATTTGTTTTCTTAGTGCCGAGTTTCTTGAGTTCTCTGTATATTCTAGATATTAGTCCTCTGAGGAGTAGGAGCAAAACTTTTCTCCCATTCTCTTGGCTCTTGGTTGAGGTTCTTGCTATACAAAAGCTCTTCAGTTTAATTCAGTTCAACCTATTGATCTGCCTTTAGTTTCTTGTGCCTTTGGGGTCTTGTTGAGAAAGTGTTTATCTGTGCCTATGTGTTGCAGTATTGGACCTATGCCCTCTTCAAGGAGCCTCAAGGTCTCTGGTCTAATTTTCAAGTGTTTGATCCATCTTGAATTGACTCTTAAGCAGGGTGAGAAAGTGGGATTCGTTTCCATTTTTCTGCATATGTTTAGCCAGTTTTGCCAATACCATGGTTGTACAGGCTATCTTTTTACCAGTGTATGTTTTTGGCCCCTTTGTCAAAAATTAAATGTGAACTCTGCTGTAGTTGGGTAGAATATTCTGTATGTGCCTAATAGGTCCATTTGGTGTATGGTATTCTTTAGCAGAGACATCTTTACTGAACTTTGTCTAAAAGATTGGTCTAGTGGTGTAATAGAAGTGTTGAAGTCTCCCAGTATTATTGTGTTTGGGTTTGTGTGTGACTTAATGTAACAAAGGGTTTGTTTTATGAAAGTGGCTGCACCTGTGTTTGGGGCATAAATGTTGACTATTTTTATTTCCGCTTCTGGGTTGTTCCTTCTACCAGTAAAAAATGACCTGCTTTGTCTCTTCTAATAAGCTTGGGCTTGAAGTCTAACTTGTCTGATATCATAGTTGCTACTCCTGCTTGTCTTTGAGTTGGCATGGATTACTTTGCTCCCACTCTTTACTTTAAATTTGTTACTATCTTATAAAGTGTGTTTCTTGCAGGCAGAAGATAGATGGATTCTAGTTTTTAATTCACTTTGCAAAATTATGTCTTTTTATTAGGGAGTTGAGACCATTTTTGTTCAGCATGATTATTGAGAGATGATTTTTAATTCCTAACATTTGAGTTTTAACTTCTGTTCGAGGTAGTGTTTGTTCTTCTTAGCTTAGTTGTTTGCTTAACTGAAATTATTGTTTCTGGCTCTGGTATTTATTACTTATTTCTTCCTTGCAGTTAATTTCTTCGAGTATTTTTTCTAGTACGGTTTTGGCAGACAAATTCTTTTAGCTTTTGGTTGTCATTGAAGATTTTCATTTTCCTGTCAAATTTGAGAGATAGTTTTGCTGGGTAGAAAATTTTTGGCTGCAAGTATTTTTTTCAAAGTTTAGAATATCTTGCTCCAGGTCCTCCTGGTTTTCATAACTTGGTTTGGGAAGTCTGGAGTGATTTTAATTGGTTTGCCTCTGAATATCTTTTTTTTTTTTGTTGCCTTTAAGATTCTCTTTTTGGCTTCTCTGTTGATCAGTTTGACTATTATGTGGCATGACGAACCTTTTTTCTGATCTTGTCTAAATGGGGTTCTATACATTTCTTGTATTTGTGTATCAACCTCTTTTTCTATGTTTAGTAAATTTTTAATATTACTTATTTTAAAAGATTGTTAATCCCTTAGGTTTCAGTTTCTATTCTCTCTTCTATGCCTATGTTTTTAGGTTAGCTTTCTTAAGATGGGAGCATAACTCTTTGATGTCCAATTTGTGCTGTCAAATTGTTTTTTTTTAGATTATATACTATGTGTTTATTTTTGGAATGATCATCTTTTAAGAGTGAGAGTTTATTCTCCATGTGGCCTAATTTATTGTTTATAGGTTGTTAGTGCCTTCAATTCAATGATTGCATCCCTCACTTTCTTCAAAGCTTCTCTCTATTTCTCTTCAGGATGTCATATTATTTGTGTATTTGTTACTTTATTTCTTTCAGGCTCTCTCTAAATTATCTTCAGAAATCCTGTATTGTTTCTATTGTTAAATTTCTTATTTGTTCTTCTGGAGATCGCTGCAATTCTGTGTTGTTGGGTTCTTTTTTTTTTGGGTTGTGGGAGCTCATTGGGTTTTTGTTGGGTTGTGGGAGCACATTGCTTTCTTGTCATTCCTCTTCTTCATGATTTCAGATGTTTTATCTTTGTTGCTTTTGATAGGCTTCTCTCAATCTCTAGATGTCATCTTGTATATATAAGGTAAAATTGTGTTTTATTAATTGTTGAAAGTTGAGTGAGGAGAAAAGTGATGAAGTTGTAAATGCAAGAATAAAGCAAAGTTGCAGATAGGATCAAATAGAATTATGATATGAGTTTGGTAAGGCAAAATATAGTAGAGATTAGAGATAGTGAATATGTAGGAGAATTCAGTAACCAATGTAGAGTATTTAGTATAGTGTTATGAAGTGGATTTAATACAAGACAAAGAAAAGAAAAAAAAGAAAGAAGTGAAGAAACAAAGAGAAGACATAAGATAATGTACAAGGGAAGATACTTGTGAAAAGTCGTGGGGAAGAGAACAAACAAAGAAGCACACACACAAATATTAAAAAACAAAACGAAACAACAGCAAAAGAATACAACCCTACAGATGTATGACTACTGAGCATACTTGGTCTCTGCAGTCCTTCTGGGCCAGTGTGCATTCTTTCAGCCATTTAAGGTTCATATTCTATAAAGGTTCTTGAGCATGTTCCAATCACTCTCATTTGCCCTCAGAAGAGGGAAATTGGACATACAGGAGAGACACTGGGTACGTGGACATACAGGGGAAAGACCATGTGAAGACCAGGTGGTGGTTGTGAGGAAAGGAGAGAGGCCACAGGAGAAGACAAACATACGTACACCTTGATCTTGAATTCGTACTCTCCAGCTGTGAGAGAGGAAATTTCTTTTGCTGAAGACACTCAGCCTGGTATTTTGTTATGGAAGCTGTAGAAAACTAATAACCATATCAAGTGGCCTCGGACACGAGAGGAGGCCACTCCAGGCTCTTGGTTAATTTAGCCATGCAGGTTTTTTCTATCTTTTTACTTAGTCATTTGTTCTAGTTGCTTTGGCTGCCTAAACAAACCACCCCAGATATAGTGGTGTAGGTTCATCCATTTGCTATGTGTGTGCATTTGGTGGGTCAGCACTTCTGTGTGAGCACAGGTAAGGATTGTTTGTTTCTATGTAATGATTTTGGCCCTTAGCCGGGGATACCTGAGAGGCTAGAGGTGACTCGTGATGCTGGGGATGATTTAAATGACCAAAGATATAGCTAGGCGTGGTGGTGCACGTTTGTAATCCCAGCGCTCGGGAGGCTGAGACAGGAGGATCATACAGGTTCGAAGCCAGCCTCAGCTACTTAGTTAGGGTCTCAGCAACTAAGTGAGACCTTGTTTCCAAATAAATTATAAAATAGGTCTGGGAATATATCCTGGAGGTAGAAAAGCCCCTGGATTCCGCCCTCAGTATTACACATACACACACAAAAATGACCAAAGATGGCTCAGAATCTGGGGTCTGGGATGGCTGGAAGACCCAGTTCTAAGATGGCTTGTTCAGTCCATGTCTATAATTTCAGCTGTTCTTTGGTTTGTAACTAGGATGTCTGCATGTGGCTTGTATAGCATGGTGGTTTCAGCATGGTGGGATACCTTCCATGGTAGGTGGCTTTCTTCCAAGCCAGGCTGCCAGCAGGGAGCATTCAAGAGAACTAAGCAGGCATCCCATGACCTTTGATGACCTAGCACCTCTTCTGTCATTTTCTATGAGCTGACAGAGGCTCACCTTCTTAAGCCAGGAGAAGGCCATAGATCCTATCTTTTGTGGAAGTAGTATCAAAGAATTTGCAGCATTTGAAAAAATGTGCCACTCCTTGTTCACCTGGGAGCAAGTGTCTTCTGTTGTTAAGGGCTGCAGCAGTTCTGCGCATCACAACCTTACAAATTAATGTCCAGAGGTAGAAAAAGGAGGCATTTTTCTGAAGCTCCACCACTAGGCTTCTTTTCAAGTCTCAGTGGCTACAATTGGGTCCTAGGGCCTTTCCCAAGTCAGTAATTGGCAAAATAAATATGGTTAACTTGCTCCACTTATTCCAGTCGAGATCCATCTGCCTTGGGCTAGAGGTCAGATGGCTTTCCTAGAACCTATGTCTCAGCTGGGGTTCTGTCATCATGGAAGAGGTCCATGAGAGAATGGATTTGTGTAGGTGACCAGCTGGGTTTCCATAATCTCTCTATAAGGAAGGTCCAGCCTTGTTAAAGGATAAAAGATGAAGATAACTTGCCTTATGTCCATTGTCTAAGACCTGAAAGAGGCCATGGCTTCAGTTGCATTCTTTTGTTGGTCCCTCCCTCCCCCTGCTCATTTATTTAGGTCCACAACAATTTTTACTACCAAGAGCAGTTGCTCTGACCTGGAGAAATTAGATGAGGGGACAAACGGCAGGTCCTTCAAGTGAATGTTGACAGTTGCAATAGTGATCCAGCCCCAGTCAAGGTCATTAGAACCCTGTGTGATGGCGACTTGCATCCCCGATTCCTCAAATCGAGTGTCACAGCCTCTGAGAATATCTCGACATGAACTAGGTTGTGAGTTACTGATTAATATTTGGACAAATATGTACAACACACCAAAGGCCTGCTCGGCTAAGGGCTGTCATCTCCCGCCTAACACGCTCTCACCACCTGGGTCACAGAGGGAGGCCTGCTCTCGTGAAAAAGTCCAGGGCTAGGATGTTTCCCATGACTTGCACTGACAGAGTCCCACAGAAGTAGGACTTTCCACACTGAGCTGAGGAAAGGAGAGTTAGAAAGTGTGTTTGTGTGTCTTCCTCTGAGTGTGTCTCTGTATCTATGTCTCTTGTCTCTGTGTGTATATATGTTTCAACATGTGTCTATGTGTGCATGTCTCTGTATGTGGGTTGCTGTTCGTAGAGTCCCTGTTTTGTGTGTCTGTCTATGTGTATGCATCTTTTTGTGTCTTTTGTATTTTTTTTAGGGTCTGAGTGTCCCCCTCTGTCTCTTTTTTTCTGCCTCTCTGTTTGGGCATTTATACGACTGTCTGTCTCTGTGTTTTGGTGTGTGGGATGACCCTTTTTGTGTGGATATCTCTTTATGTGCAGGTTTCTCTGTGTGTCTGTGTGTCTGCATGTGTGTGTATATGTGTGTGTGTGTGTGTGTGTGTGTGTGTGTGTGTGTGTGTAGAGGTGTGTGTATAAAAGAATAACTTGAGAAGAGCAAGCCTTCCATTCCTGCTGGGAGGCACAGATGACCATAAGGCAGTGGGATAGCATGCAGAGGGTATGGAATAGCAGTGAGGGCCCCTGGACGTTCAACCCAGTTTTCCCTCTAAATCACTTGGTGATTTTCTGTGATTCATTCCAACCCTCTAGGCCTTAGTTCTCGTGGAGATAATGCTACTTGCTTAACCTAGCTCAAAGGGATTTTCTGAGAATGAAATAGTAATGTAATTTAGAATGCTTTTGAAAAAGTTAAAAGCACTGTAAAAAGACAGGCATTAAATGGATTAACATTGGATTTGATCCAGGGAAAACCTCTATGTTCAAAATACGCACAGGAAGGGGACTTTGATTCAAATCACAGTCTTTGGTGGATAGATCAGAGAGGTTGAGCTGGATACACTGCAGGGGAGGGAGGGGGCAGTCAGCTTCCTGCCTAAGAAGGGCTCTGAGTGCTAAGTTGGCCGGGGCAAAGGGCCAACATAGGTGTCAGTTCTGATCAGCCGAGGGCGTCTGCTTAGAACACAGTGTGGGTTAGCTCTGGAGGCAAATCCTGCCACGAGTGAGGATAAGGTCACTAGGAGCATCTGCCAGAGGTGTGAGATAGGGGACTCACACATGCTGGTACCTGCTGACCATACTTTTCAGAGCCGGGGCCAGGGGTAGACAGTGTCAGACTTGCCATCTGAAGGCAGGGGCTGGTGCCTTGGAAGTTGCTGGAAATCAAATCTTTGTAAGTTTTGAGGTCATTTAGTTTATCTTCTCTCACACTACCTTGGGTGCCCTTTTCCAGTGGTGCTGAGGTTTTGACAACAACCCAGTTTAATGTTATTTTCCATTACATGAGCATGTAAGCAACTTGATGTGAACTTGTGCAGAAGGATGGGAGGACCAGACCTTACTGGAATTTAGGTTGTCACCATGGGTATGAAGAATCTTCTGCACTCAGCCATTTAAAAATGATCTTCTTCAGGGTGGGTTTTGTCACACGTTTTTAAAAATCTGTGATTTTTTTCACTTAACCCCTGGAGTCCAATTGACATCTTCAAAAGATTAGAGACAGGTGGCATTTGGTAAACCCCATAACATGGCTTCCTTGTGCCCTGTTCAATATTCTCTTACCTTCCCAGCTCTTACTGGAAGCTTCAAAGGTCTTTGCATGAGAGTTTTATGACTCAGCATGTGTGCGATGACTTAATTTTCTTTCCTAATGCTGATTCACCTAGCCCTTTTGACTTGCGTGTATAAATTCCTTCTCCCTTATCTGAACGAGTAATTGGTGTCAGTTTCTGTAGGCGAGCATGTGTGAGCTTGTGTGTTGTCATCGGATATCAGTCACCCAGACTATCGATTCTTTGTGGAAGTCAACAGGGAGAGAAATGCTGTTTTAAATAGGTTTCACGCATATTTTCTTCTAACTCGGGGGATACGCAGTAGCAGCGTGGGCTGGACAGAAGGCCGATGAGGACGTTGCACATTGTTTTTTAACTGGATGTCTGGTGGTATGAAGTAATTCATGCCAGGCACAGAGGATACGGCAAGATCTTCATATGGGGACCGGACAGGAACAAGACAGACCTTGCTCTTTTCCTTACTTGTTTTGCTGGTGAGGGGTTTGGGGGCTCATTTTAGTGCCGCTGTATTAGCTTTTGAGCATGCCTTGTGCATCTGGGCTGCAGCAGAGATGAAGGAAAAAGCAGGCTAATAGAGAAGAGAGATGTTCAAGCTGTGGCCTGAGAAGGCGAGTCCCTGGCGGTCTGGCCTTGGGGGCTGTACTTATGAATTTGAATCCCCTTGCTGTCTGGCTCTCTTGCCTCCGGTCTCCATGATGTGAGAGCAGAGCCCTCGTTCTCTCCCTCTTGTTTCCTGAGCCCCGCAGACCCCAGCCTCATGAAGACTGAACCCGGAATCTTTTTTTTTTTTTTTTGGTGGTACTGGGCTTCCTGGAAGCCCTTCTACCTCCGGGCTACACTCCCAGACCTATTTTATATTTTTATTTGGAAACAGGGTCTCTTAAGCCAGCGAGGCTGGCTCCGAACCAGCGCGATCCTCCTGTCTCCGCCTCCCAAGCACGGGGATTACAAGCGTGCGCCTCCACGCCCAGCCTGAACCCGGAATCTTTAAAACAACTGTGCGCAAATAAATCTTCCTCTCTCTAAGCCATGCGATCAGTTGTTTTGGATTACAGCGATAAGAATGTTGACAGAGATGGTGCTAAAGAACCTAAGTCTCAGAGTCATTGGAGCCCAGGTCCGTGTCCTGACTTCGGGCTCCCTCTTGGAGTAATCTCTCAGAGCCTCCAATGTCCTGTCTTCTAGAGATGAGAATAATGTTCACCAGTGTTGAGAAGATTAGATGAAATGATGTAGATAAAGAGCCGAGCCCTCTGTCTGACATTCATTGATTCGAAAAATATCCACACAACACTTGCTCCAAAGTGCTAGGCTTTGGGGATTTTGGAATAAACAAAGAAGATATGGTCCCTGCCCGCTGAGAGCACTTGATGTATAGCACTGGGACCAGAGTCAGCTCAGCTATAACTCCTGACTGTTGTCTGTATTATGCGTGGAGACTGAAAACAAAGCTCCAGCGGCCGCTGGGTCTGCACAGTCACTACCTGTGACACTTTACTGAACACGCTGTGGAGGTGGACACTCTATTCTATACATCTAATTCAATCGATTCCTCTGGCCTAGCAGCACTTTCAGCTTAATTACCCGTTAAACTGAAGCAAAGGTACTTGAGGTCTAACATCATTTTCTAGCTCAGTCGTCTATATGTGACCAACCCTGCAACATGACGTTTAATGGTTTTCAAAAGCTTGGGAGGGCATATGGGGGGCTCACCATTAACTTTTTTCTAGATGGGGCTAAAAATTTTCATGTAACATAACTTCTTGATGGGCTCTGTAATCCCAGTACTTGAGAGGCTGAGACAAGAGTGTCTCAGATTCAAGGTTAGATTTAGCAATTCAGTGAGATTCTCAGCCACTTAGACTTTGTTTCAAAATAACAAATTAAAGGACTTCCGGGAAGATGGCGACCGAGAAAAGCGGGGCTTAAGAGTCCCGCTAACAACCAATCTCCATTACCACAAAAAGAGCGCCTTTCATAGCCAGAAAACACCATCACCAGAAAAACAAAAAAAACCACCAGGCTCCAGAGAGAAAGCGGACTGAGAACAGAGCTCAGGGCCACAGAGGAGACACACAAGCCCGAGGACGCGGCAGCAGCGCCATACTGCCGGCAGCAGCGGCGAACTCAACGGACGGCTACAGCAAGCCAGGTGAGCCGCTGCGGAACAGCCAGGCGGGATCTTTCGGCGCAGACAGCATTTAAAGCTCCCAGTAGCTGAGCTCAGCACACGCTGCAGGGAGTCAGAGTGGAAATCAAAACCAGAGAAGAAAAAATACACCAGCCTCATGGCCGAGGGCATGGCAGAGGCGCCATATTGCCACGGGCGGCGGCAGCAGCAGTGAATTCACCGAGTCCAGTACAGCTACATCTGCGTACTCAAGAACAGTGAGTCAAATTGCGGGCCACTGAGGAGAAATCGCAGTATTGGGCCTCCTGGGACTTGACCCAGTGAGGGAGTGGTGGTGGCAGAGATATCACACCATAGGAGAACGTGCAACCTGGCACCCCCCATAGTTTAAAGCAGCCTCTATCGACTCCCTGGGTCGGAGACTCTGTGATACAACCCAGTAAAGGAGTAGTGGGGTCTGAGATAATACAGACTCAAGATCCAGAGCACCTTAAGTGAAGCCATAGTGACCCAAGGGAAGAACCCAGAGAAGGCACAAACCTCCAAAATCATGGGAAAGAGGAATAACACTGGAGTAATGAATGTGCCCAACCCCACAACATCAGAACCTGATAAAACAGAAAATCAGAGATTTCTAGAAGATCAAATCAGGAAAATAACTGTAGAAATAATAGAGGTGCTTCGAAAAGAACTCAGAGAGAGCCAAAAAGAGATAAAGGATGCAATTAATGAAGTAAAGGCCTCAATTCAAAGCACAAACAACCGATTAGACCACATGGAGAACAGAATCTCGCTCTTAGAAGATGAGCAATCCAAAAATGAATGCATAGTTTCTAATCTAGAAAAAAATATCCAACAGCAGGAATCTGACATTGAAGAAATATGGGCCCATCTTAAGAGAGCTAACCTAAGAATAATTGGAATAGAGGAGGGAAAAGAAAGTGATACCAAAGGGATCAACAATCTCTTCAAGGAAGTAATAGCAGAAAATTTTCCAAATATAGAGCAAGAGGTTGATACACAGATCCAGGAAACCTATAGAACTCCCTTTAGACAGGATCGGAGAAGAGGATCCCCACGCCATATAATTGTCAAAATGACCAATGTGGAAGCTAAGCAGAGACTCTTAAAGGCAACAAAAACAAAGGGCCAAGTGACATTCAGAGGCAAAACAATTAGAATCACTCCAGACTTCCCAAACCAAGTCATGAGAGCCAGAAGGGCTTGGAGTAACATATTCCAAACTCTGAAAGAAAACAACTTCCAGCCAAAAATTTCCTATCCAGCAAAACTTTCTATCAAATTAGATGGAGAAATAAGAAGCTTCCATGACAAACAGAAACTGAAGGAATTTATGTCTTCAAAACCAGCGCTAGAGAAAATACTCAAAGAGATTAACTACAAAGAAGAAATAGGTAACACTCACCAGAACCAGAGAAACAAGAGTTTCCATCCAACAGACAACTAAGATTGGTTATCTGTGGAGACTCATTATTTATGTTAGTCTTTTACCTATCTCTAAGTTGTATTGTTTGCCTTTATTGTTGTTAATTTTTAGGATTTCTAGTTGGAATATTAATAAACCTTCAGATATAGCATTTAGAAATATTTTATCCAATTCTATTAGTAACTTTTAACTCTGTTTACATTGTCTTTGGATATACAATATTTTCTTTTATTTTTTAGGGAGTTTGTATATTCTTCTGTTGCCTGTGCCATTGAAATCATATCCAAGAAATCACTGCCAATTTCAATGTTGTGAGGTTTTATGACCCAGATTTTCTCCTAAAAGTTTATAGTCTTAAGATTTATATTTAGGTATTTTATCTATTTTGAGTTAATACTTGTATATGGGATTAGGTAAAGGTCCAATTTTATTCTTTTCCATGTAATTATTATTTTTCAACAATATTTAGTTAAAAGATTATTATTTCCACCACCAAATGTTCGTGGAAACCTTGTCAAAAATAACTTGACAATATAGGGAAGAATTTAGCTCTAGGCTTGTATTTAACTCCAATGGTCTATATATCTGCCTTTAGAACAGTACTACACTGTTTCAATTATTGTAGCTTTATATGGTTTGAAATCAGAAAATATATATCTGCTAGCTTTGTTCTTTTTCAAGATCGTTTTGGGTATCTAGAATTCATATTCCATATTAGGATAGATTTTTTTTCTGAAAAATAAATATATAAATATATGATAGTTTCACCTAAAAAAAAACAGAAAAAATATGCTCTAGTAAGAAAGAAAGCAAAAAGAAATATTGAAATGCTATCTTTAAATCATCAAACACTTGGTATCAGACAAATGAAACTGTTATGTGAGATTATCATTTTTAATTTTGGATAAATTGCTATAATACTAGATGTCAACCACTAAGCCAAGCATGGGAAGGAGGGATGGGGAGAGAATGGGGGGGGGATCGGGTGGGGGCTGACTGGGCGATGTGTGCATGTATGTCTACAAAAGTTTGTATCCCACTATGATGTATGAATACAGTGCACCAATAAAATAAAATAAAAAAAAAAAACAAAAAAAAACCAAAATAACAAATTAAAAGGGCTGGGGGTGGGTAGCCTAGAGATAGTAGAATGCCCCTGGGTTCAACCCCCAGCACCATACATATGTATGTACATACATACATACATACATAGATACGTACATACATACATACATATACTGTTGCCTACCTGGGTTTCCCCAGGAAGCTCTGTATCTTTACTGTTCTTGAACTTCCAATTTCTCTTAGCCCTTTTTTGCTACACTAAAGTTTTTTTTTTGTGGTGGTACTGTGGATGTAATGCAGAGGCATTCTGCTCTGAGCTATATACCCATAGCTCTACTCTGAGCTTCTTTTTTACTTGGAAACTAGCTTCTTGCTAAGTTGCTGAAGCTGTCCTTGAACCTATGATCCTCCTGTCTCAGCCTCCCAAGTACTGGGATTACAGGCATGATCTACCACGCCCAGCAGCTAAGCTGCATTTTGATTACCCATTCACCAGGCAGTTCCCCAACAGTCTGGGAGTTCTCGGGGACAAGCCCTGTCCTGATTTACCCAGGTGTTTTTAGCACCTAGAAATGTGCTTAGTACCTAGAAGACATTTGTTGAATTACGGTTGGAGAGAATAAATAGATGTGGATATGGTATCAGACACAATTGTAAGCAGTTAGCAATTTGAATGGGTCACTTTTTCTGGGTTGAGACCCTTTAAAATTTGTTTTTTTTAGCATGTGTATGTTTAAAAGCAGCTCCACAAAGACACATGGTCTTGAAAAGTAGAGAGTCAGAGAGTAAAATGCAGAGATGTGTACATACAGTGGAGTTCAGCTTCTATCCACTTGTTTTATGTTGCCTACAAGCATATAAATGATAAACATTAAATATACCTTTATGGGTGCATTGCAATCACACATCATAGTGAAGGTCAGCGTGATAGGGACTAACATACACACAGCATTGGTGAACTTCACCCTGGATCCCACCCCAGTCCCTCCCCTTCTCCATACATGAGATTCACATTGACATTGACATTTCCTATTTGTGTATAGCGTCAACTTAAGTCTTCTCTCATCAGGTCTCCTTCCCACCCCTCCTTCCTCCCTAAATCCTTTTCTTTAAACCTCAGTGCTCCTGGGATTTCTCCTCCTTTATTTAAAGTTCCTTTTATATCCCAATTTCTCCCTAGCTTCCACGTACGGGAGAAAAATATGATCTTTGACTTTTTGTGACTGGCTAATCTCACTCAGCATAATATTTTCTAGTGCCACCCATTTTTCTGCAAATGACATAATTTTGTCCTTCTTTATGGCAGGGTCAAATTCCATTGTGTATGTATCCTATAACTTCACAATCCATCTATCTGTTGATGGACCCCTAGGTCCCATGGGTTAGCTACTGTGCATTGTGATACCAGATACATGGATATGCGTGCATCACTTTATTTTTTATTTTTTTTGTTTTTTGCAGTACTTGGGATGGAATCCAGGAGCATTCTACTTCTGAGCGACACCCTCAGCTCTATTTGTTATTATTTATTTTGAAACAGTCTCATTGAGTTGCAAAGGGCCTCACTAAGTAGCTGAGGCTGTCTGTGAACCATGATCTTCCAGTCTCAGCCTCCCAAATGCTGGGATTAAAAGTGTGTGCCACCACGCCCAGCTGTATCATTTGATTTTTATTTATTTATTTATTTTTATTTTTTAATTTTTTATTGGTGCATTATACTACTAATATATCATATTGGGGTAAAAATCTTGTGTGTACATACATGTACACATCACTGATTTAACCCCTACCCAATTCCCACCCCATTCCCTCCCCGTCCCTCCCTCCCTTGCTTGGCTTAGTGGTTGACTTCGATATGTTTAAGTACATTGTGTGTTTTGGAGATTTTCCTTCTTCCCCCCTCCTTTCTCCTCCTTTAGGCTGTCTTTGCTCCTCTATAGGATTTCCTTTTTCATCTAGAGTTCCTCCTATGACCCATTTCTCCCTAGCTCTCACATATTCATTTGATTTTTAAAGAATGTTTTTGTTCACAAAATCCTTCCTAACCTGAGAAATTTCCTTGCTTTTTTCATATTAGGCAAACATTTCCTCTTTAATCTGAAGAAATATGCTCTCTGGATATATGGTATTTCTGCAAACTCCATGGGCTTTGCTGGGGTCCAGTTTCATGGTTCCAAAAGAAATTCAAACCATCTGGGGAATCTGCAGGCCTAGTGAAGTTAGCTATTGTAGCCTGTCCAAATAAATTCTATCAGAGTGAACCTTTACTCCCAGATAGATAGTCTAATCTAAGGTTGCAGAAATTCCAGATTCTGGACTTTATCATAAAATGAGATCCCCCTGCCTCCCTCTGGTGAAGTGATTGGTGGGGGTTTGTGGAGAACAGAGACATTTATGATCCTAAACTTCTGCCTCCCTTGCCTGGGTAGAATAAGCAACAAAAACAGATTTGATAGTTACAGAGATGAAATGAATCTGGGAGAGAAACACACCAAGTGCTGTGTGCATGTGTGTTCTGGTCACTCTAACCTCATTTTGATGTATAATCACAATGCATCAATGAAAGCATATTAAAAACAAATGTGTTGAAAGAAGACTGCGTAGTCCCCACTGGGGCCAGAAAGGCTGGAGAACTGGGCAGGGTCACAGGGAGGTTGAGTGACTGGAATCAGTGGTAGTTGTGTACAGAGCTGGAGTGATGGGGTCCCCATGGCTGTGCTCTGCACCCCACAGGCTGTATAGCTGCTGCTGGTCATAGTGGGCATCACTGACCCCACTTCCCTTAGGAATGGGGTACTTTTCAGTCACTACTTGGCCTCAGAATGACTTCATCATAGACTCCTATTCTCTGCATCCTCAACTGTTGTTTCAAAGTCCTGGGTGGGACTATTTGAACATGTAAGTCTGGGCCATGTCCCCATGGTTCATCTTGAAGGGAGGTTGGGGAGGTGAGTATCACAGTCTCTGACTCTGAAGGAGACAGCAGAGGTAGGGAGGATCCCATAAACATAGAAAAGAATTTCATCTGCTGGATAGCCCAAAGAAAAACCCTCACAACAAGCTCAAGCTAGTGTTGGTCAATAATAGAATCGTCTAGCTGGGGATGGTGGCGCATGCTTGTAATCCCGGCATTCAGGAGGCTGAGACTGGGGGACTGCGGTTCTCAGACAGCCTCAGCTACTCAATGAGGCCCTCCGCAACTTAGTGAGACCCTGTTTCAAATTAAAGAATAAAAACTAGGGCACAGGCTGTAGCTCGGACATCGAATGCCCCTGGGTTACATCCCCAGCCCCATTAAAAAAAAAAAAAAAGAATCATTTTCTTGGTGTTTTATTTTTATTTATTTATTATTGTTTTATTTTTGGTGGTACTGGGGATGAAACCCTTCTACCTCTGGGATACATTCCAGACCTCTTTTATATTTTATTTTGAAATAGGGTCTCTTAAGCCAGCGAGGCTAGCTTCCAACCTGAGTGATCCTCCTGTCTCCACCTCCCAAAGCGGGGATTACAAGCATGTACCCCCAACCCCGCCGTTTCTTGGTGTTTTAGATCCTGATAATAAAATGTCTTGTTGGTTCAACACAGTAACATGGGTAGATGGAAAACCATGAAAAATCTGCTCTCTCCCATTTTCTTGTGTGTCTGAATGAGATGTCGCTGGGGGGTGTGTCAATTTTACATAGCACTTGGTGCCGAGGCTCCGGATCCTGACTTGGAGTCAGGCTCTGCCATTCACTGGCTGAGTGCTTTGGGGGCATAACTGAATCTCTCACTGCCTTAGTTTACTCATATGGGAACTGGAGAGGACCTTATCACCAGCCTTGTGCTTAGGGTTTGTGAGAGATGATATCCATAAGGCACCTAGCCATGCCTAGCACATCCCCATGCTTAGTGAATGGTTGCTTTTGGTTAAGTTTGAGGGACTTAAGACTGGGAACTGGCCAGAAGGGTCCAAATGCAAGGCCCTGCTGATGCCCAGGATGGACCAGATGTCCAACTCCAGGGATCATTTGGAGGAAGGAGGTCATGATAAATGAGGAAGTGGGTGACCTCCAAGTTGGATGACCTCTATCAAACACACTGGGCAAGTTCCCAAATGCTGCTGGTCACAGGTGCCTGAGCACAACAAGCTGCTTTTCAAAGTACAATTAAAGAGGCAAATGCTTGATGACCTCATGGGGTAGACCCACCCGGGCTCCATCTGCTCAGGTTAGAAACAACAATTATGCAGCATAGGGGGAAAACGTGTTTTTTTTTTTTTAAAGAGGATTTAAAATTTCTATATCTTCTTAGTTCAGTTTAGGAAGTTTATATGTGTCCAGAAAATTGTCATTTTCTTCTAAGTTTTCCATTTTGTTGGAGTATAGTTTTTCAAAGTAATTTCTGATAATCTCCTCGATTTCTGTGTAGTCGGTGGTAATATCTCCTTTATCATCTCTTGTTTTAGTAATGTGGGTTGACTCTCTTTTATTTTTTGGTTAGGGTGGCTAGTGGTTCATTCATCTCAAGAAAAGAAACTATAGGCCTGTATCATTGATGAACTTAGATGGAAAAGTGCTATACAAAATACTAGCAGCATGTATTTAAAACCACATCAAGAAAATCATGCACTCTAACCAAGTAGGATTCATCCTAGGGATGCAAGGCTGGTTCAACATGTGTAAAACAATACATGCAACTCATCACATAAAAGGAAACAAAGACAAAAATCACATGATCATTTCAGCAGATACTGGAAAATCATTCGACAAAATCTTAACACCCATTTATGCTAAAAGCACTGCAGGGAATTTGAATAGAAGGATTATGCTTCAACATCATAAAGGCAATATACATTAGGCCCACCCACAGCCAACGTCATATTAAACGTGGAAAACCCGCAAGAATTCCTCCTAAAAACAGGAACAAGAAAAGTATATCTACTATTACTTCTTTTCAGTATAGTACTTGAGACTCCAGTTAGAGCAACAAGGCAAGAAAAAGAAGTACAAATAGGAAAAGAAGAACTAAAACTATCACTATTTACAGATGACATGAGAATATACATAGAAGACCCAGCAAACTCAACCAAAAAGCTTATAGAACTAATCAACAAATTCAACAGTGTCTGGATACAAAATCAATCATAAAAAGTATTAGAAGCTACCTTTCTAAAGTGAATCAAGAAGATATAGAAAATTTAAGCCAAACAATAGCAGTCAAAGAGATTGAAGCAGCAATAAAGAGCCCTTCATCAAACAAGAGCCTGGAACCAGATGGTTTCCCAAGTGAATTTTATAAAACCTTTACAGAGGAGCGAATCCCGATACTCCTCAATATATTTCAAGAAATAGAAAGAGATGCGACTCTCAAATACATTCTATGAAGCCAACATCCCATTAATACCCAAACAAAATAAACACAGCTCAAGGAAAGAAAACTACAGGCCTATATTGTTGAGAAACTAAAAAAAATACTAGCAACACGCATTCAAAACCATATCAAGAAAATCATGCACCATGACCAAGTAGAGTTCATTCCAGGGATTCAAGGCTGGTTTGAAACAAAAATATCAATCCATGTAATTCACCACATAAATATAACCAAAGACAAAAATCACATGATAATTTCAGTAGATGCTAAAACAGCATTTGACCAAAATTCAACATCCATTTATGCTAAAAGCACTGCAGAAAAGTGAAAAAGAAGGAACATACCTCAACATCATAAAGTGAATATATATCAGACCCACAGATAACATCATATTAAATGGGAAAAAACTTTGAGAATACTCCCTATAAACAGGAACAAGACAAAAATGTTCATTATTTCCACTTCTTTTCACTATAGTACTTGAGGCTCTAGCCAGAGCAATAAAGCAAGAGAAGGAAATCAAAGGAGTACAAATAGGAGAAGAACTAAAACTTTTGCTATTTGCAGATAACATAATACCATACTTAGAAGACCCAACAAACTCAAACAAAAGGCTTATAGAACTGATCAACAAATTCAGCAAAGTATCTTGATACAAAATCAATCTTAAAAAATCAAAAGCTTTTCTGTATGTCAATCAGAAATACACTGAAAAATCCAGAAAACACTTCCACTTATGATAGCCCATAAAAATAAAATTTTTTTATCCTATGAAAATAAAATTTAACAAAGGAGGTAAAAGACCTCTACAAAGAAAATTATGAAACATTAAAAGAAATAGAAGACTTAGGAGATTAAAAGATCTTCCATGTTTTTGGATCATCAGAATAAATACAATCAAAATGGCCATTATTCCGAAAGTGTCCTAGAGATTCAATGCAATACCCATTAAATTGTCAAGGTCATTCCTCTAAAACATAGAAAAATCAGTCCTTAAATTCATTTGGAACAACAAAAATACCAGAATAACTAAAGTAGTTCTCAGCAACAAAAACCATGCAGTAGGAATCACAATACCTATACTACAAAGCCATAGTATTAAAAACAGCATGGTACTAGCACTAAAACAGATATATAGACCAATGAAGCAGAACAAAACACTCAGAAACAATTCCGCACACCTACAGCCAATTGATTTTTGACAGTGGGGCCAAAAATATACACTGGAAAAAAGATAGCCTGTTCAACCATGGTGTTGGTAAACTGGTTAACCATATGCAGAAAAATGGAAATAAACTCCACTTTCTCACCCTGCACAAGAGTCAATTCAAGATGGATCAAAGACTTGGAAATTAGACCAGAGACCTTGAGGCTCCTTGAAGAGAGCATAGGTTCAACATTTCAACACAGAGGCACAGAAAAAGACTCTCAGAAAGACCCCAAAGATACAAAAAACTAAAAGGTGTATAAATACATTGGATTGCATTAAACTGAAGAGCTTCTGTACAGCAAAGGAAACTGTAAAGAACCTCAATCGAGTGCCAACAGGATAGGAGATTTTTGCCACCTATTTTTCTGATAAAGGACTAATATCTAAATATACAGAGAACTCAAGAAACGAAGCACCAAGAAAACAAATAACCCAATGAAAATGGGCAAATGAACTAAATAGATACTTCACGAAAGAAGAAATTCAAATGGCCAATATATGTATCAAAACATATTCAACATCATTAACAACCAGAAAGTTGCAAATCAAAACAACCCTGAGGTTTTACCGAACACCAATTGGAATGACAAACATTAAAAATACAAATGCCGGGCGTGGTGGCACACGCTTGTAATCCCCGTGCTTGGGAGGCGGAGACAGGAGGATCGCACAGGTTCGAAGCCAGCCACGCTGGCTTAAGAGACCTTGTTTCCAAATAAAAATATAAAATAGATCTGGGAGTGTAGCCCAGAGGTATAAGGGCTTCCAGGAACCCCAGTACCACCACCAAAAATATATATATATATACATATATATCTATATCTATATCTATCTATCTATCTATCTATATATATATATATATCAACAAATGCTGGCAAGGATGTGGAAAAGTGGGAACTCTAATACATTGTTGGTGGGATTGCAAATTAGTGCAACCACTTTGGAAAACAGTATGGAGGATCCTCAGAAGAATGGAAACAAACCTACCAAGCGAGGTCTGGGTATACCACTTCTGGATATCTACCCAAAAGGATGGAAACTAAACTACCAAACTAATGCATGCATGTCTATATTCATAGGTGCACAATTCACAATTGCCAAACTATGGAACCTGTGAAGATGTCCATCAACAGATGAATGGATTACAAAACTATGGGATATGTACACAATGGAATTTTACTCAGAACAAAATTACATAATTTGTGGGGAAATGGATAGATGTGGAGATCATTATGGTAAGTGAGATTGGTCAGTCACAAAACGTTAAAAATCAGATGCTCTCCTTAATATGCGGAAGCTAGAGAGAAAAAAGGGTTATGGGGGAACTCTAGACGAGGAAGGAGAAACCATAATTGTGCAAATAAGGATACCTAACTGAGGGGAATGGGGGACAGAAGAGAGAAATTCTCTAATCTACATGATGTACATTCACAAACATATTAAAATCAATCACTAAGCCAAACCTGAGAATGAGGGAGGGGAGAAGGAATGGGGTGGGAACTGAAGAGGGGCTAAATGAGTGATATGTGCATGTATGCCTCTACCATCTTGTACTCCATTAAGATATGTGAGTACCATGCACCAATAAAAATTAAAAATAATAAAAGGGAAGGATTTTCTTGCAGAACTCAAAAGGGGTGTTGTCAAATAAAGAGGATTTCAGAAACCTTCCTTTAGGTCACAGTCCTAGGGAAGCCATCAACCTGGGACACATTTATATTTCTGTTTTATTTTTTGTTCCAGTTATCCAGGAGATAATAAAGAGGTTTTTGTTATTATTTAGCATTTTTGATAAATTAGGAAAGAGAATGAACTACCTCAGAGAGAAAGATGCTCAGAGATGTCCCTACCTTGGTTTTGCCCTCACAGAGATCAGTTGAGTGCATGTAAGAAATGCTATTTCAGAGCTGGCACATCACCTCTAGAGCTACTGCATTTAAGGCTGGGCTGATTGTTAAAAGGGTCATTTAAGCATTTTCTAGAGGGGTTAGGGATAGAATAGGCACACACCAGTCATCCAAGGGGAAGCTAAAGCCATCATTTCCCTCTTTAATGGAGGAAGAGGATGTAACTAGCCACCATTTGCACGGGACAGTGGCCTATTTTATGGTGCGGACAGTGAGCCATCCCTCTTTTCCTACTGCATCACGAGCAAGATTCAACACAGTCTTGTGGCTTTTCGGAAATGGTAAAGTGTAAAATTCAAAACCCATCCAGTCTCAGCTGAGTGTGGTGGTGCACACTTTTAATCCCAGTACTTGGGAGGCTGAGACAGGAGGATCACAGGTTCATGGCCAACCTCAGCAACTTGGGCTGGGGGAGAGGGGGGAAAGCTCAGAAGTAGAATGCCCCTGGGTTCAATCTTCAGTATCACAAAAACAAAACAAAACAAAACAAAACCCCAGTCTAGTCTCTGATACCACTAGTCTGCCTTCTTTGTGGTCCCTAATGCTCACCTTCCTTCCGCCAGCAGCAGAGTTCAATTATGCATTGCTTAGCATCCTGGGCTCTGGACTCACAGAACTCACTTGGCTAGTGCAGAGAAATGAATAGGTTTCAACTCTCCTCAGACAGATTGGTACTGGCTGATTGCAACAGTATTGAGTGGGCTTGTAAAGGGAGTTGCGTCTAGGTGCAGTGGGCAGGAGGTAGGCGATTGATAGGTAATGTCTGCCAGGGTCGCAGAGGGAGGAGTGCTGGCCCCAGTGTTACTCGGCCATTGCTGATCAGTGCGCAGAGCATGGGATCAGAATTGGGGTCCAGCCTTGGTTTAGCCATCACATGCTATGTGAGTTTTGAACAAACTTCAGTGTCCTTATTTTCTTAAATGTTAATTTAAGGGAAATAAAGAAAATAGCTTGTTGAAAAAATCCACATGGCTATTCTAAAAACCAAAACAAGTTATTTTGAATGCATAGAAATATGTATAACATACCTGTTTTCCAAATTGAAGGCTAACTGGGAAGCTTACAGACTTATGTAAACAAGATATATTTATTGTAAATTTATTGATCTATTTGTTTTTCATTTGTGGAAGGTGTAGGAAAAAGGAACGTGAAGTGCGTAAGTAAAAACGAGAGAGTTGCAGGGGTCAGAGATATAAGGGATTTATATATTAACTAGAAGAGTGACTTTCCCATTTATTTTGGATCTAAGAAGCTCCTTTGCCTCAGACAAAATCCTCTATGGCGCTTGATACAATAAACCAATAGGTGGTGCTATTCTCTTTGAAGCTATATTTTTATACTAGGCTCCCCAGATTCTTAGCATAGAGTAAATGCCATCAAATATATTTGAGCTCAATTAGGTGTTCCAGACATCTCCAGAACGAGGTATTAAAATGTTTCTTACTGCCAGGTGTGGTGGCACACGCTTGTAATCCCCGCGCTTGGGAGGAGGAGACAGGAAGATCGCATAGGTTTGAAGCCAGCCGCGCTGGCTTAAGAGACCCTGTTTCCAAATTTAAAAAAAAGTATAAAAATAGGTCTGGAAGTGTAGCACAGAGGTAGAGGGTTTCCAGGAATCCCAGTACCACCAAAAAAAAAATGTTTCTTGCAGGAAGAATGGAATCACCATATGACCCATCTATATCACTTGGTATTTACCCAAAATAATTAGTCAACATACTATTGCAATATATGCCTACCTATGGTTAATAGCAGCAAAATTCACAATAATCAAGTTGTGGAACCAGCCCAGGTGTCCATCAGCAGATGAGTAGAAAAATAAACTGGGGCATACATACACAGTGGCATTTTATTCAGCCTCAAAGAAGAAAAAAAATTATGTGATATGCAGGAAAATGGATAGGACTGCAGAGCATTATGTTAAGTGAAATAAGCAAGACTCAGAAAGAGTTGTATGTTTTTTTGAATATGTGGAAACTAGAAAGGAGAAAAAGGGAGGCCTTATGAAACTAGAGGGAGACCAGTAGAGGAAGAAGGGTAGGGGAGGAGAAGGGGAGGGGGCACCCGGGGGTAACACTGACCAGATTGTGTGTGTGGACACACAGACACGTAACAGTGAATCCCATTATCATATATATGATCACAACACGCCAGTAAAAACATGTTTCTAGTATGTTAAATTCCTCAGACTCACCAATGGCTTCTTGGACCTTGTCCTCCGTGTGACCAAATTCCCCTCCCAGAGGTTGGGAATAGAAAACCTTGTTTAGCTGAGAGCCCAATGGTAGGATGCCTGGTATGGGGGGAAAGATTTATGTGAGAGAGAAAACCCAGTCATGAATACGTTATAACCACAAGGGCATGAAGAAACAGCAGTTCTGATTGTAAAATTCTCAAGTGGGATGAGACATTCTTGCATTGTTTTTATCTTATCAGCATCATTCATCCGACAAATACTAACCCAATAGCTCTTGTGTATCAAGGTACTGTACTTACCACACAGGGTGTACAGTGGCTTGTAAAATCATCTTTTTTTTTTGGTTCTGGGCCTTGAACCCAGGGGCATTCTACCTCTGAGATATACCACTAGCCTGATTTTTTATTCTTTATTTTGAAACAAGGTCTCACTAAGTTGGAAAGGGCCTCACTAAGTAGCTGAGGCTGGCTGCGAACCTAGATCCTCCTGTCTCAGATTCTGAAGTGCTGGGATTTCAAATGTGAGTCACAATGCCTGGCTGTGGTCTTTGTTTTCATGGAACATATATTTTGTTGTAAGAAGCAGGATGCAGCCAGGCAGCGTGGTGTGTATGCCTGCAATCCCAGTACTTGGGAGTCTGAGACAGGAGAATCCTAGGTTCAAGATCAGCCTCAGCAACTTAGCAAGATACGTTTTTAGAATATTGGATAAATTGCTATAAAACTAGATATCAACCACTAAGCCAAGCATGGGAAGGAGGGATGGAGAGGGAACGGGGTGGGGATCGGGTAGGGGCTAACTGGGCGATGTGTGCATGTATGTCTACAAAAGTATTTTCTTTATACCATTATGATGTATGAATACATTGCACCAATAAAAATAAATTAAAAAAAAGAATAAAAATAAAAATAGGGCTGGAGGTGTAGCTCAGAGGTAGAATGCCCCTGGGTTCAATTTCTAGTACCAGAAAGAAAAATCAAATTGTAAATACACAGAATAAAAATACATGGTGTTTATACAAAGGAACTCGAAGTGGAACACTTATAAATAGTGCTCTATACCTGTTAAATGAATCAATAAAAGCTTATTATTGGACACCAGTGGCCCCAAATCATACTGGTTGACAATAGATGTTTGTGGGAATATCAAGAGTCAAACCATCTTCATTGTAATTGTGGAGTTCCCCTGGGGCTCAAGAGGAACCTCGTCTGCCTGATGGACTGGAAGTTTGGCTCAGAGCATCGTGGCTAGAGCTTTTTATTTCTTGATGTGTTTGAGCTTCCTGGCAACATTTCTGAGCATAGAGCGATGATGTAAAAGCCACTCACTGTTCATGGTAATGGAGCAAAGAGGAATTGTGCTAGGAATTTATGCTGGTTGGAGAAGGTGCTGGAGTAACTAACTTATGAGAGAATAGCATTAATAAATTTTGTTGACTGAGGAAAGGCAACACAATTTTATGGATCTAGAGAACACACTGGAAAAAGTGGGGCTCAGAGCTGGGAGAAAGTGGTTATAGAAAAACACTCAGAGTCAGAGTAGAGAGATAAGGACCGGGAGGCAACCAGACAGGGACACACCGTGGACGAAGGTGGTCTTCTGTGCTTGGACTTTCCCCTCCTTTCTATGGGAATGAAAGTGGACATAAGATACCTCGTGTGAAATCTAATTCATAAAATGCATAGCTCTCCAAATGAACTGCCAGTCTGATTGTGATGGCTAATTTTGACATGACAATTTGACTGGGCCCTGGGGTGACCAGATTAGATGTTATTTCAGGTGTGTGTGCAAAGATGTTTTGAGATGAGGTTAGCTTTCGAATTGGGGGGGTCAGTGAAGTAGAGGCATCTTCTCCATGTGAACAGGCATCGTTCTGTCTATCAAGAGTCCAAGTGGAGCGAGAAGCAGAGGAAGGAAGGATCAGGCCTCTTCCTACTCTTTAGCTAGGATTTATTCCACTGGCTCTTCTGGTTCTCAGCCCTTCAGACTCAGACTGGAATAAGATCTCCAGCTTTCCTGGGTCTTCAGTTTATAGGTGGTTAAAATCATTGCAATTCTCAGCCTCTATGATTATATGAGTCAGTTCTTTCTTTCTTTCTTTCTTTCTTTCTTTCTTTCTTTCTTTCTTTCTTTCTTTCTTTCTATCTCTCTTTCTCCCTCCCTCCTTTTTTGTGCTCCATTCGATAGCTCAGCTGGTAGAGCAGAGGACTGCAGTGCATACCCTCCTTTCTTTTATACTGAGGATTGAACCTAGGGGCGTTGTATCTCAGAGCTACACCTCCAGCCCTTTAAAATATTTTAACAGTTTTTAAACATGGTCTCACTATATTGCTGAGAGCCTCGCTAAGTTGCTGAGGCTGGTCTTGAACCTATGGTCCTCCTGTCTCTGTCTCCTAAGTACTGGGATCACAGGTGTGCGCCACCATACCAGACCATGTGAGCCATTTTCTTATATAAAAATCTCTCTATTGTGCCTCATATGTACAAATACATCTCAATTTATGATGTGGTTATGTTCTGATAAACCTATGGTAAGTCAAAAATATTGTAACTTATAAATGCATGTATTACACCTAACCTCTCCACCATCAAAGCTTAGCAGCAAAGTAGGCTGTGGGTATCCAGTGCTCACCCTCCTGCTCAGTAGCTACGTGACAGCTGCACTTCCTGCTGTGGTCCAGCATGCAAGACGGCATTGCGCTGCATGGGATAGCCTGACTAAAGTCCAAGATGTGGTTTTGACTAAAGGCACATCACTTTTGCATCATCGCAAAGCTAAAGACTCATAAATTGAACGATTATAAGTTGGGGAACATCTGTATGCCTATTTCTCTGATTGGTTCTGTTTTTTTGATGGCAGAACCTTGATGAAGGCATAGAAACAAATGCCATAAAGAAGAATTCGTCAGTCGGGTTTGGTGGCTCATGCTTGTAATCTCAGTACATGGGAGGCTGAGACAGGAGGATCGCAGGTTAGCGGCCAGCCTCAGCTACTTTGTGAGGCCCTCTGCAACTTAGTGAGACCTGGGTTCGAAATAAAGAATAAAAAAATAGGGCTGGGGGTGTAGCTTGTAGGCAGAATGCCCCTTTGTTCAATTCCCAATACTGCAAAAGGAAGAAGAAGAAGGAGAAGGAGAAGGAGGAGGAGGAGGAGCATTAGTTAGCTGGGAATGGTGGTGCATACTTGTAATCCCAGCACTTAGGAGGCTACGACAAGAGGATCTTGCAGGATCATAGCCAGCTTTGGTGATGCAGGAAAGCCTTCTGCAACTTAGTGAGACCCTGTTTCAAATAAAAAAAAATAGGGCTGGGGGTACAGTTCAGAGGTAGAATGCCTCTGGGTTCATTTCCCTGGCTGTGAGCTCAGCGTGAGGAAGGACCTGGCCTCTGCACTGGCCTGTTGCCTCACAGTGGAGCATCCACATCTCCTTGCATCTCAGCACTTACACTGTGGAAATCCAGAGCCTGAAACCCAGCAGCCCATGGCACACAAATCCATGTGGATCTGCTGCCATCCTGTTTCCCTTCCTGTGTGTGAGGCCTCCTGGCTCTGCTGGGATTCTGATCTTATATGTACTTTGCTGGAGAGAGAGTTCTCCACACCACCCTTGCCTTACACCTGCAGCTCTCTCGTGTAAGCTTATTGTCCCAGCTGGGCTATAGCCTGGTTGCCTTTGAAGACCCACCCTCAACTAGGTGGATTTCTGTGTGCATGCGTGCATGCGTGCGTGCATGCATGTGTGCGTGTGTGTGTGTTGCTGGGGATTGAACCCAAAGCCTTGCACATGCTAGGCACATGCTCTTCCACTAAGCTATTTCCCCAGTCTTTTTTATTTTATTTTAAGGTAGGGTCTCCCTAAGTTCCCCAGGCTGGCCTTGAACCTGTGATCCTCCTGCTTCAGCCTCCTGAGTAGCTGGGATTATAGGCATGCACCAGTGCGCCCAGCTCACCTAGGTTTGGTGCTCCTGTATCCTGCTGCTTCTCTACTCCCTACCACGTGTCCCACACGCTTGTCCAAGCTCCTGGTTTCTTTTTTGAAGGGCTTTGGAAGCAGAGAATGGGTCTGTTGACTCGTCTTCACATCCAAGCATAGCACTCAGCATGGAGTTGCCCCCAGACACACAGACCAATGTTCTGTCTGCCTGTGGCTCATCACTGCCCGCCTCATCTGTAAGTTTGAGGCCACCCTGGGCAACTTAGTGAAACCCTGTCTCAAAGTACAATAGGCTGGGAGCTGGGATGTAGCTCAGTGGTGGGGTATGTGCTTGCATGTGCCCTTTGAAAAATGGTACCATAGCTAGGTGTGGTGGCACATGCCTGTAATCCCAGTACTTGGGCAGCTGAGACGAGGATTGCAGGCTCCAAGCTAGCCTCAGCAACTTAGTGAGGCTCTCTCTCAGCAGCTTGGTGAGACCCTGCTTCAAAAACAAAAAAATAACCTGTAAGAGGTATCACTTCAGAGCTCCACTAATCAAGGGTCAAGTGTGTTCATAAGTAGGTTGGTGTTATGATAAAATTTATGAAATGAGTAAAAAAAATAAAATAGGGCTGGAGGTGTTGCTCAGAGGTAGAATGTCCCTGGATTCAATTCCTAGTAACACATATACACCCCTACACCCACACCCACACACACACACACACACACACCCACACCCACACACACACCCCCACACACACACGCATGTGCGTGCACACACGCATGCATACACACACACACGTGATATCACAGAATTTCCACCTGAGAAGCTGATGACCGTCCTCTTGAGGACACAAGGCAAGTTGCATAGAGATGCAAGGTGGCACTATCTGCTGGGCGTGCTGGGTGGAATGATGGCGTCTGCTGGGCTTGCTGGGTTCAATGATGGCGTCTGCTGGGCGTGCCGGGTGGAATGATGGCGTCTGCTGGGCTTGCTGGGTTCAATGATGGCGTCTGCTGGGCTTGCTGGGTTCAATGATGGCGTCTGCTGGGCTTGCTGGGTTCAATGATGGCGTCTGCTGGGCGTGCCGGGTGGAATGATGGCGTCTGCTGGGCTTGCTGGGTTCAATGATGGCGTCTGCTGGGCGTGCCGGGTGGAATGATGGCGTCTGAGGCCTCCCTTTTATCTGTTGCTCATTCTTGTGCATGGGAGCACTTACACATTGGCCTCTCGTTAATGCTGTCTTTGCAGAGGACAGTTTGATGAAGACAAGGCTTCCTCTCTGCACCCAGCAGGGTAATGGGCCTCTCTGACGGCCCTCATCTTCATTACCTAATAGAGAGCATTTGCCTTCTGCAAGCTGACGCGTTTTGATTTATGCAGCAGATTTGCCATGATTAAGGTGTCTTCTTTGTTATTAAGATAAACACTGACCTTGTCTTTCTTGAGGTGAATGACTGATGAAAGATAATTTTTTTTTTTTTTTTTTTTTTTACTACCCCGTCAGGTTAATTGGATGGTTTCTGTCCAGGGACCAACACGTTCTGATTTAACATCGAAATCTCTTTGTAAAAGCCTCAATGCCAGTGAGATTAAATCTAAGATTAACCAATGGGCACAAGGGACCCGAAGATAGATTTTTTAAAAAAGTTGACTCATTATAAAGCACGACCATGTAACGGAAGGAATGGGGGGTGAGGGGCGGCACGTCTCCAACTGGTGTTCATGCAGAGGGTGGGTGCTCATGGGGCAGGAACAGAGTTAATTTATTCATTCCACAGACATCCAAGGAGCACCTGTGTGATGCTGGATCTTGAACCAGGTGCTGGGAAGAGCTACCTTAAACCCAGGAGAAGTGGGCTCAGTCTTGTTTCAATAACAGAAACACATCAATAACAAACAAACACAAATGTAGCAGTGAGTGCTTACCAAGCTCTTACTCAGTAGCAGCACCAGGCTCACCTTGCGCGTACCACCCCCTTCTCGTAATCCCGCCCTTAGGCACTCCTTCTCTGCCATGCACTGGCTGTGTGAGCTTTGGAGGGTCCCTTCCCCTCCCTGACCATCAGCTTCTTCACTTAGGTAGCTCCTCCAGCTCTGTGGTATGTGTTCATGTGTGCAGGTGTGTTTCCCTTTTTCCTATTATTTATAGCACCTAAACAGAGGTCTAAGGCCTCCCAGGGATCAAACTTCAGTTTTCAAGGAAATAGGCCCATTGAGCAACACCAAACAGAGAGAGAGGAAGAGGGAGGGTTCCTCCTGACACCTCGGGTTCATTGTTCTGATCTGCGCCTTGCCCTGCGGGATTCTTTCTGGAACTCTTGCCTTTGTTCTCATACCGTCTTCTTGGCAATTTGGGGTGAAAGGCTTCAGGCGTTTTCTGGGTACACAGGGCCAGGCCAAACTCTGGGAGTACATCCTGTTGCTGGGAGAGTTCAAGTGCGTGGCCTCTGACCCCTCCTGCCTGAGGCCGAGCAGAAGTTTGCTGGGCCACGGGCACGCTCTTCAGGGACGCAGGCTCTGGCATACCAAGGGGGCAGGGTGGGGGCGGTGTGTCTTATCACTGAGGTGGTTCAGAATTGCAGGTGCATGCTGATAAGAAAATCAGACGAGCTTGTGTTGTTGTTAAATTCTCTTCAAGGCAACATGCCCCTGACTGTCCATTACCACAAGGAGCCAAGGTAGTTTACGACAGAATGGAGGGCCCCTGCCGCCTGCCTGTGGGCACAGGCTGGAAATCCGTGTCTTGAGAGTTCTGGGATAAAGGTGAGGGGAAGGTATTTATGGAAGCCACAGGTTGCACTGCTTTTGGAGTGAGTCCAAGATCTGCCTGGACAAGGGGACTCATTCTTCCAACATTGTTGAGCAGTTACTTGGTAATAGGACCTGGGCATATGTCACGAATATGTCGCATCATTGAATTCAATCCCCACAATTGATCCTTTTGGATGAGCCACATTCCTCTTTACAGAAGAGCAGTTCAAGCTCAGGGATGTGCAGTCATGCTTGTCTTCCAGCTGGGATCCGTCTCACTGGCAAACCGTGCACATCTGGCTGGTCACATCAACCCCTGGTCTGGGCCCGGTTCTTGTCTGCGGTCTCCTATTGCCTGCTTGCACATGGTTTAAGCTTGAAGTTTCCTGCAGACTGTGACAAGATCTTAACATCTTAGTCACCAGGAGGCCTGTGTGCGTTGTCATGGATACCTTGCTACTGGGGACATCAATGGGGCAAAAGGGCAAAAGCCTAAAGTTGTAGCCCTAGACGTGAGAAGCAAGCCCTTAAACCTGGCCTTTCAGTGCATGGTCTGAGAAGTTGTTAAAGAGGGGAAGGGAGCAGGTAAATAATCCTATATCTTTGTCCGACAGCACTACCGTTAACATTTTTACAGGAACTTGGTCCAGCGGAGGCGGGTACAGGGAGAGCGTGCTCTTCGGTTGCCTGTACCTCCCCGGTGCACCATCTCCCCGTTGCATCACCTCCTGCACCTCCCAGCCCACCACAGAGCTTGCTCAGCCGCTCCTGCCTCTCAATCTCACGCAGAAGCTCATCTCATCCCCAGGCTCAGGGCGCTGAAGTCCCTTTGTGCTAGGAGACACAAAGTTCTGAGAAAACTGAATGGCCAGGTTACAAGTTTGATCTTTTTTGCAAGGGTGTGCATATGTGGATGCGTGTGCGTGTGATCGTGGTGTGTGTGTGGCACCCACATAGGTAGCTGTTAATGTGGTTTGAACAAACCCTTCCCAAATACAACCCAGTTTCTAGGGAACAATTTGGAAAGTTCCCAAGGTGGAGAGCAATGGGCCACAAGCAATAACCTTGACGTAGTAGGTAGCAAGTTTGAATGGCTTTTTTCTTGGCAGTAATTTCTTCTGTGCCCAAGGAAGGTGTAGGGGAAACAGAAGCTCGCAGGAAGAACTCCGGCCGACGTCCTTTAAGTGGTCTCGGGAGGGGGCCGAGGCTCTCAGCCAAGTAGCTGGTTGTCACGGAGAGCCAAACATTTGGTTTTGAGTTCAGCTCCCATTTGGAATTCATTTCCCAGCCCTCAAAGTATGAGATGAGGCCGTTGTTATTTATTTATTTTTCTTTATTCTTAGGCATGTTTGCTTTCAGGCAAGGAGCCAAGGTAGTTTCTGTGAAGGCCGGAGAGCTCAGGTATTTGTAAGATGAGCAAAATGTCACGAATGGAGTGTGAAGAGGATGTGTGGAAATTGGACAAGGGGGAGGGGAGGCAGCACTGCTGTACTGCCTTCTTTTTCTGTCCTCTTAGGAAACCAGAAAGCCAGAAGCAATGTGATCCATCACTACCACAACACCCTCCCTGCTTTTCCTCTTTCCCGTCTCTCCCCATTCCTCCTTCCTCTTTCCTCATCTATTTATCCAGCATCCATCCATCCATCCATCCATCCATCCATCCATGTATCTATCATCCATCCATATATACATATATTCATGTATATATACATACATATATTAATCTATCCATTTATTCATCTATCTATTTATACGTTTTTTCATCTATATATGCACAATTCATCTATACATGCATACATATTATATATACATTCATCTATTCATCAATTGATCCATCCATCCATCCATCCATCCATCCATCCATCCACTCACCCACTATTTCTTCTATACATATATGAAAACTGAACCAAATATCTGTTATAAGCCAATGGATACAAAGATGAATCTTTGAACCCTGGCTTCTAAACACTGTGCTTAACTGGGGAAAGGCACACAAGCGCAGCCCTGCCACAGAGCAAGGCGGTTATTACAACAGAAGTTCATGCAGATGGTCCAAGGAGCACAGCAGAGGGCTGTGGGCTCTGCCCAGCCTGGAACTGGTGTCAGGAGAGGCTTCTCAGAGTAGTGTTTTCAGGTGTGTCTGGAAGCATAAGAAGGAGTCTGGGTTGGGGTAGGAAGCAAGGCCGGATGATGGGTGGTCATTACAGATGGGGACAGAGAGTGATGGATGAAAGATGTACTGTGGTCGAGACACTGATGAAAGGACTTGACAGCCAGGAGAGATTAAATGATGGTGCTGCTTCTGGAAGCCTCTGGGAGACGTGGCCAGGCTGTCAGAGTGAAGCATGGGTTGGGGTGGGCAGGGTGCTGCAATAGGGCCAAACAGGTTGCTTTGTTACCAGTAGTAATGAAAATAAATAAACACTTATCCAGTTGCTTCAGACCAATTCCGGGCAGGTATAACCTGAATGTAGTGTTATGCATCATGGGAGATTATTTTATTGATTCCCAGGTGAGCCATTGAATGACATGAACGGCATAGGTACCTTTTTATTTCTTTTCTGAGCTTCTGGATTACTTAAAGGCAAAAGCCTTGGTTTGAAGCCTTGGTATTTTTAACTCCTTTCTTATGCATGTAATCTATTTTAACAAAGAGAAAGCAGCCTCTAGCACAGAGCTCTTGGTGGGAAATAGTATTTCACGAATATTTAACACTTTTTTTTGGTTGGTGTGTGTGTGGTACTGGGGATTGAACCCAGAGGCATTCTTCCTTTGAGCTACACCCCAGTCCTTTAAGTTCTTTACTTATTACTTATTTTAAAACAGAATTGCATTAGTTGCTGATAGTCTCCCTACTTTCTGAAGCAGGCCTTGCGCCCGTGATCCTCCTGTCCCAGTCTCTAAGCTACTGTGATTACAGGTGCACACCAGGATGCCCAGCCACAGCATCGTTACTAAGCCAAACATTTCAGGATGATCTTTATTGGTATTATTCCTATGGTTACAATTGATGTATGGTGATGCTGGCTCTCCATTCACAGTAGGAATATAAAGCTTCCTGTTAGAGCAAGTGAATTGAAGTGAAAACATGGATTAATTTAAGGAGAAACACCTCCTAACTCATATTTCAGGATTTACGTAAATTTGGCACAGCTCTGAAAGGAGCGAGCCAATGGCAAGAGTGTGCCTAATCTCATCCCTTGCAACAACACAGTCAAGAAATGTTGTTTTAAACTGGGCGTAATGGTGCGCGCTTGTAATCCCAGTACATGGGAGGCTGAGAAAGGAGGATCACAGGTTCTTGGTCAACCTCAGCTACTTTGTGAGACCCTCTGCAATTTAGTGAGACCCTGTTTCAAAATACAGAATAAAAAATTGAGCTCGGGGTGTAGCTCAGATGTAGAATGTCCCTGGGTTCTATCCCCAGTACCACACACACACACACAAAAAAAAAACCCCAAACAATAAAACACTTCAGCAACAACAACAAAAAACAAAAAACGAAATGTGTGCCACCACACCTGGCTAAAAAATACTATTTTAATCCCAAACTTTACATATTATGAAACTGAGATTTATAGAGGTTAAGTAGTCTTTCCATGGTTTTTCAGCTAGGAAGTGCTAGAGTTTAGATTTGGACCCAGGACCGCCTAACTTTCAGCTCTACATTTTGAACCTCAGGGACATACATGGTGGTAGAACAGATATCTGACAGTAGGTGACAGTCAGTTCCAAGACTGGGAGAGCCAGTGTGGCCTCATCAAAACCACCTCTTCCAATGTTGTCACGAGTTTCACTCCTAGCACTCATTCTATTATTTATTTTTCAATTTGTTAAGAGAATAAGCTTCATTTAATAAATTAGAATTACTGTTTCCTCCCAGATAGTATAAGTTAATTACAGATGTGGAATTTTCACTGGAGCTCTGGATCGCCTTGTAAGAAATAGTATTGCATTTCAAAAAAATTAATTTTTTTATTTTAAAAATTTAAATTTAAATTTTAAAATTTTTTAAAATTTAAAATGCATTTTGAGAATGCATTTTTTTTTTTAAAAAGCATGTTGAAATAGACTGTGATTCACTGTGAGTACCATCACAGCCCTGCCAGTGTCTGTGGTTACTGCTTTGAGGATGAGCAATCATGGCTAACCCCCTGTTTTCAAACGCATGGGGGAGAGAGTAATTTTCCTATGCATACCTGTCAGGGTCAGAAGAGGAGTCCTCTGTCCTCCTATTCAAATGGGCCCCGTTCCTGCCGCAAGAGCTCTTGTCTGAGGACTTGGCTCCCTTATGTCTCCTACTACTCCTGACCCCTGACTGCTTCCCATCAGTGTCATTGCCTTTGCATCTTTCTAGCTGAATCTCATATTCATTGTTTTTCCTCCTGCAAAAATGTGAACCTCAGGAAAGTGGTCCTAAAATGGTTGTCAAGTAATTGCTGTGCCCGTGTCCCTAGAAGAACGCACTGGACTTTTCTCTGTATCAGTCAGCTTTCTGTCGCTGTAATAAATACTTGAGACAATCAACATCTAAAGAGAAAAGATTTATTTTGACTCACAGTGTTAAAGGTTGCCCTTTTTGATTGGTTGGTCCTGTTGCTTTTGGGCCTGTGGCAAATAAGGACATCGTGGCAGAGGTAGACAGCAGAGAAAACCTGCCCAACTCATGGCTAGGAAGCAGGAGAGAGAGAGAGAGAGAAAGAGACACACCTTCAGTGACCTCACTTCCTCCCACTAGGCCACACCTCCCGGTAGTACCTCAGACTGGGGATCAAGCTTCTAACACATGGGCCTTTGGTGACACACAAAACCCAAACCATAGCACGATTCCAGTGTGTCTCTTGACCTGTGACATCCTTGTAGACACCATTACCCATCTATGCCCTTACAAGAGCCTCCTTGAGTTGTCTTTCCCTGCTCTCTCTAGGCTCTGTATTTACTAGCGTCCCGGGCCCTGGAGCACAAAGCTGCTTCACTTGAACTGGCCATGTTCTTTCTTACTTTGCCATTTCTTCTTACTAATTAAGAAAGCACTACCATTCATTTGGCACTTACCTCATGCCAGTCACGGTGGCAAGAGTTCTTTGTTTATTTCATTTGGTCCTTACCATCCTCCTATGAGGAAGGAATTATATCTCTACTTTAATTTATTAGGACAATGAGACACAAAGAGAATCAGGAACTTGCTCAAAGTTGTAAAACCAACATAGAGAAGAGCCAAGATGTGAACTACAGAGTCTAACGGGAAGCTTGTGCCTCGAATCACCTCCCAGGCCCTGCAGTTCCCATTCCCAAGGCTAATTTTTATATGATACCTCTATTAGGCCTCATTTTTAATATTGGTATCTCTCGGAAATCTTTTCTAATGACTCCAGGCTGTGTTAGAGTTCTCCTTTTAGCTGCTTCCCCGGCAGCAGCTATTTTTTCCTTGTCTATGATGTCTGCTGGATAGTGGACAATGTGATGGGTTTTCTGTAGTTGTAGGTTTAACTCCCAGACAGTGTTGCACATACAGTGATCACATGATGCATTGTTGTTGAGTGAATACACTGCTTTTATTGTTCTCGTGATCTCCACCAGTCATCAAATATTGTCACTCCAACCTCTGAAATGCTTTTCTTACATATGCACACCCATCGCCCTGTCTCAGTCTTATCTCTGTCTTACGATCTCTTATATGGGCATTAATGTTCTTAAATTTTTTTTCTCACAAATGAACAGTTTGTTGGGTGATAAAATAATAAGATTATAGTTGGACATGTTGGTATATGTCTGCAATCCCGATTCTAGGGAGGTTAAAACAGGAGGCTTGAAGGTTTGAGGTCAGTACATGTTAACTTAGCAAGATCTTGTTTCAGAATAAGAAAAAAATGCCAGGCATCATAATATTAGTCTGTAATCTCAGCACTTGGGAGGCTGAGGCAGGAACATCATAGGTTTGAGGCCAGCTTTAGCAACCTAGTAAGACTTTGTTTGGAAATAAAAAATAAAAAGGGCTGGGGATTTAACTCAGAGGTAGAATGTTTCTGGGTTCGATCCCCATTACTAGCACAAATAAATAAAGAAACAAACACATAAAATAAAAAGGTCTGGAGCATGGCTCAGAGATAGAACCCCCCCCTGGGTTCAATCTCAAGTATGACATGCACACACTAAAAAAACTGATTGCCGGGCATGGTGGCGCATGGTTGTAATCCCCGTGCTTGGGAGGCAGAGACAGGAGGATCATGCAGGTTCGAAGCCAGCCATGCTGGCATAAGAGACCCTGTTTCCAAAAATAAAATAGGTCTGGGAGTGTAGCCCAGAGGTAGAAGGGCTTCCAGGAATCCCAGTACCACACACACAAAAAATCCTGATTATTGTTGAAATAATGTTGACCATTCTCAATGGGCTGGCTTACCTTGCAGAAGGCAGTCTTTGGATCTGGAAGGGAATTTTTTTTTCCATACTGCTATACCTCATGGCTGTCTCAAGCTACCACACAGGTAGATAGAAAATTGGCTGTGGATTAGGATGAACTGTGGCCTCCTGGTGCGAGGTCTACTTCCAGGTTGGAACTTTGACCCCTGGAATTTTCTGTAATTTCACATAGACTTTTGTTATTTTGGAGGAGTATATATTTTCAGCTGACCAAAGCTTAAATAACAATATTTAAAAACTCTTGGTGTAGGAAAGAGGGCGTATTCATAACCTGACCCTGTGGGAGACGTTTAACCTTGCCACAGAACCTTGGCATTTCAACACATGCCCAGTGCCACCTTATGACTGTTCAGACTACAGCTACAATTTTTTGAGGTTATTTTTATTTTGACCTTGCCTCCATCTTCAAATTTATATACTTATTTGGTTCTGGCTTCTAACACAAGCCTTTCTATATTTTTCCCAGAAGAAACCAGACATACTTGAATTCAACTTGGCCATAATGCCTTTTAGATGACACAGTTAGTTAAAAATATATAAAAGAGCCAGGTGTGGTGGATCACACTTGTAAATCCAGTATTGGGGAGGCTGAGAGAGGAGGATCGCAGGATGGAGACCAGCCACAGCAACAGAGCAAGATTCTGTTTCAAGGTAAAAAGATCAGGGGGTGTAGCCTGGAGGTAGAATGTCCCTGGGTTCAATCCCTAGTATAAAAAATTAAAGAACAAGTAGACTTTGTTGGAAAGTTGGACAGTACAGAAAAAGTAAAAGCCTCCTGGCCTCCTTCAGTATTTTATGTGACTTTGTTTACCTGCCTTGCAAGATTGAACCCATGGAGGGTTGCCACTGCCACTCTGTATCCAGAGTAGGACATTGCATACAGTGAGTGCATAATGAGTGTTTGCACTTACATTCACCATGTTATCACTTCTATTTTCATTCAGACAGACTTTATAATGCATGCACACAGACAAACACAATTGTAAAATAGCCCCTATTTGGATTTTCATGGAAATGGACGATTGTCTTCCAAGAGCTGAAGTCCTGGAACGGGAGACCCTCTAGCTCAGCATCTTAGGATGGAAAGGTAGAGGATGTTTTCAATTTTCTCCTCCTCTGTTGAACAACTATAGGTCTTTGAGATCTTGGGAAAATTCAACTCAAGTCTTTGGAAAGGCAGGAATGGCCACCCTCTCATTGTAATATCATGGTCTGTCTGTCTGTCTGTCTCTTCTCTCTCTCTCTCCCTCCTCCCTTCCTCCCTCCCTCTGCTCTTCTGTGTCTTTCCTACCATGATCCTTTTCTTCAGTGTCTCATCTTGACCCCGTCGTTCTCCCATGGCCACTCTTACCTGGTCTTATATGACTTCCCTGCTTCTTAGTCTCCAAGCTTCCCGGTTCCAAGTTCTCTGGAGCAACCTGAGCAGCCCTGCGCATATTTTCTCACCAAACCGAGAGTACAGGGCACTTGAGGGTGGTGTCTGTGCCAGGTGTCCACCTCTGGGCCAATCCTCCATTCTAAAGGATGGGGTCAATGGCCCCATGCTGCAAGGGAACAGGTTCCCCGAGGGAGCTGTAGGAAGGGGAATGCAGAAATGCAAGACTGAATTAAGTAATGAGCAGCTAAGTACTTGGAGATATTTAAAGAAACAAAGATTTAGGGGGAACTAAAAGCTTCCTTAATTTGTCTGAAGGGTTTACCCATGAATGAAGAGGCCCTCTTTTTGCATGCTTAGCTCTAGGAGGTATAAAAAGAACCAAGTAGGGAGAGTTACACTGAGGGACTGAGCACATCAGAACACACCAGCACTAAGAGCAGCTGTCTGAAAACAGACTGCCTTTGGGTGAGCTTTCTTGGTGGGGCCCTTGGATCTTGGGATAGCTTTGGACTAGATGACTTTGAAAAGTCACTTCCAACACTCAACAACTCCACGGATTTGATCTTAGGAGTTTCTTCTCGGCCACATTCACAGAACATCTAGGCACACACGTGTGCACAGCTCTGCGTTTGACACCTGGCATGTGGCATTTGCATGAGGAACACTTCCCCACTTGACTGCGCTATCATCGGAGGCTACTCAGCCATCTGGCTGCTCCTACTGCCCGTCTCCCAGGATGCTTGCTGCGTTCAGCTAGGTTTGGTAGTCTTGGGCTCATTTCAGTTTTCTAAACAGCTAAGCAATTATAATACAGGAAGCAAGCCCAAGGCTGATGACAAAGCCACCCTGTTCTTTAGGGAGAGCCGGAGAAAAGCCTGACTGTTTGGAGAAAATCTACTAGTTGATTTTGCATCACCAAACTCATTGCTAACTAACATTGTAATTAGAGTTAAGCCACAAGAGCCAAGATTTGGGAGACCATCTGCTCTGCTGTTTGCAGAGAGGGAGAGAACAGAGCAACCTTGGAGGATGGAGTTTCTGGGGCTCCTGGAAACGACCTTGTACTTTACTTGACTTCTTTCTGTTCCAGGCTCTTCTGTGATGGATGGCGAATGCTGTGCTGAAAAAAAACCACAGATGTTGTCCAAGACCTTGACTGGATGGGTTGCCTTTAGTTTTTGGCCTGGATTCAGCAGCACCAAATCTATAGATGTGTACCAAGGATCTGGTAAGTGCAAGAAATTAGGTTGGTCTGTATGGCATCTTCCTTTAAGGAGACAAGCACCTCATATGTTGCATAGCTGAAATGCAAGCCCAAAGAGGTCAAAGTAGAAGAATCCTGGTGATGTACAGAGATTAGCTTCTAATTGGAAGACACAACATAAGTAGTTGAAATGACAAGCCCAAAGAAGTCCAAGTGTAGGGACCCCAAGCATGTATACAATGAACACCATAGGGCTAACGGGCCCACACTGATCTATGCATGTTCACTATAGAGATGTTAGCTGGACCTTATGGACCTGAACAGGTTAAAGTACATTCAAGATAAGTGGGCTTTTAAGTGCAAGGCAAGTTGCTGGAAAGCCAAAGCCCATTTGGAGGGTCTTGAGCCCATCAATTTAGGAGAGCGATCTTACAGGATGTTAGATTTAGCATCCCTGCCTGGTAGGCAGGGAGCTAAATGATTCGCTTGCTATCCTCAGCATGCACATCCGGCACTCTTTTTTGTAAACCTTAAGAGCAGCCTTTCAAAGGCAGTTTTGTTCTCATTATCGTCTTTGACCTTGAGTTACAAACTTGCATGGCTTATAGCAATTTCCTGACATGTGCCTCTTTACTGAGCCAGGAATCTGCCTCTTTCTAACACTCACCTGTGCAACCTAGCTTTGACCTTGAAAGCCATATGGAACAAACTGTCACCCCTTTCCTGATATTTGAGGTCAGCTACTGCATCTCCTCTGAGTTTTGTTCCTTTGGGCTAACCACCTTCCATTCTTTTTCTTGATTCTTATGATATCACCTTGACCATCCTGGACACCCTCTTACTGATAAAGCTGCTGTACGGTTATGACCCGCTTTGCACCTTGTGGCCAGGTAATTGGGTGGTGTGGATGACTTATGTCTTTGACGGCGGCCTCCAATAAGCGCAATTACTTCTCTTAGGCAGAGCTCTTCGTCTTTATTGGAAGTCTGGGAGCCGTAATCTTCTCTGGGGTGCTGACAGTGAGAGTCAGAACAGAAGCATCTGTATCAGAGAGGGCTTTGAAGAAATGACTCCCTGCTTCCTGTCTCTGTCTTCTTTCACCTTCAGTCTATTTGTGGTAGAAAGAACGTGCGCAGACGAGGACAGCACATTTCTGTCTTCAGCTGTCAAAGCGTGAAGCCTTCCTGAGCTTTTTCTTTCCAGATAACCTTTGCCACTTCATTGGCACCTGCTCCTGCAATGATTCAGCCAATCAAATCATTGTTCATTTGCTGTCTCATGGAGCAGCAGCTAAAACAGACCTGTGCTGCAGGTGTAGAGCCTGTGTCTACAGGAGATCACAGGCTCCACAGAGAGAGGCTTGTAGGGGAGGGATTGCAGATCAGCAGGACAAATGCTAAAACGAGCACGATGGGGAACCAAGCACGCAGCGATGAAGCTGGCAGCGCTGGGGGAGGCTGGGGCACCTTAGCGGCAGCGGATCACAAGGGTTAGGTGCTTACGGCTGTTCCTAGCACGGTGCCCAACATATGCAGTTGCTCGACTAACATTTCTGGAAGAACTGGATGACCTGCCATCTTCCATCAGAGGTCCCGGTGGCTGTTTTCTGAAGTTTCACTCAACAAGTGAAGAGAAAACTCAAGAAGGAGGATGCCCCTAATTGCTGGATTTTTTTTTTTTTTCTGAGAGGGCTCACCAAGTTGAGTTTTTCAGCCCCCAAATGTCCTGTTTCCTAAGTACTTTATCCTTCAGTTTTCATGTGTTCTTTTTCTTTCTTTGCTTTTGCTGGGAAGCCAAGTTGGGATTCTTGAGGCTGCTTGTTTACCAGGGTTTGCTCTTGAGGAAAGAAGGAGCGATAGCTATGTTCCTAGGAAATCCCAGTCCTCTCCCCACGGCGACTCTCCTGTGTTCTCAGTGGCTCCAAACTTCCACCTCCCCGGGTGGACATGACTGTCAATAGCCGGTCACAAGGCACAGGCTCCAGCTGCTCAGTGAATTGCCAGCTCCTCATGGGATGTACAGATTTCACAACCGCTGGAAAAATTGCCTGTCACCCTGCACTGAGTTTGTGTCTCACTTTACCCAGAGTAAAAATACTGAAACGTAGGTCGAGCTATAGAAAGAGCCCTATAGTGAAGCAACCAATGTGACCAATCAGAGGGTATGGAATAGGGGAGGATGGAGCCTCTTTAAAACGCAGGAGGCACATAAACAAATATATCAAAGTTAATCACCACACAAGCATGGGATGGAGGGAAGGGGAGGGAATGGGATGGGGGCTGGAGGAGGGCTGATTGGATGATGTGCGCTTGTATATCCTCTCAAGTCTTGTACTCCAATGTGATTGATATATGACTACAATGCACCAATTAAAAAAATACTGAAACATGTACCAAACCTTATATGGATATAATTTCCATTCATTCTTCTGTGAGAAAAGGGGAGGTGCCCACTCCTCATTTGTAATGAAAAGTATTGGAAAAGCGTTGCTTTCTCAAGATTAATATGTTGTGAAGAGCCGAGACCCAAACTGAGGGTTTTCATTTTCATTACTATTTTTTGGGGGGTATTGGGAATTGTCTACCTGTGAGCTACACCCCCAGCCCTATTTTACTTTTGATTTTGAAACAGGATGTTGGTGAGTTGCTAAGGTTTTTGCTAAATTTCTGAGGCTAGCCTCAAACTTGTGATCCTCCTGTCTCAGCCTCTCAAGGACTGGGCACTAGCACTCCTGGTCCATTACTATTTTTAAAACTTTTTATTATTTTTGTGGTACTGGAGATTGAGCCCATGAGCACTCTATCTCTGAGCTAGATATATTACTCTATTTTTATTTTTTATTTTGAAAAAGGATCTTGCTAAGTTGCCGAGACTGGCCTCAAACCTGCACTCTGTCTCAGCCTCCCAAGTACTGTGTATGTCACCACACCCGGCTTAATTACTATACGTATTTTTAAAAAACTTTCCCCTTAGTTCTGAAATTTAGATATGTTTATGGCAGAAAATCTATATAAAACAGAAAAGTAGCCGGGCGTGGCGGCGCATGCTTGTAATCCCCATGCTTGGGAGGCAGAGACAGGAGGATCGCGCAGGTTTGAAGCCAGTTGCGTGTGCTGGCTTAGGAGACCCTGTTTCCAAATAAAAATGTAAAAATAGGTCTGGGAGTGTAGCCCGGAGGTAGAAGGGCTTCCAGGAACCCCAGTACCACACACACACACAAAAAAAAAAACCCAGAAAAGTAAAATTATGACCCAGAGATAGTTGCAATTCACAGCTTTTCTTTTGGTTTTTAAAATTTTTATACCCAGAAATAATAATAGCTCTCTCTATATATTGATATTAGAATCTCATTACATTTATTATTTTGTGACCTGCCTATTGCTTATCCAAATAACATACGTTTCTCCTTCATGCATCCACGAAACATCTCTTTCTGCCAGTTATAAAGGGTGTAGTGAGGGAGGGGACTGGCTTCACATAATCCCAGTAATAAACGCAGAGTCAGAGACAGAGATGAGTTACATGGAGGGAAAGGAGAAGATGATATGATGTTGGATACAAGGAGATTTGACTTAAACTGAGGGTTTAGGGAACAGCTTCCCAAGAAAAGTGGCACTTATAACTGAGCCCTCTTGGATGAGGAGGTTTTTTTTTTGCCAGAATAATAGTGGGGGTGCATGCAGGCAGCATTCAATCAGAAGGCTGCCCTGAAATCCCAGACCAGCAGAGCTTTCTAGGGCCCTGGGGCTGATGGAAGGTGAGCATGACAGTACAGCCTGCCTGCCCAGAGTTGTAGTCAGAGTGGACCTGTGGGGTTGGCCCTAATGCCAAGAGAAGGCACCAGTATTATCATCTGACTATGAAGCATCCCCCAAGAGCCACGTGTTGAGAGCCTGAGAACTTGGTCCCTGGTGCAGCACTGCTCAGAGGTGGGGCTTTGGGAAAGCATCTGGGTCATGAGGCTCTGACCTCTCCTGTGGCTTCATTGAAAGCTGAGTGGACTCAGGAAGTATGTTTCTCGTCCTTGTTCCATTCCCTTTTCTCTGTCTTTCTCTCTCTGCTTTGCGATGGCCACGAGCTGAGCACCTTTCCTCTAGCACACTCTTCCACCATGCTCTTTTGCCTCACCTTGGTTCCAAGGTCATGGAGCCAGCCCTCCTTGGACTGAACCCATGAACCCAAACCAACCTTTTTCCTTTCCATTGTACACCTCAGGCATTCGTCATAAAAATGGGGACATGAGTTGCTTCAGTTATAGATGGGGTACCATGAGCACTTAAAGATGATCACACAGGCTGAACAGAGAAGCAGGGATGGGGGCAGGGAGGAAGAGCTTATTATTCACGATTCTTTAGCACAACATAAGATTCTATTTTCTTACTAGGCCACGCTTTTCAAAATTCCTTAGTTTGGTGTTATTTTTGTTCTAGTTCTCAAGGTAACAAATGTCCTCACAGTGTTTTACCATGCACAACAATGATGCTTGCCTTTGACAAATCCTCCAGAGGTGCAGTTGTTAGCTTGGTGGATACACACAGCAGCAAGGCCATCTTTCCATAGTGCTAAGCTGCTCCTACCGTGGTTGTAAGAGTTTCAGCTTCCCCAGCCTTGGTATAAATACATTCATTTCCATATATCTTGTCCATACCTTGGCAATCATTAAAAAAAAGTCATGATAGGATAAGAGTCATTGTGTGTTTTCATTTCTATTTCTTCGATTATCAGTATGAAGGAATATTTTTGTAACCATATTAGTCATTGATATTCTTGAATTTTCCCTGACTCCATGTATTCGTCAGGGTTCACTAGAGTAACAGAACTCACAAAAAACATATATGGAAAAAGAATATTTATTAAATCAGCTTTAATTAATTAATTACATTTATTAAATTGGCAGTGTAGTCCCAGGTTTCCAACTGCACAAAGAGATCCAGAGAAAGCACAGCTAGTCGAGTGGTCTAAGGGCCCGAGTTTCAGAATCAGAGTGACCACAAATTCAGTCCCAGTCCAAGATGAAAAGGCCTGGAAACTCTGGAGAAACGATGGTAAAGGTTCAGTTCTAAAGCTGAAGGTGGATATCTTAGATAAGAACAGACGTATTTTCTTCAGGACGAGCCACACAGGCCTTCATGCGGCTTGCTCTTCCTTTTATCCAGAATTCTATCCTATCAGAATTGTGGCACCTACATTAGGGGCAGGACTTGCTCTTCAGTCTGCCATCCCATAAGCATCTCATCAGCACACTCAGAGTCACATAATCTTAGATTTTCATGATCCAGTCAAGTTGCCCATCCAGATTAACCATCACACTCCACATATTTACATGTTTGGACAAGACCTACTTCTAGAGTCGCTTATACCTCTTTTTTGTGCATTATAGTCTCATAATGTTGACAATGACATATATACACTCACCCTCGGTGCCTCCTCCTCATTTCCCTCCCTCCTAATATGGAGTACCCAGATTGACGCTGGTGTATATTCACATGTATGCACATAGTATATGGTAGTATTTCTATGAATGAACCTAAGTCTTCCACTTCTGCCCTTATATCTCCTTTCTGGCTCCCCTGAAGGTTTCTCCTCATCATTTGTAGTCTCTCTTGAGTCCCAATTACTCCCTATCCTGCACATATTAAAGGAAACATATGGCCCTTCGCTCTCTGTGCGTGGCTGGTCTCACTTAACATAATGCTCTCCAGGGACTTCCATTTTCCTGCAAATGATGAAATATTATTTTTCTTTATTGCTGAGTAGTATTCCATTGAGCTTACACCCCTTCGATACATTGTTTTAGAGAAGATTTCAGATTTCCTGGTCAGGCTCCCTCTATTTCCTAGGAGGCTATCTTGGGTTCTAAGATTCTCTTAGACCAAACTGACCATCCTCTGAGCAGGAGACCTGGGGCTTTTTATTTGTCATGAAGATTCAGACAAAAAGGACAAAATAAATCAGTCCACAAGGTCTTAGAGATATTCTTCTTTCCTTTGATATGCAGCTTCCCTTTAATATCTAAAGGGAACTGGTTCTCAGATCTTCTGAGATGTTTAAGTTTCATAAGAGATTATGAAAACAGGTGTAATATTTGCCTATAATCTCTGTACCTCTTTATGTATGCTTTAAATCATTCTCAAATCACTTATACTATCTAATACAAAATAAATGCAATACATATAGTATATTGTATTGTTTGGGCAATAATGACAAGAAAAAAGTCTATACATGTTCAATAATATTTTTACCAATTTTTTTTGGTGGTACTGGGGTGGAACCCAGGGGCTTTTCTACCTCCAGGATACACTCCCAGACATATTTTATACCTTATTTGGAAACAGGGTCTCACTAAGTTGCTGAGACCCTCAATAAGTAGCTGAGGCTGGCTTCGAACCTGTGCAATCTTCCTGTCTCAGCCTCCCAAGTGCTGAGATTATAAGCATGCGCCACCACACCTGGCTTTTTCCAAATATTTTAAACCATGGTTGGTTGATATCTTGTATGCATCACCACCCAGATGCAGAAGGCTGGTGGTCTAATTGAGTTCTTTATGCTTTCAACTGTTTAAATCGGTGCTGTTCATGGAAATACAATGTGATTCACATAGACAACTTAAAATTTTCTGGTGTCACAGTAAAAAAGGGAAAGGAAACTGGTGAAATTCACTTTGGTGATGTTTTCTTTAACTCACTATATTAAAACAGGTTATCTCTATAAAACAATATAAAAGTAATGGTGATATTGTATATGCTTTTATTTTCACAAGGAGTCCTTGATACTCAGTGTAAGCATGTCTCAGATTGGGCTAGCCACGCTGAGAGGGCTCAGTCATCCTGTTGTGGCGGGGATGGCTGGTGGTTTCTATGTTGCCTAGCATTTTTGGATGGTGTACTGGCAGGTCCGACCTCAGATTCATAGCTTCGTGGACCTTAAAAGTTGGAGAGAGGCTCAGTGAGCTGGTGCCAACAACACTGAGGAGAGAGGTCTCCCTGTCGAGCCACAAGACTTAGGGGCAGTGAGGATATTGATGGTGTCTCCAGATGATGTCTTGGTTGTGGTTGCTCTGCTATATACATCACAATAACAAAGGGCTTAATAAGTGATGTGTGCGTGTATGTCTCTACCATCTTGTATTTCACTGAAATGTATGACTACAATATACCAATAAAATAAAAAAAAAATAGCCTTTGCCCAGGAAGCAGAGAAAGGCTGAGCAAAGATTTTCCTGGGAAGTATTTCCTGTCATGTCCAGTCTGAGCTTTGGGGTCTGTGTGAACCTTACAGAGTCTCTGTTTGAAGGCAAATGCATTTGGACTCACCTCTTAAGAACTTTCATTCCTGAGTGCACCTGTTGTATCTGATGGGTACAGTGAGTGGCCGGCAGGTGGAGCCAGAGACAGCTGGCAGCCAGGAAAGTGCTTGCCAGCCCAGAGGTAGAGCCAGGGACCAAAGGCTAAATACCAGTGTTTGGGGCTCAAATGCTGATGTGAAGGGGAAACTGGATGTTCCCCTAGATGGGAAACTGGAAGTCCACTCCATCCTTTTAATATGAAAACTGGGAAATTGGAGAACCCACAATTCTTTATTCTTTATTTTTATTTTTTATTGGTGCATTGTATTTATACAACATAACGGAGTAAAAAACTTGTATAAACATAAATGCACAATTACCCAGCCAGCCCCTGCCCAGTCCCCACCTCCCTCCCTCCCTATCCCTCCCTCCCATGCTTGGTTTAGTGGTTGACTTTGATATGATGATAAGTACATCATGCACTTTAAAGCGTTTCCCTCTCCCCATCTCCCATCCCCACAGTTAGGTTGTCTTATTTGCTCCTCTATAGGATCTCTTTTTTCACCTGGAGTTCCTCCTATGACCCCATTCATCCTAGCTTGCACATATTAGGGAAAGCATCTGATTCCTTACTTTTTGTGACTGACGAATCTCACTTAGTATAATGTCCTCAAGATCCATCTATTTCCCTGAAAATACCGCAATTGTATTTTTTTTTATGGCTGAGTAAAATTCCATTGTGTACATATCCCACAGTTTTGAAATCCATTCATCTGTTGATGGACATCTTGGCTGGTCCCATAGTTTGGCTATGGTGAATTGTGCAGCTATGAACATAGATACACATGCATTAGTTTGGTAGTTTGGTTTCCTATCTTTTGGGTAGATACCCAGAAGTGGTATTGGTGGATCAAATGGTAGATTTGTTCCCATTCTTCTGAGGATTCTTCATACTGTTTTCCAAAGTAGTTGCACTAATTTGCAATCCCACCAACAATGTTTTAGAGTTCCCATGTCTCCACATCCTCGTCAGCATCTGTTGTTGTTTGTGTCTTGAATGATTGCCATTCTAGTTGGAATTAGGTGAAATCTCAGGGTAGTTTTGATTTGCATCTCTCTGATGCCAATGATGTTGAGCATTTTTTCATGCATTTATTGGCCATTTAAATTTCTTCTTTCATGAAGTGTCTATTTAGTTCACTTGCCCATTTTTTGATTGGATGATTTGTTTTTTTAGTGTTGAGTTTATTGAGTTGTCTATATATTCTAGATTTTAGTAGTCTATCGGAGGGGTAGGTGGCAAAAATCTTCTCCCATTCTGTTGGCTCTCGATTGAGGTTCTTGACAGTTTTCTTTGATGAACAGAAGCTCTTCAATTTCATGCAATCCCATGCCTTTTAATTTGTTGTGCTTTTGGGGTCTTGTTGAGAAGTGTTTATTTGTGCCTATGTGTTGCAGTGTTGGACCTATGCCCTCTTCGAGGAGCCTTAAGCTCTCTGGTCTAATTTCCAAGTCTTTGATCCATCTTGAATGAACTCTTGTGCAGGGTGAGAAAGTGGGATTAATTTCCAATTTTCTGCATATGGTTAACCAGTTTTGCCAACACCATTTGTTGAAGAGGCTATCTTTTTTCCAGTGTGTGTTTTTGGCCCCTTTGTCAAAAATCAATTGGCTGAAAGTGTGTGGACTTGTTTCTGGGTCTTCTATTCTGCTCCATTGGTCTATGTATCTGTTTTTGTGCCAGTACCATGCTGTTTTTATTTCAGTGGCTTTTTAGTATAGTTTAAAGTCAGGTATTGTGATTCCTCCTGCGTGGTGTTTGTTGCTGAGAACTACTTTGGCTATTCTGGGCACAATTCTCAAGCTAAATAAAATGTCAGTAAAAATGTTTTTCACTTTAGTATTTATCAGAAGCCAATTCCAGACTTGACCAGGAAACAAAACAAAACAAAATACACACAAAAACAGAGAAAATCCTCAGGAGGTAATTTTGAAGGCTGGGTAGGAGAAAAGAACATAGACTCTTTCATTAACAAGTTGTATATTGATTGTGTGTGCAAATGGTAATACCCAGAGTGGAGCACAATAGGAGCATTAGAAGCAAAGTAGCAGAGAAGTGCTTTGTGGGAGGAATCCCATGAAGCAGGAGTAGTTAACCCCAGGAGAGCAAGTACGTGGACAACGTGGCCCCTGAGTCTAGCCAAGTAGGGTGGGGGAGCACTAGAGACAAGAGGGGATTTTAGTAACTGATAGGAACGAGGGTAAGAGATTCCCACATTTGGTGCTTGAATACCCTGGTTAGAATTCTTACTAGGTGAGGATATTTGTGAGGTGTGGAGCTAGTTGGGTGTGAAGTTGGGTCTGCTTAAGAGAAATGCAGTTCAGAGCCAGGCACAGTGGTGCACACCTGTAATTCCAGTACCTGGGAGGCTAAGGCCAGAGGATGGCAGGTTGGAGGGCAGCCTCAGCAATGCATTGAGGCCCTGTTTCAAAATGAAGACAAAGTGCTGGGGGTATAGCTCAGTGGCAGAATGTCTCTGTGGTAATCCCTAGTACCACACACAAAAAAGAAAAATCCAGTTTAGCAAATTTGTTAGAGGATATAAGCAAGCACAACTCAGTCTGAATGAAGACCATGTGTAAGTGTTGTGTGGCCCACACATCGTTTTTCACATTAGTTGTTAATATGTAAACATATATATATTTATCACTGAGACATCCAGATTCTCTGAGGTGAGTAGAGGCTGTCCCCTTCGGTCAGGACAAGTGCCCCTGTGCTTGCGTGGCCTTGAACTGCCTGCATGATCTTGTAGTGTCTGACTTTGGGCTTCTTAGCTGAACTGCTTCATCACTTGAAGAGCTCCATGTTCTCTGTGAACTCAAGATTTAAGAAAAAAAAATGAACACACACACACACACACACACACACACACAGACACACACACGATCTCCACTTTTAGTAAGCCTTCCAAAGAACAAATGCAAATTTAGGAGGTAATTTATGCTGAGTACAACAGAAAGAGAAGCCACCCATTCTTAAAATATTTGGAATGGGAAGGGAGTCTAACAAAATGAAAATCCCAGCAGGGACTGTTGATTGGAAGCCAGGAAAGTGAAATGTACACTGTGGAAAATTTTATCAGAAACAGGAGGTGCATTTTAGAAACTTTCCTAGAAACTTTCCTAGAATGCAGAGGAAAAAAGAGATGAAAAGTCACAGGACACAAGTGTAAGTTACAAAATATAATGACAGAGGATGAGAGTGAGCAGATTATATACAATGGTTGAAGAAATGATAGAAAAAAAATTTCCCAAAGTGAAACAAAGACATGTGTTGTCCCCAAAGTTCACGTGTTGGAAAATCAGTCCGTAAGGCAGCAGTGTGGAGAGGTGGGTCCTTGAAGGGGTGACTGGGTCATGAGGGCTCTGCACGAACAGGATGCTGATAAAAGGACTGACTGGCTTCCTTGTCTCTCTCTCTCTGTCTTTGCCTGTGTGCACACCCATGTGCGTGCGCACGCTTTCTTGCCCTGCTACCTTGCACCATGGCATAACTGACAATCAGGCCCTTGTCAGAGGTGGTTCCTCAGACTTGAACTTCCCAGGCTCCAGAACCATGAGTCAAAGAAACTTGTACCATTTATAAACTACTCAGTCTGTGATATTTTGTTATCACAGCACAAACACAAGTAAGACAGATGGAAAGTGAGTGTTCCCCAAGTTTTTTTCAGGCAAATCTAAAGTAGGACCTCTGCCAAGAAAAATTTTGGTAAGGACTTTACATTTGAGGAATGGAGAGAGAAGAAGAGTTCTACAAGCTTCCAAACAGAAAATTAGAGAGGACAAAAGTGATAAGTAAAATAAAAAATTAAATGCGAGTAAAATAAAAATAATGTGCATACGGCGGAGTGTGAAAAACACGAGAGAGGTCCGGTACACGTGGCATATAAAGTTTTAATGGCACGGCTCTCCCTGGGATCAGGGCGAGGCACCGTGGGGCCCGCGCACCTGTCCGAAGCTAGAGGACGCGGGCTCTCCTTTTAAAGGCATGCATCTCGCGAGATGGGGGTTTTACTCGTGGGAACGCCCAATTCTCGCGGGGGTTTCAGCCCCTCCCTTGCCCTGCAGAGGTCATGTGACACAAAGTCACATGAGTGCAGGACCCAACTTAACAAAAAGCACTTATTTTAAAAGGTCTCGTACCAAGTTAGTTTCAGTTTCTTATTTTAGATGACCAGTATCAGAATAACATGGCTAAGACTTGCAGAGTTCTGATGGAATTTATTTGCCACCCAAGAATTTTATATCTGGGAAAGATATATTTTTGACCAAGGCATTAAAAATAAAGGTTCAAATCTCAGAAAATATGCCTCCTAAATAACTACATTTATGCAAAACAAATATAAATGTTTCTCATCACAAATAGCTTGTTTGGGAACACATGAGTGAGAAAGCCACAGATGGGAAAAACGAAATCCAATGAGCAGTTAACTGAGGAACTAAAGAGAAGTAAGCAAAACACTAACAAGGGAAAAAATGAACAAAACCATCTGCAGATAGGAAACTATTTTAGCCCCATAAGTGCCTCATAACACAGAGAATAGATTTGTGTCGTTCACAAAATGACTTGTGACACTGCTAAACTATCCAGTCTAGAACAGCCCTGGAAACAAAACACCGAAGGAACTCACTCCAGAACTTGTTTCTTCTGGCGACTAATTCAGAATTGACAATTTACATTTCTGCTCAACACAGACAAGCCTGAAAGAGCTGCTTATCACCCCCGCCCACCCCATCGGTGTAGTTTAGAATGAAGAGGGCTCTGATCCTTTTGCCAAATATTTATAGTTTAAATGTATACCATTTATGTTCAATAAAAATAAAATAAGGTGCAGCAGGCGCGGAGCCTGGCTGGCAGGCGCCGCCCGAGCCGGGGCCGCTCCTGGGCGGCGGCGCCCAGCACCACGTGCGCCAGGCGGCGTTGCAGGGCCCAGAGCCGATACGCAGCCACCAGCCTCAGCGCCCGGATCAGGATGTATCAGAGAGTGGCATGCTGTCCCGCCTCGGTGACTTGCTCTTCTACACTATTGCCGAGGGCCAGGAACGAATTCCTATCCACAAGTTCACTAGCGCACTGAAAGCCACAGGACTGCAGACATCAGATCCTCGACTCCGAGATTGCATGAGCCAGATGCACCGCATGGTCTAAGAGTCCAGCAGTGGTGGCCTCTTGGATAGAGAACTCTTCCAAAAGTGTGTGAGCAGCAACATTGTACTCCTGACCCAGGCATTCAGAAAGAAGTTTGTCATTCCTGACTTTGAGGAGTTCACATGCCATGTGGATCGCATCTTTGAGGATGCCAAAGAGCCCACTGGAGGCAAGGTCGCGGCCTACATCCCTCAGCTGGCCAAGTCCAACCCAGACCTGTGGGGTATCTCCCTGTGCACCGTGGATGGGCAGAGGAATTCCCCATAACCCCATGGTCAATGCCGGTGCCATCGTTGTCAGCTCCCTGATCAAGATGGACTGTAATAAAGCAGAGAAGTTCAATTTTGTGTTGCAGTATCTGAACAGAATGGCTGGAAATGAATGCATGGGTTTCAGCAATGCCACATTCCAGACAGAGAAGGAAACAGGGGATTGGAATTATGCCATCAGCTATTATCTCAAGGAAAAGAAGTGCTTTCCTAAGGGGGTGGACATGATGGCTGCCCTCGATCTCTACTTCCAGCTGTGCTCCATGGAGGTCACCTGTGAATCAGGCAGTGTCATGGCAGCCACCCTGGCCAGCGGAGGGATCTGCCCCATCACAGGCGAGAGCGTGCTGAGCGCAGAGGCTGTGCTCAACACCCTCAGCCTCATGCATTCCTGCGGCATGTATGACTTCTCTGGCCAGTTTGCCTTCCATGTGGGCTTGCCAGCCAAGTCAGCTGTATCCGGAGCCATCCTTCTGGTGGTACCCAATGTTATGGGAATGATGTGTCTGTCACCTCCACTGGACAAGCTGGGGAACAGCCAAAGGGGCATCAACTTCTGCCAGAAGTTGGTATCTCTCTTTAACTTCTACAACTAGGACAACCTGTGGCACTGTGCTCGGAAATTAGACCCAAGGTGTGAAGGGGGAGAAGTCCGGAACAAGACTGTAGTGAACCTGTTATTTGCTGCTTATAGTGGAGATGTTTCAGCTCTTTGAAGGTTTGCCTTGTCAGCCATGGATATGGAACAGAAAGACTATGATTCCTGCACTGCTCTGCACGTTGCTGTGGCTGAAGGACACATGGAAGTTGTTAAATTTCTGATCGAGGCTTGCAAAGTGAATCCTTTTGTCAAGGACAGGTGGGGCAACATTCCCCTGGATGATGCTGTGCAGTTCAACCACCTGGAGGTGGTCAAAGTGCTTCAAGATTACCAGGACTCCTACACACTCTCTGAGATGCAGGCTAAGGCAGCAGCTGAGGACCTATCCAAAGAGAACTTGGAGAGCATGGTGTGAGCCCTGGTCACGGACAGTTCCCTGCTCAAAAAAGTACAAGCTGGACACACATTAAGCCATACCATGAATATATTATGGAGAGTTGCTTCAGTGGGAACCAAGAAAGCCTCTTGGTAACATAGGCCAGTGCTTCCTGTGAGTCAAATGCCCCATTCTTTCAGCAGATACCTGCAGTAGAGCTATCCATGGACACTTCAAGGTGTGGCCTAGTGGCTTGGCCCACTCAAAACCATCCTGGGTCCCCTTTTTCTCTCTCTGAAGAAACCATCATAATTTGATGGAGGACTCTAGTTTCTATGCACGTGTATATATCAGAGTAAGAAAAAGGAGGGGACCTGTGAACCTGGCTTTAGTAGTCTGGTGAGATCTGTCCCCCTTGGACAGGACATGTTGTTGCTCTGCTAACAGCAATTTTATAGACAGAGAAAGTATTTTGTGCTCAAATAAACTTTAATTATACAAATTAAAAAATAAAATAAAATAAAACACTTAAAAAATAAAAATCCTTCTTCCCACTGCAAATACTGACAAGTATATGGAACAAAATACTTGTACATTCCTCAGATTTTGCTAGGAAAAATGTTTCCACTGGGCATTGAACTATAGATTCTATCAAGACTTTAGCAGGAACTGTGCTGTATAAATATTTCCAGGATGAATGTTGCTCCACTCAGTTCAGTGGTTTTTTGTTTTTCTTTCGACTCATGATTAATAATGTGCCTGCTCAGCAGAGCTTGCACCTGGTCTGTGTTTCCCTTGTGTTTATGAGACTTTAATGATTTCTAACATCAGTCAACAGTTTTCCTTTCAATTTTTCTCTTTCCTTCTATTTCTAAGCACACATATTTCTATTTCAAACAATGTCTTAAATTAGGGTACTTTTGGCTGGTTGCAAAATCATGGAACCTTAAATTTGGAGGAGATCTCGGGAGCTGACCAAGTCTAGTTACCAAGGTGGGGCAAAAAAAAAAATCTCCTCTTGAACATCTGGACAGTGATAGTTCATCAGTGTGGGAGAAACCACTACCTCAGATTGGAACTGCTGTCTTAGGAGAAACTTCTATGAGTTCCTGGAGGTGGGTGACCCTGGATTTCTCAGGATGGTGCTGAGTCTGAAAGAGGCAGCTTTGTCATCCCAAGTCGTGGAGATGTACCCCAAGTACTGGTGCTTCCATGGCCTTGGTAATAAAGAACACATTCTCAAGCCATCTATATTCAGACGATTTTGCTTTGTCTGCAGTTTGAATTCACCATGAGCTAGCAGAGAATTTCTTAGAAATGCTTTCTGGTTGGGAATGAATGTACTGCAAGGCTGGTGTGAGTTTTTAAACTGCAAAATGTGTAGTGTGGCACGAACTGACCATGAGCGAATGGATACAGGAGAAAGACTTCTCTTTGCAGAAGCTTCTCAGCCACTCAGGGGTACATTGCGGTTAAGAATTCAGTTCTAGGGTCAGAAGCTTATGGACTAAATCTTTTCCTTGTCCCTCTTGGCAGTAGTGTGGCTTTGGTGCTCTCTCTCTCTCTCTCTCTCTCTCTCTGATTTGTTAAGGGGATTAAGTAAGATAATGTATACAAATGGTTAGCCCCATTTTTCTTTTACACATTATGAATACAATTAGTGTTGGCTTTTATTTTTAGCACTGCTATTATAGCTACTGTGACTTACCTTCTTTCCTAATTCTACCATGTGGCCATACTCTGCTGATGTGCAGAGGATCTGATTTTGTAAATTCAGAAAAGGTCTGGGAATCTGCCTTTGCGGCAAGATTGGTGAGTGATTCTGAGGGAGGTCATTCTCAGAACACATGTTCACAAACATTGCACTGGGATAAATTCATTGCTTTTAGGACTTGAAGATTTTAGGGCCTTAGGATAGCCCCAGGCCAAATTATAAGCATCATTGTAAGAGTTGCCACATGTTAGTTAGATTTAGAATGCCTCTTGGGAGTTCACAAATTGGCATTCAGAGTTGATGCAATTGAGGCATGAGGGTTATAATATCACCAGTAGATAAATTCATTGTTACAGTTGAGGAATCCATTAAAATGGGCTTATTATAATAGACTTACCTCTGTGCTAACTGAGCAGTTGGGTGTGGCCACAGCAGGTGGGTCCCTGGGGGTGTGGCCTTAGGGTTCTATGTGGTCCTTGATCTCTTTGTTTGCTCTCTCTTGGAGTGAAGCTTTGCAATCTCCCTCTCTCCACTTCTCACTGCCATGCCCTGAGCAACAGACTTTGGCCTCACATGGACTGAACATGGACTCTATTAAAAAGAAAATGAGTAAAAACCTTCCCTCTCTGAAGTGGTATGGCCAGTCATTTTTGGGTTATAGCAGTGAGACTGTTGACTAAGATACCGCACTTACCTGTTTGTTGATGAGTATTCATTCAGCAGACAGTTCTGAAAACGCTGCTCTTTTTAGTGCTCAGTGCTGGAGCTAGTGCCGTAGAAATGAGAGCCCAGTGACTGTAACAGAATGCTCAGTGCCAGGCCAGGCGTGGTGGTGCACACTTGTAATCCCAGCACTTGGGAGGCTGAGACAGGAGGATGCGCAGATCCAAAGCCAGCCTCAGCTACTTAGTGAGGCTCTCAGCAACTTAGTGACACCCTGTTTCCAAATAAAAATATAAAATAGGTCTGGGAGTATAGCCCAGAGGTAGAAGGCCCCTGGGTTCCATTCCTAATGGCACCAAAACCAAAACCAAAACAGAATGCTCAGAGCCTGATGGGAGAGGAAACAGAAAGGTTAGTGTGGGCGACACTGGTGCTGTCCCAGAGGCTTAGAGATGGACTGTGAAGAAATACTTCACCATGTTAACTATTGAGTATCACCTTTTGGTATGGAATGTAGATTTTCCATTTAAAGTATATAATGATGCTATAGATATAAAGTTTATACGAACGAGATAAAGTTTATACACAGTAAGACCATTTCACTTAAAATAGTGAATTGATTGAAACAAATCTGTGAAGGATGGCCGGGCGTGGTGGGCACGCTTGTCATCCCCACATTCGGGAGGTGGAGACTGGAGGATCGCGGTCACGGCCAGCCTCAGCTACTTAGTGAGGCCCTCTGCAATTCAATGAGACCCTATTTCAAAATAAAGAATAAAAAATAGGACTAGGGGTGTAGCTTAGAGATAGAATGCCCCTGGGTTCCACCCCCAGTACCATTAAAAAAAAAAATCTGTGAAGGAGTAGAGGCAGTGGCCACAACAGAAATCCTGAGGAGGTACATGAGTGACTGAATCTTAGAAAAAGCTGCATTTTGGGGCAGAGGATAATAATGTAATCCTGAAGGTAGTTCATTAACTAGTAGAGTGTCCAGTGGACTCAGTCCAGGGGGCCGGGTGCATTTCACAGAGGAGGCAGCAGGCTTTTCCTTCCCACTTAGTTAACCTTTAGTTAGTTTACTTAGTTTCCCACTTAGTGCTAACCTTTTTTTAAAATTTATTTTTTATTGGTTCACTGTATTCATACATCACAGTGGTATAAAGAAAATACTTTTGTAGACATAGATGCACATATCTCCCAGTTAGCCCTTACCCGATCCCCACCCCGTTCCCTCCCCATCCCTCCTTCCCATGCTTGGCTTAGTGGTTGACATCTAGTATTATAGCAATTTATCCAATATTAACATTGATAATCTCACATAACAGTTTCATTTGTCTGATACCAAGCTTTTGATGACTTAAAGATAACATTTCAATATTTCTTTTTGCTTTCTTTCTTATCAGAGAATATTTTTTTAGGTGAAACTATCATATATTTATATATTTATTTTTCAGAAAAAAATCTATCCTAATATGGAATATGGACTCTAGATACCCAAAACGATCTTGAAAAAGAACAAAGCTAGAAGATATATATTTTCTGATTTCAAACCATATAAAGCTACAATAATTGAAACAGTGTAGTACTATTCTAAAGGCAGATATATAAACCATTGGAGTTAAATAAAAGCCTAGAGCTAAATTCTTCCCTATATTGTCAAGTTATTTTTGACAAGGTTTCCACGAACATTTGGTGGTGGAAAAAATAATCTTTTAACTAAATATTGTTGAAAAATAATAATTACATGAAAAAGAATAAAATTGGACCCTTACCTAATCCCATATACAAATATTAACTCAAAATAGATAAAAGACCTAAATATAAATCTTCAGACTATAAACTTTTAGGAGAAAATCTGGGTCATAAAACCTCACAACATTGAAATTGGCAGTGATTTCTTGGATATGATTTCCATGGCACAGGCAACAGAAGAGTATACAAACTCCCTAAAAAATATTGTATATCCAAAGACAATGTAAACAGAGTTAAAAGTTACTAATAGAATGGGATAATATATTTCCAAATACTATATCTGAAGGTATATTAATATTCCAACTAGAAATCCTAAAAATTAACAACAATAAAGGCAAACTATACAATTTAGAGATAGGTAAAAGACTAACAAATAATGAATCTCCACAGATAACCAATCTTAGTTGTCTGTTGGATGGAAAATCTTGTTTCTCTGGTTCTGGTGTGTGTTGCCTATTTCTTCTTTGTAGTTAATCTCTTTGAGTATTTTCTCTAGTGCTGGTTTTGAAGACATAAATTCCTTCAGTTTCTGTTTGTCATGGAAGCTTTTTATTTCTCCATGTAATTTGATAGAAAGTTTTGCTGGGTAGGTAATTTTTGGCTGGAAGTTGTTTTCTTTCAGAGTTTGGAATATGTTACTCCAAGCCCTTCTGGCTCTCATGACTTGGTTTGGGAAGTCTGGAGTGATTCTAATTGGTTTGCCTCTGAATGTCACTTGGTCCTTTGCTTTTGTTGCCTTTAAGATTCTCTGCTTGGCTTCCACATTGGTCATTTTGACAATTATGTGGCGTGGGGATCCTCTTCTCCGATCCTGTCTAAAGGGAGTTCTATAAGTTTCCTGGACCTGTGTATCAACCTCTTGCTCTATGTTTAGAAAATTTTCTGCTCTTACTTCCTTGAAGAGATTGTTTTTTTTTAATTGGTGCACTGTATTCATACATCATAGTGGGATACAAACTTTTGTAGATATACATGCACACATCGCCCAGTCAGCCCCCACCTGATCCCCACCCCATTCTCTCCCCATCCCTCCTTCCCATGCTTGGCTTAGTGGTTAACATCTAGTATTATAGCAATTTATCCAAAATTAAAAATGATAATCTCATATAACAATTTCATTTGTCTGATACCAAGCTTTTGATGACTTAAAGATAACATTTCAATATTTCTTTTTACTTTCTTTCTTACCAGAGAATATTTTTTTCTATTTTTTAGGTGAAACTATCATATATTTATATATTTATTTTTCAGAAAAAAAATCTATCCTAATATGGAATATGGACTCTAGATACCCAAAACGATCTTGAAAAAGAACAAAGCTAGAAGATATATATTTTCTGATTTCAAACCATATAAAGCTACAATAATTGAAACAGTGTAGTACTATTCTAAAGGCAGATATATAAACCATTGGAGTTAAATAAAAGCCTAGAGCTAAATTCTTCCCTATATTGTCAAGTTACTTTTGACAAGGTTTCCACGAACATTTGGTGGTGGAAAAAATAATCTTTTAACTAAATATTGTTGAAAAATAATAATTACATGAAAAAGAATAAAATTGGACCCTTACCTAATCCCATATACAAATATTAACTCAAAATAGATAAAAGACCTAAATATAAATCTTCAGACTATAAACTTTTAGGAGAAAATCTGGGTCATAAAACCTCACAACATTGAAATTGGCAGTGATTTCTTGGATATGATTTCCATGGCACAGGCAACAGAAGAGTATACAAACTCCCTAAAAAAATATTGTATATCCAAAGACAATGTAAACAGAGTTAACAGTTACTAATAGAATGGGATAAAATATTTCACAAATGCTACATCTGAAGGTATATTAATGTTCCAACTAGAAATCCTAAAAATTAACAACATTCAAAGCAAACTATACAATTTAGAGATAGGTAAAAGACTAACATAAATAATGAATCTCCACAGATAACTAATCTTAGTTGTCTGTTGGATGGAAAATCTTGTTTCTCTGGTTCTGGTGTGTGTTGCCTATTTCTTCTTTGTAGTTAATCTCTTTGAGTATTTTCTTTAGTGCTCATTTTGAAGACATAAATTCCTTCAGTTTTTGTTTGTCATGGAAGCTTTTTATTTCTCCATGTAATTTGATAGAAAGTTTTGCTGGGTAGGAAATTTTTGGCTGGAAGTTGTTTTCTTTCAGAATTGGAAATATGTTACTCCAAGCTCTTCTGGCTCTCATAACTTGGTTTTGGAAGTCTGGATTGATTCTAATTGGTTTGCCTCTGAATGTCACTTGGTCCTTTGCTTTTGTTGCCTTTAAGATTCTCTGCTTGGCTTCCACATTGGTCATTTTGACAATTATGTGGCGTGGGGATCCTCTTCTCCGATCCTGTCTAAAGGGAGTTCTATAAGTTTCCTGGACCTGTGTATCAACCTCTTGCTTTATGTCTGGAAAATTTTTTCTGCTCTTACTTCCTTGAAAAGATTGTTGATCCCTTTGGTTTCACTTTCTTTTCCCTCCTCTATTCCAATTATTCTTAGGTTAGCTCTCTTAAAATGGGCCCATATTTCTTCAATGTCTGATTCCTGCTGTCGGATATTTTCTTCTAGATTAGAAACTATGCGTTCATTTTTGGAATGATCATCTTCTAAGAGCGAGATTCTGTTCTCCATGTGTTCTAATCGGTTGTTTGTGCTTTGAATTGAGGCCTTTACTTCATTAATTGCATCCTTTATCTCCTTTTGGCTCTCTCTGAGTTCTTTTCGAAGCACCTCTATTATTTCTACAGTTATTTTCCTGATTTGATCTTCTACAAATCTCTGATTTTCTGTTTTATCGGGTTCTGGCGTTGTGGGGTTGTGGGCATTCATTGCTCCAGTATTATTCCTCTTTCCCATGATTTCGGATGTTTGTGCCTTCTCTGGGTTCTTCCCTTGGGTCACTATGACTTCACTTAAGGTGTTCTGGATCTCGAGTCAGTAGTATCTCAGACCCCACTACTCCTTTACTGGGTTGTATCACAGAGTCTCTGACCCAGAGAGTCGATAGAGGCTGCTTTAGACTGTGGGTGGTGCCAGGTTGCACGTTCTCCTATGGTGTGATATCTCTGCCACCGCCCCTCCTCCACTGGGTCAAGTCCCAGGGAGTACAGTACTGGGATTTCTCCTCTGTGGCCCGCAATTTGACTCACTGTTCTTGAGTATGCAGATGTAGCTGTACTGGCTTTGCTGAATTCGCTGCTGCTGCCGCCTGTGGCAATATGGCGCCGCTGCTACACCCTCAGCCGTGGGGCTGGTGTTTTTCTTCTTGGTTTTGATTTCCACTCTGAATCCCTGCAGCGTGTGCTGAGCTCAGCCATTGGGAGCTTTAGATGCTCTCTGCGCCGAGAAATCCCGCCTGGCTGTTCCGCAGCAGCTCACCTCGGCTTGCTGTAGCCGTCCGGTGAACTCCCCGTTGCCGCCGGCAGTAAAGCGCTGCTGCCACGTCTGTGGCTCTGTTCTCAGTCCACTTTCTCTCTGGAGCCTGGTGATTTTTTTGTTTCTCTGGTGATGGTGTTTTCTGGCTATGAAAGGCAATGATTTTGTGGTAATGGAGATTGGTTGTTAGCGGGGCTCTTAAGCCCCGCTTTTCTCGGTCGCCATCTTCCCAGAAGTCCCCCTTGAAGAGATTGTTGATCCCTTTGGTTTCACTTTCTTTTCCCTCCTCTATTCCAATTATTCTTAGGTTAGCTCTCTTAAAATGGGCCCATATTTCTTCAATGTAAGATTCCTGCTGTCAGATATTTTTTTCTAGATTGGAAACTATGCATTCATTTTTGGAATGATCATCTTCTAAGAGCAAGATTCTGTTCTCCATGTGGTCTAATCAGTTGTTTGTGCTTTGAATTGAGGCCCTTATTTCATTAATTGCATCCTTTATCTCTTTTTGGCTCTCTCTGAGTTCTTTTCGAAGCACCTCTATTATTTCTACAGTTATTTTCCTGATTTGATCTTCTAGAAATCTCTGATTTTCTGTTTTATCGGGTTCTGATGTTGTGGGGTTGTGGGCATTCATTGCTCCAGTATTATTCCTCTTTCCCATGATTTTGGAAGTTTGTGCCTTCTCTGGGTTCTTCCCTTGGGTCACTATGACTTCACTTAAGGTGTTCTGGATCTCGAGTCAGTAGTATCTCAGACCCCACTACTCCTTTACTGAGTTGTATCACAGAGTCTCCAACCCAGAGAGTCGATAGAGGCTGCTTTAGACTGTGGGGGGTGCCAGGTTGCACATTCTCCTATGGTGTGATATCTCTGCCACCGCCACTCCCCCACTGGGTCAAGTCCCAGGGAGTACAGTACTGGGATTTCTCCGCTGTGGCCCACAATTTGACTCACTGTTCTTGAGTACGCAGATGTAGCTGTACTGGACTTGGTGAATTCACTGCTGCTGCTGCCGGTGGCAATATGGCGCTGCTGCTATGCCCTCGGCCGTGAGGCTGGCATATTTCTTCTTGGTTTTGAGTTCCACCCTGAATCCCTGCAGCGTGTGCTGAGCTCAGCCATTGGGAGCTTTAGATGCTCCCTGCGCCGAGAAATCCCGCCTGGCTGTCCCGCAGCGGCTCACCTCGGCTTGCTGTAGCCGTCTGGTGAACTCGCCGCTGCTGCCAGCAGTAAAGCGCTGCTGCCACGTCCTCGGGCGTGAGGCCGGTGTATCTCCTCTGTGGCTCTGAGCTCTGTTCTTAGTCTGCTTTCTCTCTGGAGCTTGGTGATTTTTTTGTTTCTCTGGTGATGGTGTTTTCTGGCTATGAAAGGTGGTGATTTTGTGGTAATGGAGATTGGTTGTTAGCGGGGCTCTTAAGCCCCACTTTTCTCGGTCACCATCTTCCAAGAAGTCTTAGTGCTAACCTTTATATTAATACTCCCATGAGAGTGGCTGCACCCTCCCTCCGTGTTTCCCATGGTTCATCTCATGAATTCTCAGTACAACCCAGCACAGGGAGACAAATGCTGTTCCCCATTAGGCAAATGAGGAAATCAAGTTCCCAAAGCTACTAAGGAGCAGGTGTGCCCAAAGAGCCTGTCTTGAACTCCAGCTCTGAGTCAGCATTTTGCCACTGTGACCCGGCAAGGAACAGATGTGGTAAAGATGAGGGTCAAAGCAGATGTGTGTGTGAGGAGGTGGGACGGCTGGTGGGCTGGTGGTGTGTAGGACCCAGTGAAAAATGAAAATCTGGGAACTTTGTTCAAAACATTATTAAGATGTGTATGTGTGTTTTGCCGGGGATGGAACCCAGAGGCGCTCTACCTCTGAGCTACATCCCCAGCCCTATTTTTATGTTTAATTTTGAAATAGGATCTCACTAAGTTTTAGAGGGCCATGCCAAGTTGTTAAGAATGGCTGCAAACCTCCCAAGTACTGGAATTACATGTGTGCACCACCATGCCTGACTCATTCTTAACAATTTAAAGATCCTGGAAAGAGAACCTTATATTGAACACAGGTCCTTTCCAAGCACAGTACCCCACTGGTAGGCTGCACGTTTACAGATCTGGCCCTAGGACTAGGGGCAGGACAGAAAGGGCCTGGGAAAGAGACAAAGGGAGACTCAAGACCCTGCTCTTTTTCTTTCTTTGTTTCTGATTACTGACCTCAGGTGCTGCTGTTACAAAGCAATTTCCTCCTGAGTTTTCAGGCCTTTTGAGGAGGAGAGCAGCACCTCTGCACAAACACTGAGGCAGAGGAGGACGGTTCCAGGGCTCTGCAATGACCTCAGAGACCTTCACGCGGCAGCGTGAGCGTCAACACCTTAGTGGGCTCTGCAAACAAGAGCTCTGTGGGTAATTACATTTTTAATAAAGTACAGTTTGCAGGTTGATAGTCAAATGGATTTCCTGTGCCGGGAGCCTGGCCTTTCTTCCCAGTCCCACACTGCACCCGATCCACACTGCTCCTTCTTACAAATCCTTCGTAATTAGGAGAAGAGTTACTCACCGACTTAAGCCTTCTGATACTCTCTGTTCCAGCGACTTTTGTGTGTAGAAGAGCTAAACGTTATGAAAACAGCCATTTGTTGACTCATATTCATAATGTACCTGTTTAATGAAATGCAAGATAAATGAATTATTGGTAGACTTTATTGGGAGCTGCAGACCACAGTGATAAATAATCAGGTCCATGGACAGCTTAAATAAAATTTTCCCAGAAAATTCATATCTGCGTTGTTTTAATTAAGTGACTTTGACGCATGAAAGTGTAGATTTATAAAATACATTTCAGGAGTCATTACTTTCAAGATTTTTTTATTCTAAATTTTATTTTTAATCAACACATAATTGCACATGTCAACTGTGCATGTTTACAGACAATTATGTGTGATCATTCACTGCATGTATACATTGTGTAATGACCAGATCAGGGTAATTAGCATTTCCATCTCATCATTTCTTTGTGTTTTGAAGCTCCAAACTCTTCTAGTTCTTCACAAAATACAGAACAAGTTCTTGTAAACCGTCACCCTACTGTGCCGTGGAATTCTAGAACTTATTCCTTTTCTTTTCTTTTTCTTTTTCTTTTTTTTTTTTTTTTTTTTGGTGGTACGGGGGTTTCTGGAAGCCCTTCTACCTCCGGGCTACACTCCCAGACCTATTTTATATTTTTATTTGGAAACAGGGTCTCCTAAGCCAGCGCACGCGGCTGGCTTTGAACCTGCGTGATCCTCCTGTCTCCGCCTCCCAAGCGCGGGAATTACAAGCGTGCACCACCACGCCCGGCTGAACTTATTCCTTTTAATTGCTTTTCTGTATCTGTTCCCCAGCCTTCCTTTATCTTTGGGCCTCCTACCCTTCCCTGGGTCTAGTCTGTTCTCTGTCTTCTCAAAGAAGAACAGAGAACTATTCTCAAACAGTTTTTCTGGCTTCAAAATATGAGTGACAACTCATGGTATTTGCCTTTCTGTCTGGCTTATTTCACTTACTATAAGGCCATCCAACTCTAACAAAATGATGTTTAGCTTTGCAAAAGCCTTTGCTACATGGCGCTCTTGAAAAACAGTCTTTTAGGGAGTATTCAAAAGATTCTTTCATTTCTTTCCTGTTTCATTCTTTCATTTTCATTTCCCAGTTGTTTGGGATGTGCGCTTTGTGTGAAGCAAGGTATTCTTGGCTGGCTTATTTCACTTATGCCCCTAGAAAGAAGACAGCGTTCCACTCAACTCCGTGCCATCTCATTTCAGGACTGGTTTGGCCTCAGCAACTTTGTTTCACTAATTCTGCATTTATGAGTCCTGTTATTAGCAGCTTTTAATCTGAACAAGTAAGCGGCTTTGTCGAATTAATGCCTGTTTTCAAAAATATTTCTTTTCATGAAACACAAATCTATGGTCCTGAGGAGCCTCTCTGGTGAGTTCGTCTCCTGTTGGGAGTGGGCACACATTCAGACACTGAAAGAGCAGCATTTTTTTTTTTCAGAATCTGGACTGGTTTCTTTGAGTCCCATGCAGGGAAAATTATGAATATTTATATGGACCAGCTGATTATCAGGTTCATCAGCCTCTCATTCCCCGCCAGATGCAATACCTGATGCAGAGTAGGTTGGCAGTGGTGAGTGGGTGCAGGGCTCAGACATGAATATTCCAGAGAGTGAGATAATAACCATCCAATTTTTGGAAGCCTAAATCAAAGGATTTCCAAATGACCAGTTTTCTTTTATATGAAGATGTGGTCACCGGCTCACCGAAGATCAGACAAAACACATCTGGTCCTACCTTGAAACAGTGATAACTTGTAATGATGACATTGAAATATGGGCCAGTCCATCCTTTTCCTTCCTTCCTTCCTTCCTTCCTTCCTTCCTTCCTTCCTTCCTTCCTCCTTTCCTTTCCTTTCCTTTCCTTTCCTTTCTTTTCGTGGTACTGAGGATTAAACTCAAGGATGGTCTACCTCTGAGCTATACCCCAAGTCCTATTTTACTTTGATATTTTGAAACAGGCACTTTCCAAGTTGCTGAGGGCCTTGCTAAATTGCGGAGGCTGGCCTCAAACTTGTGATCCTCCTGTTGCAGCCCCACAAATACTGGGATTACAAATGTGCACCATTGCACCTGGTTCTGCACACGCCCTTTCTTTCTTTCTTTCTTTCTTTCTTTCTTTCTTTCTTTCTTTCTTTCTTTCTTTCTTTCTTTCTTTCTTGGTACTGGGGGTGGAATCCAGGGGCATTTCTACCTCCGGGCTATACTCCAAGACCTATTTTATATTTTATTTGGAAACAGGTCTCACTAAATTGCTAAGAGCCTCACTAAGTAGCTGAGGCTGGCTTCAAACCTGCACGGTCCTCCTGTCTCAGTCTCCCAAGCTCTGGGATTACAAGTGTGCGCCGCCACGCCTAGCCTGCACATGCCATTTCTTGAATACCTACTATTATAGACTCTTTATACATATCACCTCATTTAATCCTCACAATAGTTCTGCAAAATAGTTATTGTTATACTCACTTTCTATACCTTAAACCCAGGCTCAGAGACTTGAAGTAAATTTTATCAAGGCCACACAGATAGTGGCTGGCTTAAAACCAGATCCTCTCAGGGCCTGGGGCAGAATCAGAAGAAAGGCTCTGGCGTTCCATGTCAGTGTTCTTGGCTCCCTGGCAGGCTGCAGTTTATCCTTAGACAAAGAACAAAAGAGATGCTAATCTCTTCACACAGTTGTCTAACTCTAGCCAAGGGGTCAGAAAATTAAGGCCAGTAACCACCTTCAGGAAGTCTATTGTAAGTTGGTCAACTGGACTAGAGTTACTCATGAGCAATTTAGAGTAATCAGGGTGAGATTGGCCCATGTAGCAGAAAAAATCTCACAATTTTCAGTCATGAACTTGGCTTCAAATCAGGAACAGATAACTTATTTAGCATATGATTTCGAGAAAGTTACTTGCCTCCTTACTTATGAATGAAGACAGGGTTTTATGAACATCTACCTGACACAGAAGTTGTGATAGTGAATGAGATGTTATCTAGGAAACATTTTTTAGCCTAGACTATAAATGATAAATATATTTTTAAGATGTGTTTGTTCCCAAACACATTTCTCTCTTTATTTGGAGTTTGTTTTGCTTTGTCTTATAGATATCTTATGAATATTTTTATCTGAGCTTTTTGTATGTGCTTTCTTTGATTTCTCTGGAAAACACTGATTTCTCTTTTATAATGAGAGCAAGTATCGTTTGTTGTGAAGATTTTTAAAACTGGAAAATTTTGGTCAGCATCTGGGTTGCAGAATCACTCACACAGAAGTGGCTGGTGGAATAAATTTAACAGTAGTAAATCTGAAGAAGTTTTCAGGACATCAGCAGAGGGCAGGCTCAGTAGCAGCAGGACAAAGCCAGCTGAATTAATTAATGGACACCCAGTGCCCAGAACCCAGGAGATACCAGTACCACAAGCTGGCCGGCCAGCACTGTGTATCGAATACACAATTTGTAGAGTCTCACTTTAAAACTGGTGTTGATTCACATCATTGCCAATACTCAGGTCATCCGTCTTTTTAATTACATCTCTTTTAGTGGGTGAGAAGTGGTATCTCTCTGAGGTTTTAATTGAATTTCCCCCCCCAAATTAAATATATGCCTATTCCATGAACCCAGTTATTCCACTCCTGGATATTTACCCAAGAGAAATGAAGCCTGCATCCCCCCAAAAAATGTGAAAGAGTGTTAATAGCAGGTTCATTCAAAATAGTTCTTAAAGCTGGGCGTGGTGGCGCACCCTTGTAATCCCCATGCTTGGGAGGCGGAGACAGGAGGATCACGCAGGTTCGAAGCCAGCCGCCAGCCTCGCTGGCTTAAGAGACCCTGTTTCCAAATTAAAAAAAAATATATATCAAAGGTCTGGGAGAGTAGCCCAGAGGTAGAAGGATTTCCAGGAACCCCAGTACCACCAAAACAAAAAGCAAAAAACAAAATAGTTCCTAAAGAGAAATAGTCAAATACTAGTTGATAAGAGAATAGGGAAATAAGCTTTGGTATACTTATACTTTAGAATATAAGTAAATGAAGTAATGATGAAGTAGAAAGAAACATCACACCTTATAACATGGGTGAATCTTAAAAGTGTTATGTTTTTTAAATTTTTTATTGGTGCATTATATTTATGCCTCATATTGGGGTAAAAAACTTGTGTGGACATACGTGTACATATCACCAATTTTACCCTTACCCAATTCCCACCCCATTCCCTCCCCATCCCTCCAAAAGTATTATGTTGATGTAAAGAAATCAGATAGTAAAGCCAGATACAAAAATACTATGCAAT